>NW_024040596.1:16271163-16876163 GCF_014851395.1 Micropterus salmoides
AAGGGTGATGACATAGCGACAGGTTGGGCACTGAAAGGCGCTGATGGACTGGATTGGCTCACTGGGCGTGCAGTGTGAGACCAGGATGCGATGGGCACAGTTGAAACAAAGGCTGTGAGCGCAGGGCAAGAGCAGCGGGTCCTCAAAGAGCTCCAGACAAATTGGGCAGGTCAGCTCAGACTCCAGTGTTTCCATCTTCAGGCAAAACAAAGGGGGGTTGTGAGCGCAATCCAGGGAAGCTGATCAGCTATCTGTAAAGATGACACAGAAACGAATTAGAAAATGATGATAGCTTTGAAAAAACAAGCTGTTCCAAGACATTATCTTTCGTTTTTGAAAATTGCAGCAAGCATTTTTCAGTATTTTCTGAAATTCTGTAGACTGACTGAATGATTCATCAACAAAACATATTCGGCAGATGAATTGATCATGAAAGTAATCATTTTGCAGCCTTGATGTCCATATTTAGATGTGAAGTGAATGAAACAGACATTGCGCATGTTATTTTCAAGTATTTTTATGATAATAAAACAAAACGATTCGTCTCTATCTTGAGTTCCATTTGATTGCCATTGCAAACTGAATATAAATAGTACTGCATGTAAACATTTCATATCTGATTATGGAAATGAAGCAAATTGGGAAAATAAAACAAGCAAGCAGAAGAATACATACAAAACATGTGTTTGCACATTATACATATATCAGCCTTTTGTATGGTCTATATGGCTGACTGAACTTACAACTTTGAGAATGCAACAGCGGCTCATTTTAATTTGGCACAGGAATAGTCTAGCTTGTCCCCATGTGTTCCTCCCTATACTGTACTCCTTAGGCCAGCAGGCCAGTGAGGACTGACAGCTCAGCCAAGCAGAAGTCTATTGGCCTGCTTGCTGATGGCTGGGGCTGCACACTATCACAGACACTAAGCCTTTGTTCCCGGCCAGTCGGACACCCCAGCTGCGAGTGGACACGCTGTGCTCACAGCGTCTCTCTATGTGAACTCTCTACCTCCACTCATTATGTGTGAAGAAGGCAAAAACTCATTATCAGGACAGTCGGGCACAAGTAGCCTTTTGAAGTTGTGAGGATACAGCAATTACCTCTGAGCCACAGACCTGGGTTTGTTCTTTCCATTCTATTCAAATCTCCACAGACATTCAGCTATCCCACTGTACTGTACAAGACAAGAGGCGATTGTTGCACTTGTCTCTAGTGACTGTGATGCATCTGTGGGCCTTTGTTTCTTTACGATTTTGTACTTTACGGACAATGCGGTGAATGCAGGTGTATGGAAGATGAAAGACAACCCTCTTCACTATGCAAACCGCTCAGTCTTAAACAAAATATGTTAAACATCAAGCCTTTTGGCACAGTTATTGTTGTGAAGTTGGTGTTTGATCATTCATTAACATATTCTTTTAAAAATCAGATACGCTTAATTTTATACACTTTATTTTAATTTCAATTCTAAACTACTGAATGTTTGCAGTGATAATTCTAATTCTAATTCATACATATATAAGTAGCCTAAAACAAAACTAATCATATAGACTAACCAAACACACATGAAACTACTAAAATTGCTTGTCCAACATTTGTCCATTTGTTTTACATGTTTTTACTTTAACGCAGGAGACAACATCACTTTTGATTTTTAGCAAAGCTTGATTTTTAGCAAAGCTTTCAGCTACAATATAGTGGTTACTGAACTTGCACAGGTCTTGTCAAACAGGTTAAGGTGTTACTTTAACCAGGCTGTCCTAAATAGAAAATGAATAAAGAGCTTTGTATGCCAAGCACAATGCAAAGACGCTAATCCTCTGATGTCATCACCTATGGTATTAAATACCCTGAAGTTATAAAAAGCTTGTAAAACAACACTGTGGTAAAGAGCCACTGCTAACGGCGTTACAGCCCCAAGTACATTACGACCTCCTGAAAGCTCTCCCATTCATACACAGTTTACTTTACCCACCGATGGATTTCGCCCCACTTTGTATTGCCGAGACATTTCTGCTGAAGGGAAACTTCTGACCTAAATCATGAAAACATATTTACAACAACAAATGCACCAGCCATAAACCCCAGCGTGCTGTAGAGATGGGCATCCAGATGGCAAAAGTCTTCACAGTGCAAGTAAATCCTACAGCAGAGCTGTCATTAAGCAAGAGATTGAGCAAGAGGTAGCAAGCACAACAGGAAAAGTTGCCCGACAATTCCAGGAAAGCCAGCTCCACCTACAGCTAGCTGGAGCGCTGGCCAGTACTGGAAGAAGAGAGAGAGCAGACAACAGTGAGAGAGAGTGTGTGTATGTGTGTGTACGTGTGTGTGTTTGTGTGAGAGAGAGAGAGAGAGAGAAAGAGAGAGAGAGAGAGTCATAATCAGCAAATAAGCGGAGGCGCAGGATTGTGCAGAGCCCCAGCCCATGTCCTCACAGGCAGGTTAGTGTCCTCTCAGGCCTGCCCATTCAGAAATTCAAAGCATCAGGATCAGGTTTCCTGGTGTGTCCATCCCTCTGCTTCTAGCAGCACAATGCTGTGGATTGGAACTTTTCTTGGCTATGCCACTGGGGATTCAACAAGAAAAGCTGAAGCCACAAACTCAGCTGAGAGGCAGCCTGAGAGACAGCAGGACTCATCTCTCAAGGTCTGCGATTCCCTCAGCATCCAAAAAAAACAAGGTGACGTGGAATAAGCCAATGACATCACAGTCTGCTGTCTGTGTCTCCAGAGGCTTGTGATGTGTAATATACCTCATGACAGCCACAATACAAAAAAGATATAGCTCTATAGAAGGTAAAATAACATGAAACTAAAACTCCCCATTCAACCTCTTAACAGCAAAAACTGACACAATAGATCCTAAGTATCCTCTCTGACAGAAAAGACTACAAATGAAGACAATCACTATGTAACATCATCTGTTACATACAAGTCAGTCCCAGTTGGCCCTCATGTGGGAATCACCGAGGTACCATCTGCTTACCATGTGCCTCTATTTCCAGAACCCCCCCCCCCCGCTGCTCCATTTGAATTCTCCTGTCATTCAAAGGAGTCCCCAGAGTGACTCTCCTTTCTGAGAGACAGAAACACACTGTAAATATTAAAGACAAGCTAAAGTTCAGACAGTCCATTGCTTGGGAGATGGACATGGGAATGTGACTGATTCCCCAGGTTTCTTCTATATAGTCTCCAACTGGGATGGAATTTCATACCATGAGATCAGCAAGAGGACGAATCAAACTGAGTACACACATTTGACGAGACCCAGAAAAAAACATTATATAAAAACTAAAGATTTAAACAGCGTTAAACATTTGTGTACTAACATTTAAACACAACGTACTCATGAGATCTGTGTAATAGGAAGGCTACTTTCCCTCGTGAATGGTACACATGTCTATGCAATATGACATTTTGCACGCAAGGCTTTGTGTAAGGGCCGGGCCATACTGGCCCATATCATGTATCCAAACCAAGGGTGCATATTTCATGTCACTGTTGGTGAGGACAATACAAATTAGAAATTAAGTCACTGAGTGTCTAAAAAAAAAAGGTAGACAGCAGCCCAAACTACTGTGAGGCATACGAGGGGGGAGGACATAATCTTTAAAAAATTTTAAAAAGCATTGGACTCATAGAAGAGAACAAGCGCTGTTAAACGTTTGTGTACAAAAACATTGACTAGACGCTGACGGACAACAGTGGTTGTATTTAATTGTTTTGATCAAATGTATTGTTAGGGACAATTCAACAGTCACTGGATTTTCGTAGGGACATGTCCGTACTATCCCCACTAAATTCTACACCCTGGATCCAAACAATCTGGGCGTACCTCAATAATGATAGACAGTGTATTGATATGCTGCTGCAATATGACTATTCTTTGACAATCAAAATGCATTAGATACGATGAGGACCAAAGAGATTCACAGATAAGCTCAGAACTGTAATGCAGCCTTTATGACAAACAAATTACAAAAGCTACATCATGGTATGATAATAACCAGAATCATGTAGAAAATCTAGCCAGTTATATTAATAATATAACTATAATATCAATATATCACAGCCATATTTACTGTGGGCAAATAGTCTGAGGAATAACCTGGATAAATTTCCTCCTTTTGGAGTACAAATTGCATTGACAATTAATTGTAGTTTGTAGCTTGTATTGTAGCTTGTATGTTGCACAGCAGAATTATGATTCAAGATGCTTAATGCTGAGTTTTAATACACACAAACAGGTGTGAGGCATAGGATTCGCACCTAACTGTGTGGCACAGTGTCAGATGATGAACTTGGTGGAGTTTTATTTGATTAGGAAGTAATGGGTCATTTAGAGATGAAACAATTACAATGTCTCAGATAAGAAGACAATTACCTGCTCAAGCACTTCCTAATGCCTTTGGTTATGGTCTTCTATCACCTTTAATGATGGCTCTTAACCGCCCATTCAGCTACTGAAAGAGTGTGATTGCTCTTTGTCTTCTTTCCTGGGGCAGACACCTAACATATTTATCTGTAATCCCGTCTTCCCAGCGTGGCTGTGACCAATGTGTGGCCTGTTGCTGCTCCCTAAAGCAGCCAGCTCAGCAGCGGTCCACTCAGGCCTAATGTGATTTACAGCTGTAGCAGCACCAGCCAGCTGATTAGACTGACAAATCTACCTGATCTGCAGCTGCACACATTACTGACATTAGCTGCATGAAGCCTGGCCCTGACCAACATCCATTATTACTGTTATTGAGGTGATGGTAGAGGGCAAGTTACGAATCTAAACATTTAGGCTACTGAATGTAAAACGCATCTGTCAAACAGGATTACTATGACTATAATAATGTAAGTTTTTTGCTGTGCACTCATAACAAGCATGACATTGTTATGAATGTAAAAGATCACTTTCCACTTAGAGGCTTCCTTCATGAGTGAACAGCACGTTTTATAATGGAGCTCCAGATGAGGAAATGCCACTGGGAATCGATAATGTCTGTAGCTAATGAGTTCCTTACACACTCAGAACTGGATACAGAGGCCTAAAAGGTCAGCTGAACAAGGACGTTTTCTTTCTTTCTTTCTTCCATTTGTCTGTGAGCTTACTGTCTATGCTCTACGGGTCATCCTGGTCTGCATCACAACTTGCACCAAACTCTCATTTCCTGTCCGCGGCTTGGCAGGTGGCATCAGCGGGGAAACGCTGTATCCTTCCCACAACCACAGGAACTTTACAGAATGTGAATTTCCGAGCTGGTCATAGAAGAAATGACTCACTGAGCTCAACACTACCGTGAAGTAGCCTACGCATCTACTTCACATCAAAAAGCCACAAACCAGTTCTCGGACCTATTTATCCGTCGCACGTCGTGTTTGGATAATTTCTCAACGTCATACAACGAGAATGACGTTTTACTGCCGGGGAAAACGGTCAAAGAGCGTCATCGTGTGGCTGATTTATAAAATACAACCACCCCCTATCCCCTTAACTAAGAAGACATCCTCCTGCCATAATACTTGCCAAAATTACATGGTGACATTTTACAGTTATTACTGAAAAACTATGTTAATATGCTGATTTAATTTAGTCAAATTCTACTATACTATAATACTTACTACTATAATAATAATACGAATAACAATAATAATAGCCATAATCTCCAAATAATCTCACCATACTCCCCCAGAGTAGCCTAAGGTCTGCTATGTATGAAAAGTGCAATGAGTTCACTTCTGTTATGAATTGGCGCAATATAAACAAAACGGAATTGAATTGAACCATCCCCTTCACTTGAAACCAATGCAATGCTTCTTTATAAAGACCTCCACATGTGTTGCCATAGTGACAGCTTGGTGTCTATTTGTCACACTAGTGATCAAAGGCGGCACACTTTGGTGGGAAGATGTCTAACATTCCTCCTCACAGGAACAAGATAAGTTACTAATTAATAAGGCAAGCCACAGACCCAACTGCAATGTCCCAGTTTTACCATTTGCTAATAGCTCCGTAAAATGACTCCTTTGTGAGTAATGTATGGGGGCCTGTCACAAACTGTGTCCAGATGTATTGCCAGAGCTTATGTGGATGTAACAGGGGAGAAAAGTCTGTATCTTTTTTTTTCTTATCAGTGGTGTAAATGGCATTTTGTAGGCCATGAGGCTGCCAGATTACAGATGAAAGGCTGGTTTTTATCTCCCTCGGTGCTGCAGTGGATCTCTCCGTTTGAGTAAAGGTAATAAAAAACTTTTATGATGACTGGGAAAAGATGATACTGAGAAAAGGAAAAGAATAGCCTACTGTAATTGTGCCCTCAGTGCACAGTGTTGCAAGGTATACTCTAGTGATTGGTCTTATTGGAAATCATCTCATGTTATTTTAGATATAGCCCATGTAGATGCATTTAGGAAAAGTGTACGACAAATAGCTGCTTTGACACTTGAAACCTACTTTGGCTACTCCCACTCTCTTTGACGCTTTTAAATCTCAAAATTCCCCTCGGCCTTCTCACTTAGTCATCTTATCCCTCAAGTATTATCCACAGTTCAAAACATGAAGGAATCTGTGAATACAACAAGGCCAAACAACCCCAGCACTTGAACAGAGCCCTGCCTGGAGGCTTGGAAACATTTGATGACTCACTGTTTTGGTAGCAAAACATAGAGGTGCAGCAACATAAAATCCAGACTGAGTTAAGAATGACCCTGTGACTTACCTGCCTCATGATTACATCCATAAACAGGCAAGAGAGGAAAGAGCCACCTTCAAATTCACAGTGCTGATATCTGGGCTCTGCCAAGCTGATCCAGCGCAGTGATCTTAACTTTGAGAGGAGTTACCCGTCTCTCCTGCTCTCTGAGAGTTTCTGACCCTCTAACCTTGTTCTCTAAACCTACGGAAAACCAGTAGGAGGATCGAAACTTTCCACCCTTTTCTCTACACTCACTGAGAACTGTACCTATCCCATCTAGAGACAGTGAGCTGCAAGTTGTTGCACTGGCCAATCACATAAAAGGGGTAGGACTTCTGCTGGTTTGGTCTATCACTCAGGGCTATCAGAGCATGGAGAGTTGCCATAACTCCCAACAAAGATTTTTTGTCATCCTCAAATGAACATCACCCAAATAGCTGAGTGGCACATCACAAAAGCAATGTTCAGTACATTAACAACATATTCTCTCTCGGTTTTTGCATAATTGGCATGATGACATTTACAAGTAATATCAACAATATTCAGGCAAAATCTGAACTGCTACTTATTTATACTCAACAAACTTAGTCTGGATTATTGCACCTGGAAATGGTTGTCATGCTTATGGCAATATTCAGTACAGCCAAATATAATATTGCATAAGTAAACACAGTAATCAATGGTGATTGTACTATCCAGAAAGGACGGTGACAGAGTGGCACTTTGTGTCTGAGTCAATGGCCCAGCGCAAATGCTAACATGGTTGAACAGATATTAACAGACAATCCACAGAACAACAATATTCTGCTGGCAGCTGACATGTTCATTAGCGCAGATGCCGATCGAGCAAGCCACATTTAGCTGAGAACTTACATACAGCAACCTTATTTCTGAAAGCGATTGTACCCTTTGGTTTTTCCTTGTGAATACATCCACTGAAATGGAAACACACAGGAATGTGTTGTGGTTGCCACAGTTGAATCAGATAGTGTTGAAAGTTGTCTCAGATTGTTGGCAACTGTTCACCACTCTTTGGCTACATGGACACTATGTGTTCCCAACACAAACATGTGCTGGCTGACCCGATTGGCACCCAGACATTGATGCTGATCACATAAAGTTTGATCAGTTTCTCACTTCTGGATTTGATCCCACATTCACTGTTTAACTATGAGGTTTGAGGTATTTAGTTAGAGGCCATCACCTCAGATGACCCTGTCAGAGACATCAAGACCGTTTTTTTGAGACAGTGTAAAGTAAATGTTTATGTTGTGTGGTAAAACCACAGTACATAAGGCATGGATCGATTTGGATTACCCAAAGCTCCTGTCAGGACTGCTTGTTTTTCAGTTCGGCCTGCAGGGTTCAACAAAGTATGAAAAGAAGTGTGAGAGAAATCAAAACAATTTAGATTCGAAGGTATGTAAAGGCAGATAATGACTTGAATTAACGCAAACACATTAACAACTTGGTGACTGCATGAGACCCAATGCAAATGCAAAGCGCACAATGTGCAGTGTGGAAACACGTGCAATGAAGCCTAAACAATTATTTGATTCAGTTTGCACAGAAAAAATCATTAAACACAAAAACAAAAACAAACCATAGCTACAGCATCACCACTGATATTTTGTTTTCATTGTGATTTTCTGTGAATCCAAGAATAATTTCTTAAATTTCAAAAAATTTCAATATAGACAACATTCTTTTTATTTTAGCACACCAAAACTTCCTCAAAGCCTAACTTTAAAGTCTAAAACAGACTTAAAGGGGACTTTTAATGTGTCACCCATTGGAAACACAGATGATCCCTTACCTTGCAGTCTGTTAGTCAGTCAACCTGACAGTCCGGGTGACAGATGAATACAGAAATAAAGCTCAGGGAGAGATTTTTCTTAAAACACCAGATTTCCTCAGAAGCCTCTCTTTAGCTCCTACTTTCTGTCTGGGCTCTGCTGCTTCGTCTGTCTCACTGCTATCTCTGAAATTCTCCTCACACAGCCTCTTCTTCTCTAATCCTCTCTAAAGGAAGCCGAAACGGCTCCAAATGGTTCAACCAGGCACCGACTTCTCAGGCTTTTCCCTCTTTGTATTATTTTGTTGGCTGGGATCATTAACTTAGTCCCATGAGAACATAAGGAGGTAAATAAGCCCCCTCCTTCCTGTGGGAGGCTGTCAATCACAGCTGATGATGAGGTGGCGAGGGGGTGCTTTTAGCTGCCAAGGAGGCTCTCCTGATTGGTCACCGGGGAACAGAGGTGCCCTGCATGACAAATGGGAGCAATGGGATGGATGGGCCTGTAGAGATGCTCAGTTAAGGATACATGCACATTTATAATAGACTTTTATGCAGCTCACTCATTTACATGTCATTTAAAAGAAAATGAAGCCATGGAATTGAGTGAATAATTAAAGTTGACACAGAAAATGTCTATTTTAACACAGCTGAATTCATGAAACTGTCAACTAACTAGCTAAATGTTAGGGCCAACATGAAGAATCACAAGATCTTTAAATGACTCTTTGGTACAGTCTGGACACTCAGTTGGGGGACTGGGAGGAAGGCATAAAGCTTCCGTTGCCATGGTGGTGTGGCAAGAGCAATGATGCATCTTGGCGCTTGAGCCAAATGCCACTCTAATCTTTTCACTGGCAAACCTTCAGCTCTCTCTTCACAGCTTGTTTGTGTCTCAGTCAAGCCTACTGCTGTCTGTCACTCTCCAGTTCCTTCCAACATCCCATGCCAGTCTGAAGGCTGCTGTATTTTGTAAGGCAAACAAATGTGTAAAGACACAGTTAGCAGGAAAACAAAACCTGATGGGTCACCCTGCTCTCAGTGACCGCGACTAAGCACTTAGTAAGGGGAGACAATAGACAAATTAAGCATGACTTCCACTGTGATTCATCTGCTTGGGTCATTCTGCACACATTAACCACACAGTAATAGATTTATAAACAGCACAGCTTCTATCCATTCCCTATGTAAAACACACACATATCACTCTTCGGATGTATGCCACCTCTCCTGTCATTTACAACAGCAAGAACATCTACACCACAGTGTCATTGCCTCTGCCCAAGGCCACACATTGCTGTGTCCATAAATTACCTGGGAAATAATGCCTTCACTACTTCATGCTCTTACACTAAGATTCATTTCTGCGCAATAAAATGCCATAAAGAGCATGACATTTACATGGATTGTGGAGTTACACTGACATTCCAGGCTGGTGCTTTTTAATGGTGAAAACGGTTTGCCGTTCCAGGGTCAATCCAAAGTCACTCCCCTTTTTCTGTACTGCAATAAACATTAAGTGGGAAAATGTCTGTTTCTGCTTTAACCATTCCAAAAAAGAAAACTTGTCTGGGCTGCGGTTTTAGCGACTGTTCCCACCTCACCCGCTGGGAACCCAACCCGATCTTTGATCCAGGCTAACACACAGAGTTTCTGTGGCTTTCAACCCGGAAAATGTACAAAAACATCTATTTTTGTGCATTCCTGTGCCTCAGAAGCACATTTAACTTCCACAAATCAAAGCAAATATGATACAGTTTTTAAATCATTCATTATGTATCAGCTATGACAAAAGAGAAAATGGCTGTTCCATCACAGACAATTGATAAAACAGGACTCAAAGCCACAATTTAATCCAGTGCAGTGTTTGGGAAACAGACAATAACAATTGTATTTTGTTGTTTATGTATTGTGTAAGTGGCAATCAATATGTTGACGTTGTTGGTGTGATCCTAGTAAAATTACTTCCAGGAAATGTTGCATTGTACAGTACATATATTCCCTTATCAATAAGTAGCAGCACTGTCGTAATAATTATTCAAAACAAATGAATATTCATCCCCACTAAATAAGGCCATTTGCTGCCTGAGGCAGTTCTCTTGGCGGCATTTGGCACATCAAGCTCTATTTATTGGGAAAAGACCTGAAAAGGGCCACAAAGGCTCTCCTGAAGGAGTAGATAAGTAGGTGGAACAAAATAGGCTGTGCAATCTGATGTTACATAAACTTTGATGGGTAAAAAAGAAACAGGATTTCTCTCAGGGACCAGGCTAGCAGACAATTGTAAGCTTTATCATCATGTTACAAGGTTAAGCTTCACCTTGGTGCAAACTCATTTTGCACTGAACAAAGAAATCCTGAAACCTGTATGTGATCTAAGGTGTCCAAATCTATATTATGCAGAAAAGAAGGAAACACTCATCATACTGGACAAGAGTCATATTTGATCAGCAGGAGGATAGACTGGATATGGTCAAAACAAATTTACCAGAATTGCTCACTAAAGCAAATTATCACAACTCTTCCATTATATTCAGCCCCTAGAGAAAAAAGGTAGCTAGCCAGACTCACGTGCTATTGTCCAGGGTGATCCTCTAAAACACAGCAAGAAGATCCCACTCCCATTTATGGCTTTCTATTTCAGTAGCACATTGATGAGAGACTAAACAAAACATACAGTAGCATCCTGGGTAGTCTCTTTGCTCACTCCCTCCCTCATTGCTAAAGCTCCCCACCCTGACCCAACCCCAGCCGTATGCTCATGCAAGCGTAAAACATGCCCAGGAAGCGTCACTTCCACTGGGTCATTTCATGGATACTCTCTCCATTAATGCTCTAGCCCATCCACCCCCACCCCCCCATCCTCCCTCTCTGGGGTTGAGCTCTTGTCCCTGGTTCCCCACCCTCTCAGCAATAAGACAAAGATGTAGCAAATGGAGAGGCAAAGGGGGGGTGCATAAACCTTGGGGACCTCATTGTGATGAGTTTCTGACTACACAACCAGGCCCCGAACAGATGGGATCAGTCTCCTGGGCTCTGCTGCATCATTGCATTTAATACACAACCCTATACATCCTCACAATAAATTTTGTACTCTTCTTCTCACTAAACGCCACTCACTAGATCATAGACCACATACAAGTGCAAGGCAACAAAAAACTTCATTATGTTATGTTTGCCATTAAGCCCTCGGAAACTGTAATAAAAGTCTGAGTGCACATGCCTAATTGAGTTAGCACATGCTTTGGCATGAAGATTGTCCTTTTGAGTGCAAACACTGATCTAAGCGGCAATGATTGTTTTCCTAACTACGACAGTCCGAAACAGTCACTCGTCATTTTGCCAGTGAACAATAAGATGAAAGCGTAGTCTAGCCCTCATCGTGGCAAAGGTTCAAGATTTTAATTGCTTACACCCCCTAGGCATACTGCCCATAACTAAGCAACACAAAATCAATGCAAACATCAACCAAATAAATGAACATGTTTGTACCAAACCAATTAACACTTACAGACATTTCATCTAAAACTTCCAACAGAGGTGTTGTTTTGTGGAATTAAAGGTAGTATTCCAGAGAAAATCCCCCCTCTTGTTATTTTTGTTAATTGTTAAAGTTATTTATAACACAGGCATGCTGGGTGGACAGACACTGAAATGTATAAAATACACACACACATACACATCACATCAGTCAATGTCTACATGCATTTAGTCTGGTTCATGATTAGCTGGCAGAACATACATGTGAGCATTGACCTGGAACTGATTGTTTTCCTCTGCTGTGTTTATGGTTCTGCCAACAGAACCAATTGCCAAACTAGTTTTGCTTTCTAATATGGTGTAGCAAACAAATAAAAGCTGTGGTCGTAACGGGTGTAATTGAATTTAGTATACAAGACCCATTTTAACAGGCATGCTCTTTTACCTTAACATTAAATGTAAATGTTAATGTTGATACTTCAGGGATGTCATGGGTGAAAGAAAATGGCAAAGACACTTGGGTAATATTTAAATTGATATAGCATTAAACTGTACATCTGAAGTTATAGCAATTGATGACTATCTGCTGTCGCGGAATAATCTTTTCCGTAATAATATTTTCCCTTTAGAGAAAGAAAAAGAAAAGGCCAAAAGAAACATTCAAACACCATTCACCAAGAGGACAAGTTACACTTTGTGGTTGAAAGCAACAGAATGAAATACTGAACTGTCAGGCATTTTCTCATTGAAATGAAACATCGAAGGAGTTTTGGGAAAGTAAGGTCATGTATTATGTTTAGTCCACACCACAGCCTCATAGCCTGAAAGACTTTTATTTTTTCCTGAAAAAAAAAAAGTCTCCTTCTGAAAGGGTGCGGTGAACGCCTGCTACATTCTTTGCTGCTCCGAGCAGTCAGTGTAATTGCTTCCAGCTTCTGATGGATCTACTGTAGAAAACTATTGTCGCGTCTTTATCAAGAATCTCTCTTCAACAACACTGAACTTATCTTATCAGAGATGGTGCTGGTGAATCATTCAACCACTCACCCATCTGCGAAATCCACCTCAAACCAAACCCCTCTCCCCTATATTATGGTCTTTTTTGTCGTTTTACAAAGGAGCAGTGTTAAAGACACTACTACTGCTGCTCCTTTCCTTTCCTATATGTATACATATAGGACATATAAAAGTTCAACACCTATACTGTTCTGCCATCTCTGCAGACAGAGAAACTGAGTCACTGCACTCAGACCTCCTACACCAAGAAACGCTGGAGGAGGTCTGAACATCTGTTGTGGTGCACTGTGTTCATGTGTCCAAGGAGACTGTCAGGAGCCAAAGGCAGAAGCCCAGCTGTTGGGATCTGGGTCAGCTGCATCCGGGCCGAGGGATATTTTCAAAACAGTATCTACTCAGGATGAGACACTTCTGACTGTGTTGTCACTGTTGAAGTTAGCACAATCGCTGATAACCACCCCTGTATAAAGCATACAAGAGGCCTCTCTCTGCTGATGCTCTAAAGGTTAGGAGGCAGTCAAACTGCTCACTTTTCAGCTTTTGCTGTCATCATTGGCTCAGTGCGGCCTTTCGAAATATCCTCACTTCATCTACACATCAACAAACCATTCCTTCAAGACAGTGTGGGACACATTCCTCAAACTTGGCACGTTCTATGTTTCAAATTGATTAAACATTTGCTTTTCCCGCAGTGGTACGGCTGATAAAAGAATATTCTTCAGCTATACAGTGTGGTAAGTTCACACACACACACACACATACAGGCACCTCATTTCCACCCACAGTTATTGGCTTTGACAATGGGACTGAACCAGCAGCGTCTCTCGCCCTGTCACAACAAGCAGGCCAGGAGAACTCACAGCTGCTGATGGAGCTGGCACTGCTGACCCGTTGGAGACAGTTTTGTTTATCATTTGGATTGAGGGTTGAAGAAACAGAGCCATGTAATGAGAGCGAGTGAGAGTGAGATTTTAAAAAATAAATTGAAAACTCTGCTCAAATTCAAAGCTCTCAAGCTTCCAGTTTATATTATGAAAAAGTATAGGATGGTTATAACAAAGGCACATAGAAAGATCTCTTGAAACTAAGGGAAGGAGGGTGTTTCAGAACAATAACAGAACCAGATGCTCAAATGAAGGAAAGTACTGAAAACCAAAATGAATTCAGCAGAGTTCCCTATCCACAGTTATTTGGCACAATTACACATTCTGTTCTCTCTTAGAACAACATTGCATTGCATTAGCTCTCACCAAAATATTGAAAATCATAAGCTTTCTTGTAAAAATACACAAAACTGAAAATCAACTAAAGAATGACAAGTAATTGCTCCCTGTGCACAGGAAACGTTACATGTTTGCCAGTTCACTAATTTGCCAGCAGTTCTTTTGTAAGGAAGTTGATATCAGTATTTTCGACTGTGAGCAGATCAGTGATACATTTGTAAGCAAGACTAAACTTGTTTAGACAACAGGCTCCCCTCTAAATCAAAATTCTCAGAGAGAAACACGTTTAACATGTGGTACACATAAAGTGCAGTGCTTCTCATTTTTGTGTCCTGTGCATCCATGCATGTGTGTCACTACCATTTTCCTGACTGTGCAGACTGCAGTATGTTGATTTCACATGTACGAGAAATCAGCACACAAGTATTATAGATAACATGCAGTGATTAATGTGTAATACTGTAAGAATATTATAACCTATTTCAAGAAGACTTCAACTGAAATGCTTAAGGATTTAGGCCTTAACAGTCACTTTTTCTGTTTAGCATTAGCATTGCTACTCCGTGTAATAGAAGCAAGATTTAAGACCTAGTGCTAATTAAACTCCCTTAACCCGATGCCACTAAACATTTCTTTATCAGATCTTACCTGCTTCCCCATGGCTGCAGTGGTATGTGTCTCTGTCTGGTGAATAAGTACTAGGCTAATACAGAGTGTGACTGTTAGGTAGCTGGCACTTCCCCTGAGGTAAAACAGACAGGAGACAGGAGGTTGAAGGTGTTTCTGTCTGCATGTACACTCCCCTTCATCGGGGTGTGTACACACACACATACCTCACTGACATACACTCTGTTTTTCATCTGCTCTACAGGTTCACGCAGGAGCATGGAAAGCTTCTGAGAAGAGTACTTAACCCTTGCACAAGCTGGCATTAGATCGAATTATAGAGGACAAAATTCATTATCCTCATGTATTATAATAAAAATCAGCCAAAAAATTGCGGAATCTCAATTTTCTTTTACCAGTATTTCTGGCACTGGTTCTGTTAATGAGTAGCTTTCCACATTTTGTGCAGGTAAAGAGAAATAAAATAGGTGAAAATGTGTGTCTAAGGCTGGACGTGGTGCTGATATCTTGTAAGTCTGCATCAGATAATAGGGATGAAGGGCTTTTCTTCGTCACCACAGGCAGCTCCATTGAGTTACCAAGCAGAGAAAAATAAGGCTCAATCCACAGCAGCTAGCAGACAGAAAGCAGCAAAGAAAAAAAAACTTGCTATTAAGCAAGAGAGAATTGGTTTTCTCCACCCTAATTAGAATTCATCCTGTGAGATAGATGAGTCAGTCTGAAAACACAATTCCATACTTGCAATAATGAAATCATATTTGAGGAATTGGGTGTACATCCCTCTAGTGGAAAAAAGTCAAGGGTACCAAGAATTTCAGCAAGATCTAACCTAACCTTGAGGGATGTCTCCTTTTCAACTCCTCATAAAATAAAATGACTGCTTATTAACATTCATAAACTTAACAAACAAAGGTGCTGTAAGGCTGTAATGGTCACCACATCAGAACTTTTGCATGGATAAAAACAGAGGTCAAGGTCTGACCAAGCATTAGCTAGGCCATGCATTAAAAAAAGCCTTTGCTAGATTTGGAATTTGACAAAGCTACATGGGAGGAAATAAGACAACTGTGCAGGTACTTTTGGATCATGGAAAGCAGGGCTGCAAACCACACAGCAGCTCAAATAAAGTTAAAGCGACAAAAATTACAAAAATAATAGAACAGTGAAGGAGGTACACAATTAGCTTGTGCATCGTGTGCAAAACTGCTACCAATTACACAATAAACACCTGCTCTGCACAACCAGATGTCCTCTATACCCCATATTGCATTTATATATAATGAAGGCAAAGCAGGTACTCCATAGAGTGAACCTCGAAGGCAAACTTGGAAACCTTTTACTGAACTGCTACACAAAGTAGTGTCATACTTAATATTCATTTTGTGATGTCCCTGACCATGACTTGCCATTTCTCAAGTAATGCGTGGATCCAGGAGACAGCTGCTGAATGTGTGAAGATAAGCTTAGAGCCCAGTGTTGTGAGCTGAAGGAACCTTTAACCTTTTTTCACCTTATCTGCCCCAGTTGCAGCACAGTAATCCTTCTGAATGTGGTCACTTTTTCACTGTGTTTCTAGTGTGGCAGAAACCTTAAACCTTAACTTACATTATTGGATGACAGAGCAGAGTGAACCATGCTGGTAGCAATTATGGCCAACACTATGCCCTAAATGGGGCAGATAAATTCCAAAGATTGTTCATCTAGAAACCAAACCTCTGAATAGTACTACAGTTTCATGCAACTTTACCTCTGTGGCGTCTTCGGGGTGACCTGATAGCCGAATGGTTAAGGAGTACACCACATACCTGCAACACCCCCCTTTTTTAATTCCGCCTTTGTTAATGTCATACCCCATTCTCTTTCTCCACTTGTTTCGTGTATGCGTCTGTATTTTCCACTTTCAACAAAAGGCAAAAATGCCCCCCGAAAAATCTGTAACAAGGCCAAGAGTATACAGCCATGGTAGCGGGTCTGTGAGGTTGTACTTCGGCAAGGAACTCAAAACACCACTGCTGGCTTTGGGTCTTTGAGGAACTAGGCAGAGGGTGGAAAAGCAGAGATGGCTGGGCACAGGTGGCAATGAAAGTTGATGGTGATGATGATAATGATGATGGACAGGAACTGTTCAGAGTTCTTAAACTTAGGAATAGTCATTAAGGAGACTAGCTTTAACTTTAAACCTAGCCTTTAAATTTTTGTATTTCTTCTTTCATTGCTGCCATCTCCTGAATGGCACTTTATTATTTTCCCTTCCTGTGAGAAAGTCGAAGTTATAAAAGGATGCAAGGTTGCAGGGCTGGAATTCAAACTCTTGCTGTTCAAACTCTTTTCAATTGGAGACAAACACTTTTGAATTATGCTCCATCTTGCTGAAGGTCTGCAGGTCAGAAGGTTGAGAAGAAGTAATTCAAAACAGCTTCCCAACAAAACTTTTAAAAAAATATGCATTTACCCATTTTAACCAGGTAAGACCTGTTGAGATCACCTATCTAAGGATGACCTGGCCAAGACAACAGCATAATATGAGGTTACAGATGACAACGATACAACAAGAAACATTTAAGACATACATTTACGCATCAATAATTAAACAAACTTTAAAAATATTCATCCTTACACTTACAAGAGCTTAAAAATCCGACATAGACCAATTCTCTTAGTTTCAAGTATTTTGGAAGGCCGTTTCAAGTGAGGGTGGCAGAGCACATAAAACCTTTCCTTCCCGGTTCCGTCCATACACCTGGAACAGACAACAAGACCATATCTTGTGATCTAAAACAACAGCTACAGATTTCTGTGCAATCAGGGTCCAAATATATGATGGGAGTTTACCAAAAACGGCTTTATAAATGAATAAGTGTCAATGATACAGTCTACAAATCATTTGGTAATTTTTAAATTGAGTTGAGTCTATCCAATGAATTGATCTGATCTGACTGGAAAGAGTGATGAACTCTGGATAGGCGGCCATGAATAAATGTCAACTTGTCTATTAGAACAGATCAGCATGGATTGAAAGGTTCAGTTCCATTATTATAAAGTTGGAGTAGTTTGGATTGTATTTTTAAGCTTTCATACAATCTAAATTGTTCAAAGAGTTTGCCACAGCTTTCAAGATGCCGAGCTCTGCCTACATATCAAGGAGGCCAGACAAGAAAAAAGGTGGGTGATGAGAGGGAATTTTTTCCACACTTGTTAAGGTGGGATGATTACACCTTTACAGTATGATTCATTTGAGCATATGGAGTTTGATGACAAAGCCAACCCCCAACACCAACCTCAGCAGATTAACAGAGATTTGACACGTTTGCAGATTTGTACATTAGCATGAAGTCATGTCTCAAAAGTATGTGTTCAAACAAAGTATTATTAGTAGTATTAATTTTTATCTAGTTAAAACATATTAGACTGATAATGATATAGGCTGATACAGTATTGCGCATCTCCACTTTGTGCATGCCATTTTGCGTTATCTAGATGTTATTTAGAGTTGATGCCGTCACTGCTGAGACTGACGGAACAGTGGAACATTTACAGATCACTTGCTTTGGAGATCATAACAAATGTGTTACTGGGACTACAGAGACGATTGGTGGCACTTTGGCCTTCTGGGATCAAAAACACAGAAGGAGAGCTTCAGAAAGCTCCCAAGGCGACAGCACCATTCACAAACTACTTAGTCTGAAACATTTGCTCAATTCTGATTAAACTAATTTCATACTTTTGGTTTTAAATCAAAACACTTGGTGATGTTTGGTTATTCATACAAATACAGCATTGAACTTTCCTGGTTCACCATTTTGCTCTATAGTTTGGCCTTTTCTGTAAAACGCCTGTTTGTATTAATAAGTTTCCTTCATACTTGAACTTTCACTGGAAAGTCACTCCTCATTAACAGCTACTCAATAACAATTTACGCTTGACAAAACTTAGGTTCACTCAGACCAAGGAAAAACAGCTTTTAAATGCTATGCTCCTTGAAATGAGATTTTAAAATTGGATGGTATTATGCAGGACACTTCTAAACAATTGGTTATAACTGTCTTTGTTTTGCCTTTCAAACTATTAAACTACAATTTAATTACAATGATCACAGCATGCGGACTAGATGGTTTCTAATGTGGTTGGTAGCTTTGTTTCTAGTGTTTGCTGGTGCATTATTGGTTGTTGCTAGGTGGTTGCTAACATATTTCTCAATGACCTGCATATAAATGCATTGTGTGTCGAAAAACCAGAGACACACCTGTTTGAGACAGCATATTTCTGGAATCTGCTAAATCAGCACGTTTCTGAAAACATATCTGAATATTAAGACCAAAGGGAAGACACAGTGGGGAGAAGTTTCAGAGAGAACTTTTACTGTTGTGACATCTTCAAGGTGGTGATTAGAGCCATTCTTCTTTCACAAAAAAACGCAGCCATAATACCAAAGTGTTTGTGTGTTTTCTTTTGTAACGCTGTTTCATTTTTGAAGTCACTCTGATAATTACCCAGGTCGATACTCTGCTTAATTATTTACTAATGGCGTTTTCTTTGACGCATAAAAGCATGATTATATGTTTGAGGCTTGATTTAATACTATGTGTCTCCTGCAGGCTTTAAGCAGCAGCTTATCTTGCAGCCAGTGTACAGTACGTAGGGGAATTACATGGAATTTTAACAAACCTAGCCTGCAGCATGCCAAGAACTGTCAGCTTCTCTACAAGAATCAAACAACTTGAATATTTTCTGGTAATGATCACTTGTGTTTTGCTACAAAATATATAAACAGAATACAACAGAGAGTTGCACAGGCACAGATGTTTACGTTATTAGCCTCCACCCTTTAGTCTGATATGTGCTGAATATGATATCATTTCACATGATAGCACTGTCAGTTGCAAAATGGACATCACAGGCAGAACCTGCAAAAACAAAACTGCATTTAAAAACTTAAAAAGATCTTTCTGTAAATAAATACAGTCATAACAAGAAAAGTATTTAAACTTGAAATATGCTAAGTAAGTGCTAAATGACTTGAGGATAATCTCAACTAGAATGTCAGCTGAGAAAAATACATAGAAAAGATAATAAAATGAAAGGAGATAGAATTGGTATGTGTTCATAGCTGTCCCATAAAACAAGCCTGATAACAACGAGCTTTGGAGGCAAACATCTGGATGCTCTAATTCTGAATGTTGCATGGGAGTGCTTGTTTCTGCCACATAATTCTCTTGTTTGTTGCGCAAGTCTGAAGGGAGAACAAAACAGCCTGTAGAAAACTGCCTTTGAGGTGTGTGGCTGAGGTGTGTGGCTGCCATGAAGTGTGCTGTTAACACTATTTAAACAGCAAACCATTCATTGCACAGCCTGCCAAAGAACTGACATAGGTTGACCGAACTTGATCCCCTGTCCCACCCGATACAAATCCCGCCCTATCCCAACTGAACTGCTGTATCGTGGACCCAAGGGGGGGAAAGGAAAATGCTGCTGGCAATATGCTCTCTAAAAGCCACGGTATATTTGGGACAGCACAACCACATGTGCGCCCACTAGCATACTGCATGTGTGTACTGTGATCATTTGAACACAAACATGAAAATTAACATATTCAACACATTTTCTTCCGTGTTTCTGGGTACAACGTGGGCCTAGTTTCAATATGAGAAATATTTATCAAATGAATCCCAGTTGGAGCATGAGGCAGTGCAGATGGGGTGAATCAAATGAAATTCTGTGGGCTGCATAAACACACAGCTCTGGCGTTGCTTGACTGAGATTGTAGAAAAGAGGAGAAAATGTATAGTAGCCTGATAATCTCCAAACAGATAAATATATAAGTCGATTTTGGAAAGCCTTGGAATTAAATTAAAAGTTACAGAAATCTAACTAGAAAGCACTGCTTCAAACATCCCCCTCCAAAGAAGAGAGAGGAGTGTTGCTCAGAATCCAAATCCAGTCGAAAATTGCACCAAATTGCTTAGACTTGTCTTATCAGTGGAACACTTGCTATCTAAAACTTCACATTTTGTTCATAAAGTGTTGAAATGGACTAATCTGAGAGGCTTAATGCAATCACTGCGAATCCTTTAATCTGGAACATTGAAATAAACTTTATTATCCAGTCATGACCATCACTCCTATATGACACTATTATTGACATCTGGGTCCTGTGTCACTCTTACATTCATTTATAATCTGCTGGTTATTGTAATGCACATTGTTCCATTAGTGAAATCATGGGCATTGTGTTAGTTCATTATTGTCATATACTGTCATAGCTGTATACTGTCCCTCCCTACCAGAGGCTAATACATTTTCTGATACAATGGAGGACACGTGGACAGCAGAAAATACCTTCTTGTCTCATCTTTTGAAAATGTAAATGCAACTCATTAACTTAACATCGATGGCAAGAACTATATTTGACTTTAAGGTACACTTCCTGATTTTGGTATAAAGTTAATTTAAAAAATATATTAACACTAAGCTTGAGGAGTAAATCCTTAAGGTAAATAAGCACTTAAGATGCATGGCAGGTTATTGAAAAACAGTGAGTACACAGCTGTATATTAAGTAGCCCAGAGTTGGTATCTAAAATGACAGAAAATGGACTGAGGCTTTATAGCATTTCATTTCAAATTATTTGATCATAACCGACACCAAATGAGGTGTTTTCTATGTGGAGATTTGTGTATCAATCTTGACCTTGAAACACCAGGGCCGGGACTCTCTTGTTTCTAGACAGTCAACCTCATTTTGGTTGTGTGACCTTCCTCTGTCCTCCCTGCAGCTGCTTCTGATGCCAGTGAGCGGACTCATACAAGATGGACCCCCTGTTGGGAACAGTCGCAGCTCTCTGCCAACGGATCAACTTACATCCAACAGAGCTGCAAAGATAAGATGTGAAATTAAATATTTGATCTTGATTGTTTACTTCTCAGGAGGCAGGTCACAAATTAAGAAATTTCCCCCAATTCTTGGCCGGTTAGTGGTTAGGACATTGAGTGGGATAGTGTTAAGGCAGACTGCTACATTTGCGGAGCAGATGCAAAAGCGTATAAGCAAACGGCAGTGACTCTTTGTAAAACATATCAAGACATCCTGTTCTGTCTATTTGGTCTTGTTACAATGGGACTGTGTGGTGGCCAACTACAGCTCAGCTCACACAGCTGTGGAGACAGATATGGTCTAGAAAGTTTAACCACAGAAATTTGTGTTGAGGAAATCCCCTGGGTTGGCTTAACAAGGTTACTTGACAAGTTTATTGTCAAAACATAATCAGACGACTTACTTTGATACAGACATTCTATGAAATTGCACAATTCCACCAATAAATCATTTTCATCACTTTAAGGCAACTAACAATCCTGTCGTATCCTCAAATATGCATTTCTATATTTTTTTGAACTAACTGTAATTTGTACCAGATTGCCATGTTAGCCATTTCCTGCGTAATTGCATATTTATTGTGAGCACCTCTTGCAATTCCAGTACTTCAAAGGTTTATTTAATGGTAATGTTACTGTTATTGTCTGAGCTCAGATCTCTTATTTTCATTAACAGAAAAAAGAAATGTACTCTTCAGGGGTAGCATACAAGATAGAGTGCAAATTTTGATCTTTTCAAACCATCTTCCATAACACATGAAATTACTATCTTTCCTATCATGGTGAGAAAAGGAGTCTAATAGGAAGAAACTAATAGCTGTTCAAAGTGTAATGAGTCATTAAAACTCACTGTATCTCCACAATGCACAAGGATTAGGCAGTGAGGAGGCAAGGAAATGGAACACCATTTCCTGGTCTTATGATACCCTCTTCTGGTCACTTTGGGTAACTGTTTGATTGTCTTCTGAACTACATTTTAGACAGCAGAATCTGTACTGCTCACCATAATTAGGTATCCATTTGCTTTTAACTTCATGCTGATTCCTGAATGACCTCCTGGGGGAGAGGGTCAAGTTAGATGTTTACCTGGCACCAGGAAAAATGGTTCCATAATTGAGTTCAATGTGCACCCTACTGACTTTTACATTCATTTTCTACACTGGTGGTAACATATTTGAATTTGTCATTTGTTGTCACTTTTAAAGAGTATAGATACAAATGTATGATGTATATCATTACATAATGCTAAAAATGGCCTAAAAAGATCTAATTAATTTATACAATAGCCCCACTTAAGGTGCAAAGATGAATACAAATGTAATACAAATAAAAGCATAGACAGAGAGAGACAACAGACACTAACATTCCAGTAACGCTCATGGGCTTCATGTTTCTTGGTAATATACATCTAACTTGTAAAAACATTTTTGCTGTATCTACTTTTTTTTTTTGCACAATTACAAAATCATTGTCACATTCAGTAAGTTTGACAAGTGCCACCTCCTGCCATAACCACATGGCACCCATGTCAATAGAAACATTTGTCTATAGTCCTTGTTTTAGCCTGGAGGTGGAGAGGGGTCTTCTGAACAAAGTATAACTTGAACAGAATATACTCATAACTGCATGTCCTGACCTATGCCACTATGCCCTCACTTATTTGACTCTTCTTAGGTTTTTAGCTTAGGTTGTCTCATGTCATACCACAAAAGTAATTAAAATTCAGGCTGCCATTTTCCAGTACTTACAAATTGTCTACAGTTTTGAAGATATAACTAACTAATGACAGTCTGACTGATCTCCAGTCACATACTGAGGCTAATGATACATAACTTTGAGTGCAATTTGATTTCCATTGGATTTAAAGGTATCAGACAAGAAGGGCAACAAGCATGTATAATTGTTTCTCATTAAATTACAAAGTACATTACATTTACAAATATATCCCCGTGAATAATGCTGCTTAACCATTATTCCTGCTTCTTAAATACAAAAAATAGCATGTATACACAGGCAGTGAGTGCTGAAAAGTTCATTAAAATTACACTTAATACAGTGTAAGAGCCCATATTCAAAACATATTTATATCATATTATGAAAGAAATCAAGACATGGGTGGTAATACGCACATAGGCTGCAGCATTTCCACGCTTAAGACAGTAGAAAACTCAGTGTTAAAGTAGTAGCAGTATATATCAAGGAACTACAACTTTAAAGCAATATTACAACACAAACAGTATCTATATTTTTACATTCAACATTAAAAAACATTCAAAATTCCATAAAGCAATCATTTTATATTATGTTGACATATTCAACAACATTTATACAGTTAAAACCCCCTTGCAAAATAATAACACATCTAAGAAACAGTTTGTGTGTGTGACTGATGATGATGAATGACCCCTTTCTCTTAAAGTTATCAGTATAGTACAGTCAAAGGAAGCATCACACCAAGGTTTCAGGCAGGGCGTCTGCATTTTCTTTTGATAGTATCTGCCATATATGCCATCTCTCCGTCTGACAATTCGGTGTACCATGGCCTTTTTCCTGCCCAGGCCCAGAGGCATCTACAGTCTGGAGGGCAGGGCTTTGCTGGGACTGCTGTGAGGTTTGGGTGTCAGGCTGATACGTGAAGAGGGAGGGCATCGAGTGAGAAATGTGAGTCTCCCTCAGTTGCCCAGAGTACTGAAGGGGAGACAAACTATTCGTCTTGACCTTAAGTAATGGACATGCAGGCTGTCCTGTCCTTTGTGCCAAGTTGTCCGAGCTGACGGCTTCTGATTGGCCAGTCAATCCCTGATGTAATGACGATTGCGGTTGTCCCTGTCCTCTTTGGTCATGAGGTCCACTGCTGCTGCGAGTCACTGGGAGGTGTGGCCTGATTTCCAGCACACCCAATGAGGTTTGTTTTGGCCTGACGGGCAGCTTGTTGTTACCTTGGTGACTGCTCAGCCCCTCTGATGATCCGTACGACTCACATTCCGACATGTCTCCAAGCGAGCCTGGGAGAAACCATCCGTTAACATCCAGCATTCATTACATATCTCAAGACCATCTGCAACAACATGCATAGAAGATAATATTACCGGTGATATGATTGCCAGTAAAATCCTTGCTGAACAGTTCATGCCAGGTGTCCCAGAAATGATCAGTTGAGGCCTCTAACAGGAACAGAATGAGGTTTAATTGATTATTATATTAATATAAAATACAGTGCATTTCTCACATATGTTTTAAAAAGCTAAAACATGCTAAGGATGTTTCTGACCATAACTAAGAAAGACTAAGACTACCTACTAATCTAGAGTTAGCATTAGGTAAATATGAAGCTACAGCCAGCAGCCAGTTAGCATAACTTTGCACAAAAACTGGAAAAAAGCTAGCAAATGGTGCAAATGTTTATAAATGCATGTGTTGTATGTAAAATGTCTGTGAAGTCATCTAGGTCATAGTTCAGTTCATCTAGAACTGAAGAAGCCTCATGGATGAGAGGCGAAGTATCAGCAAATTCCATTTGCAATTGATTTTAATCTTCTTTGAATACTGTTGTATGCACATTTGTATATGCAAATGTTTATAATAAATCTGTTTATAATACATACTTATTATAAACATTTTGTTGCCTTTGGACATTGTCCAGCTAGCGGTTTTCCCCTCGTTTTCAGCCGTTATGCTAAGCTAAGCTAACTGGCTGTTTGCTCCAGCTACATACTCAGACGTGAGAGTGGTGTCAATCTTCTCATTTAAATGTCAGCAAGAAAGCAAATAAGCAAAGTTCTGAAATTGTCAAACTATTCCTTTAAATTATACTTTTAAAAATCTTAAGTATATGTTACAATAGATTTTGTTCACCTTTGTCCATAGAAGGTGTAGGAGAGGTGCTGCCAGATCCGTCTTTAGAATAGCCACTGAGTTTATACTGCCCAGAATGTCTGGGGGTCATGTCTGAGAATGGACTGCTGTCCTCTGGGTATTTACACAGCAGTTGATCTGACAGGACAGGGGAGTTGTTGTCATAGGGAGACACCTCTCCACTAGATGCTTTGATGGAGTCATTGGATAAGCGTCTCTCAGTCAGAGAGGACTTTTCTGCTCTAAGGTCTGGTTCTCTGCAGTAACAAAGGAAACACAATGTATATCATATATACAATGATCGTGGCTTGGGCAGAGGGACACAAACCCTCTAATAACCCTTTAAACTTGTGGGGTCCAGCATTTTAGTCCACACATAGCTGTCAGGCCCCCATCCCCACCCTCGGCCCTGGACAGACACAGAGAGAAAAGGTGGGAACTCACGAGTCCTGAGAGGCCTTCCTCCGCAGTAAGTAATCCACAACATCAGGATCAGTTTCTAGCAAACTAATCAGCACCTCATTCTGCAGGTCAGCAGGAACCTGGGAGAATCAAAACTCAGTTTCACTGAAGCTCAAAAGAAGAGCTAACATTTTATTCTTTGTTACCTTAATTTCACTGTGCCTTAATAAGTAAGCACAGCTGAACTGAACCAAACAATGACAGAAGTATACACTTCTCAAAATTAATTAGTTAGCGTTTCTGTTAAGCATACAAATAACAGCATTATCACTAGAGCATTTGGTAAATTGCGCTTTTACATCAACAATTTTTACATAGTGTCTATGATGCAATTTCAACAGAGACTTTATGTTGTGTGTATGGTTTGTTGGTGAGACTCATTAACAGCAGTTTAGAAAAACAGAACTAATACTGTAGAGCAAGTGTCTGATGTGCCTTTCCCCTCTGGCTTCTTTAACAGATCATTCTCAGATTCAGAATTAATTGCATCTGCTATGTTTCTGGTGAAAAGCAGAAACCATAATGTGGATGAGGATCTTGGTCTTGTTCCCAATCATTGTCTATAAACAACATGACATTTATTAACCTCTCCAGGTTCAGGAGAGAAAAAACAAACTGCATGAAGTTTTGTGTTTTACTGTGATTCTACTTTGTCTTGCAAGTAACTGTAAAAGCTTAGTCAAAACCCATAAAGATAATGTTTAAATTTTATTAGGTGGCTTCACTCTATTAAGCTTAAGAACTCCCTTATAAACACTATTTTGCCAACAGAAGACCTGACTAAGACTTTGAGATAGTTACATTAAACCCAGGGTTGTCTTTTGCTTGAATGTATTTTGGTGTGCATTAAAGATGGCTTACCATAAATAGTGTATCATATGTATTGATCATCCTTTGGACTACGCCGATGATGGCTGTGCTCTCCTCTGCACGGGCAAAACTCTGGACGGCAAACTCTTTGTCTGAGTTTTTCTGCTTATGTAAGAGGTTGGGTCCAAAGATGGTAGCTAAATTGAGTGATGTCATCTTGTTTCCTGTGATCTAAACAAATCAGAAGGCAGAATTTATTTGACTGGACAGTCTACTGAACATCCACACTTTCACTTTTACTTGCCCCACATTGAAATGAGGGACGACATGATAGATTTCTTTAATTAAAATGTATTTTATTTTTAAGCCATTATCTTCCGGTTAAAATAAATTCTAGTCCAGCACCTTTGCTAATAAACCTGTCACTTCAGTGCCAAATTATTATCTGCGATTACCCAAATTTGACCACTGCAATTACAAGATTTTTTCTAGACTGAAATGATTTATATAAAAGTTAACAATGGAGCTAATTTATCCTAGATTTTCTTTTGGTCTGCCCATGACCTTACCCATAGGATTAAATACTCATACACGCATATCATATTAAGAGTCTGACTCTTTTGCTGTAAATGGACGATCCCTGGCACTCCCTGGAAATGTTGGGAATGTGCACCAAACACAGCTCTGCCACCATCAAAAAGGCCGGCTCTCCATTCTTTTGTTCAAAGAGACCAAGCACACTTCTTGTTCAGTTACAGTATGTATGCTCTAGGACCAAGGCCAAGAATAAACTGGTTTAAATCCCTGGGAAAAAAATAATCTCCACTGTGATGATTAGACGTCAAAAAGTAAGATTACCAAAAAAAGGTGACCATTACAACAAAAGTGAATTTGGGCACAGGTCAAACAGCAAAGACCCGGGGAAACGGCAAAGTCATGTTCACAAGGACAATGAGTTGATAAAGTGCTTTAGACACTTCGCTATTCGTAAATGCATTGTGGGAAATTTATATAAAATATGTAAAAAAGGAGATTGTGATGATCAATCATTATCTTTCAGCCTTTCACATTACCATCTCATATCTTTCATATCATATCAGGGATTTCAATGACAATTTTTCAGCAAACTGTTATCTATAGGCCCAATATGTAGAAGTTGATAAAAACTGTTTCCCACTATGTCAAAATTTCCTTATGCTTCTTGTTGTAAATAAACTGGAGAAATAAATGATGTCCAAACCGTATGATGAATTTAGATGGACAGCGTTTGTGTGGGGTTGTTTTGTGCAGCAGGGGGTTATGTTGGTTATGCTAATCAAGATTCCAACAGTGGGTCACCATGCATAACGCGCTATGCTTTGTTACAGCACGTTCCTTCACATTAGAGGCTGCAGATGTAACAAACATCTGTCTTACTGCCTTCAGATGGCTGCTGGAATTCGTCACTATCCCATTAAGGTTGTAAACAGTTTATTTACGCTATTCAGGATCATTCTGTGATAGTTGGTCTTTTCCTTACCATATATTTTTTTAACTTGCTGGTTGAATCCACAAGTCAAAATGTGTGACATACTGCCAACAGCGCCTGTCCGCATACGTTTAATCCCAATGCATTGTCAAAGCGTCAACTTTGAATAAAATATCGACACCTTGTCTTGTGTTCATCTTGTCACAGGCCAAACAAAAGCAGGTGTGCTTCCAACACTGCCATAAAAACGGGGAATGTCCAGTTTCTTTACCTTACGACCCTCGTTGTCTAGACTGTCTTCGGCATGTGCAGCCACTGTGGACAACAAGCAGAGGAGGCGCTGCAGCGTGTCGCTGTTACAGGGAGGAAGCAAAAATATCAGGAGCTGGATGGCGCTCTCTTGGTCTGAATATTCCAGCACTGCAGAAAAAAAGGCCACCACATTGACATCAATTTAAAAAAACACCACACGACTTGAACGTTTACAGAAGAATTGTGACTTATTTTTTTGCGTGTGTGTATGTGCTCCTCACACATTGTGCTGATGAAGGCCGTGTAGAGTTCTCTTGTTAGCAGTGGGTCAGGCATGTCTCTGAGGAACTCTTTTAGCAATGCAGCTACATCATGAACACTGTGCTCCTCATACAAATGTACCTCCCATCCCTGGTCAAACTCCTCACGAAGCTGGGTGAGATATTGTTACAATTAATTACAGCAAATATGTCGCTCATAGTTGATACAGTTTATTGAAATGCATGGGGTGTGTTAAAGCCAACCAGCTGAAATTGTACCTGTCGTACTCTCTTCTTGGAACTCCCAACACGGAAAATTCCAACCGTCTGCAGGCCTGAGCAAAGATGAAGATGCTCTTTTAGTGCCAACATTGTGTCTAATATTCAACTTCAAAAGACGCTCAAAATATCTGACTGACAAGGTACTGACCAAACTGCATTTGTTAGAGAGATATGTGTTAGAGCTATGCTGGACATTTCTATAGCATAAACTACACACTATTTGAGCTATTCTTAGTGTTACTTTTCAACTTTGATAATGT
The DNA here is from genome assembly GCF_014851395.1 of Micropterus salmoides. NCBI lineage: Eukaryota > Metazoa > Chordata > Actinopteri > Centrarchiformes > Centrarchidae > Micropterus > Micropterus salmoides. Next base: position 16,300,509 of record NW_024040596.1, read on the forward strand.
GTACCGTATTTTTCCAGGTGTTGGCAGCAGAGATCCACTACCCTGGGCACCTGTTTGTAAATAGGGTTAAGGCTGAGCTTTTTGTCATGGTGTTTCTTCCTGTTGCCAGCTGCCTCTTCTGGCAGAGACAGCTGGAGGGCCTCCAAAAGCCGAGACTGGTTGTCATCAAGGTCAGTGATGCAATCCACAGATACTCCACCCTGTCAAGCAGATAGGTACCAACCATACAGTGACTGTTGTGAGTGTTAAAATGCAGTGCAGTCATTTAATGACTGCATCATCCACCCGCTGAGTGACTATCCAAAAAAGGTCACAAATTCCTAGAGAGATCTAGTGTGCAAGTTTAATCAGACAGACTTCCTGCTGCTCTTCAACAGCGTGTCAGATTTATTGACAGATAAAAGCCTACCCTTCTGCGTGTCCGTGGGCCTGAGTCTGGAGTGCCGGGCAGAGTTGATTCATTAGGAGTCTCAGAAGTGGAGCTAAGGGACGAGTTACTGCTGGAGAACTCCTTGTTGGCCCTTTTGATGTTGGAGGTGAGGTGGAGGAAGGATAGCATCAACTCAGTGGGGTCGCTGTGCTCCCCCCGTGGGGTATCATGCCGCTGCTTGTGTGTGCGGTCGTTGGATATGACCTGCGACAATGGTATGCCAAACGCCTGGGGTATAGTCTCTGTGTGAGGGGGAAGGGCAAGACGGTGAGACTTAAAGTTCATCTTGATGCATCAGTCATGTCAGCACACTGTATATTTTAAGAATTTGATCTGCATTCATGCTTTATATTCAAACTTGACATTTGAAATAAATGCTCCTTAAAACAAATATGACAAGCGAAATCCCAAGAACAGTGCTCTGCAGTTCACATTCATAGTCAGGGCACACATACTTTCTGAAGTGCCTTTGTAAACAAAAGAGGAAAGAGAGGGCTGGTCATGCCAGAGGATAGGCTGTAATGAATGAGCCACCACTTAAGATTGTTTTTGTTATTTCCCTCGACTGCCTGTCTGACAGAGAACATCACTTTCCTGCCAGATTGTTGCAGCGGGCGCGGCAGTTGAAGATCACAGCTCCCTCTGAGACTTCTTTACTGTACTGTAGATTCTGATCACTCAGTGCTCCATGGGTATAAACAGCTGAGAATGTCTGCTTCAGTGAGTCTATACAGCTTCAGCCAAAAGGAATCTTTTCAAGACTAGACTAGAAACTAGCAGGGAATAAAGTTCTGACAGGACTCAGTGGCTCTTCCACAGACCTACAAACGAACTTATCTTCACTGGCTTGCAAAGACTAAAAATAATATCCACAATGGGTCATCAAATGAGTGCATTAGAAATGATCATTTAAAGACAACGTGCAAATGGAGAACACTAACATTCCGCCTATAGTATAGTATATTTAGTACATCCCACATTACCTTTGTCTTTACTCTTCTCTTTAGATAATGAATCCAACTTCAGCCTAAGTGACTTCTTGTTCTTGTGGCCATCTGAAAAAAGAAGTATCACTTAAATAAAGAAGCCTTGTTAACATATTCCTGCTTTTGCTTGCTCCAGTTAATATTCTTAGTCTCCTTTCCTAAATGGTTTTGCAATAAAAAGAGCGAACACATGCAGACAAACTGTTCATAAAGAGTCAAGACAAAAACAGGGAGTTTGAATGTTAATTCATAACCCCCATACAGGTGTATCATCAGTATCAACACGTATCGTTAACATTATCGTTATTTTACTTAGTACCATAAATGGCACTCTAAAAGTTTTGACTGGGAGTAGATGACAAGGTTACAAGACTACAGAACCACAATAAGAAGAAAAACATTTTCTCAACAACAACAATGGTCTGCAATTAAACAGACAATTACAGTGTACATTTAAGGTAGATAATCTTACCATGAAATCAATTAAGCATCAAGCATTTATCACACTCAAACATGAGCACTACACCCTTACACAAAAAGGAAAATAATTATTTGCATGTAAAATACAATAAAACAAAACAGAAAGAGAAACACTTTCTGCCATTTTGCTTGGGACAGAATAGCAACTTGGTGAATAAGGATGGGGACTATTTGTGTGTGTGTGTGTGTGTGTGTGTGTGTGTGTGTGTGTGTGTGTGTGTGTGTGTGTGTGTGTGTGTGTTTTAAAGTACATTTAGGGATGGTGATGTGGCAGCCAAGGTTGCGATCCTGTAACAATCGTTTATAGGCCACGTCCTGGAGACGAACCCTCTCCAACTCGGAAAGGCTTTGCAGAGGGACGGGCTTCAGGCCAACGCTACGTCCTGACTCGCTGTTCCAGGTGAAGTCCCCCTGAAGACACACACACACACACACACACAGTATTCACACAAAACATTAAATACATTCATCATTGCTGTCACTTTCAAAGATCATGACAAACCACACTTTCTACAGGCCCTCAGTTTGCATGAACTGACTGATCTCTTTGCTTCACTTAAGAGCTGACATGAATGTCAACATAAATCATCTGCGGTTTCCAGTGACAAAATCTGACAGCTAACTCCGTGAAGTTTGTTTTCAGAGATGCCTAAATGGTGTTAGGGCTGAACAATTAATCGAAAGCTTAGCAAAACTGCAATATGGCCTACTGCAATTTTCAAATCACAGGAGGTGCAATATTTGTTTTATAGCGAAATGTGTGTCAAAATCCCATTTTAAATTAAATATTGTGCTGCAAAGATGTCCTGGCCTACACATCATATTCTACAGACTTAAGAGAACATCTTTGTTTCGTAAAGATCCTTGCAAAAATCCCATCATTATCCCCTTAAAGATGAATTTCAATTAAAATGAGAATAATTATGCAAAAAGGATTCCCTCTAATATCGCAATTGCAACATTATCAGTCAATCGCAAATAGATATTTTTACAAAATTGTTCAGCCCTAAATGATATTAACTTCTTGATGCTAGCATGGGACATCTGTCCCATGCTAGCATGCTAGTAATTTAACACTGACAGGGATTTTTAGTAGGAAGTAGTTTGCAAAACCAAAACCTGATTTGAATAAGTTTTCTTACCAGAGAAAGCAGCAAGAATACTCATTATGTAGATTAGGGCTGGGCAATAAAACAATAATGATAATTATCGCAACATAATTTTTCTCAATAATATAATTAATGTTCAATATATCGTTAATTAATATTTGGTCTAATAGTTTTGAATGTTCTACATCAGATTTGTTAAGTGATCTACTGTTTGGCATCAAGTGTTTGTCACATTCTGACCAAAAAGAAAACCACATAATTAACCATCTGGTTTCTTCAATTTTCACTCAGGAGCAAAAATCAGCCTTAAAACTTGAAAGGAATAATGATTTGACATATATCGTGATAATTATCAATATCAAATGATATGAAATGTTTTTATCGTGATAACATTTTTGGTCATATTGCGCAGTCCTAATGTACAAATAGCAAACCCTTTAACATATGCTCTTAAATGTGAAATACCTCATCTTATTTCTTTCCCTACTCTGCTCATTAATTTCGGTGTATACTCCACTGATTTTTTTGTCAGCAGTAAATCAAAACATTTCATAAACAATGTCTATATTAGTAGACGATACTACAGATGAGCCATTCTGAAGGTTTAGTACTGTACTAATGACGGGGGAAATAATCTGATCTGAAATTCTCAACCTTTGAGCATCTCCACACTGGAGATTACAGTGCTTTGATCCAGTACAGTCAAGCCAATCATATGAGCCATGTTCCAAAGAGGCTTAGAAACTCGTTATCAGGATAAGGCTTACTCTAAAGTGGCTCAGTCCCATTAAATGAGAATTAGGTCTATGCTACAGTAGCATACTATTTTCTAGCACAAATACAATATGACAAAGTACACTATACAGTACAGTATGTACAGATATTGTGAACTTACAAGCATATTTTCTTCAGCCATATGTTAACGGTACAAAGGCAGCGGACACTAGCTTGTACCCAGTTGTAATGGAGAACCAAGCGGGAAATAATTTAGAGGTAGACACAATTCATTATAAGTTGTTAATGTTAATGAATAGTATTACATCTTACTATTTGGATGAACACAGTATGGCTACCTTTCAATCCATTTAATCTACAGTAAATACATTTCAACTGTAGAACTTCAACTAACAATTATGTTTATTACAGATTAATCTGCTGGTTATTCTCTTGATTAAATTGATTAATCATTCAGAATATAAAATGTCAGAAAATACACAATTTCCTACATTCATCATCAAATGGCTTGTTTTGTTTGACCAAAACCTAAAGATGCTCAATGTACTGACATCTACTGACAAAAGACAAAATAAGGCAGGAAATCCTCACAGTCTAGAAGGTGGGACTCAGACATGTTTTTGCTCGACAAATTAAGCAATAATAAATGCTAATATCCTCCCAGGTGAAATTAGTGGGTTAGCCAGTTATCTTTGGGTTTGCTGACTCACTGTTATCTAGGGTAGCTCACCATGTCAACCTATGCTGCATGGCTAACCTGCTCCAGAGCAGGCTAACTTCAGAGGATTAGATAAAAACCAAGGGTGTCACTTTGTGTTGAAAAGAGGTGAGGACATTTAACATCATATTAGGGGTGTGACAAAACACTTAGTCCACATGATAATGCACAATATTGGAATCACAAGAACAAGACAAGAAGATACACAAATACTACTTACAGGGGACTACAGTACTGACTATATCATAAAGTGGCAAGTAATAAAGAGCATTAGATATTTTAGATTAGTTTGTTGCTCCAGGCTTTCCATTTCCGCTCTGGTTTTAAAACAAAGCGTCTAACAAATGGAGGTGTAGTTTACCATTCTACACTAGTACAATGGTTCTCAAACTTTTTCACATCAAACTCCTAAACAGACACAAATAAGATCACAGATTCCCATCTGATTTGTCACAGGGTCCCCCACATAATAGGATTTTTGCTTGTAGGTGTTTTATTACAGAAAGTGCATTTTAATTGTGCAAAAGATTGACAGTGCCTTATTCTATCACAGCAGCTCAGAATATCATACAGAGACTTTGTAATGATAATTTGAAATATAAACTATAGACAGCTCACAGCATAAATATGTTTATGCTATGTTGTTTTTTGCCCTCACTTCCATCATTTAAGCATGGCAACATATGATCAGGGACACAAAAAGGCAACATCAATATACAGTCATATTTGCTGTCATCTAACCATTTTTGTTCAGACATTCCTCTCGTGTGACTATATGGGAGTGGAAACTTTCTCCCTATCTGATGTGAGGGTCAGCTGGCTTCCCACAGTTTCTCTCTCCATAAGTGAAGTGATGTCCTTATATTAAAAGTGAATAACTTTGCTTGTGCCAAAATACCAAGTATTGTGTAGGCCTACCACAGTTTGATGCAATACCTTTAGCTATTCCACAATCATAGGTTTGAGTGGTTCATGTCCAGACATGATTTTTGAGTGCATAATCGCTTGGTTAGAACGCTGAAACTCACTTATCCACTACTGTCAGATGGATATCAGAATAAAAAATGCCTATACAATAATTACATATTGTGGCTTTTTTCTAACATAACCTTTTAGTCTATAATTTTTTTCAAATTTGTCCCAATGGAAGAATGTCAGACTCAAACAGCTGCTCCCAGTCATTGTTTCTTATTACACTGAGGGCATGATTGCAACAGTCAGTGATGAAGCAGGTACGTTATGATGTAAAATTAAAATACTATATCTGTCCTGGCTGCCTCTCAGCAACAGCATGAGCCATCTGACTTTACAGAAAGAAGCCTAACAGTGCTATAACCCTTTTTACTGTTGCTCTTTTGACATTTGAACTACATGGTAATAAAATTTTTTGCAATTTTGATACCAATATTTATAGTCAATTGATTGATCATACATTACAAATATTCCTGTTTTTGTTTTTAGTCACCTATTTCTATACTGCTGCAACAAAGCCAGCAATAACAAGCACACCAACTGAACCATTCCCAGTGAATCCACAGCAAGGTGCACTTTCCTTGGCAGTCCAGTACTTTTTTTCAAAGCCTTGTTGAAAAGCAAAGCTTTTGTTAGTGCTCTCTGGAATACAATGAGAGGAAACGTGCAAGGTAGTTCATACAAAATAGCAAGATTGAAAGCTCTGATTACACCAATCAACCACACTTGAACTAGCTCCAGGGAGGTGATGAATATTCGTCAGTGCTCAGGAAGCCATTCAATGGGCATTGTGCAGGGGAAGAGTTTTCCTCAAGAGCTCCTATAACTCTGTCCACATTCTTGTTTTTATTTTCTTCAACACTAAATTTCAGCATGAGATGTTTAAAAACTGCATACAATTGCAGACATTTGTCCCGTATCGTGTCACTTTTTATAAGTATACAAAACCAAAACAATACTGGTGTGTTGATCCTTTAAAACTCGGAAACGACCGGCAGCAACACAAAAAGTAATTCAATTTCTCACATTCCCTTACTCTTAAAATAAATGAATAACTTACATAAATGTGCTCCACAGAGTACACTGTTTGAAATTCAAGTAGATATCTAATATTTGTTCTTTGCTTTCAAGGTAATGTCTTTATTATTAAGAAAGGGTCCTTGGAGGGCTGGGCAATTAACAAACTATTGATGTTGACTAATTTGTAATGACACAACTGTGCACAAGAAGTGGGATTGGGAAGAAGTGGAGATGCAGGAGTGGGAATCACAGAAACGTTGGTGTGTCAGTCAGTGTAGTACAGTTACAATAAAATTAAGCATCGCTGGGAAAAAAAGCTATTCATCAAAAACACCACTCACATTTGCAGGTTAAACATTTTTTCCACGCCTTTTAGGATGTTTCAATAGGCTACTTTCCAAAGTCTGGCTGCCATTACATAAATGCGTTTATGTCATTGTGTTTTTGGCCCCCTGTAATTGTTTCCTCCACTTTTGTAAGTGAGACAAACAGCAGCTACTCACAAGATACGCGATGCTTCGCTCGAAAAGGGGTCCCCCCGTTACATATACTCCAGTCGCCATGCATGAGAAGTCCCCTCTCAAACGTGTCGACTGCCACTTACTGCCAAATAAAGTGACGCCATTTGACTCCAGACGAAACGCCCCGCATAAATGCAGTCCACATGCTCGCAGCTTAAAAGTGGAGCAAGTTCAACGACTGATTTACATTACGGTGGGAGACAAAGTCCCTGTGAGTAATATTACCACTGATACAGGGACTGGGAGGGGTCAGGTGCCAGTACTCTTGAGTTAGCTCACAAGTTAACAGAAGAAACCCCATCTGAGGAGGGGAAGAGAAGGACCTCCAGGACTGTAACGTTACGTTAAGTTAGGTAACATTACACGTCACACATAACGTTACAGGTAGCGTTCAGTCACGAAAAAGTCTTTTTTTCGAGAAAGGTCGCTATCTGCGTGTTTAATCAACGCTAGGGATTAGTGTGTCGGTATCGTAGACTGTATACAACAGGTTAGTACTTGAAAGGATATCGCTCCACCCAGCTTACAAAAAAATGTTTGGAAAGGCGTGTCGCCCTAAATACAATAACTTACCCGAGAGCATCAGCCACCGTTTCTAAGGAGAACAAGTCAAGGCGAATTACAGCACTGATGATAACGTTACACTAACAAAAACAAACAAATAAACTCCAGCGAACTTACTTAATTATCATGGATGTACGTTATAATGTTAATGACTAACTTACTGTAATGCAAGTTAACTTTACTGTACCGTTACTGTGCCACAGTTGTGAAATTCATCCATAACTGCCCAAAAAACTAAAAGTGAACAGAATTGTATTCGAGCTGTTGAGCTAATGTTTTGCTAGCTAACGTTATCACACAACACAACCTTTAGCTTGGTGATTGGATACAAATCATAAGTGACTTACCAAAATAATGTCAATAAAACCAAAACTCCTTGCATTACAGATACACAGGGAAAATATAGTTTGGTTTATGCCAGAAGTCTAATTGGGATCACAGTCGAAAATATTTGTATTTTAATTGGAGCCCTACTTTCAACACTGTTGTTGCTTTTGAACCTTTCCAGCTTTATCATTATTGAGAGATGGCAAAAGAGGGAACACAGATTTGATGAGTCTCTAAATCTTCACATTTTCTAAAAAAAAAAAAAAGCTGGATTTTAATTGAAATATATTTTATCTTGGAAGATTAAATGGCTTTGTAACAGAGAGTTTGCAGTTTCCTCCAAGCTCTTTCTCCTTCAGGCCATCCCTCCTCCATGGGTCTTGGAGGAATGCAGATAACCTTCCATCTAAACACTTACTCCAACAGCACAGTAGGCCTAAATTAGTAACTAACATTTGACATTATGTGGAATAAATATTCAAAATCATCAAACACCTGCATGGATTCTGATGCCCAGAGAAACACTGTCATATTAGGCTCGTAATTAGGCACGTAAAAAAAAACAAAAAAACAACACCCACCATAATCTTTTAATCTACCACAGAACTATAGATTCAGCCTCCTCCAGCCTGACATAAAGGGAATGACAATAAGATTAAAATGGCATTTGAAATATATGGCCAGTGATTATTTAGCACACAATAAAACATTGTTGAAGTAACATTCTGTATATAAATAACAGCAACAGTAACAGGATAGCGGTGTGTATTTTTATAAAACTTATAATTAAAAAATTTTACTTGATACAAAATGAGTGGACACATATTTGAATGCTACCTACCCTTAATCTTTGTCCCAGTGATTAATGTCCTCATTTGGTCACTACATTACTGCAACAGAATGATGAATGGCTCCCTCTAAAGGCTTTCTAAGTTCCTGCAATTTGCTGGTTTCCTAAGGGAAACCAGTGTAGAAATATATTTCATAGTTGCATATCTGATCTGGCTACACAGTTACACAGAGTAACTAGAGGGGTTGTGTATTATATCAAATAAATGACTATTACATCACACGCTGTCTGGGTTCCTTTCAAAATCACAGACATTATTTCATCACTATTAAAACAGAATGGAGAAAAAGGAAAATACATTGAATGTAAATTATTAATAAGTGAGGTTTTTACAAAAAGCTTTTAACCAAAAGGCAGTATTTTCCAGTATCTCAGAAGGTCTTCATATCCAGAAGCTACTCCAATAATAGTCCCAAAATAAATGCAAAATCAGTTCAAATGAATCCTAAATATGGACTGTAACCAATGCTAGACACATATGTGGATCAGATAAGGAATCCATCAGTCATATTAGTAATTGACTTGCAGTGGGATGTCATTCTTACTGTAAGACATCCAAAACATTTCAAGATCAGTTCTCTAGTGCAATATGCCGGGCGTATGTATACAGGAGACCAGTGCAGTTCAAATGTATTGCAGGTTGCTGAGGAAATACCTAAAATTAACTTTAATATACATTTTGTTAATGCTGCCTTAACTTATTGTCCTCCAAACCAAAACACTCCACAATTATCAAATCTCATAAAACTTTCACTGTTTGATGTTCTGTCTCCTCTCCCACAATCCAGTGTGTTCATTGAATTTTGAGCCTAAAACAATATTCTTCAGTAAACATATTAATCTCGTCTGATGGCAAGTTGCACTGTTGAGTGTGATACACTGAGTAGAACTGGGGAATAGTAGTAGGATGCTTTGCCTGTATAATAACTACACCCAAGACAGTTCATATGCCTTTCTTCTACCATCTTAACTCATTTTTACACCCCTTCTGAGTGGAGACACATACTCTAGCTACTTGCAGCAAGCTGATCATACATGTCAGTTATGTAACCACACAGAGGTAATTGAAAGTGAGATTTGACTGAATTGATGTGAAACAATGATCAACCACGTATGTTTACATCTAACCCACAGTTTATTTTTCTCCTTCTCAGACACAAACTGGATGCTACGGTGCTGCAGTTTGAAGCCAGCAGGTTTAGTTCCATGCCATGCAAATGGACATTCTCCTTGTAGGAAGAAATATGTGCCTGAGGGACTGTAGCCAAGGATCAGGTCATGCTGCTCTACTGTGAGAATTAGGAGTTGTGGCTTTCTACATGTAAACCAGACATCTCTGCTTTCCATCTCAGCTCAGGCTACTGAGACCCTGAGTGAGTACGCCTCTAATAGAGCACGGTGATATTCAACCTATGGAAGGCAATTTATAGCATTATAAAATAATGACACTCTGAAACTCCCTTTAATAGAAGAGAAAGTATGTGTTTTTAATTGCAGCATCATGCTACATTAAGTTATGCATGATAATTTGAATCATGCATTACAGACATATAGCAGAGCATACACTAGGGTAGTCAGCAGACTTAAAGTATGATCAAACACATCTCAATGATGGATTTCCTCTGATTATAGACTCATCATAAGCATGTCGTGGCACCAGTCTTATTCAAAACCTATGTTTGCCCATGTGATTTAGTCTTTGCTAAGCACAATACATATAGACTGGATGGCATTCAAAACATTAAATACAGTAACTTTTTATATTTAGAGGTCTGGACCGCCTGAGGTACAAGACATATAGTATGAGCTACATCTCATAAAAAGAGAATATGGTAGAGCTGGGGCTGCTGGGCGGAGGTACAGCAGTGTTTTGTGCAAAAGGGGAAACATTGTCAGCCTGACTTCCCTAATGTTGTTGAGACAGTATCTTAGATACTATTGTCCCTGAATTAACTGCTGGTTTGCACACCCAGACAATTTGACTTTTATTATAGACTGAGGCACTTACTTACTGCCAGTTTAAGTGGACAGCGTAGTCATGTGAGTCTCCAGGAAGGATCTCACACCTCAGACCCTAGCTGAACTGGCTGAAGTTCTTCTCAGTGTAATGTAGGAGCTCTAAAGCTGATGATACACGCTCTCATGCTCTAAGAATACAGTAGTGGAGTTGTATTGTCTACAAATATCCCAAAAGGTTGTGTATTAGTAGTGGTAAATTTCATCAGGAATTAATAAGAATATAACAACTACATTTTTAAAATGTGTCTCAGCTTGTTAATGTTGGTGTTGCAGTGGAGGTAACATTTTCCAACTTTACAGTGCTTGGCAAAAGCATAATGGTGTAGGCAGCATGCAATCACGCCCCAAAGTCATAAATCACATTAAATATCCTCTCAGACACAGAGCTGTCTCCAATATTAATACACGTTTTTCAGAGTCACCGTGATTGCATTTCTATGGGCTCTGGCTGTATGGATCTGGGTTCTTGTTGATGACTGTAAGAGGGACCACATACCTGGTATTCATTACAAGCCTATTACGATGTCACGTCTGTAATACATTTAGATTATACTAAACAAACAGTGTTACCATGAGGACCAATTTAACAGATTGGCTCAATATGACGCTGCTTACTGCTATAAATCTGAAATAAATTTATCTCCAATGAAAGAAGAGATGCAGATGGTCACTGTAATGGGTTTTACATGTGTGCTTATGTATTTTCCCTGTTCTTTATGCTATGAAATGGCACAATGAGGAACCTCCTCTTTAAGAGAACACCAGTAATCTTTTTGTACAGGCGCTGCAGTGATAACTCAGGTAATGTGTTTTCTTTGTTAATATGGAAAAGCTATAACAGAAATGCCATTGCTTTTAATTACGCATTTACTGGACTGCTACTGCTGCTTTACTTAGTGTGGTGGCAGTAGGCCTACATTCTTCTCTGAGGCTGATTTGAATACATCAGTAAATGCAGAAAATTGTAGTTTGTTGTACTTTACTGCACAGGCCATGATGACATCAACATTCATCACAGTTTCTTCCAGCACTCCACCTCCAAGTTTATATAATGATGTAGGAGAACAAGCCAATTTTTTTTTTTTTTTGAGTCTCACTAAACACTTGCCAAATGTGACAAAGTGTTCCAGTCACACCTCTATCGGCAGACGATCAGCAAGCTGGCGCAAGCAAAGGCTTCTCCTGACATCATTTTATCAAAAAGGAATGAGTTGAATCATTTTTGGGTATCTAGTGACGCAGCTACAAAATTATAGTGCATTAAGGGGTTTGGTACACACATTAAGCTAAAAACCTATCTTGTTAGTCACAGAATTTGTGATGTTGCAATAGCGGGAGAAAACAATAATTGAATGCACCACAATGTACAGCAATGTGTTTGCTTAAGATCAAAGGAAAATACCAACACCCTGTACTTGGCTACATCATCCTTTAGGGAATTCCAGCCACTTCCGGAATTTGTGGTTGTAGGCTACAACGCTGCGCCCCTCGCTCTCGAGCTTCAGTTCTTGTAAGTAGTACTTCGTGTATGCAATGAGAAAATAAAACAGCAAGTCAAAAGCACAAAGTTTTAAAAATCACATCGTCAGCTGTCATCGTCATCAAGTGTTTCGCCCCCGCCCCAGTTTATAAAAATTAAATTGCCGTCATTACAGTCATCAACATAATTAAACTCATTTAACGCCAACAACGTCTCTAACCCTTATCATCACAGCCCGCGACCTGATTTATCATCTCCATTCCAAACACTGGGAAGCACGATAAATCGACAAATCCAGACATCTCTGGCAACAATGGGTTTCTTCGTGCTGACTAATCTGACAACTACTTCGATCACCTGCACCACGAAAATATCAGGTCACTGACCTTGTACGATGTCTCTTCGGCTTCGGTACCATAATGTCGCATCAGCAGCGCAGGGTCCAAGCTCCTGGTCTTCCTCAGTCTCCGCTTGGAAATAGTTTTGGGGCTAAGCGAGCATGAGAAAACGGTGCTTAACAATCCTTGAGCGGACATTATCTCCTTTTAGCTGGTTAAGTTGTGATTAAAGAAAAAGATGAAGTTCATGTCTCTGCCACAAGTCCAAACGGAATGAAGGAGTAGCACCGTTTCACAGCAGCAGGTCCCCAACGAGTCACCATGCTCAGTATTATGAAATAAGCGCCTGGAGTCACTGGTCACCTCCTCCACCTCCCTCGTAGCCTACTTCTTCCTTTCATGCTTTTAATAACGGTTTAAAAGTATGACATTGTATTTCCCTTTCCCCCCAAACAAAGAATTAAGCATGCACCCAGCTATCAGGGAAAACAGTCCTTTATTTATGCCTGTGACTAAGTGTGTGCTTGATTAAGTTACTCATGCTGTTAAATTAAAAAGGTGAATTATTATGCACACCAATCAGTGTAAACACAAAGGTAATTAAGCTTTCAAACATGACACCTACTGTTTATGTAAAAAAAAACACTGGAAGAAATGACCTACTAGAAAGAAAGACAATATTCTAGTAAGCACTAGTATTTATTTAGATATTGAATTTAGCCACTCGAAAAACAGCAGTCAAAATAATATACCACAAGCCAGATTTCAAATGTAAATGTAATATATCAGTTTCCATATTTAGCCTGTAGCCTATATATCCCAGTCACTGAAATTAAATTATTTAATACACAAACTTTAGAAATGACATAAACTAAGAAGTTTATATGAGAAAGAAGCATATTGTTTTAGGACACCAAACATACTCTAAATATAACACTGATGCTTTTTGTAATCTGATTATACAGTATGACATTATCAGTTTTAACTGGGCCAGTTATAGAGTTCTTTGTTGAACAATAGTGGTATTTGCTGATTTGCAAGGATTCATGGCATCTGAATTTCTAGTGGAGCACTTTTATTAAAATTAACCTTTTAATTCCTCTAATTTTGATGTCACTTATGTTGAGTATTTTGAGGCCCTCAGAGTGACAGAAACATTGGACAGACCTTGCCTAAATTTACTGTCCTCCCTTGACCACACTGCATCTTTTCCATCAGGCAGCTGCAGATACTTGGCATGTAGTGCCCTGGGAACAGATTCTTCCTGTGGGAGCCCTGGGGAAGGGACCTGTGTGATAACGAGACATGTGAACCAGCACTGTATGGCCACGATAAGAATTCATCAGATACCAGAGTCCACCAAACAGACAGCGGAAGTGGTGATAAGAGGGCGGCTTTGCGTTTGATCCACTTATTTGGTGTCGGTGAGGTTTGCAGTAAGACTCCTAGCAGATTCTCATCAGACTTCCCGTTATGTCATTTCTCTGTGGGATAAGTGCAGCCTAGGGAGCTTACATCCACCAACCTTGTAAAGGATGTCAAAATAAACGTTTGGCCCACACAGGTCTTGTGGGCGTTTGGAATACCTCGCAAAATTAGAGTGCTTTCTCAAACTTAATTCATACTTCTAATGGAAAGTTTAAAAGTTAATATAATTAACATTTGTAAAAATGTATTTAATTTTCCTGATTGTGAATGTTGATCACTCTGTTCTTGATCAGCTGAAAAGCTTTCCTAGAGCCGCTCCACTGTGCAGTGCAGAATTATACATTAGGAATATAATGAGCAGTGTAATGTGCAGGCTGCTGGCAGGGATGCTGTTATGATTGCTGTCTCACTGGAACCATAAAGGTTTCTGGGGATGTATGTGGGAGGCAATTTTTCATTGTGATTTATTAGGTCAATTCTATTGTCCCATTAGATTATTTTGAGGGGGGATATCAGATGAAAGCAAAACAGGCTAGGTTCTCTATGTGAGGCTAAGGCATGTGATAACCACAATGTTTGTTGAAAGCAGTATCATCAGGTGAAAATATGTTTTAATAGGTAATGCTAATATTACATATTTAAAAGTGGCAGGGGACTGGCCACATCGGCTATAACATGTATCTGATTATTAAATGGGAAGCACTAACTCTGACTTGTGCTCATTTGTGTGTAGTTGACAGGCTGTGGATAATTGTATGAGTCAGCATCATATAAACTGAGAGAAAGGATCCTCCCTTTGTGGACAAAATAACCAAAATGCCACTAGATGGCAGTAGTACATCCACAATGGTTCTTAGGCATTAGTTGAGTCAAGGCAGGACGTGGAAGTCCTAATGACTGATCTGGAGAATTTACCTGGGTTGTTGCCATGACCAGATTAAGCTGCTTGGGGGCCCCAAAGAAAAAATTAGGTCCTGGGCTCCTATTAACCCCACGTTCAACCCATTCCTTCTAAATTACGTACAGTGTCTCTGTTACAGAATATTACAGCCCCAGGTTTGCTCTGTAGTAGTAATTTGATTAAACACACATTCAATTAGTAACATGCGTCATGTAAGTAGATGTATCATAAAATGTGAGACTTTGACACCACAAATCAGGTTAAAAAAGTCCCTTCTTGTGTGAGTGGATATTGTGCTTTGTGGTGCATATAATAGCCCCATATTCCCAAACTAAATTACAATTAATGATACTGCCACAAATCAATTGCCACACAGTGAACTAGGGCTTTTTGGGCCCTTGGGGATCTGGGGGAGTAGGGTAATTGAACGTTGCGTTATTAGCCTAAATTAGCTTAGCCCTGATAATATGCAGTGCCACATTTCTGTCACTTGTCTGTGCTGGTGCACTGTCAAGCACAGATTTGGTGCAAGCCGCCCAAGGCATCATAGTGTTATGAACTTTTAATGATACTGATTAAAGTCCTGTCCTAGTGGACCACCAAAACAGAGTGGAAAGGTTGCATTTGCCTTTATGTTTAACAGCTATTTCTCTTCCATTACTGTGCAGATATTGAGAGAGCCATAATAAGCTAAAAAAAAAAAAACTAAACAAAAAAAGTGGCTTTGCTCTGTCTCAAATTGTATCAATATAGGAGGATATTTAAAATGCCTGTTATGTAGGCAGGAGACATGCTGTATGTCTCCTTTTCTTTAATAAAGATCTCAACAAAATGGTAGGGTTCACTTTAACACACGCAGAGATGTAAAATTTAAACTCAGTGAGTCACCACAGACACCCCATCATTTCCAGGAGATTGTACAGTGTAAGAATCAAACATGTGTGTGGCTCATGTGTATGCCACCCTCGGGTAGATGCATCCAATGCAGAAGTGAAAATGAATGCATTTGTCTTTTGAAAACTGAGATGTTGCAAAACTGAAGTTTCACGCCCTTTAGAGTGCAGCTATATCAGATTGGTGACTGCTTTTATTACTCCGATTACCATCTCTTACATTTGATAGCACATCTTCTCTACAGCGAAGGGGAAAATAGGAGTAATGGTGAGAGGAAAATGCAATCTAGATGTCAGACAAGCACTTGATTAACCACTTACAGAAACAGTCTCTGCGTCAAGGCAAGGCCATGCCATCTCATGTTTCCACTCAGCCTGATCCTTCAGACATTACTGGCCACAAGGTATTGATTTTTCATTCTTCTCAATATCCCCCTTGCCGTTAATAGAATTTACAGTGTTTCAAGGAGGCCTCCCCTCCCCTCACAGTGCAGTCGGGATCTTCTCACCCACAAAGAGGGCACACTCGAAGCTTGCCCTCCATTAGCTCCAGTTGTGAGAAGCTACCTGAGAAAGAGAAGACATGGAAATTGACAATACAGGCAAAAATGAAATTTGTGTTAGCAGCAGTTTGGATAAAAAGCCAGAGCAGCAGAGGTGAGTCTGAAGCTGTTTCACTTTTTCCCCAGACAGAGACATTCAACAAAGAGCGATTTACGATATTTAGGGCGGAAACATGTCCCACACCCATCTGTATTATTATGTACAGGAATGGGTGTAACAAGTCAAATCTATAACTGCATCAGTATAGAGTGTGGACCCTGAATTCTGCTTTAAAGTTCAAGTTCAGAAAAAGTTATGTGTCAGTCCATCTATAAAAAATGCAATTGAAAAGATGTTTAGTTTGGTTAAGACAGAGGTATAAAAAATAAACTAAAATCAAACTTTCACTGTAAAAAACAATATAGTTAAAAAGAAGGGTATAAAAGCGAAAACAATTAAACGTTCTGTGAAATGATTCCCAATTAAACTGATGGTTTTCATCTGTATTAATAGATGACTAAAATCTGTTATTATTTGCCATTCTACCATGATCACATGCAAGAACCAATTATCTTCAATATAATCAGGCTAATAATCATCGTAAACCATGGCATTACAAACGATGCGTGTTCTCACAGATGCCGGCTGATAGGCTTGGAGCCCATCCTGCAGCAACGCAGTGCTTCTGATTCAAGTGACAACGTCGGCTTGGTGACCTTAGCAGCTTTCCATGGGCATATTGATTTTTCTCCCGCATTACAGATAATTGCTGGATGCTGTGAATCCTATCCTCCTAGGCCAGTGGGGAGGAGCTTCTATAGTTTGTTGACACGAGAGTGGCTATCTGATTTGAGGAATGTGATATCCTGGGATCTTATTGACTGGGATTGACTTTTGTGTACTTCCTGTCTATGGTATGAGTATATTTAACAGCTTATCAGGAGAGTTGGGTTTGTTTTGTTTTTTGCCTGTTGGGTTGTTCGTGTTCTATTTTACTGTTAATTGTGCCCAAGAAAATATAATGATGAATGAAATCCTGCAGTTCCATTTAGTAGTACACTTGTTTGATTTAAACAGCAAGAACACCTTTCAGACTTTAATGAGACCAACGGGTTTGTCCACCTCTGTTAATGGCTTTCCAACTTGTTTAATTAATTATGATTAACGACCTGTTTGGCATTCTTCCGTGATGGCAAAAAAGATAATTATCTCGATTCAGATTTGTAGCCAAATAGTGTAAATCACATAATTGAAATGAATGCAGTCGACAGCTTTCACAAATATATCTGTAACCTTTAGTGAGGGCCAAGCAGTAGCTCTTATTACATTAATATGAGTTTTCCTGTTCTGCATGGAGCAACTCTCATCATTTTATGCAAATGAGTGCATCTACTGTTTGTTCTGCTCCATAAAGTAATGAAAAAGTCACTTGCTTGCTGTTTTATAATGTGAGGCACAAATCTGCTTTGATGGACTGAAAATATACTTGTATGTCTTGCATGTGGAAGTAACTGCACTTTTTGCTTTTGCTTGCTTGTTTTAGCCATTATTCATTAGTTATTGTAGAGCACTGGGTTGTTTTTGTTTCATGTGCCCTTAAGTGTATTTTACTAATTAATCAGATATTCAGACGAACTGCGTTTTGCCATCGTATAAGCTGTCAGAGCAATTTGCAAAGAAGCATGCAGCTCCACATTGTTCTAAGGAAACAAATGAGCCTTCCAGCCATGCACAGTGAACAGCACATTAAATGAGACGAGCCTCAGAACACACACTGATCATTACCATATTAAATCATCAATGGTAGTGACCCCAAGACAATATGCTAAATGTGATTCTCGGTTGCAGACACTGCGCAGGGTTATTGCACTTTGGACATCCCTTATCCCCACTCTAAGTGGTGTGGCCTGTGTGTCACGGAAAAACAGGCCACTGATGCAGCGCGCTGTGGCCCGGGGGCGGGTGTTAGGCCACATGATTGGATGGATTCACGTGCAGTGTTTATCTCACAAAAAAAGGTCTGCTTTTGTCTGCTTTAACCTCACACAGTTCCCCATTGTGGCCGTTTAGTCATGCACAGCTACTGTATATGCATAAAGAGAAATCGTGTGAGCAATTTCCACAGTGCACAAATGAAATGGCAGCGTACGGTATAAATAGCAAGAAATCTTCACATGAAAAAACGGTTTCTGTTACACTGTCTTGTTGTTCTATAGGTTAGCTGAACTTTCAGTTGTCATAGACTGCTGTGTATACATGGCTTGGGATGTGTTATGCAAGCAGTTCCATTTGCTTGCAGAGGCAAAGACACGTGCCTCAATTCATAACTAATGGAAGACTGTGTATGCCATTCATGCATGAGAGAGTCTGCCTGGCATAATCCAGCGTGAACTATGATGATGTTAAAATGGCATGGCTTTATGGGAGAATGCTCTAAAAATAAAAATAAAAAACAATAAATATACTGTATTTATGATTATTAAAAAAAGAGTATGCAAGCTGCATTAGTTGACAACAGATGTATACAAAAGACATTGGAAATATGAATAATAAAATAATACCTGATGCTACCATATAACATTAAGATCTAATTCTGTGGTTTATATAGGATTTAGGTTTGGCTTTGTTAAGAGTGACAGTTGGCAGGCAGATAGTGATAGAGTTTGGATTACGGTTGAAGCTTAATTTTTAAGCTCTCATGGATGATAAAACACATGCCGTTTCCAAGTGCCTCGTACCGTGATCAGATTAATATTTCAGATACTGCAATTTGGTTCCATGCTGATATGTTGTAAATAATGCCATCAAGATAAAACGCTGATGTTTGTGTCAGTTGCTGGAAACACTATATTTTAACTCTCTTGTTATGACCACTAGGGTCGAGTTGAAATGTATAAACTCTACCAGGTGAATTTCACCCAAACAGAACATGTTTTTCAAGAGAGTCCTGCTGACTGTGGCAACCCTAACCAGCACAACAACTCATTGGAGTCCAGCTGTTCAGCATTGATCCCTCTGTGTTTTCTGATGCACTGGCCCGGAATGTGATGTTATTTCATTACTGAGGCAGAAGCGACAAGCTCGGTCTCCTCCCCCAGGGGCACTGGTCACTCACTTGGACAGGGGCACTGTATGTAATCATAACTGAATGGCTTAGTCAGGCAAGCTCAGTTGCCTATGGACTCAACTCCAACTCAAGCAGGGAGAAACTTTGGAGTCAGGAGGTAGAACGGGAGCACACATCAGTGAAAGAGGCTTGAAAGGCCCGGACAGGAAAAACAGAAACAAGTTCTGCATTAAAGACTTTTCATCAGCAATGGACCCAGACGACAATGAACTCGGCATCTTCACTGTCATTCAGTGAGTAGTGTGCTGTGGATTGGTGTTCTGTTCTTTATAATTCAGTCAGAGATGGCTTGTTACTCACTCACTACTGTCAGATCTCTATGGATGAGTGCACTGATGGTAGTTATTATACAAAGAGTTTTGATTGTTAGGACCATATATGCATTGAGGAGACAGTTGAGCTTTTCACTTCAACCTTACATCGGCCATTTTGTTAAGAATTAATGAGTAGTTAATGCTTTTAAACAAAAAGAAAAGATTTAGTTTGTTTGCTGTTGTGATGCAGATTGCTGACTGAAGGTCGTGGGTTACCCTGCTTATTCTACACCACTGCATCACAGTAATGATGTATGTTCCTGTGGGGATGGCAAGGTTTCTCTTTGAGATTCACAACCCTCTTGAAAATAATTGGGTGTTTACAACTTTCACGAGAACTTTTCCTGTTTTATTTTTGCCCCTGAGTGACAGTAGCATGCTGAAAACCAGTGTATGGCTATACAGAATTTTCCACTAAAACATCATTGTTGCAAGGCTATAAATTATACTGTAGATGGTTGATGGAATGAGGCATCTACTTATGGTAGGCTTTTTCACCGCCACATTTTGAAATGTCATCGTAGGAAAAGCACAGCTATAAGTAATAACTGTAATCAGGTGATGGCTGCATTCCATGTAGATGTGTTAGTAAAGGTCCAGTTATTGTGCATGCATCACTCACTGGCATGGCTCTCTGGGGTACTTAAATCAATAACATTATTAGAGACACCAATGCTTATCCTACTGTAACAAGTCAAAATGTCTGCTGCGAAGAAGGTCTACGTAGGTGTGATCAGATTGAGCAACACATCCCATTTGCATTTAGTTAGATATAGAGACAGATTAGTAGCAAGTTGGTGGCAAGAAGAAAAATGCTCATAAGAATTATAACAAAATGAGAATAGTTTGTTGAGCTGTGATAGGCTGGCGTGTGTCCATGTTGTACCCGGCCTCCTGCCAAGTGCATGCTGGAAGAGGCTTCATCCTGCAGCGACCTTGAACAGTATAAGCAAATGTCGAAGATGAATGGATGGATGGATGTACCAAACATGACCTGCCATTGACCATATAAGCATGTTTAATAACCTGCGCTTTAACCAGTCACACAGTAGCTGTGGGTCTCAAGCATCTCGGCACAGTCCCCATTATGTTGTTTTGTTCTCTCCACACAGAATAGGCCACAGCCTTCCAGTATTTCTTTGAACTTTATCAGCAGGTGTAGTGGAACTGGCACACCAAATCCATAATCTTTTCAAAGCGTAGCCTAACTCCGCCAGGTAACATTTCACTTCTTATCCCAATTAGTCACACCGCTGAATATTCATGGTAAAAACAGCGTTCAGATCTTTAAACTCCCTGCTAAAAGAGGTTTAATTCACTGAATAAATCAACCGCGGCACAGGCATAATTAGTGTCGCACTAACAGATTGGGAAAGTTGAGGTTCAGAGGTGTGTCACTGGCAGACAAACAAAACAAAAATTTAACAAAATGCAGCGCATGAGACACTTAAGGGTGGTTTCTGAGGGCAGTTGTTGCCACTGACAAACATCTGGTTGAGGTCCAGGGCCCACTAATGCTAAGTTGGGATCAGACAGCAGTAAAAGCTACAAATTCACATTACTGTACTGTGCACTGAAATCTATAATGCTGGTCTATCTGCAGCATAACACTTTATATGGAAACATGATGTCCCAGTCCCATTCTGTGGACATTCCCTGATAAACTCTAGTGTTGTGATGGTTTTAAGCAATGCATATACATTTATCTCCTTGCTATCTATCTAACAAGAAATGTATGCAAAGTGGTTATGCTCAGCATATTTTAGCTTTTGAAGGCAAGCAACGTGATCCAAAGGCAGGCCATGCTAAATTTGAGCACTGCTGCGTTTTAAGGGGCCAAGTGTGCCAGAATGACTGAAATCAGCTGTTTTAAAAGAGAAGAGAGTTAGGGATCAGCAGGGCAGCGGGGTTTTATCGGTCAAAGCTTCAGCCATAGTCTCCTTAGATCACGCTTCTGTCTGACCCTAATATCCTTTGCCACTCATGTTGGCCTCTGGGGCGCAAGCACAAGTGGACAAACATAACTGTCCGGAATGCGCTGAGTCCCTCAATCCTCCCGCCACAGGACACCGTGACTGCATTTGAAGCAAATTGACATGTACCCTTCCAGAGATGCATCATCAGCCAAACAGTTACGTTTCACTTCACTTCTTTTAAACAATTGGTTCGAGTCCCTTCACAGAGATTTTAAGAAAAATCAGGAGGCTCACCCATTTACCCATCTAGTTGCATCTTTTCTATGGCAACGAACAAATCTGAGCCTGAGTGGAAGTGACAACATTCTTTATTGCATGTATCACTCTCAGCAAAGGCAAGTTGACTCACCCTGCAGAGCCATACAAGTTGTGGCATTTTAATATAAGATGGTTGCTACCAGACTGTCGAAGCAGTAACAAATCGTATCTTGAAATTCCTCAACTAGTATTTGTATTCTTTGTATTTGTTTTTATTTATCCATTACTACCTGACATTTATATCGATTACAGTGTTTATTATTCTGTCAAGCACCTGGCCGAGACCAACATTGAATATAATTAGGTAGGGGAATATCCCCTTTTAACCCTTTAAGTTGCATTATTTTGGGTAGAGTTTGTTTCCACAGTTTATTGACTCTGAGCTATATTTATACTTCAAACACACAGTTAAACAGGTGGAGCAGATGTCTTTTATATAATATATTTGATGTTAGCTTTGTCTAGCTAGATGTTTCCTGTAGGCACATCACAGATCAGGATAACAGAGTAAATTGTCTGTATTACTGTGAGAGTTCCTTTTATCAAAACTGTCTAAGCCACATGAAGAAGTATCAAACCTCCTTGGATCAGAGACAAGGCTAATTGGCTCTTGGTGGTTTTCGACAGAGGTGCCTCATCTGCGGTGTTCAATTTATGATAGGTTATTCTTCCTCTTTGGGATAATAGACACGTGGTGATTTTTCATCTGCTGCGTTAGTTATCCTTTGCCATATGTCTGGTTTTAAACTCTCGTGACTCTCCTGCTCATTTATCCATTTATCAGCATTTGAAACCCCAATTTGAAATAGAAAGTCAAGCACTGAAACATTGAAATTGCTCTACATCTGGAACTAGATGGAGAAATATACGAAAATGTATCCTGATGTATTTTGATCTGAAGAAATATCACAGGGGAATTGAGATGCTTGAAGCATCTTTTAACATGCAGCCAACCACTTGAAGCACTGTTAATCACAACAGCCCACCATCTTCTCCCCTCTAGACACTGATTAATCACACAAACCCAGTTCTTATTACCTACTATGTTATTCCATTCTGTGTATGGCGATGTAGCACTCCTGATCTTCTTTTGAGACCATTGCATCAGCTGTGTGTTTGTTTGTGTTGGGTGGGTTGCTAAAATGTTTGGAGGCCTCTCGTGAATGGCCTCATTGAGAGTAAGCATTTAGCAGCTGAACTGTTTTGAAAGGTCAAAACAAATGCGGTGTACAGTAAGGGCATCCTAATGTGCAGCTGTGAGGCAGAGACTTCAGTTGGGGGGAGGTGGGAGGGTGGGGGGGTCGGGGGCACACATCAGGTCCTCCTGTCTCTCGGCTGCTCTCACTGCTCCTCTGTTGCTTTTGCATTATGTACACATCATGCAGTGTGTCTGTCATTTCACCTCTCGCATCCTTTTCAGCCTTGCTCCTGATTTCTGGAAGCGCAGCACATGGTTGACGATTGATGAGGCTAGCCTGTGGGGATTCTTGGAAGCCGGTTGCATCCTTTTAGTAGTAATTCTTGTGGCCCTTGAAACCATACACACACACACACACACACACACACACACACACACACACACACATCCTCTCACATTCTCTCCCACTCTCGTCTCCCGTTTCCACCGCCACCCCTGTCCCTCCCTCCCTCCCTCTGCCCATGGCTCTAGCTCTGGCTGCCTCTCTCCAAAGCTGTTGTTACTGTGCGGCTCCCGCACATCATTCCACCACGATGGAAATTAAATGAAGGTGGCTTAACGCAGCTAACAGAGGCATGCTTTGAAGGATGTAACCGGGGGATGCTGCTGTGCCAGATCCTTTTCCATGGACTGTGGATTTGCGCTGCTGAGGAGAGGACACAGCAATCACTCAGCCATGCAGAAGCCCAGACAACAGGACTAATCTCTCCACCTGACTTGTGGAAGCTCCACTTTTTTTTCTGAATTATTTATTCCTTGCTGCCAAAGACAGTGTGGGACAATGGAGCCGGAGTGAAGTAGATGGTAAATTGGTAGCTTTGACTGCAGTCTGCAGCACACATGGATGTGTTCAGCTTTGTGAAGATGCCAAAGCTGTCAGGGTGAGTCCGATGGATGCTGCCGTGCATTTGCCTCTCTGTGTATGTCCCTGTTTGTTCTCTAGTAGGTGGTGTTCTGTATGTTCATATAGGCATGATTGTGATGGTGACACAGGCATTACATGTGGAACAGGGTGATTAAAAACACTGAGTTATTGATCGCTCAAGAGAGCAAGTTGTGCAGTCATGTATGTTGTGAAATGAATGAGCAAGTGAGGTAGATGGGAGTGGGGTGGATGCAGGAGCTGATGCAGTTAATGTAGCTACTAACTGTCTGTATCTAAGTTTGTTCGTTTTTTTATACTGCAGACAGTGGTCATGGTTTGTTGCTATATATGTTTTATTACCATGTGTGTCATGAAACCACAAATGTTCTTCAGCACTTCAAAATGACATCTACAAAAATGACCTGCATTTGTTTTAGATTTTAAATCGCTTCAATTTAAGGGCCATTGGTAATGATCACCAATTCACAGTAGAGTTGTCAGTCATTTTCAGACATTATATTGTGGTTGTATAATATAAGCATTGTTTACATAAATAATTGAGCGTGGTCTTTGGTCATTAGAATCATTAAATATGAATGGTCAAGTTCACATACCCCTGGCCAACAGGAGGATGAACACATGTAGAGCAGTTGGAACCCTCTGTTTTACAATAAAAACATTACCAAATTGTAGCTTTCATTTGTATTCTGTTTTTTTTTGGCAAATTTCAGTTTAAGAGAGAACAGAAAATTTTGTTTTTTACAAGACGTGATGGCAAATATGTGATATGTCAAGTATACTTTACACCAACATTCCTGAGGAATTCATTCATTGCCAGGACAGACACCTAACCTCATGCACCCATGGGTCTGCTAGATTGAGTTGATCTGCCCCAGTGGACAGTAATCCTCCTAGGGGATTTGGCTCCATCAGAAACACTACAGACCACTGGTGGTGGGAACAGCTGATCATAAATTCGTGATTAAATCAAGATACTTTATGTGTCACAAGAATGCCCGTTCAGTGCATTACATGTCACTTATGAGCTTATGAGTCATAAACAGACTGCACTGCCATTTATTTTCATTTGGGTTTTTTCTTAAATAGACAGAAATATGACAAAGAATTACAGCAATTCACTTTAGCGTTAATATTGCACAGTATTTAGTTTATTCTGTTGTATGCAAAAGGCAGCTTCTTTTTTAACATTCCAGCAGGAAAGAGGGCAGGGAACAGGGATTTTAGATCAGATGATAGGACCATTGTTTTCCAGCTAGTATCCCTCCATGGCAACATTCATGATGCGGCTCCCAGTGGACCACCAACATCACTGCATCCTGTCACCGTTAATAATGCCACACAATGCGATTATGAGTTACCACAGTGGCATTTTTTTGTTTTCTCCCTTTCAGCTGCCAGCAAGAATTTAAGTCAGCAGGGTGCTGTTTTTGCTAAGGTTGATAGAACATAGAACAAACCCGCTGTATGTATTTAGAGGTCTATGAGAAAGGCAACGTTTCCCTCATTGTCTTTTCCTTCTGCCTCGCAACGCCCCCAGATGTGTCTGCTGTCATTCTTTGTTGTGTTACCATCTAGCAAACATTTCCACACGTTTGGTGGTCTTTCATTGAAAGATAAGTAACTCTCACCCTCTGTCTTCTTGTATCGAACAAAGCAAGTTTGAGCCATTTGACCAAAGTTGTTTAAGCTGTTCTGGTTTGATCTTTCCATGTAGAACTTTGAAGCACTGTGTTATAGTACTGGTCACAATGTGACCGTTGACAAATTTACACCGCTTACGAGCAAAATATTTATGCAAGAGTATATTTCTCAAAATATATCAGTAGTAGACCCTTAAAAGAATATATGTTAATTACTTACATCATACTAATCTGGTCATGTGACCTTTCACAGTTGTCACATGATATTGATCCATTTTAATCAAGACAATCTATTTTTTCATTTAAAAGTTGAATTTCTTCCCCAAAGCCAACAATACAGATTTTAGAGCTTCAGAAATAAAATAAAATATGCGTTCACAATTGTGACCGGTGTGCTTAAACGGTACATTGCGTGGGTGTTTATAAATGGTTTGTCAGCAATAGCACTGTGGCGATAATGAGCGTGAACGTCACGTATTTATGTAGAAAGTCTTAATTATCACTCAGTCAAAGTGATTGCTTAACTCAGTAGGTTTGCTAAAACCTGTCTGTATAGGTGACTGCTGAGCGTGCGTGCATTGCATACGTTAAAAAAAGATTATGTGTTATTGTATGATGATGCAACTATTTTTGTCATCTTTTGTCATAAAAGATAGATGTGTTCATTAAATGTGTGAGATAATGTTTTTCCCTGGGTGGCATTGGGAAGATTTTTCCTCAACATGAACAATATGGAAGAACAGTTAAAGCTAATTTACTTGGACTACATGAATTAATTCCTGGCTGTGTTTCAAGGTGTACAAGGTAGATTTATTTATTGTTTTACAAAACTGGGTTGTATAACAAGATGAAGTTGTAGTTCCCTTTATGCTACTCACAAAAGCAAAAGTTATATACAAAAATGATATACAGTTGGGTGGATAAATAACAAGTCACAGAAATAAAACTATTTTACATGGATCAGTGCTGAGGATGAATTTAGGAGTGTTACAGCCTGGGGAAAGAAGCTGCTCTGAAGTCTGAATCTACTCTGTGAGCCATTGTTTGACATGTTTCAACGTTTTGGTTTTTTTTTTTGCACAGGAAATCACTGGTCTGGACACAAATTGATTAGCCTAAATGTTCATCAGAGTACACAAAGACCAAAAGATCTGTCATTCTCCGGCAGGAGTATATCAGAAATGGCTCAGGGTCAGAGATGGGAGCCAGCTGGCTGGTGGACAAGGTCTCATTTATTTTGTTCTGTCCTTTAGAGCTTTTAGCATAAAAGCAGTGAGTATCACAATGAGATGCAGTAGAATCCAAGTCTAGTTCAGTGCCCACAGGGTAAGTTCATCACTATATTTGGTTAATGTTTTACATAGAACTGTAAGGAGCAAAGGATGCCTAGGGAAATGCAGAGTAATAATAAAAACATATGTCTTTCTTTAGTTTTGTGTCTATTTTGTATAGCTGGATATACAAATTATGTATATGAAATTCAACACTAGTTACTAGTCAACATTAGTTCGGATTTGTTATTTTACTCTATATAAGATCATGGTGTTTTGCTGATTAACAGGTAAACTTAAGGCAGGGAGACTGTGAGGCTCACTTACTCACTATAAAATAGCAGAGGATCATAGTGGGTGGGCTGTTTCCCAGATGCAGTTATATTCCCACCCAGAGGAGATTAACTAACCAAAAACCTTTCTATATAGAGGCACCAGAGAGCTGCTGAGGATAGTGCGGTTGCCCATGGCAACGATATCAGTGCTTCCAAAGATAAACACAGAAATACAATATTCAGTTGGAATCATGGGGAAAGTAGATGCTCTTATTCTGAAAATAATAATATTGTATGAAATTCTAATCAGCAGGCTGTCTGATTTGGCTGTGCAGATGCATCATCATTGTTTGCTTCATATGAAAGTGGGTTCTTGTATATAAAACACAATGTTTTCTTCTCTGATGTCAAAACACAATGTAATGTGGACAAAAAAGTTGCAGAATGAGCAAGAACAGCAGCATGAAATTGAGCAATTATGTCTAAATACATCACTGATTTTACTTTAACAGCTAAGTATAAATAGCAGTGCACAGAATAAATATATTGGAGCATGTTCTACTGTGCTGCCAAATTGACCAAAGATTAGAGCCAAGGTGGTGGTTGGAGAAGTCAAGCAGAGGGCAGATGTTCTCTGAAACAAAAGGCAGTGCATTTGTGCCCTCAACAGGATGGAGGTAGTCTAAAAAAAAAAAAAAGAGGAATAAGGCCTTTTAATCAGAGAGGTTCCTGTCTGTCTGCGCCGCTGCTCTGCTCCACTCCCTGGCCTCCTCCCAGGAGATGGTCATCTCATCTGCCATCTCTCCACAGATTTCATATCCAAACAGAATCACATTAGCGGTCTAGCTCTGCATAAATGTCTCTGTTTAATTCGAGAGCACCGAGAAAGCAGCGTCTCCTCTGCCTCTTAAACATGTAGCTCAAGTCCTACAAGGGGAGTGAAAAAATACCTTTTACTTTTATTTGACTTTGTAAAGAGTTGGGTGTGTGTTCAGTGATTGTGGAGTGATGCAGACAAAGATTATCACTGATTTCAGATCCACAGCATGCAAAATGATTCTATCTATAAATTTCCTGTTTACTACCGGTAATGTAGTTTTGACAGCGTGACTGTATCAAGTCTGTGTCTGTATGTGTATTGAAGCGGCAGAAACTATGCTGAATGGTACCCAAACATCAGGAAACAGTAGATCCTGGGAGACTGGATCCCCATAGTCACACACACCAAACTGGCTGTACTGGGAAGGGAATAATGTAATGTTTAATTAATGATAACATATGCAAAGGAAAACTGTGATTAATATGGCTCTCTGGACTTGTCCGGGATACTTCCCTGTCTCTTGCCTAGTGCATGCTGGGAAAGTAATAAGGATTAAGGAAATGCCACCATGCACAAATTGCTGCAAACAACTTTCTGAATGCTTCGTGAAAAAATGCACTTCTCAATATGAGTAATGGCAGGTATGTGGCACCAGCGTGTGGTTTCATATAGCCAATCCTCATGGAGATTGTTGGTGTAAATTATTCAAACTAACTTGAATGTCTGTGTTGAATGTGCTCTTCTTAGCTGTGGCTTGTCTATAATGCATAGTTACTCCCTAAGTTAACAGGATTTCAGCCTTCAGAACGCACCAGAATGCTTCCTGCCACCAAGCTTGTATTCAGTGAGATGAAAGCGAAAGTGAACTACTGTGATAAAGCAAGGATCACATTCTTCATGCAATTTTTATGAAGGACTGAATGGAGATCTTTTCCCCATCTTTCTGATGATAAAAATATTATCTTTCATATTATAGTTACTGATGCATTTCGGTGACAGACTATTAATATCTTAATAAAGAAATCAAGATAGATGCACAGAATTATATCTTTTAATAAAATTGTGTGCGCTGTAGTTCCAAATCCCTGATGTTAGTTGCTGTAGTATAAAGGCTTAGTCAGTCATGTAGTTGCAGTGTACTTAGATTATGAACTATGAGTCATGTTTCCCTTTGTTGAGAATGTCTCATAGATGACTTTTTGCTTGCTACAGAATAGTAAAGTAAGTAAAATTCAGAGAGATGTACAAAAATGCCACCATACATTTTGTAGTTTTAGTACAATTTGTCCCCTACAGAAATCCTTTGGGAACATATTTGCTTCGAACCTCTTGTTCTAATTGTCCTCCCTCTGACTCTTGGGTAACCTGTTCATGAATTGTGCAGCATGGCTTGCCCACTTGGCGCTCGATTACTTAGTCTGATGTGACTGTGCAGGCATCATTTATTAATGCTAGCTGAGGAAGATCAGTTTCACTGTCCACCAGTGGGTGAAACTTTTCAGCCTCTCTGTAAGCCGGACTGCTGCGACTCACTGGCATAGTGCAGCTCCCGCTTGCAGACAAAACAAATCAAAGATCACAGTATCTATGACTGTACTGTTAACACAGAGACATTGTGGCTCAGAGACAGGAAATGGATTTAGGGGAACAGTTTGTAAGTGCAGAAACATATTTTGAAGGCACAGCATCTGGAACTGTAAGTACAATATGCTTTATTATGTTGTAGATCTTTGGAGAAATGTCAAACATATCCTTTCTAAAGGTGTAATCCTGCAAAAATACATCATGCTACAATTCTTTGACCTTTTATACGTTCCAGCTCTTGAGTAAAACCAGCAACATCAAACACTGCTTGTGTTAATATGGCTGTTAGCTTCATCCCAGAAGCTGAAATGGAGGATTCGTCAATGAGGTGAACATGGCTCCAACAGTGTCAGACAGTATCCAGTTGTGTCCACACACATCATTTGAGCTGCAGGAAATGTGTTCTAAATAAACACCATCGAGGCCTGCTCCCAGCTAATGTAGTGTAGGTCAAATAAATCCATATCCATGTGGAAACACTAATATCCCCCAAACACACCACTGTATTGGGAATAAATCACATTGCTTCCTGTGTTCCGAGCCCAACTTCAAATGTAGTGCACAGAAGAAAAAGACAATTTTCAGCTACAGTGCATGTTCTTTTATGAATTATTATTATTATTATTATTATTATTATTAAATACATCAAACAGTTTTGTTGAATAGGTGAAGTGGCCCCTGAATATACTTCAGCTTAGCTTGCATTATTTTGTAGCCAAGTGTCTGACATTGAGTGACTTTACAGTATTTCTAACCTTTGTCTCAGCTTATACGTTGTGCTAAGTTAGACAATATTTTATTCATTTCTCATGAAACGGACACGTGTGCCCACTCAGACAGACACGTTCGTGGGCACACCCACACTAACACACACTGTCATACAGACATGCGCACTGCACACATTTCATTATCGTTGGTACAGTAACTGGGGAAACATTTAGAGGGAAAGAAAGAGGGGCTTTGAATAATGAATGCGAAGAGCCCTGTTACACGGCAGACAAGCCTTTGAAGTGACATAACTTACTGCCACCGCTTTCATAGCATCACCAGTGTGCAGACACAAAGACAGAGATAAAGGGAAGACGAGTAGGGGTTTGCAGACAAAAGGACAGATGAAAACATTTAACCAATTACAGTTCTGCTGAATACCTGCACTCTGCCAACTTGTAGCACAGGGAAAAGGCTTTGCAGAATTGTGTTTTGCTGGTAAAATCAGACATTTATACAGGCGCTGTCTTCGTAATAGACGACAATCAATTGTTTTGTGAACAATTGTTACAGCTATAGTTGTATTCTCTGATAAACTTTATCAAATCGTCTTGGCATTGAGCAAATCAAATAAGCACTTTATAAGAAACTTCCTCAGGGCTTTTTTTAGAAAGAATGTGCTGACATCTAGAAATGAAACCAATTTCATGCCTCTCAAAGCACAAGAGTGAGGCATGACAACTCCGCCTTTGTGTCTAGCTTACGTAATTAATTTGATTCGTATTCACTGGGTGAACTGTGGCTGTGGAACATTGTTTATCATGCTGGAATCAGACATTCTCTTGTCACTTAGGTTGAATAGCTTCACGTCAGCCGACGACTCATTTGTTACATTAACTGATTTTTCATGTAACTTTGGAGCTTGATACTACAAGTGTTATGCAAGTAGCTTTTATTGACACCACACGTTATGATATAAAGTTGATATGCTTAATTTCTCTTCCCTTTCTTCCTGCAGCCAGAGGACCAAATCCTCAGGCTGGCCACCCCCTTCAGGGACCTGGAGTGCTTCACAGGGACCGCCCAATGGATGGGACTTGGGCACCATTAGAGAGGGGCGTGACTGCTACATCAAGTAAGTGCCCTGTGTTTAAAGAAAGAGAGGGGGAGCTTTCTCTGTCCCAGATGTTTCAGATGCTTTGCCAACCTGTGATTATTCCAGCCACGTCACTGCCTCCACACTGTCTCCATCTGTGCATTCAGAATACTGATTCTCTGTTCCCTCCACTGCTGCGCACACTCTGCTCCTGCCCACTCTCACTCTCTCTCACACTCTCACACACCCACAATACTCCTCATGCAGTCTCCCAAATGCAGAAGAGGGCTTTTGAGAGTGTGTGTGTGTGTGTGTGTGTGTGTGTGTGTACTTTGCCGCTGATGAAGAAATTCACCTGTGCCGGGGACTTGTTTTGATCTGAGAGTCTGCACGTTCCTCAGAGGATGCTGGGTTATAGTGTTGTCAGTGTAACTGATCCTTCGTAATTGGCACTTCTGGATATCTGTACAGGCAGGTAAAAAGAAACGCTCCACTGGTTCTTTATATGTTTGTGTGCACATGTTCTAATGTAACAAGTGATTGTTTGCTTGTTTCATCCGTTCTGTTGATTCAGCTGGGGCTTTTCTCCATTTTTTTTCACACCAGAGATGTGCAATATGCATTCATACTAGATCTAAATATATTGCTGCACTTATGAACCCCTGTGCATACTAAATCTGCTAAATGTGTGCTTCTTTCATTTGTTCATATATTACTTCTTGTCAATTCATATTCATTAAAATGTAACAATTCAATTTATCTTTATTGGCATAAAACAACAATACTGCCAAAGCTACAAAGAAATTTCAAAAGAACAATTCATTTCATACATTCAACATTTGCATGGCATAGGAGGTGAGCACTTGTCACACATGGGTTACAGCATGAGAAGCGTGATGTCAGAGGAGTTATGTAAGAAATAGGGAGCAGTGAAAGTACTGAATGCGGTGTGTGTCTGGATGAGGCAGATCATGGAGGCTGTTTTGTCTCCAGCTTTAGCGTTCTAAATTTGAAGAAGACTCATGAATAATCAAATGTCCATTTCTGTGACTCTCTGTGGCCATCTGAGTTTGTCAAGGTTACAGGGTGCTGAGACTCATTTGTTGTTATATCTCAATTGAACACAGGTCTAGTCTGCGTGACAGGAGCACATGAATAAAGCAGTAACCATTTAATATTTACAGTGTGGCACGCGGTATTTAACATACTGTAGATGTGATGTTTAGAGACTGCTGTGACTATATTCTGCAGTTGTTCAACAAAGCGGAACGATAAATGCCGAGCATGAGATGGCAGGATGGTCATTTCTTTTTTCAGAACACAGAGATGTCACAGTAAAATGATCAGTATTTAAAATGACTTCACCATTTTGTTTACCACATTTAATAGACAAATAGACATATTTTTCATGTGGGAGGTTAGAAGAAAAGTAGCCAGTTCCCTAAAAGGGGGAGTGACACAGCAAAAAATATGCCAATAAAAACTCTGTGATAGCATAATTTAAAAAAAGGTTGTGTTCAGTACAGATATAACCACCAAGTTGTAAAAGCTTTTCAAAGCAGCCTTTCAGGACAAGAGTAATGGTAATGAGCTTACTCCACTCATATGCTTTATGAACGGCATTTCTTTCTGCTCATTTCTGTTCATCTTGTTAACTGTATAGGTCACAGTGCGGCTTCTGATCGCTATATAGAGTGTTGTGGAATTACACTAGCAGCTAATGAGTATGATTAGGGACTATTAGATGCATGGCTGTCTGCACAATGGGAATCCAGCCATGTTTAGCAGGTGGCCATGCAGGGGAGGAGACAGTACTCTTCCTGAATGCACAGGTCCATATGGTTTTGATTTGTGCACAATCTGTTGAGTTTGTCTTCTGAGAGATAAAACTGACGCACAAATCCAAACGGTGGGTGTGAGAAGGACCTTCAGAATTGTAAAGTGATGGAGTTCACTGTGCAGTAATTGTTGTTATGAGTGGTCTTACTTGTTATGGTATCAATATGAAACAAATTCCTTGTTTTAATGTTGGGGTAAGAAGCGTGAGGACAAAATGGGTCACTTGATTAGGCATTAGAATAAATTATTATATTTAAAGGAATTGGAGGGAAATAAATGAAAATAAAGATTTTTTCAGACCTCTGTATGGAGGCTTGAGAGTGCCACTAAAATAATTTTGAACTTGAATGGTTCACTATAATCAGATATTTAACTGATACATTATGACATGCTTGTTGCACTGAAATTAGATAATTAAAAAGCTATGTAAAAATGGTTACTAAATGCACCAGATACTAATTATTAATAATCCTTTTGATTTTCTTGCCTCTGGCTTCTAACTGCCAGTAATTATACAGTGTGTGTTACGGTGTCCTGTTTATGTTGTCCCACAATGCTGGGTTGGGTATGGAAAATCCTGTGGGTGTGTTGTGAATATTTTGCAACAGTCCCTATAATATTATACTGACATCATATGAGTAACAAAATAAAGTCAAAGACAGTAGACTTTAAAGTCAAAACCTACCAGATGTATCTACAACCATGAATATTATGGGAACATTATGTAGGGAATGAAATAATAAAGTTAACAAACTAGTGCTTAGTTTTTATTTATTTATTGACTCTGTAATTTATAGCGTTTCTCACCCTCACATTTTTATGCAGTCCTGTTCAATAACACATACGCTGCTGTTTTCATGAAAATAATAACAATAACAAATTTTAGGGCTAATTATTTTTGCACATGGAAATTATATTTGGTAAATAAGCCCCCAAAGGGAACTAAACTTATTGAACCTATTTGGCACAAACATGTTCTTATTTTTAATATGACGGAATGAGGGTTTCTCCTTAGATACAGTCATTAAATATGGTACAGAGAAAACCTACTCAGCTCATTATTTTTTATGTCTCCACTTTTTGAGTCTTGTTACTGCAGGCTTTGCACATACCATTACCAGTCTTTCTGCCTGCCCATAATAATGTTCCACACTGCGGTGAAATTCGAGGCATCTGTGTTTATTTAGCCTATTCATTTTTAAATGGACAGACATAATTATTGTTAAACGGCTACGAAATGTAATGCTTTGTTACGCCATTTTTCTGTGTCTAATGTGTCTTCCTCTCATATACCCTCCCACAATTATTCTCTGCTCTGTTTTGTCCATATTTTCAGGATGCCAGTAATATTTTTTTCACCCATAATTTAGTGAGGTAGTAGTGAGGCACAATGGGTGCATGTTTTTCAATCACTCACTGTGTGTGTGTGAGAGAGAGAGAATGAGTGTGCATTTTGTGAGCTGTTCTTGTGATGATACAGTAAGTTACTGGGGCAAATCTCTTCAATGAAGATGTTTTTGCTATTCTTTTTAAGTAATACTCGACTTCAGTCTCATTACAAGTTACTATTTGATACTGTTATAAAGGTATCATACTTATTCTCTTCCTTTTGCATGACAAAGGCATGCAGAGCAAAACAAGGGAGTGGGAGGAGGGATAAGAACATCTGTCCTTGTAATGGGTAGCTGTCAGATCTAAGTAAAATTTCTTAATTTTGAGAAACTTTCAAGAAACTGGTACAGTAATAGCTCTTCAAATTAAAGAGAATACCAGCCATAGGAGATAGCAAATTACATTATTATTAATTATTTTATCTTTTATAGATGATTGTTGATAAGAAGGTGGTTAGTTTTAAGGCTCAGCAAAGTCTG
The DNA here is from genome assembly GCF_014851395.1 of Micropterus salmoides. Lineage (NCBI taxonomy): Eukaryota > Metazoa > Chordata > Actinopteri > Centrarchiformes > Centrarchidae > Micropterus > Micropterus salmoides. Next base: position 16,335,686 of record NW_024040596.1, read on the forward strand.
TTCCCCTCTGTAGCTATATGCTGCAGACCTCTTAACCCTGCTCCAAACAATAAAGGCCCTGTTTTACTAGAATTGGCTAGTAAAGTCAATGTTTAATATTTATCTTACATTGTCGTATATCGTTTTCCTTTGGATTAGGTTTACTTAAGGCCTGAGCATTGGATTTAAAGGGTTATTTCGTCTTAGTTCTCTGTAAAGGTGAACGTGAGGTTCACTTATAGTTCAGGACTGATATTACCACAAAAAAAAATAAAGGTTGAAAAAACTGGTATAAATATTTTTTCACGTCCTGTCATCTTCCGTTATCTGTTAAGCAGCTGTATTTTACACCCTTCTGACAGATCACGTGTTTTTTTTTCTTCTGGTTTATAGATCTGGAAAGGAACTGTTGAATCCTCCTCCAGAATATCAGTTGACAATCACTTCGCTTTGAACATATTTTTGCCCTTGTTTTTTTCATAGTATTGGGATTGCGATTGACAGATCGCACTGTGCCTTTGTGCTGTGAAAGATTAATTGTTAGTATTTAGTGGTGAATAGTACATGTGTCAAGAATAACTGAATTACACACTGTCTGCCCACGGCTTTAATTAACCAACATTGTTGGCACCATACAGAGCTGCTACTGCTGCTGCTTTTGCAGCCAAGGAGAGTGGAGAAACACTGTATGAGTATGTGAAAGCTACAGTACATATAGTTTGTGCAAGATTTTTGAACTAAAAAAGCCAAAAGAATAACTGTTGCAAGGATTGAAGTAAAGGGTTAAATAAGATACCATACAGTGTTGGTTTGCCAGCTATTGATGGCAGAATTCTTGCAGTCAATGAGATAGAAAATCTCAAACTCTCAATCTTAAACAGCATGACACTCCACATCTGTATTAGAGTGGCAAAAGCCTATTCTAGTGTGAGTATTACACAAAACTTGCTAAAGCACACAGTGGATTATTTGCAATGTGAGAATACAAACATTGGAGCTTGATACCATCGCCCACATGTTCTATTTTTTGCAGAATTGCACAAACTCCTTATTTCAAAACAATATCTGGCAATATCTGTCTTGATTTTGGGGATTTATATTCAAGTTAAACAACCATTTTCTATACAGTTAGTATTTACATTTGCTGCTGTCCTTGTTAACAGCTTTCTCCTGTCTGAGTTGCAGCTGTCATTGTTTCTTGAAGGCAGTTCTTTTTAATAATAATAATTTTTAGTGGTTATATTAGTTCAGGCTTCACATTTTGAAACTATCAATTTTCGATTAGTTTGCCCATTATATTCTTGATTAATCATTTGTTCTAAAAAAGAAAATGTCAGTTCAAAACCTAAAGATATTCAATTTACAATGATACAGGGATAAGCAGCAAATCCTCGTAGAGAAGAAGCTCTAACTAGAGACTGTTTTTGTTTAAAACTTCAACTTAATGAGCCAATTATCAAAATAATTGCTGAACATACTTCTGTTAATCAGCTCATTAATTAATCAACTAATTGTTTCAGCTGCAGTTGAGATTATTACATATTTGGGTTCAAGATTCAATTATTCTTTGTACCCATACAGTTTACATACCATTATTCAATTATAATATATATTCAAAATCAAATAAATGCATGGTGCAATGACATGTTACTTCATTTTCAGTACAGCAAAGATTAGCAATTCCTTACAATATGTCTTACAGTACCATTTTACAATTATAATAATACTGGAATTAATGGAAGTTTCTGTGGTTTCTGTGGGTTCAGTGCATACAAAAGCAGCGATTCACAGTGTAACAAAAAACAATTAGTAGTGACGACAACAACAACAGAAAATATTGTTTTTGTCATTCGCATAGCCACATCTCCCAGAGCAGCTCCCTGGAGGAGGTCCGTCTGGACGGGGACAAGTTTGCGACACCAACGCCCCGGAAGGTGGAGATGAGACGAGACCCAGTGCTTGGCTTTGGATTTGTGGCAGGCAGTGAGAAACCTGTGGTGGTCCGCTCAGTCACACCAGGTAAAGTGATCTGGCTGCACAGTGAGCTCTAATCCAATAGTGACTCATTCAATCTATGGCTATTATCAACACATTCCCCAAAGGAGATGAAATCCCCTTAATATGTAGCTAGGAGGGAGAGAGGGAAACCCGCTCAGGCTGTAGTTCATGCCGATGATTCATTGATTTTAACAGCGCTCAATGAGTAAGCATTCATTAGAGCCTTGAGCCGCAAGACAGGAAACCAAGAGAATCAAGACAAATAGCATGACAGTGCACAGTTTGTACCACTTAATTCTCGTTTGGCGTGTGTTGGCAGGGGGTCCATCAGAAGGCAAGCTGATCCCAGGGGACGAGATCATCATGATTAATGATGAGCCAGTCAGTTCAGCACCCAGGGAGAGGGTTATTGACCTTGTCAGGTATGACGACACACTAAGGTGAGATGCCTGTTGTTAAACCTGTTGTTGATGATCCTACAGAGCCTATGAAAAGTATTCACCCTTCTTGACAGTTCTCATGTTTTATTGGCTTTTTTCGACACTGATGTAGCAAACCTAAATTTAGTTATGCAATTTAATAAATTTATGAGAATTGATACCCAGTTATGAATTTTATTATTCATAAAATCCAACCAGATTCCTCGTTTCAGGGCACCACCGGAGTTGTTATAATCCTAGAGTCTCCGGACCTCTAGGTAGTTTTAATAATTATACAATTATTACTAGTGATCAGTTAGTTAATAATCGCTCAATTATCTTAAATCAGTCAGTCAGTCTCATATCTAAAGGGTCATTTCTCTCGGCAGGGACGTAGAAATAGGCAACACACACAGCTCTTGATTATATTACAGTGAATTTATTCTCTAACTAATGTGATAAAAAGATGGTTGGATACAGGGAACATAAACATTTGCTGAACAATGAGCCTGGAGGTTCGATTGTGGGAAGAATTTGACTCATACGGCATAGAAGAGCTAATGAAAGTAAACTAATGCTATGATTTTAGGAGTTAAAAGGGAAATATCTGATCACAGAACGTGTGTTAAGTCTTACTGCTTGTGGACAGCCTGCTTTTGGCCTGTTGCACGGGTCCCACTAGCTGCCCGATCCTGGCTTTTTGCTAGGGATTCTCCGGGGTTCTCCGTGTCTGATTGAAAACGCCTCCTCAGTCTGGCAATTCGGCTGTTTTCAGGTTTCCTTCATTGTAGCTGGTGAGACCACGTGGCTTGGTCTGACCTCGGTGAAGTTGGCTCGACGAAAAAGGCTTAAAATGGAACTTGGTCGTTCCTGAATTAGTCCAGTGTAACTTAACGGACTGATAACTTTAACAAACAAAAGAATTACAGAAAATAAAACAAACTGAAGGCAGATCGATGTCGCGGCACTTCAGGTGTGTAGCTTCAGGTGAACAAAAGGGCGGTCTCGCTGGCCGAGTCTGAGGGCGTTGCCTGGCGAGGCACGCCGCACGTGTGCCGAAGCGTCCAGGGAGCCGAGCAGAGCAGAAGAGAGCCAACAGCGAAGAGAAGAGCGCACGAGAGGTCCCTTTGATGAGTTAATAAACATAGAGCAAAGTCAGTTGCCACGGAAACATGTGTGTGGGGGGGGGCAGTTTTAATAGGCTGTTCAGGGAAATGCCAATGGCTGGTTCGTGTCCCTTTGTCAGTTTAACAGTCAGGCCCCGCGTTATCAGCTTTGGAATCAAAAAGGTGCCAGTTTTATGGTCGGGCTAGCACTTAGAGAAAACAACTTTGACCCCCCCCCTTCTTCTCTGGGGAGGAGAAAGGAATTTAGGGTAGCTCCAAATTTATTCAATATAAAATGCACAAATCCACAACGTTGTTCACTACACTGATCAACAGAAGATCAATGTCAAAGTGAAAATGGATCTCTACAAAGTTAAATAATTGTAAATATAAAATACTAAATACTAATACATAAATATTCATCCCCTTTAATAGGACACACATAAAGCATCAATAGTGCAGCCAATTAGTTTTAGAAGTCACATAAATAGTTAAATGAAGATCACCTGAGAGGGATTGAAACTGTAAATGATGAATTAATGAATGCAAACAAATGTATTCCTTGGATTAATTTGGATTGACAAATTTGGTCTGTCTAATGCAGAGTTTTTCAGGTATGTGCAACTACAAAATCTAATCCAAACTTCTTTTTTATTTGGACAGCAAAGCAATTTAGAAAATAAATTATGTATTATTCAGAAACAAATAATGAATTAGCTGGTAAAGTTTACAGAATCCTGTAGAAATCAGATTCTGTAGACACTTTGGTGCTATCTAAAATACATTCTTGGAACAAAGATTTAAGGAGAACTGATATCAATTTAAGGTGGAGGGAATATTGGAATTTAACAAGAGATAGAACAATAAATGAAAATTGATAAAAATATAAAGTTATGTAAATTAGTAATATATCAGGGAATTGTCTTAAATGTGGAATTACGGATTCATTGATAATCTGATATTGGTACTGGTGAAGGATAAAAGTTGGGCGTTTATATAGAGAAACTGTATTTAGATAATTTAGATAATTTCATGAAATCATATCATAAAAGTTATAACCAACAACCATACCAACAGATAGAACAAACAAAAGCTCTGGGGCAAAAGCTCAACCTCATATGTTGTCAAATGTGAGTGTCGTTGTTATATGTTTTGTCATTAGGATTGTGGGTCTTTGTTTTGTAAATGTGGGATTTGGAAAATAAATGTATTTATTTATTTATTTTTTGAGAAATCTAAACAAAATCTTAAATACATCTGTATCTGGAAGGTCCAACTTTTGGTGAGTCAGTATTGTTAGGTGCACCATGACAACAAATGACCACTCCAAGCAACTCAGTAAAAATATGATTGAAAAGCACATGTCAAAGTTTCACTTTCAAAAAAGGCCCATTAAACATAAAATTAAACTAAATTAAACTTGAAACATAAAAACTCAAAGGGAGGTGAATACTTTATAAAGGCACTCTTTAAATTAAACTACTGTACTTGTTGTCACCGTTTTCTGTTTATGGACACACTGTAGATGACCACAGATTTGCAAAAATACCTAAACTTTCCATCATTGTATTTTTTTTATTAGTATTTTATTTTGAAGTGGACATTTTTGTAGCCACCTGCACCATTCACAGTGATTTAGCTGTATGCTGGTGTTGATGTTTATTCATGCGTCTCATTAGATTAATTTCACTGACACAGCTGAGTGGCTGTGAGCGTTTGGTCCCCATATGACCTGTGCGGCAGTCTGTAAATAGTACATTAGTACAGGGAAAAGTGCCCATGTGGCCACTCCTTCACAGCTCCTGTGGCCTTGAATGGGCTCAGTTTCTGCAGAAAAACTCCACACTATGGAGGCAAGACAGGGCTGCCAGGAGCATCACTGGGACACAATGTTCCTCCTGCTACCGTCCACCATGATATCTCAAAAATAACAATAACTGGTTCCAAGAAAACTGAAATATTTCCACATTTCCCTAACCACAGTATTTTGGTACTTTTTTTTTGTTACAATATTTTATTACAAATTAATCTTTCATTAAAATATGCTTTTTGTGTCTTTCAGGAGCTGCAAGGAGTCCATTTTATTGACCGTTATTCAGCCGTACCCAGTAAGTTTCTCTACTCTCTATGAAAGAAACCTAATACATTCTGATAGGCTGCTTGTGTGTTTGGAGCTGATTATTTTGTTGACTCTGAAAGCAAGTCATTAATCATGCCATATGTTTGTACTGGCACTGTATCAGTAATGCCTTACCTAAGTGTTGGAGCCCTGCTAACTCAAAGGGAGTCCAGTTGCTGTGGTCTATCCAAGTCTTCTTGTGTTATAGCGTCAGATCCTCACAAGACCTCAGATGAACCCTACACATCAACATTTACTAGTCACGGAGCACCAGATGGTGTTGAACACAGTGCCGGGAGCATATATTCGGCCTTTGTTTACAGTTCACATAATAAGACACTGGAAATGGAATTATGCTTGAATTGTAAATTAAATCTGATAATTCTCTATACACCATGGCAGTAATCATAGTGTTTTATACCATGCAACATTTCCTAAAACTTAATTTATAAATACATCCATTCATCGTGCATTTCAATAAATAATTCAGTTCAGAATTAGGGGTGTGAATATTAAAACGTGACAATATTTGTTGTTGAGGTGAAAAGCTGTCACGATATAAGCATGACGGAGTGCGAGTGTTAAATAAGCATAGAAGATGCTGCTTTTAAATCTTTTGTGTGGCATCATTTTGGGGCACCCAGTGGAAACAATAAATGGTGACAGACAAGATGCAAAAAATATGCAACATTTCATATATAGTCATATATTTTGTTATAGTTAAAATCTGGTCTCGTCACGATATTGGGTTCAGGAGAAGGTCTGAACCCAATATCGTGTATTGTCTCTTGAGCTAAGTGTATCGTCACACCCCTATTCAGTATCATAGTGTTTCACAAGCTCAGCATGACGAGTGCTGAGTGTTAAAAAAAACTGCGGCTAAACTTGAATAATTGATTAGCAGAACAAAATGGGTGTAGTTTTCCACAATACTCAGAGGACGAAGCAGCTCTAATAATCCAGCCTGTAATTGCTTCAGTTTACCGGGCCTTTCTTTGTAGTCTCAATGACATACCGGCAGTGAGGGTGTCCTCCATCTTGTGCTCTTACAAAGAGCCACGTTAATTGCATCAGAAATGTGAGGTTGTTGTTTTTCAAGAAGGGAACATGTCCTTGAATTGTGCAGAGCTGAAAAAAACACATGACTCATCTCTAGAGGAAGTGATCCTTTAAAGTGTCCTTTAAATCTCTGTTTTGTTTTTCTTCTTTCCCTCCAAAAGTCCCCCAAATCAGCATTCATCAGCGCAGCCAAAAAGGCCAAGTTAAAGACTAATCCTGTTAAAGTCCGCTTCGCTGAAGAGGTCATCATCAATGGCCAGGTTCCTGTAAGTCACATTGAATACTGATTCATTCTGTACACATCTAGGTTCTGAACAGGAGACAACAGCAGCAGACCTGAACTCCAAAAGATGGCATAGAGGAGAGTGATGCATGAGTGAAAAAAATGCACCTTTCTTTTCATCACACTAAAATCACTGGCATGTGTATATCCTTGACAGAAAAAGGGGGACACTCTCGCAGAGAGCTTCCCTGATATGTTGGATGAGTCACACAGAGAAGAGTTTTTTCAGTGAACAACCACAAAGTGAGGAGACTATCAGGCAGTCATTTGAGCAAAAAAGACAGCATCATCATTGTGATACATTGTACTACTTTCACTCGATGAAAAATGTCATGGAAATGAAATGAAATGTGAAAAAGAATCACAATAGCTCATTTACATGTTTCAAGACATTGTTTGACATTATGGGAAACAAGCTAATTCTCTCTCTCGCTGAGAAAAATCAATACCACTCTCATACAGTATCTGGATTGGTTAAAAATTAAGCTACAGCCAGCAGCTGCTTAGCTTAGCTTAGCTTAGCTTAAGACTGGATGTGGATTTTTTTGATCTCTCCACAGGTAAAAACAAATCCGTATACCAGCATCTTTTAAAATCTCACTAATTAACATGTTATATAGTGTTTCTTTAATCCACACAAGAACCAAAATTACCATTTGTGGTTTTTACGTTGGGGTTACGTGTCAGACTATTTCTTGGCTGGGAGCAGTAACTTTCTGGTATATAACGTTGGTGAGCTTTAGAGGTGCTGGTAGACAGACTGTGTTACCTACAGAGCCAGGCGAGCTGTTTTTCCTTCCTCCATGCCTCTATGCAAAGCCAAGACATCCATTTCCTGGCTGTAGCTTAATAATTACTGTACAGATATGAGCGTAGTATCAATCCTCTCATCCCAGCAAGAAAGAAAACAAGTGTATTTCCTAAAATGTAGAACTACTACTTTAATCCTCCATATTGAGTTCTTGAATATGCAATAATCTCCCAGGGTGTTCTAATTACAGTGTTTTCAAACCCAACTCTCATGCATTTCAAAGCGAAAATATAAATACAACTTTCAATCAGAAAAAGTGAGATTTGTTGATAAAATGATTCTTCATACTTCTTCAGGAAATGGTGAAGGACAACTCGCTTCTTTTCATGCCAAATGTTCTGAAGGTGTACCTGGAGAACGGGCAGACTAAATCATTTAAATTTGACAGCAACACATCCATTAAGGTAGGTGCTTTAAAGAACCTTGCTTCGCTATGAAATGCAGTTGCTTAATCTAAAGTGATGTTCAGTTTAAATGTTGAATGTTATTCACAGTTGCAGCGTACATGAGAAAGTGCAAACTCCTCCCTTCATGTGGCCTTCAGAACCTTTTCTGAATTCAAACAAACAGCATTTTGAACTTAATTAACAGTGGAACAGGGAGACCTTGGTCAGCAATCCACATTTCCTTCGTTTTGTATCTATTGCAGTTGAAATACAGATTGTGTTGTAGTAGTGTTCAACCGTGAAAGTGATTTATGGTTATGGCACTGAGCTGCTGCATCTGCACGCTTCTCATATTGTATTAACTCTGACTTTGTCTGTGTGAAAGGATGTCATCCTGACCCTGCAAGAAAAGCTATCCATTAAGAGCATTGAGCACTTCTCTCTGATGCTGGAGCAAAGAGCTGAGGGATCTGCCAGCAAACTCATGCTGCTGCATGAGCAGGAGATGCTAACTCAGGTGAGACAGCTCTCTTGGGTGCTACTAGACAGGAGAGAAGCAGTTAAATAACAGACTTGATGGCACACCAGCCTTGTCTTCAGTATACAATAAATATTTTTTGTATTAATCCTGCAGTACAACAGGAGCAAAACTACAGGCTCTTTATACATATTATACATGATAAATGTGTAATAATGAATAGAGATGCACCGACATATTTTCTTGGCTAATTCAGATTGTCTAACATTTTTGTAACTTTCTGAAAATACAAATAAATAAATAAAATTCCCTTTTTCTAGTTGGGTATTTCTTATTTTACCATTTTGATTCTACCTAATTCTCAACCTTAGTTTAGTGTTTATTCACAAACTACTTAGAGTTCAGTTTCCACAGCAGCAGGTAAGCTGCGTGTGGAGGAGGCTTGTTGTTAATGACGTAGCGTACCGAAACGGCAGAGACCAACGTGTTACTGACTGACGCAGGCACCAACCAGGTGTGTTCAATGTTACTATACTGGGTCCGTGCTTGTAAAATATCTACTCCTCATCGTCTAACATAATACTCAATATCTTTGTTTCTATGCAAAGTACTAAAATGGGTCATTAATATACCTGGGGTCATCCACCCAAGTCTGTGTGGGGAAACAGGCGTTACAGGTATTACAAATTGCGAGCATTGTGTCTTCTTCACTAACGGTGAAGCATGTGTGTGGCTGTGACAGTAGTCAACTGTCTGTGCCACTGTGCGCATGGCGTTAAACATCGTGCAGCACAGCATGCGTGTAAATTTGGTCGGCACAGAATCAGATATGTGAAACTCATCTGCCCCGGTCACCGGTCATGGCCAATTAAGCTGAAAACTGTCACCGGCCGATGGATCTGTGCATCTCTATGTTAAAGAAATAGCTTGAAATTTTGGGAAATATGCTTATTCATTTTCTTACCAAGAGTTAGAGGAAATCAATACACCTCTGAAATAGTACATCAAGAAAATCACTACTTCTTGTTTTTATGCTTTATATGGATTAACAATAGAAATAAATCTTTCCCCTTTTTCCAGTCTATTCCAGTCTATTTAATTTAAGCTAACCATCTTCTGGCTCCAGCTACATATTTAACGGACATATATTGAATGAGAGTAGTGTTAATTTTCTCATCTAACTCGGCAAGAAAGTGATAAGCTTATTTCCCAAAATGTCAAATTTTGACTATATTAATCCTAACAGACTCCATGATTTTAGTTCATATCAAATGTTGCATGGAATACACAATTTTGAAAAATCTGTGAGCACTTGTTATTAGACATTTTTGCAGACACAAACACATGACTGATGGGACCCTCCTTATCTTCTGACGTGTACTGTAGGTGACACAGAGGCCAGGGTCTCACAAGATGAAGTGCTTTTTTCGCATCACTTTTGTCCCAAAGGATCCTGTGGACCTGCTTAGGAGAGATGCAGTGGCATTTGAGTACCTCTATGTTCAGGTGAATATCAGCAGATGCAGATAACACTTAACAGCAAACACATGGTTTCTGTAGGTGTGTTAGTGTCTTGCATTTAGTGGTAAGAAGAGTAACTAATAAGTTATGTGTAACCTCCTCCTGTCCTCTCCCTCCACGGCTCCTCCAGAGCTGTAATGATGTGGTATTGGAGAGATTTGGGTCAGAGCTGAAATACGACACGGCCCTCCATCTGGCTGCCCTGCAAATGTATATTCTAACCATCAATACCAAGCAGTCCCAGAAAGTTTCCCTCAAGTACATTGAGTAAGTAGATTGGATTTCACACTGCACAATGCAAGCTGGAATCCAACTATAAAGCAATTTAGTTGTTTCCAGAATGTTATTATACAATAAAACAATAATCATCTCACTAGCATTGTTCTACTGCAATGCCAGAAGATACATCCCTGCTGGTTAGTTAATGATTCTGATTGTACCCTGTCAGTTGATTGACACATCACCTCAGGGTGAAGTAAATCGATCACCGGTCAAGAATGATTACTTGACTGTTTTTATAGTCATTTAGTGACCTTCTCTGATCTTTATGAATTGTGCGTCTGCAGGAAGGAATGGGGTCTGGCATTGTTCCTGCCTCCTGCGGTTCTGTCTAGCATGAAAGAGAAGAACATCAAAAAAGCCCTCACTCACATCCTTAAAACCAACCAGACCCTGGTGCCGCCTGGTAAAAAGGTAGTGTGCTGCCTTCTTCCTTTTCTCTCTCCATCTCTTTGTATATGTATGTCTCACCATCTCTCTCTCTCTCTCTGCTTTGCACTACATCTGAAAAGACTCTTGACTACCACCTAGTGGAGTGTCAAGTTTCAAAATAATGGTGCTGGGTGGTCCCTTGTACAGATAATGTTGCACTCTTTTAACTTGAACAATACATTCTGCAGTGAATGCCTCATTTAAATTATTTCAGCTTGTGTCTTATCGTGTGTATCATATTTTCTCCCCGTTCCAGCTGACTGCCTTGCAGGCAAAGGTCCATTATCTGAAGTATCTCAGTGATTTGAGGCTGTATGGAGGACGGGTATTTAAATCTGTGCTAATTGTGAGTAAAACCATCACGGTACCCCACATTTTATATATAAGCGAGTGTGTGAAAACATGTCAGGTCACACGCTGTTCATCTGCATGCAGAAAGTGACATATGTGTTGACTCTGTCTTCCCTTTTTTATAGCAAGGGGAGAAGCACACAGAAGTGACGCTTCTGGTGGGGCCCAAATATGGCATCAGCCATGTGATTAACACCAAAACAAACCTGGTGGCGCTTCTGGCTGATTTTAGTCATGTCAACCGCATTGAGATGTATACAGAAGATGAGAACAGGGTTAGAGTGGAACTACATGTTCTGGATGTAAAGGTTAATAAACCTTCTGTTTCTTTAAATAAAAGAATGCTGACTGGTTTGGGGAACATTTTCTATGATTTTACACTGATAACACCAAGTCTGTTCAGCACCCATTCGTCCATTTATTTTGTGCTCATTGTCGTCTGCTCATCTGCCTCTTTTACAGCCCATCACCCTCTTAATGCAGTCTGTTGATGCAATGAACCTGGCCTGTTTGACTGCTGGCTACTACAGATTACTGGTGGACTCTCGGCGCTCTATCTTCAATGTGGCCAAAAACACAGACGGTAATGAAACAAGTACGTCTGTGAACGGTCACAAGATTACTCATCAAAATGGTATGTTTAAAATAGATCCGTTTCATTTTTTGGTTCCTCTTTGCAGGCCATGCAACAAGAATAAAGCAGAACTACCAGACCATCGAGTGCACATACAGCACACCCCATAAAGTATGTGAAGACAGAAACAACCAGAGGTGCAGCCAAGATTATTCTGACCAGGAGTGTGAATACCTCGACCATGGGAGATATGAAGGCCAACCAGTCTACATAACTGAGATCCACCAGGCCCAGCACTCAATGCACATGGCAGAAAGAGCCGAGTGCTGCAGAATCCCTTGCTCCCAAACTTACCTCAACGTCCCAAGGCCCAAACCCCAAGACTCATCCAGGAGTGCAAAGGTCTCCTTCATATTTGGAGATCCTCCCTTAGACAGTGTAAACCCCCAAAATCTGGGCTACCAGAGACTGATGGATGACGGCCCAGAGATCCTAGACAATCACAGCCCCATGTATAGGCGTCTCGAGGAGGACTATAAGATGATGGATGCCATAGAAGACAGTGATGGTTATCAGTACTCCACCAAAATCTTTGGTCCTACAGAATGCATTGAGGAGCCACTGCTACATGATATCTGCTACGCGGAGACAACAGATGACGCAGAAGATGAGGATGACATCAGCTGTGAGGAGGACACAGTGATGAGTGACATTGACAAGCCTATGTTACTCTCGCTCTCAGGGTCCAGCGATGATATCATTGACTTGACTTCCCTCCCTCCCCCACCAGAGGGTAATGACGAGGAGGACAATGACGTACTGCTGCACTCTCTTAACCTGGCCATCGCTGCTCCCCCTCCCGGCTTCAGGGACAGCTCTGACGAGGAGGAGCAGCAGGGGGCTGGGACTCGGGCCCAGGGGGCCTGCAATGATATCCCAGTGTCTCTCATAGATTCAGTGCCCACCCACACAGCAGAGAGCCACGGGGAGCCTCTAAACGATGCAGTGGTGTCCACCTTACAAGCACTCGAGGCCCTCGCTGCATCTGAGGAACAGGGTCCAGGACAGTCTGAGAGTAGCACAGGTTCTCCTTATACTATTGTAACGTTCATCCATTAACACCACACATGTTCCAGCCATTCACTTTTGATTTGTTGTTGTTGATTTTTTTTTTCAATAAAGCCCATTTTGTTCTATGTTTCCATTTGTGTGAGTATTTCTTCATTCGTTTGAGCATAAAAACTGTTGTGTCATTATTGTATAATTTTGTCAAGATTTGTTGTTGTTTTGTGGCTCATTTTGTTTGTTTTCTCAACTGCACACTCCACCATGTCAGATGTTTGCTGCTACTATAGAACAAAGGAAAACAAATGGAATGTTATCATATAGTAGTTTCTATTTATTATTGTCAGTGTTGTTCACTCATTTTCTCCCCTACATGCTGAATTACTTCATCAATACATCACTATTAACTGTATTTGATCCTAATCTCTGATATGTGTTAATGAAATGTTTGTCTTTCTGTGGCACACAGGTGTAGAAATATCACGAGCGTTTAGTCCTGAGTCCTCAGATTCTGGCAATGAGACAAATTCCTCTGAAATGACGGAGAGCTCCGAGCAGGCCACTGCTCAGAGACACTCAGAGAACCACCTGAGGATGCATGTAGCCATGACAGAAGTATACCACACCGTGAATGAGGAAAAGACAGAGGTCAACTCTCCAAGCGATGGTGGCGAGGGAGCTATGCAGTACAACCCCCAGGAGAATCCGGAGGAGGCGAAGTCATCTGCTGTTGGTTCCTCACAGATTTTTCACTCGGATGGCGGTGAGATGGAGCCAGAGACAATGGAAATAAAATCACTCAGTGAATACTTCACTAAGATGCATATGGGCTCAGTAATGAGCAGGCAGAGAGGAAAGCAGAGACAGGCAGAGAGCAGAATCCAAGGTGATACGTGTGAATCTTCTGATAGACCTCACATGACTTCTCAAGACTCCACTAAAGACGAGCCCCCCCATCTTGTTGGGAAGTATAACGCTTTCACTGTGAGAGATTCCTATTACATGAATCAACTTGATCTGGGGCGAACTCACTTTAAAGACAGGCATCAAAAATGCCAGCAGAGAGCGCCCGGAAACAAAATGGCAGAAAATCTCTCTCCAGAATGTGTGAATGACTCACAGGCTGCCCACGCAGACAGGTTGACAGGAAAGGGAGAGAAACAGGACTTGGATGAAAGAAGCCAACAGTTCAAAGCCCATCTCCGCTCCCCATCTAAAGGGCCCATCCCAGCAGAGGGTGAGGCCACTCCACAGGATAATGAGCAGCAGCACATTAAGATTCCGCCGTCTGAGCACGAAGTCACACGGTTATATGAATACAACGTGAGCAAGCGCATGTCATCGATACAGAGCGAAGGCGTTCATTCCCTCCAAAGCTCACAGTGTTCCTCTATAGACGCTGGTTGCAGCACAGGCAGCAGCAGCTGTGTCACTCCCATGGATTCTCCCCTTTGTGCCACAGAAAATATGCATGTACTGTCAGAGTCCTCGCTCAAGGGGCTGAGTTATGTAACCGCCGAGGAGAAAGCTTATGGGCCCCCAGGTCAGGGGAGGGTTGGCCATCCCATGGATCCGACCCTGCTGAGAAAGATCCATGCAGCTACCAGTGCTGAGCCTGGGTTTACACGGGACGGAAGTCACAGAATGCCCAAGATAAAAGAAACCACAGGTAAAACTAAATAGGAGGGTGCTGCCTCCCATCTATGTTTGTGTAAATGTTCCTTTTGTTCCTTTCATGCATACTCACTACAGGAAAATAAGGGCAGGAGTAGATTTTAAACGGTCAGTTCACACAAATTACAAAAATAATTATTTTCTCATCTACTTCCTGGTATCTAGCCATGCAGGTAATTTTGGTTTTATTTGAAATATCTATCTCTGAGATTTCCGCCTCCCTCTAATACAATGTAGGTGAATGGAATTTCATTTGTGGTGCTCACAGCAAAGAATAATAGCATCAATGATCTAGATAATACGCTGAATGTGATTTGTGTTGACTGACTCTTTAGGACAGTGGTTCTGAAAATGAAGGTAGGTACACCCCCTAGGGCTGCCAAGATAAATCAGAGATAATAAAGAGTCTTTTCCTTAAAAAATATCAGAAAACCTTCACATCCTCAGGCCTCCAAATAACACTATCTATGACAATATGTTGCAAGTAGATGTTGAAGTTTTAAGGGGCCACAAGCCAAAAAGCAACCACTACTTCAGAACATTTTCCTGCCCTTATTTGCCTGCAGTGAGGAGATTTCTTAAAATGTCACTTAAGTTTTTTTCATCCATTAGACCCTTTAGGAATTCAGACAGCATTTAAGGAATTAAGGAAAAGATGCATATTATATTCAGATTTCTTTAAATATTGTACATACAGGCCTCGGTATAACACTGTTATTAACTTGTATGAAACAGTTTATTACAGATGAATATGTGCTGTCAGGGAGATGCTTAACAGTTCTCTTTGTTTTCCTACTACCCCTAGTGTAGCTTGCACACAGCTGAAGAAGGTTGGGGAAGAGTCATCTTTAGTTCTCTATAAAGAGACCAGTACCACCACCACAACCATGTCACCATCATCATTAAGAAGTAGCACAGAGCCCAGCGGGCTAACACAGGCCAGCCCCGAGCCCGACCCACACGCCCTGGCTTTCCCCTCAAGCGGATCTTCATGTGAACCTACAACAGGCAGCGTCAGGAAGCCACGCAGGGCTCGGATGCTCAGGAGCAGCTGGAGCACAATAATGCCAGCTCACAGGAGCTTAGAAGCACTGTTAGAGAAGACCAAAGCCACACTTACAGGGAAGAGTGGTGGTCAGAATTTCCAGTCTCACGATCCCCCAAAAGTACAGAGGATATTCTCTGCCAAAACCTTGCCCAAGAGTTTGTCCCAGGGTTCAGTCGCCTCTAATTCATCGGGTAGACGGCTGCAAAGAGAAGCCTCCCTGTTGCTGCCAGAGTCAACAGCACCAAGGCTGGATGCAGGTACATGGAGGTGTCGTGGGCCATTCAGTCACTGCTTCTTGCGGAGAAAGACAAATGCCGATGGTGATAATGAAGGTGATGGGATTCCGTCACATTCTCTGTTCTCTGTCAGCTCGCTTTGTTTCCGTAGAGAGGAAAACTCGTTCTTGAAAGCTGACTATAAAGCTGAGCAGGGTAACATGGCCACAGCTACGAGTGACACGAGCCTTAAAGCAAGGCTAGCTCGTGTAAATTCAATGAAGGGAAAAACCTACAGCCTTCACACAGGGTTTGCACTCGCACGAAAGGATGCCTTAGACATGGTCAGTGTGTTGCGTTCCAGCGTCGGCCCCTTGTCCAGAGGTGAGAAGACCGAGGTCAACGAGGCTGACATGGATACGTTCTCCCAGCTGCTTTTCATGCAGGCCAAAGTGCTGAGCAGCGCCTGCAGTCAGATGGCTGTGGAGTACATCCACCCAGAGGAGTTACTGCTCACTCTGACGCACAGCTTCCACACACTCTGCTGCCTGACGCAAGCCTGCATGTCACTAGTTGAAGGCCTGAGCACTGAGAGCGAGCGGCGCAAGGTGGTAGCCAAGGTGGATGAGGTCGTCATGAACTACGTGTGTCTGCTGAAAGCTGCTGAGGCAGCTTCGGGAAGTTCCCCCAATGACCAAAGTGTGAATGCATTGACACATCACTCTGCCACCATGTCTGCTATTATAAACACACTAACTCACTCACTGAAAACACTGGTCAACAAATAAACTGTTGTTATTTCGTCCTGATTATTGATTTTAAAGCCATACGTAAGAGACATGGGTTTAACAACCAATGTGAACTGCTGTGAAAAAAATCTTGCCTTGTGTATACAATATTTTATTATGTAAAGTAAAAATAAAACTATATGAAGAACTGAAGTTTTAAATAGATTATATTAAGGCCTCTATGAAGAAGCATATGACCCTCCTCACAAGTATATTATCTAATATTACATAATAGGGATCATTTTAATGATTTATTGGTTATATTAAGGGGTTTAACATGTAGATTATTACAACCTTATTGATACCTTGTTTATAAATTGTAAAAAATATATATTCTGTTGGAGAAATGCATACACTATCTAGAGCTCTCGACAAATCATTGCACAGGACAAGACGTCATCAGATAAAAGTAACGCATATGACTTTCATTTGCTGGATTCACCTTAATTTAATGAATAGCATACTTTACACATGAACACTGAGTACTTTCCTGTTATTTTTGTCAACATCATTAAAAAGATTAAAAAAGTCTTTCTCAAATTATTTTTTTCTGTTTTGTTTAAATAAACATGAGTGTGGTTCTGTAATAAACATGAACCACGTGATTGTGGTTCTGTTTGTTACCAAGCTCTCATACAATACCATATTGTGTACTTAATTTTGCATTGGTAAAATGCAAATTCTTAATCGTGAATTCTCTTTTCGGTTGATCACTCGAACATTAAAAACAGATAAACAGAGGCTGACAGAATGACTTTTCGAAAGTATACAAGTTTGCTCCTAAAACTGCATTATTTATACAGAAAAGTTGCTTTACCCATGTTTTGTTTTAAAACTATGCTAATAATTCATGATTTTTACTATTTACTCGAGCCTGAGTGGTGGTAATGCTTCTTGCATTAATAATGATGGTGGCCCATTTCACACAGTGAGAGAGTGTTTGCACCAAGGTATGTGTGTAATAGACAAGCACGTTGCATGATGGTTATGCACCTGATTCTGCAGCCATGCTAGCAGTTCTACGAGGCCATACTCTGGGTTAACATGGGCTACACGAATGCTAACATGGTCACAGTGAAAGTACTAACATGCTGATAATTAGCAGGAAATGTTCGCCATGTTCACCATTTTAGTTTAGCTTGTTAGCATGTCATTAGTTTAGGACCTGATGATGGCGCTTCTTGAAGGGGTGATGAGTATGTGCCATATTCAAGAGCAAACTTTCAAATAGTTGTCAATACATTTCACTCTGAACCACAAATATTAACCTTGTGGTGGCGCTACAGAAGAAGTCAGGGGATCACCACAGTCAGTAGGATTCATAGTCTGAGGACCATAAATGTAATTAGGTGCCAATCCATCTTGTAGAAGTTGAGATATTTCATATGATAAGTGAAAACTGACCTGTTTGTGATGCTAGAGGAAAGGTCAGGGGATTGCCAGTCAATAAAATTCCTTCTCTGGGCACCATGGATATCTGTACCAAATTGCACGGGAACTTACACGATAGCTGCTGAGATATTCTAGTCTAGACCCAAGTGGTGGAGTGACAGACAAACAGACTGACATTGCCAGTAAAATTTGTCATCATGCCCTTTTACTGTATAAGAGGCTGATTAGGTACATGTTTTTTTCAAAACAAAACAGTGTCTTTTCCTACTTTGGGTCTCCCAAACAAAAGGCAAAACATAGGCCAAGACTGTTTGGACAGATCACACGTGAGAGTGAGAATTACTTAGCCGCAAAGTAGCCACAGAATACAGAAGAAGATTCTGCCCGGGGTGCCAGAATAGCATTTTTAGCATGTAAGCTGATAAACCTAAACCCAAGCATAGGTTTCACTTTCCCTAGCAGGCTAATCAGAAGTGAAACTGCTCTTTCCACTGGTGGTGGCAACTCTTCCAGCTTTGCTATATTATATTGTACTATAAGAGCAAGAGTCTAATATATTTGATCCTTCTATTCTAAAGGAAGTCTCTTTGAGGTAATCGTGACATAAAGCAACATTTGCACCATTATTATAACAAACAACAATCAGCCCACCACTATGAAACATACACTGTAAAAGATGGAAGATTTGGATGAGTGTGGTTTGTGACAATAGGGAAGTGATGCTGGCTAATTATACACATTATGGGCTAACCCAGCCACCTGTTACTTTCATCTCATCACCTTAGAACTGATCATCAATGTTACACTCCTTTCAGTACTCGATCCAACTTGACAACAGAACAGAACAGGACCTTTTTTTCAACCTCTCACGTGAACAATGTTCTTCCCCCTGGTGAGTATCCGTTATCTTTGTTCATATACTGTATAGTATTATATTACATTAAGAAGAAGTGTGATGGCAGGATGGCTTTGATCAGAAGGGCTTTAAAGTAGATGGAGAATTGGAAAATGAAACGCTAGCTTGTACCAGTTCCTACTTGTATTGTGAGGTAGCACATCCTGTACTATATACCTTACTCAGAATGATGATTTTAGCATGTGATTCTGCTTGATTTGTGCATTATGTGTGTTTTCTGTATTATCGGCTTTCCACCTGCACACATTTCTCAGTGAACCACCTGTGTTTCTGTACAGATGTGTGTGGCACTGCTGGGCTGCTGTCTCACCATTTCGACAGCAAGCATTTCTTACCCAAAAACTCTGCCATGTGATGTTAGGGAGGCCACCGACGGCAGTGGGGTGACAGTGGACTGCACTGAGCGAAACCTTAAAGATATCCCCTTTGGCATCCCCAGAGACACTACCAATCTGACACTCACCATCAACCACATTCCTAATTTAAACTCCACCTCCTTTCACGGTCTGGAGAACCTGACTGAGATTGACATGAGGTGCAACTGTGTGCCCATCAAAATCGGCCCCAAGGACCGCATGTGCACTGCGAGCGTAACAATAGAGGAAAATACCTTTACCAGGCTGAGGAATCTACGAGCGCTGTATCTAGATGGCAATCAGCTCTACAGTATACCAAAAGGCCTGCCTTCAAGCCTGATCCTGCTGAGTTTGGAAGTGAATCACATTTATTATATTTCTAAAGCAAACCTGTCTGGGATCAGAAATGTAGAGATGCTTTACCTCAGTCAAAACTGCTACTACCGTAACCCATGTAATGTTTCCTATGATATAGAGGATGGTGCATTTTTACAGCTTAACAATTTAACATTGTTATGTCTTAAGTCAAATAACTTATCCTTTATTCCACAACAATTACCCACAAGCCTGAAGGAGTTGTATCTCTACAACAATAACATTCAAGAAGTCACCGATGAGGATTTCAAAAACCTAACTAACCTTGAGATTCTAGATATTAGCGGAAACTGTCCTCGATGTTACAATGCTCCTTTCCCATGCAACCCGTGCCCAAATAACTCACCTCTTAAAATTAGCAAGACTGCTTTTAAAATGTTGACAAAACTAAAGACGCTTCGTATGCACAGTAACTCTCTAACATGTGTGCCAGCTGAGTGGTTTGCTAGCACGACAGAGCTGAGAGTGCTTGACCTCTCATCAAACTTTTTAGCAAGAGAGATAGGAGTCACCACCTTCCCACAGTTTCTGGGAAAACTGGAAGAACTGGACCTTTCATTTAACTATGAGCTTCAGAGGTACCCTCAAACACTGAGACTGAGCTGCAGTTTCTCCTCCCTCAAATCCCTTAGGATTCTCAGACTAAAGGGCTTTGTGTTTCAGCAGCTAATTCCAGAGAGCATTGCTCCTTTAAAACCCCTCACAAACTTGGAGGTTTTAGATCTGGGTACGAACTTCATTAAAATGACAAACCTCAGTATTCTGATGGAATTAAAAAGCTTTAAAATAATCAGTCTGTCTGACAACAAAATATCTTCCCCGTCTGACGGCCAAGATGCTGTTGGTTTTTCTGGGGGAGAGCCGTTGTACTGGTCTCCCATGTCGGGTGCTGCTGAGTACCAAAGTAAGCAAGTGAGAGAGATTCATTACTTCAGATATGATGAATATGCACGCAGCTGCAAATACAAAGATAAAGAACTTGGAGTTGTTACATCCTTTGTCAAAAACCAATGCAGTGCGTTTGGCAAAACCCTGGATGTGAGCAGAAACAACATTTTCTTTTTGCATTCAAGATTTTTAAATCTTGAAGAGCTAAGGTGCCTCAATCTGTCTGGGAATGCAATGAGCCAAAGTCTGAATGGCTCTGAATTTACCTATCTGACTAATTTACAATATCTGGACTTCTCCTCAAATCGCCTGGACTTGCTCTACTCCACTGCATTTCAAGAGCTTAAAAATCTGGTCATCTTAGATATAAGTAACAACAACCATTATTTTGAGTCCGAGGGTTTGACTCACATGTTGAATTTCACTAGAAATCTGAAAAATCTCAAGATATTGCTGATGAATCACAACAAGATCTCTACTTCCACTAACAGAGAGCTGGAGAGTCAATCTCTAGACAGGTTAGAGTTCAGAGATAACCGGTTAGATATGTTGTGGAGAGATGGGGATCTCAGATATGTCAATTATTTCAAGAAATTAGTTAATCTGACTGTCCTCGACATCTCTGAAAACAACCTCAATTTCATTCCAAAGGAAGTGTTCAGCGGTCTACCAGACAAACTGTCTGAGCTCCATATCAAACACAACAAACTAACAAGCTTTGATTGGGAGAAATTACAACTTCTACATTCTTTGAAAGTCTTAGATCTCAGTGGAAACAGCTTAACTCATGTTCCACCCGTGCTGTCAAACTGCACCGAATCTCTCAGAAAGCTCATTTTACGTAAGAACCAAATCCTAAAACTCACGCCAGATTTCCTCAAGGATGCCTACATTTTAAAACATCTGGATCTCAGTTTTAACCACTTACAGCACATCGACGCATCTAGCTTTCCAGACGATGTTGTTGATAAGATGGACATGCTGCTTTTGCACAAAAACAGATTCCTCTGCTCTTGCAACGCCACATGGTTTATCACATGGCTCAACAGGACCAGAGTGACCATCCCCAGGCTGGCCACAGATGTCACCTGTGCTTCTCCGGGGGCACAAAGAGGTCATCCTGTGATCTCAGTGGACTTGCTGGCCTGCCAGCACAGCTACCTGTCAATCATCCTTTACACCCTCATGACCTCCCTCGTCCTCAGCTTCCTCACCCTGTCCATCTCCAGCCATCTTTTCCTGTGGGACGTCTGGTACATCTATCACTTCTGCAGGGCCAAGTTCAAAGGCTATGACCGCCTGTACTCCCAAAGTTCTGTCTATGATGCCTTTGTGATATATGACAAGGAGGATCCTGAGGTGTCAGAGTGGGTGATGAAGGAAATGTGCGCTCATCTGGAGGACCGCGGAGACCGCCGCCTGACACTGTGTCTGGAGGAACGGGACTGGATCCCTGGATGTCCCCTGATCGACAACCTCTCGCAGAGCATCCATAAGAGCAAGAGGACAGTGTTTATTCTCACTGGCAAATATATTAAAAGTGGCAACTTCAAGACAGCTTTCTACATGGCCAACCAAAGGCTAATGGATGAAAAAAATGACGTTATTGTGCTAATCTTCCTGAGAAAGTACCTTGCAATTCAAAGTACCTGAAATTAAGGAAGAGACTTTACAAGCGGTCTGTGCTGGAGTGGCCAACAAACCCTCAAGCCCAACCGTACTTCTGGTTCAGCCTGAGAAGTGTATTAGCAACGGAAAGTCACAAACAATACAACAATCTCTTCAAAGAGACATTGTAAATTGAACATTATGCTGTAAAACATGGTTCCTCCATAAATTTTAATTGCTCTGAATGTACTTCTGTTTAATTTGAATATAATGTGAACTCTCATTTAAATGTAAGAAAAAGAAGATGCTTGTGCTATTAATATTTGTGTGCTGATATAAAATTCCCTATTTACCTTCACTCATTAGATAACTCTTTGCCATCTCCACAGAGGATTATAATTTCCATTTAGTCTGAGATGGCAATGAAACTGTCAACATATCATGAAACAGGGAAATGAAACAGATGTACTTCCTCACTTCATATCGTACTTCTGTCCCAGAGCCTATCTGATTGTGAGAACCAGCCAGATCGTTGCTTTTATGACTGACTTTATATGTTTGAGCAACAGGGGGATTTTTTTGTGTGCTATATATTAAAGATCAAGAACACAGAGATTATGCAGGATATTTCAACTTGTGATAACTTGATGACAAACAAGACATAGCATAGTTTTTTTTACAAATAGTTCCATGTCAGTTTTACCAGTGCAACAAGGATCATAAGGCATCAGTACAGTACATGCGCAATGGTGAGTTTCAATGATACAAGTTTTGCTGTACTTTTTTAAGCTTTGCTTCATGTATAGCACGTAATAAATGTATCTAACAAAATGTTTTACTCATCAGAAGTTTTATCAACATGTGTTATGGATTTACTGGTTAACTGCACATGCTTTTTAATTGGATGTTTCTGTAATATAATCTGTAAAGCTTCTGTGATAAGAACTTGCATGGCATGAAGTAATACTTGTGCTAACTGTGTATATGTTTATTTCACTCCAGAAACTTTGACTTGTTGGCAGCTGATTTGCATTTGTGATAATGAAGTGTTCTAAAGTAAATACAGTACATTAAAGTTTACTCACAACTTACAGAATATATCTTAATACTATCTCTCAGTTTGAAATAACACTTCTAACAACCTACAGCTAGCAACTAAATAACAGTACAATAATAATACTTACTTAGAAATACAAAAGTAATAATACAAACATAAGCAATAAAACACACTGTTACTTAATTACACTCTGGGTTTTTTCTGCTACAGCCTTACTTAGGCTGGTATGACTAGAAGCTCATGGTGGATTTTGTTAGCTCATGCTGGCACAGTTTATTTAGATAAGTATTGTTGTGTATCTGACATTACTGAGGCAATTCATTTTTCTCTAGTTGTGCTATTCGAGTAGCTTTTAGCATAGTCTCTGCTGTACGGGGTTAACGTAATTCATATCATCATCATCATCATCCAAATTAAATTCTGTCAAAATATCAGGAACAGTTATTCCAGTTGAGTGATAATTTACAGCCTACTGCCACCTGCTGGATGCAGGTGGTACCATTCTGGAAAGCGATATATTTGAAAGCAAGTACAGGTTCACAATTTGTCAAGTCTGTCAGTTGAACATTTGAATAGGTTTTGCTTGCTGTAATCAATCCTCCTGCCTGTACTGTTTAAATATCCATTTGATTTGTCTTATTCAGACTGCAAAACCTGTTTCAAGGTTCACATAAGCACCTTATTATAGCACTATAGCATTATTAAGACACTTGTGAACCTATGCTTTAACATAACAAAATGTATGATGTAATATATGATTAATGGTGATATGCAGTATGCAGTCAGTTTACTGTATGTTATGACATACTGTGTAAGTTAACTCCATATGACCTATTTTATTGTTTATCTACAGACCGCCATATGTTGGATGCATTTGCTGCTTTTCCTTCTGTGTTACCATAATGACATCCAGCCTGCTGTGTGTAAACCTGTGTGGATGTCACGGCAGTTCCCTTGTGATGTCACAGCCTACAATACCTCTAAGGTGCTATTTGACTGTAAAGGGCGCCATCTGCACAAAGTACCTTATGGGATAACTGACAATGCAACTGAGCTCAACTTATCAGAAAATTTCATTAAGAATATTTCAGACAATTCATTTTCCAACCTCCTGAATCTGACTCGACTCAATCTGAGCTGGGCAAACAAGAACAAGGCACTGATAATTGCTGCGAATGCTTTCAGAAATCTGACAAAACTGCACGAACTAAGACTCTCTGGCAATTGTCTGACTGAAATTCCCGGCAATCTCCCTCCCAGTGTGGAAATCCTTGAGCTACACAATAACAAGATTTTGGTCATGGATAACAGCAGCCTGGCTGGCTTAACAAACGTAACACATTTATGGTTATCCAGAAACTGCTACATGTGGAATCCTTGTGGGAAATCTGTTATGATTATGGACGAGAGTTTTGCAGCTTTGACCAAACTGCAGGCTCTGGACTTGTCCTTTAACAACTTAACTCAAGTTCCCAAAGGGTTACCTAAATCATTATGCTTTTTAAAACTGGGTTCCAACAAAATACAATACATATCTGAAGATGATTTCCTGGGGCTACAAAATCTAAAAGTCCTAAAAATACAAGGGAACTGTCCAAGATGTCAAAATGCTCCATATCCCTGTGTTCCTTGCCAAAACAGTTCTCTCAGCATCCATCCCAATGCATTTCACAGTCTAACACATCTCGAGTCACTGAACCTGGGAGGAAACTCATTGGAGCTACTAAATCCCTCGTGGTTTCAGAGGCTTAACAAGCTGAAAGAGTTGTTCCTGTCATTTAATTTCTTATTAAAAGCAATTACTGAGGAGGCAACATTTCTAAGATACCTTCCCAGGCTAGAAAGAATTGATATCTCTTTCAATTTTGCTCTCAAATCATATCCTACAACATTAAATCTTTCAGGAGAGTTTGCAAATCTTGTGTCACTTAGAACTTTGCATATGGAAGGTTTGGTCTTCCAGAATATTGGACCAGGCACACTCAGACCTCTGTATGGGCTCAAAAATCTGTCTGCATTGAATTTAGGGACTAACTTCATAATTTACTCTGATTCCAACATATTCAGCAATTTATCCCACCTGAAAATGATATACCTAGCAGAAAACAGGCTCTATCCCATTCCAGTGAAAAGTCCCCCACATCCAAGTGGGGGATACAATCAGGGGATGGACTTTTCTATTTCACCGCTCATAAAACCTCATCCAAAAGATTTTGCTTATGAGATAACACACAGCCTTATCAAGCAAGAGTGCTTTGACTCTGGACGAGTGCTAATCCTTAGCTCAAATAATCTGTTCTTCATTTCTCCACAGCAATTTGAGGGTTATGGAAATATTTCATGTCTCAACCTCTCAGGAAATGGATTTTCAGCTGCGCTTAATGGAACAGAGTTCTCCTTGCTGCCTAATCTGACATACCTGGATCTGTCATTCAATAAGATTGATCTGGCCTATGACAACGCCTTCAATGAACTAAAGAAACTACAAGTACTAGACCTTAGTTACAACTGCCACTACTTTAAAGCGTTTGGGATAACGCATAATTTGAATTTTACCCAAAATCTGCCTGCCCTGAGAGTGCTGAACATGAGTTATAACTCCATTTCTACATTAACGACAAAACAGATGTACAGCAAATCATTAACCGAACTTCAGTTTAAGAATAATTATCTTGGGACTCTTTGGAAAGAAAGAGATGGCTCATACAAGACCCTTTTTACTAATCTAACTAATTTGACAATTTTAGATATATCCCACAACAGCATTGCAAAGATTCCAGAGGAGGTTTATGAATATTTGCCGCGCAACCTCACCATACTACGCATAAGTCACAACTCACTTACGGATTTTAAATGGGACAAACTAAAGTGTTTCAATCAACTTCAAATTTTGGTCCTAAGCTTTAATTCTTTAACTAATGTGACAGGTATAAACTCAAATGTCACCCACAGTTTGACTTTCCTTGACCTGAGCCATAATCACATTTTCCACTTGGACAGTGGATTTCTAAATGGTGCAAAGAGCCTTAAGATTCTTAGCCTTAGCTACAACAAACTGACTATCATCAATCAGTCCACCTTCCAACCGAGACCTGAAAATCAGATTCAGACTTTGTTTTTGCATAGAAACCCATTCCAATGTACCTGTGATTCATTAGATTTCATTGTGTGGATTGGAAACAGTGATGTAAAGATCCCCAGACTGACCACTGAGGTGACATGTAGCACACCAGCAAACCAAAAGCATCAAGCTCTGATATACTTTGATATTAACCAGTGTGTAAATGACAATCAGGCATTCTTGATCTACATTCTCACACAATCCTTCATTATCGTCTTTATGTTGGTGGCAACAGTTGCTCATTTATTCTACTGGGATGCTTCCTACGTCCTACATTATATGAAAGCTAAGCTGAAAGGATACAGGTCCTTGAACTCACCGGGTGGTGTTTATGATGTCTTTGTGACTTATGACACCAGAGATCCACATGTCTCTGAGTGGGTGATGAGGAATCTAAGAGTTAAACTGGAAGAGGAAGGAGAGAAGCATCTTCCTCTGTGTCTGGAGGAAAGGGATTGGCCCCCAGGGGTCCCGCTGGTAGATAACCTCACCCAGAGCATCCGATACAGTCGCAAGACACTGTTTGTCTTAACAGAGGGTTATGTTAAGACTGGGGTTTTCAAGCTGGCGATGTATCTGGCCCACCAAAGACTGCTTGATGAAAATGTAGATGTGATCGTGCTGCTGATGCTGGAGCCCGTCCTGCAGCACTCTCACTTCCTGCGCCTGAGGAGGAGGTTGTGTGGGAAAAGTATTGTGGAGTGGCCGAGGACAGCTGCTGCAGAGCCCTGGTTTTGGCAAAACTTGAGGAATGTGGTCAGAGTAGACAATCAGGTGATATACAACAAGACTTATTCAAAGTACTTCACCAGCAACTGAAGCAGTGCTCATGTTAAAGACCAGCTGTCTGGGGATGATTTCTAACTTTACTATGCGGACAATATCTGTTCTGAAACTTTTGTTCTGTATCAAAGCTGATGTGGTCTATCACAACTTTTATCACTGCCTGAGTCTTATTAGAAGAAAAATAAACAATCAAGGTGGGTTCAAATCAAGGGCTACTGGACTTGGTTGAGGTTGCTTGAAGATGTTTCATTTCTCATAGGCTACAAGTCCAGTTGCCCTTGATTTAAATGCACCTTGGAGAACTATGGCCTGAATGTCTGAGAATCTTCACAGAAATGATTTCATAATGTTGTGCTGATACAGTTAGAATGATACAGAATGTCCTGTATTTTGTTCGCAAATGTTACATATATTATATGAATAAATCAGCCCATTTTGTATACGTAAAATGTTTCAGTCTGTTTTCTGGTCTCCATCTGAGATATAAAATATCTTCAAGGTTTATAATTGTAAGACAACTAAATGCACTTCATTCTCCTTTATTTCAAGTGTGTATTGCTGGTTGGTATGGGCTAACTTATTAGAGAATAAAAACAAAAACTGGACAACAAAAACTTTCAGCAGTTATCTAAATTCTAAATCCACACTACTCCTACTACAGGTCCCCCATGTACTGCACTACACTACACGCGTTTCCTTGCATTACGTCCTGGTTATTACTTTGATTGACCGCACGGTGTCGTCCCTGATACATTTTTGAAAGGGCGCTGTGTGCAAGTTAAACTTAAACCAGTTGACTCATTGCCTCACTCATAAAGCACTTTGTAACCTAAAGCTTTTATTCGCGTTGTGACATCAACAAACACCTGGAGCCGCCATGATGATAAAGACGCCTCCTAACGTTACTAAGACGGGAGAAGGCTCCTTTTACTCAACTAATCTGACGCAGGTGGTCACAGCTGACTAAACGCACGTTTACCTCTCAAATAAATGCACAGACTCAGCTAAGCTGTAAATATGGTGAAGGTACATCCAGCGTGTGGTTGTAATCACACTTGAAGCAAAAATATATTTGTACTAAAGCAGGCTTTAGAGACAGTGGACGTGACGTCACATTTGTATTTGCATACTGCGCAGTATTTATAGCGTGGTTGACGCCGTAACCGTCATTCTGCTCCTGTGCCAGCAAGACGTGCATCTTGTTATTTCTGTGACCAAAATCCTGGTGAGTGCGTTGTTTATTTGGCCGTGTGCAAGTGTATTTCGAGCCTGCGTTTACTTTAGTCTTCAGGTTTCATAACGTTTCTCCTCATCGTCTGTTCTGCCTCAACATCAAACGATGTCAACTGCGCAGGATGTGTAAAAAGCTACTGGAATTAATCGAAAATGCCTTACCTAATAGAAGCAAATGTTTAGAGGGACTAGAGGGGTAAATGTAACGGTGTTTTGTGGCTTAGTCTATGAAACTAAAAATGCTGTATGTTGTCGGTTCAACACGTTAACCCTAATTCAGCAAGCTTATGTGCTTTACTTGAGTGATGTCTATTGTTCGACTTGTTGGGCAGCTATTGTCGGAGATGAAGGCGATCTGCACATCTTCATTTTAAAGGGCGGTGGTCCCTCAACTGCATATTTTGACTGACAAAGCGTTTCTAATATCAGGCACTGAGTTTTTTGCGTACACTAGCCTTCTAAGTTCTAATTGAGCCCACTAATTAGCTGTCTACATGCTCGGGTATCTTTTGACTGAATTCCGTGGCAGGACGGCACAATTTAAGGTGTGTGGGGGTTTTTTTTATTTTTTTTTATAGAGCCTCTGCAGACATGGCTGACAAACCTGACATCACAGAAGTCACAACCTTTGACAAGACCAAGCTGAAGAAGACTGAGACTCAGGAGAAAAACACACTGCCAACTAAAGAAAGTATGTGCTGTGCCTAATGACCTTAATCCAGAAATTATTAGTTGCTGTTAACCTCTAGAACTAATGAGAACTTTCTTCTTCTTCTTGCAGCCATTGAACAGGAGAAGACTGAGTCATAATGAAGACTGGTCCCCCTGTGCATTGTACATTCCACAAGCCTGCCCTTAATGTGTTCCAGCATGTATGAAGTTGAAGTACTTACTAAATGACAAACAATGGCTGTACAACTCTTCCCCCACACCACTCTTGTCTAGCTGTCCCCCTGCACATAAAAGGTTTTGTCAGCATGGGTTCCTGTTCATCTGTTGCTGTGGCTGCTTTGCCAGTGCGGTTGAAGAGGTGTCATGAAACAACTGAGGGGACCTACAGAGTTGTAGCCCTATTCTGGCCACTTGTAAATGCTCACAAAGCAGTGTTTTGGTTTTTTTGTATAAAATCTGGAATGCACAAGTTTGTCACATATGCAAAATAAAATGTAAATTGACTTTAATGTGTCTTTGTGGTATTACACTGGGGGTCCACCATTTGTGCGCCTCCCAGCCTGCATTACTAGCCGAGTTTAAAAAAACAAACAACTCTTAAGCATTTCTGGCAGCGTGGGAGCACTTTGTAGGTGTTGCATCTGTCTCTGGTGCTGGCACAACTAAAAGTGGTTATACTTAAACAGTTTGCTTGCTTGGATTCTGGATGAGCGTAAACTGATGTGGCATTCCTATATCCTGTACAGCTGGATTCAACTGCTTGTGCACTTCCTGGATAAGGTTAATGGCAATCTTGGGGGGTGGTAGGCTGTTCCATAACTTTATGAACCCACTCCTAATTTCATCAAGTGTTTGCACCTCCACCTTAATTTGAATTGGACAGCCTTGCAGTCCTGCATATTCAGCGTGGCACAGAAACTTGCGGCCTTGAAATTGCACCAGGCACACGTTCAGCCAACCTTTAAGTATGAGCACTACCTCCAGCTGTACTAACAGCTTTCCAATGTTAAACTGCCATGAGGCAATTCTTGTGAATATCTCCTGCCTGACAAGACCGATCATGTCTTGTCAAATGGACCTCAGGTGTTGCTGTGTCGCAAGAATAGATCATTTGATTTACTTTCTGGTCGGTCAGATTTTAATCAGCAGCTGCAGCATCCAGAATGTCTTTAAAATCAATGCTGGGGTTTAACAGCGCAAACCTAATGCTAGGTTATGTTAGAAAGTACAGTTAGAATTACGTGTCTGCCGTCAGTTGGGTGTCTCCTGATGCACTGTACTAATCAGAGGTGACAGGTATACACTGAACACTAAACTAAAGAGACAAGAGCAATAACTTTAGCTGCAGGGTTAAACGGTAGATTTATTGAGTACAATAGTTTGGCCTCTATTTTTTAAATAGCTTTTTGCTGTGAAGCTATGATCAAACAAATGATCAGTTTAAGTTTTTTTTTTTTTTTTTTTTTTTTTTTTTAAAGGTTAACATTTTGTCAACATATCAGCCAATTCAGGACTGTGATCATTATAGTGTCATAGACTTAAGCTGATAATACACAGGGCAACTTTTTGAGCAATGTTGCTGGGCAATCTTGCTGGAGGCAAGTCCGACTATGTTTTGAACGGATAGCGGCGGTGCGGGGCAGGTAGTGGAGTGGTGGGGGAAGGGGATCACAGTAGTAATCTTTACTCATTACCACTGACGGCAAAGTTGCCCAGCACGATTGCTCTAAAAGTTGCTCTGTGTATCATCAGCTTAACACTGTGCAAGCCTTGGTGTTTGTAACATCACTGAATGTAAACCACAGCATTGACGAGGATGCACTATATGGAGGCTGTCACCATGAAAAGCTAATTTAACCATCTATTTAAAGAGGGGAAAAAATGAGACTGTTCTACCTCATTTTGCTGCACAGGGACGGCAGCTGTATCTCGTGTGGAAAGAGAGAAAGGGAGAGAGATTACGTAACTGCAATGTGTCTATAGACCATAACAGCTGTGCTGTAGCAACAACAATAGGCTCTGCTGAGGGACTGGCACAAGTTCACATTCATCCTCTTTCCCACGAAGCCACAATTAATCTAGTAATTTTTAGTATGGGAAAAAGGGCATGTTTGTTTTTTTATCTGTCCTCATAAGAAGCACCAAAAGGCCACAACATGTACACTCTTTCACACATGTGATGCCAGCCCCTCCCCAAGTCTTCTACCATCCTTATGTGCAGTCTGGCAACACAACAGCTCCTCAGTGTCTCCCAACAATGTGTGCTTTGGGGAAAACAGTAGCCAATACTACACATTACAAGACACTGTTTTCTCCTGTTACGCTCTCTCCACACTTTGTTGAAGTGACAAATGATATGTTTAGCTTCAGACATATCTATCCTTACAACGGGAATGCAGCTCAAGCTTTTAGCATCTTGCTCAAGGACACTCGAAGGGAAAACCTGATCCCCTTTGGGTGGGGAGTAGAGCATTAATATAAATAATTACAGCATTATACTGAGTCACCCGATTTTAACAAATGCTGCTTATATGGGTCTTCCCAGTCAAGATGTGATGACTGTCCACGAAAAGGGATGCAAATGACACTAAGGACTGATTGTGGTGAACTTGGTTTGAGGCATGGCCATCTGCCAGTGTTGTGATGGGCACCCTCAGGACCGACTGCATCCCTCTACGAAGAACACAAATGCCTCTAAGACTGTCTATGGCTACATACGTAATGTACTTTGAGAATGACACCACACTGGGAATGCTGCTCCCCAACAGGGGCTTAAACTGTATATTAACAACCATCATACTGTTTTTTTTTATATGAGGCATAGAAATAACTTGCGAATTTGTACTGAATGTGACTGATATAATCAGTTTCAATAATTTATCAAATAATCATATACATTAACAATGAGTCAAAATGTCAGAAATGGTGTGAAGCATTGTGAGAAGAAGGAATGATTCTTCCCACATTTTAAAGATGTCTTCACAAGTTTTGTTTCTGAAAAATGGTTAAAGAGATTCGGAATTGGCTACCAATCAGTATCTAATATCAGTATCAGTATCAAAACCAATACAATACACAAAACACAATAAAACTTAATAAACATCCCTAATATTAGCAGCAAATTCATGTAACATCATACCCTGACTGTTTTTTTGACAGGAAATGTTTTAGGGGCAAAAACAAGCCTTGTTCCTACAGGTTATTATTTTTATATGCCGGAGGAAGTGACAGGATCTCACAGCTGGTAGCAGCAGCGTGGCGAAACTCAACACTGTGTCTCTGCTCCTTCATCATGTTCAGCCTATTATCTGAATGCCAGGTCCATCTTTCTTGTGTTCTGTTTCCATGGTAGCAGACTGGAGATTTTTAAGCTTTCCATATATTTAGACAAAATCAGAGACACAGCAGTGTTGTTCAGAGCCAGATAATTGAAACCTGTGCAACGCGTAACAATTTCAGAAATTAGCTTGAGCCTCCTTTACAAAGTATAGTGGTTTTACTGTATGTATAGTTTTTTTTTCATTCTCACATGATCGTTAAGGTTCCTCCACAATACTTACACGTCTTTTGGCACAACATTCTGGTCTTCCTCACTTGCCCCTGATGTTACTACTTTAACGGTTGGATTGGATTGTTGGATGTAATTGTAGGAAACTTATGTTCAGCTATGAAATAAAAAATGTTCTTGGCTAATCTGTTGGGAATAGCTGCTAGGTCAAGTAAAATGAGAAACTCAATTCTAGTTTGACTTCTCTTTTTTTGCTGGTTTGGTTCACATTCTGCAGGTTAAACACCCTCTGGCAAGTTGTTTCAATTGTTTTCCTGTCTAAGCATGTTTCTCATGTTTGGGCACAGCTTTGCATTTCTTAGGTGTTTAAGTATGCCACAGAGAACAGATGTTGTTGTGCAATGTGTACCTTAGCCAATATGCTGTGCTGTAATGGAACACCTAATGCATTTTTGTGAGTCAATCACAGCGCCAGCATGCTCATTACAGCCAGCCAGCAGTTTATTGTTGTGTACGCCACCAGCTCAAATGACAAAAGACATTTCCTGAATTCTATAAGAGAATTGAAACATGTTTTGGACAGGTCTTTCTGGTAAATGTGTAACAGGAAAAAAGGATTTTCAGAAGCTTTGCTTGTTGGTGACATCTGATAATACTTTCACCTTTATAATTTTGCATGCAACAGGAAAAGCTTAAACTGAGCACAATAATTGTTTTTAACTTTTTATTAATTTTGTTGTTTTTCAGTCCACAGGGACACTGGAAATATAAATAATTAAACTGTTTATCTAGGAGTCTATTGAAATCAAATGTTAATGGCACCAAGTGGGTGTCTCTCTAGTTATCTGTTTTGTGGCTGGCATAGAATAACAGAACAGAATCATCACAAATATCCATAGATATGTTAGGAAGAGGAACATTATGTGATGTTATCAACTGTACTGTCAAATTCTGAAATTATTATGAACATAGCTCAGTCACAGTACAGAAGCAGGAAAAGCCAGTACACAAAATGGATTCATGGTGTTAAATATTATTCCATCCATCGTCAACTGCTTATCCTGCGTACAGGGTCACGGAGGTTAAATATCATTCAAGACAGTAAAACCTGTCAAACTGTTTGCTTTATATGACTTTAAAAGTTTGCTCCAGTTTTAACCATAAGTGTGATAAAATACTGAAGCTGGGCAACAAATGTGCATTCATCTGTGTAGGGAGACTCAGCGTCTTTATGTTCTTACTTCAGAGTGCACCAAGGAAAGGACAATCCATCTTTGTCTTCATTATCACACCCATGGTGGGAAAAAGTAGCGCAGCCATTGTGTGATAGGTAGGCACAAAAGCTGAAGGGTGTGAGCTGACCAATCCAGTGACGCACCATAATGGTTGCTATGTGTGACAAAGGAACTCCCAGAAACGTGCCTTGTACTATACATGAGATTTGTGGCACAGGGCTGGCAAACATTTATGTCTGTGCAGGTTTTGACAGGAATCTCTGGAAAAGCTAAGTAGCGAAGTAAAATGTAGTGCAACTGTTTGAAAGCTCACAAACAAAGCAAATACATACAGAGTTACCTGACCTGTTTCTTATTCTTTGGAGGCTGTTAAGCTCTAGTTGGAGTAATGAACAGCAACGCCCAACTTAGCAGAGAATGCACTTTGCATTTGTGGTGTCAGTCCTACAGAATTACCTAGCAAGGGGTGGCAGACAAAGGGGTGTATGGGTCATTATGTGAAACTAAAGTAGATACAGCTTGAGGAAAGACTGGATCACCAAAAAATATACAACCTCATCACAAATTCCAAAAACAGTTATAGAGAATGAGAGGAAGGATTGATCTCTTAAAGTAGCACGATATAACAAGAATATAATCAGATGTATAGCAACAGGAGGCAGATAAAATAGTGTAAATACTGCAGACTTGATCAGAAAGCCTATTTGCAGGATGTCTCAGCTGTGCAGTAAGACATTTTTAAATAGCCCTTAAAAATGAAAACGTTGTTTATTTATTTAACTGTTTTTATATCCTTTAATTGTTGTGTAAATGTTGTTTCAAAGCTTTCTCTACACTGACAGATATGCAACTAATTTCCTATTTCTGGCAAAAAAAAAAGCTATGCTCTGAACGCAGCGATGGCAAGGGATCGAGCTCAATGTTCAAACAAGTGAGAAAAGTTAAAGGGTCAGTTACACAAAGGCAATGTAATTCCAAGAATAAAGCGCTTTCTATTTCTTTAGCTTGCTGGATTTTTGCAATCTGATTAGCTAGGCAGATGTGACCCCAGTGCACTGACATAGATGCAGTGTAGTCTGATCCAATGTGACATGTGCATGCAACCTTTCAGCTGCAAGAGTCACCCTGGTGAGCTCCGTAGCTCGCCAGCTGTGAGCCAAGCAACCCAAATCCCCCCCTTTTCAGCACCAATTTTCTCATGTATACTTACATTATATGTGCATGAGAGAAAGCATTCACAGTCTTACGTGCTACAACTTCAGTAACCTGCGCCAGGCACCGCACATGCAGAATACAGAGCACAAGGTGAGGGTTTAAAGCTAGCATGATAACACTGATCATGTGAGACAATGCAACAGGAAGTGAGAGGAATGAGTTTGAAGTGAGACGCCAGCATGCATGTGTTTAAAGAGGGAGATAAAGATTGTGCGGCAGTAATCATGTGATGTGAGCAGTGGAAGTGAGTGTTCTAGGTTGTCGGACGGAAAAAGTGGGAGAAAATGCAGAGCTCGGACAATCTGTCAGTTGAGTGAAATATCTGATCTGAATCTGAAGACTGACAAGAGAGATTTAGAGAGAAATAGACTTCAATTGATATATGCATCAGAAAAGTGACTATTCTACGTTTAGGTACATTTTTATGCAAAACTAGGATCGGTACTGTGATAAATCTGCAAAATCACAAAAAGTAGACCTGGAAAATCAAACAATGAAGTGTGTATGCAGAAACTGTGATTTAAGTATTTCCTTCTGGATCAGATGCTGAGTACGTGGTCCTTTCACTTGGCAAGGCAGGCTCCATATAAATGAAAGAACCTCAATATTTATTAAGGCAATAGGCAGATGAATTAAGAGATTGAACCAGGGTTTTTTTCTACTATACTGCTTTTAACTGGTGCAGCTGACTCTTCTGTGGAGTCTTTTTTTGACCAACCCTTTTTTTTACCAGGTTAGCTTATGTGGTAAATGTTTGTAGCATGTAGTGCAGGAAACAAAGTAGTTCCCTTTTGAGAGAAGACTAAGTGCCTCTATAAGTTGAGTTTGAAGCAGTGACCAGAATGTCATATCGTCAGGTCAGACCTCCACCTTCCTAAACAAAGCACCTATGTGATAGTTAACCACATGGAACTAAACCCCCACACAAAATGACATGACAATCCAGTTTTTTGGGTTTTTTTTGTCGCTGTCAGATATTGTCTTAATAATCCCATTAAAGATTTCTGGCAATATTTAATAGGACATGGCACTGATACATGATTGTTGTTATGGGACACAAAGAAGCAAAGCTCCACTAACAATTTATCCCTCCAGTTCAGTCCTTTTGGCTGGTATATGTTGTCATACCAGAGGATAATGCTCTTGACAGAATTTGTCAACCTCTCCTCCTCACACTTACTTAGATGTTTCTCCAAGTTATAGTACAGCTTTCGTGGCTTGACATTACAGTGTCAGCACAGGATTAGTATTTGTCTGAGACAATATAACAACTTTTTGACCACTTATAATGTGCCACTTTTCAAAGCACTTGTGTTAATATTTGCTACTGGTCCTGCAATAACACTTAAGATGGCAAAAATGGATTATTATCATTCCTTAGTAAACCAGTGTTGACAAGAAAGTGTTACCTGACTGTTAAATCTCCTGCACTTTAAAGCTGTATGTTACAGGAGCTTGAATTTGTCTGTGTGACAGGATGTGGTGAGCTGCAGTGCCATAGTATAGAAGCAAAACTGTTAAATTAACTGTGCTGGTGGACTGATTCCTCATTGCCGAGCTGCTGTAATTCTTGTTTCTATGCAAGTCAGGAAAGGAAGAGGAACTTCATTTTAAACTTAAATTAAGTGATGGTGTAGTGAAGTGTCAAGTTTCACATGTGCTTCACAACTGTGAACACCTGTGTATTCTGTTCACATGAGGTGTAGGTTAGTAAAGAGGTACAAATAGTAAATAGTAATAGTAAAATATAAATAGAATCCCGCACCACAGTTTCACATCTGCCAAGTATAATATTTTTTGCTATAATATTGTTTTTGGTAGGATTTAATGACTGATCAATCACGCTGTTCTGTATATGGTGCAGATCACAAAAATGTTCCTTAAAAAGCAGTGTAAAATCCTGGCAGAGACTACAACAACCTGATGACATCGTTATATCTGCCAGGATTTTTAAATTCATTAAATCCTACCAAAAACTGCCAAAAATATTATACTTGGCAGATGTGAAACTGTGGTGTGGGATTCTATTTATATTTTGAGAACTGGTGATGCTGACACATTTTATTTGATGTGCCATGTATGTAATTGTGTGTGTTTAGTTTTTGCGAGTTGTATTGAACAACCATTTGCAACGCTTGAATGATGATCAATTATATAAATTTGTTTTTTGTTTCTTTATCTTTTACTGCTATGCACCATGGTCCTGAGTAGTTAGGAGAAGTCCTGGCTAGATACAGCATGTCTCTGTATGTATATTGGCCAAATGCAAGCATTTATATGTTGATCCTTTGTATAGGCTTGCAGTTATGTTTAAATTTGTAGTATCATAACAGCATGCAAACCCCCTTACATCTATGTTGTCTGCACCCAGTAGTCTAAAAGGCTTGTTGTGAAACATTCAGAGTGGGTCTGAGAATGGTTTTATCTCCCCTTAATTAATGTGGATAAGCACTTGGAGATGGCTGTGTAGCCTATGTGTGCACACAGTTCAAAGTGGGCCTGTGGAAACAGTCAAGACAAAGCCTGGTTCAAAGTTTTTGAACTGTTACTTCTGCTATTTGTAACATGTTCTCTCTTCCTTTTGTGGCAGGCTGTTTCCACTTCATGCTGTGTACCGCTTTAGAGGAACCTGTAGGTATAACACACAAGCCTCATTCTTCTCTGCCCAGATCTCGAACATTATGCTAAAATGAACCCAGCAGAACGTGCAAGTCAAATTACAAACCTTGTTAGGGAATAAATCCTACCTAAACAACTTTATGAACACCAAAACACACATGCCGTCCACTCATATCTTACAGTTTAATAGTATATGTATACAACCCCAAACAGTTAATTTTTACAGTTTAAAAAGCCAAGTGTGGAAAGCTTTTTTTTTGTATCCCTGTATTTTGTGTATCCCTGCAGCAAGAGCTGCAAAGCTCATTCTAAGTAAAAACAGGAAATGAAATCTGGTTGTTTTTATTGTAATGATAACCAGTTGGGACAAGTCTGTAATAACAACACAGCCATTTTAAATGTATTGTCAGGAGCCTATGATCCCTACAATAGTGCAGGCACATTCAAACTCTTGAGCACACACATGGTCCCAGTTAAAAATGATACTGCAGCATGTCTTATCCTGTTAGGCATGCAGTTTACATGATAAGTGCACTAAGGTGAAGTGGGTTCTCTTCTTAGGGTACATAGTTGTGTAATTATACCCAGCATGAACCTCCCCAGTTAAGAAGAATAAAGGGCAGCTTTAAACTCTGACCTGTGGGGTCTTGCTATAGGTTAAATGGCAAATTGAACCCCTGCAGACATCAAAGAACAATGCAAATTATAGCTACAGAATAAAGCTGTATCACTATGACACAAAAGGCTTCATTATCGCAATAATATGTTCCTTTAATTGTAGCTTTGATAATAGCAGCATAGGGATATGTTTTGTATTGCACATAGAAGACATACAAAGACTCTCGAGGTTCCCAGAGCTAATTGAACAAATCATGGCTTTAACTACAAACTGTTGGCATGTGTGCCACCACAAGTAGGTTACAGCAAACTTACTAAAACAGGTCAAACTGAACAGAGCATTAGTGACACAAAAACAAAATATTAGGACCTTAGAAAACAGCAGTGTTAATAAAAGAGGGTAGTTTGAAAAGAGATATTTCGATTTAGATATATTCATGTGGCAGGAAGTACACAGGGGAAGTTCCCCATTAACTAACCACATACGGAAGAAATGGAAGTTAAAAAAAACATACCGCAACATCTTTAGCTATATGTATAAAGTATATGTGATGTTGTTTAATGGTGTGTGAGGTCTAGTCAGGATCTACCAAGGAGAATGAAAGACAGGAAAACAATGTGTCATGTTCCTCAGTTAGATTAAAAAGTCAGCAATTAATGCAGCAGACAAAGACTAGTCTCCTCATACAAAACAATGCAATACAGGAAGACTGTCTGTGATACAACTTTAGCAAAGCAACTGATGTTGCTTCTGTGAAATTACATCACCAGCTCTACTGCAGAGTCCTCAGCAGAAGTGCTTTGTTTGAGACTGTGACAGATTAAATAGATCACTGTAATGTCTCTGACCAGGCGAGCCCATTAATAAATAATGTTGAGCCACACACGAACCCTCTTGAGATGTCTGGTGCTTCCCTATACCCCACCCTCACGGCATGGCACAACTGTGTCCGCTGCTGCATTATTAATGAGAGGAGAACGGGAGGTGTCCAGCTGCGGCCAAAGCCTGCATTTAGCCTGCCACACCCGTCACATCGAGAGGGCAAAAGTGTTCTGTGTGATCTCGCAGACAGAATCTTGAATCCCCCATGATCTGTCTCTCTGGTTGCACTGGCTTCAACCTCACTTAGCAGCAGCGTGTCATTGTGTTATCTGTGGGCAGCAGATGTTCCAGAAGAAGCACCTGGACTTATAAGTCTGAATTACAGGAGGTTTCTGTTAGGTCACATAAAGGACAGTGCCATACAATTACAACTTTAAGCACAAAAAATGAAACTTTAGGTATCAGATGATCAGGCGAGGCTTCAGATGCACACTGAATGCAGAAAATCATTGCTCTATAGAAAAAGTTGCTCTATATTAAGGTTGTTTTTTTTCATGTGTTTCATCCTCTGTACTCACAAACTTAACAATTTAACTAGAGAGGTGTGAATAAAGGATCCTTCTCTGAGAGTTGAACACACCCAGTCAAAAGATTTCTCAAGGTCCCACCTACTATTGCAGGGGGGGAAGTCACAGCTCGCCCCTCTTCACTGTTGCACAGATCTTCTTAAAGTAATACACAATATCAGGGTTTATCGTTTTTAGAAAGACCACACTACAACGTAAAAGACTGGAGCTTTGAAGCCAGATTGTTCTTTTTTTATTGTTACACACAGCCCTTTTAAATTTGACAGTTTTATAAACCTTTGTCAAATCTAGACAACAGTGTTTGAATTTATTTAAACACATCACGTCAAATAGTCTACCACGATATCTTTGATGAGCAGTGGCCCATTTTCACAGCAGTCAGTATTCTCTGCAGCGCATTCATTGCTCATTTCATCTCCCACTCAGGGCAGGATGTGGTTGTGTACACACACTGCTTTCAAAATAACTACTCCTAACAGCTTTGTCTCTCCTTTTATAGTAAAAGCCTTGTTCAGCGTGCCAGCAGTCATGGTGAGGGACTCTGTGCATCCCTCGCATAGGGGCAACTGATTTCCCCCAAAAAGGAGCATGCATCTTGTCGGGGGGGGTAAACTAGGGTTACTGACCCAGTATCCACTGCATTATCGAATTATAACTTCATCGACTCCTGTCTGCAAGCTTGGAGCCAATTGAAGTGAGTGGAGATTATTGACCTAAGTGAATGCCAGGAAGTGGGGAGGCACACTTCCTGAAGGTTAGTAACAGCGTGCTGCCAAAGTGCTGTACCACTTGTAGCCAGGTTTAAAAAAATAATGACACAAAGAAACAAGGGCATACATATATAAGTCATTACATGAAAAAGTGTGAGTTAATTCTAGCTTAACACATACCCTAAAAATGATAAAAGTAACTTTTTAATGTTTGTAAATCCATGATAATAGCTACAGGAAACAGCTA
The DNA here is from genome assembly GCF_014851395.1 of Micropterus salmoides. Taxonomy (NCBI): domain Eukaryota; kingdom Metazoa; phylum Chordata; class Actinopteri; order Centrarchiformes; family Centrarchidae; genus Micropterus; species Micropterus salmoides. Next base: position 16,376,237 of record NW_024040596.1, read on the forward strand.
AGTAGACTACTGTCCTATCCATAACCACCCCATTTTATAATGTGCCTCAACATGTACTCTCATTCAGGATATGATGCAGCTTCAGTCAACACAAAAACACATGCACACCAACAGGGACCTCTGGTGACAGAAAAGAGGCAAAGCACCCAATAAAATTCCACTCAAACAGCTGAGGTTTCTGTTCAGATCAGTGCAGAACGGTTAAACCCCAAATCCCGACCAGCCGGGAACAGAACAGTTAAAAAACAAAACATTAAGATTTTGTCATTAAGAAGACGAAATTGCAACTCAATTAGATGTAGATTACAGGCAAAGTATTTAGCAACACATGGCCTTTTGTCTACTTCTTGGCTCTTTACATGTGTTGGCAAGTGTCTCCCCCTCCTGGAAGAAAATGGAACTTAAGAAAATCTGAGACAGACTGTGGCAGATTTATAGATTCATGCTAAAGAAATACTAAATGCTACACTATACCTACTTGAAATGTTAAAAAGAAACATTTTGTTTATACTAGCACTAAAAACACAACAAAATTTGTCAGGACAGTATAAGGGGCTTCATAACTACCTCTAAAAATTAAATGATCCCTGTGTTTTTTCAGTCATTTAAAACAAATTCACATACTCCCATAGAGCATATCTTGAAAGTTCATACATGCTAACTGAAAAGCCACTAAACTGCATCAAAGCTGCATCCAGTTCGATGGAAGTTGGGAGAACTGGTCTAAATGAGAGGGCTTTCAAGAAGATGGCACTGTTGTTGTAAAAATAATGGCTTCATCAGGTTCACTCGACAACTACCTTAGTACAGGGCCCACACAGCTGACACAGCAGCATCAAGAAAACAGCTTTAATGTATAGTATGCATGACCCAAATGCTTGAGATGTCAGTCATAGAGAGTCAGGTTGCAGACTAGGAAGGAAGGAAATGGGTGAGTGTATGTGTATGTTATTGTGTAGCACAGGAGCTCTCCCTCTGAAGGTGGTAAAGATATCAAGCATCAAATGAAACAAGGACTAATAGTGACTACTACTATAACTACTATATATGATTGCTGTAATGTCATGCACTGTACTGTACACAAACAATGACTTTCTTGTTTAATGCAGTAATAAATAATAATACTATATGCTAGAGCCTGACACCATACAGAAAACAACAACTCAGCGAGTCATTGTGTGGAGAGCATACAGCTCTTGTTTCATTCCCTAGATCCTATCACATTTAACTTTTTAGCTGTAAACCAAAATTAAACAATATGTCATGGAAAAAGTCAAAGTATTTTAACTCCCACATAATTCAGTGGAGGAGAAAAATGGCTGTGTAAACCCATCTCTTCAAAAATAATATATATTTTTTAAACTGTTGACATGTAATCTTGTGAAAGCTAGTTTTTTATTTTGGTCAAAAATATTCTCCAATGTCTTGCTCTTGCGAAAAAGTTTCCAAACTATTAAATTAATTTTTAATGTAACTATTAAACATGGTGGTCTTGGCAAAATAGGTATTTTTCATGGCAGACATTTTGACATGTCAGTGTGAAAAAAGCACAGGTGTAAATAATAAAATATCTGCTGAATTCCATTTAGCTACTTCAGTATCGTGTTCCTGGTGTTGTGCGTGCTGGCTCACTGTCCTGGGACACTTGAATAGAACAGAGCCATCGTTAAAGTTATTAGTAATACCTGTGCTTCTCCTACTATCACAATTTAAAATGTCTGCTTTGAAAAAGTCATGTTATGGTTTGTTGGTACTTCCCTACAATTTTATATAGATATAGATACTACATGTAACTACAGCCTAACTCAAACAACTAGATGGTCCACATGAAGGAACCACTTGGAACCATGTGACCAATAAGCTCCCTATGTTATACCTAAGAAAGTAAAACTACTTGGAAAAAGGTTACAGAAAGATTGTGGTCATGACAAATAAACCATGGTGAACTAAATCATGGTAATTGTTACTGTCCATGCGGTCCCCTGTTAACAGATATTATTTTCTGCCAATACCACTACTCAGTGCTGCATATTTGTAGGAAACATGGCCTAGTTTCCCAGCAACCAAACTTCCTCCACCTCCCGAGCTTCCTCCTGGGTTAGCATATATAGGAATTGCTCCATGTGAATTCAGCAATATGAGTTTAGGTTCATGTTAATTGTCGTTGTGTATCCCCTGCTCAGTTAAGTTGAGTGTGTGAGAGCTAAGAATCAGTTTGTGCCACACTGATTTGTTCTGAGTTTCACATGAGCGGAGCCACATCAAACTCAACCGACTCAAACTCAAACAACTTGTATTATTCTTACAATAAATGGTTGCAACAGTGGGAGTGTCCAGGCTGAATTTGTTTTGACCTCGCACTATATAAACAAAATGAAATATAACCAACATTTAGCATGCAGAAACATTTCTGCTTTGTGACATGAGTACTGAATGTCTGGGTAAATAGTCACAGAGTTGGATTGTTGAGCTTAACTATAGTGGTTTAACTGCAGATGTGCCTCTCATCTGAAAGCCATTTACAGTTTTCAAATGGCCATTTTGAGCTTCTTTGGACAATGTGGCAGTTGACAGACATGAACTGTGTAAATAAATTCAGCGAAAAAAAATTACCTCTGTCATACAAAACCTGAGAGAAGTATTTCAACAACAAACGTAAACTAAACTCTAAAGCTCCTACAGAAACATCACCTGTCTGTTTTTAAGGGTACAGAGGATCAGGACCAGATGTTGGAACTGACTTTAAAAGCGTCAATACTCATTAAACATTTTTATAGCTGAACTTGGAATCAGCATGTGCGAGAGAGCGAAGCTTTATGTGCTACCTTTGAGCAGGACATCAAAGAGCACTGGAGCTGCTAATGACAGGCCTATGCACGTCTGAGTTCAACAATTAGCTGATGCAGCTAATTATCCCCCAAAAAATACAGCACGAGCAGAACGTCAAGCAGCAAATCCATGTAAAAGTAACAGAAAAAGATAAATAGGTTGCCCTGCATTTGACATTTGTACAACAGTAAAAGTTTTCCTACTGGGGATCCACAGGAAGAGTTTTAGGTATTCTTGTATTGGGTTTCAGTGAAGAGAGGAGCACCCCTAAACATAATCCCCACCCCCCTTAGAAACTCACTCCTACCTCCAAAAGTCACAACCTATCCCTTCCAGTGTAGTGTCATTTCACAGAGTGTTAACCCACCTCTGGAATTTCAGAGAGGAAGAAGAGGAAGCAAATTATGGGATATAGAGTACAGCTGCAGCAAGAGAGCAACATTTTTCCCCCTAGAGGCTTTGACTTTGTGCTTTTGGAAATATCTGAAATCCAGCGTGCCTTGTGTTAAAACCTCAACTAAGACCTGTTCCTGTCTAAGGATTTTAATGAGCGTAAGCCCCCAGGAGGAATAGTCGGAACTCACAGCAACCAAAGTCAGCCCCGTGGGAAACAAAGCTCTGAGGCTGCTCACGGTCACAGCCATGCAGCCGCTCACCTTGGTCGGTGCTCTTTTTCTCCTGCTCCACATCTTTTCCACTAGTGCAGAAGCCCATAGGTAAGTCAATGAACTAGAACGACAGAGCATTTGATGTCGTTTGGTGGGAGACTTGCAGCAGGTGTAAACTTTACACGGATATTTAGTCAATAATTAAAAAGTCATATCATAAATGTCAGATAGATTTCTATGTATTATAAAACTTAAAACTGTCACATTGCAATGACTCTGAAATGCACTGGCATCAATAATAGACCAACAGTATTGGCTAATATACAATTTGGCCCCACTTCCTGTAGACAAAAAAGTTAATTACTAGCATTTTAAGTGCCGGTTCCCCTACATGCTTTTATTTTAAGTTGAGCTTAACAAGTAACGTGACCCCCCTTCAATTTTGCACTGAATTATGTGCTTTAAATCTTTACAGGGAAAGTTGTTGTTTTGATCGTATGTACACATTGCTGTCCATGCCAACAGAGGACTATGAGAGTGGCAGCTAAATGTGGCACAGCAACTGTTAATAACTGAAGAGCACCTGTCACACTTAGGAGCCCCTTTCCTGTGGGCTATTCTGGTATTTCTATCAAGTCTCAGATTCCTCCAGTCCCGCTGGAGCCAAGGCTGCTTATAGGATGCTATCTGCGTGACACCTAAACATCTGGGATATTAAGAGTTTGGTACTAAGCTTAAAAGTAGAGATAATGATTCTAAAAGCTGTAAAGTCAGATCTGGATGTGCAATTCTGACATGAAGTTACTTATTTATTAAGTAAATGGCAAACAGCGTCTTTGCATCTTAATTTAATTACAGGTTAAAAATAGACACATGCAATACAATCTATATGTACTGAAAGTTATGTTGAATGCGATGCAGACTCGCTGACCTTTCCAGTAGAGTCTCATCTGACTCCAGAAATTTGACTCAGGTGAAGATCAAAAAAAGAAAGGGGGGGGGGGGGGGGGGACATATGGTTGTCCATAAGGTATCAATGTGCAACACAGGAAGTGTCTGATTAGTGTGTTTTTCTCCATCTGTAGTCTACATTCTGTAAGCTGGCTGTTGCTCCACAGGGAGCCCGAATTATCACTAAACGAGCCTATGAGAGGACACTGTTTATTATTTCAAACACCTACCATTGGGACCAAGATTAAAAGATAGGGATTGCTGAAAATGTTCAATTAGGAGTGCTTAGTGAGACTGATGTTCCATGCATTAACCAGAGTGGGCTATACATTTTGAGACAGTGAAATTACACATCTTACCTTCTACTCCTCTCTTGTTCTAAAAAGGCACTACCGACAAGTCCTTACTGGAAACCAAGCAGGTGTGTGTCGCTATGGCAGGAGACTGGAGTGTTGCTATGGCTGGAAGAAAAACAGTAGAGGACAGTGTGAGGGTAAGAGCAGTCCAGATTGATTGAAAGACTGGTTTCTGTGATGTGATATATATATATATATGAATCTTTGAATGAAAAGCAAAATAATTATAGAGGCATTATCTAAATTCACTGCCACAATACATGATGTCCTAAAAATTGTTCTTTTCTTTTCATGAAAGATTTTCCTAACCCAGAAAATGTGGAGAAAATGATAAGTCTAGATTGAAAAACCTTGCCTGCATGATAGAAATGTGTGGTTTGACTATATTCCATCGTTCTCAAACCACTGATATTTCTGGTGGTATTTTCTTCATGTTAAATGTTTTACCAGCTCAATGTGAGCACGGCTGCAAGCACGGGGAATGTGTTGGCCCCAACAAATGCAAGTGTGTCCCAGGATACACCGGAAAGACGTGTAATCAAGGTGCGTATTTGGGGTCAGTGAAGAGGGTCTGGAAAATCTGGGTCAAACTGGGTACAAGATAATCTAATTCCCAGCTAATAACACGCTGTACTAGCTAATTTTAGGTACATTTAACTTAATCTTTATCTCTTGTGTATCAATAAAAAAAGCATTTCAGTTAAACTTACATTTTTTAGGTTTTAGAAAAGAAGGTATTGCGGTTGAAAAAATGAGGATGGCTCTTATTTCTAGATCTGAATGAGTGCGGCCTGAAACCTCGTCCCTGCGAGCATCGCTGCATGAACAGCTACGGAAGTTACAAGTGCTACTGTCTCAATGGTTACACCTTAATGCCTGATGGATCTTGTGCCAGTGAGTAATGTTGTGCTACTATCCATACATACCCTAAGTGGAAACATAAAGAAAAGCTGCCATGTTTGCCTGTTTATAAATGTGTGTGGGGGTTTTTTGTGTTTGTGTTGCATTCATATAGATTCCAGGACATGCTCTCTTGCTCACTGTCAGTATGGCTGTGAAGAAGTTCAGGGGGAGATTCGCTGCCTCTGCCCATCGGTGGGGCTACAACTGGGGCATGATGAGAGAAATTGTGTAGGTGAGCAACCGCACTCACATAACCATCAAGCATAAACACAGTGATTGAATGTTATTTAATATATATATATATGTTATATAGTGTCATGTGATGAAAACCTATGTCAAATATGATACACAGGCCTAAGCAACATGTAAGCACACAAAAAAATCAGATCAGCCCTTATCTAAATAAGAAATACAGAGTGAGAAATGACTTTCTTCGGTTTGTTTCCGTCTCATGGATTGGAGTTTTTTGTGAGTTTTTTTTTTTTTTACAGTGGAACAATTCTGTAATGTTTCTATTATGTGGCTTGTGCATGCTTGGCTTGTAAATCAGATGGATGCAATTAAGTAAATATTTCTTCCCACAAAACTGCGGGAGCTGTGACAGTTTGACATACTGATTACAGAGGGGAAATAAAATAATAGTTCTGGAGCATTACATTTCAGGACTGACATGGATCCAACACACTGAAAAATAGAGGTACAGCAATGCACTTTTGCTCTGAAAATGTACCAAAAAGTCAATTTTACCCAGATGTCCTGTGCTATAACAGACATAGAATAAACCCTTCTGGGGCAGATGCATTTCTACTGTATCCATCATGATAGGATAGGTTGTTTCTAATAATTTAAAGTTTATACATAGCAAAACACACATACCTGTAGATAAATATAAGTAAAATAACAAAATGATATGACTGAATGAAAATATGATGGTAAATGTATTCAATTAACTATTGTCTATGCAGCAATAGGCTGACTCCTACGGCTATTTGGAACTATATTGTGCTCAAAAACATAACTAATGGTGACGTTCCTATTAGCTGAAAAAAAACCTTCTATAAGAAGAGCAGCTGATGATGACTCCATGTGAAAAAGCACAGAGGAAGCACAAGGTTGTCTACATCCTGCCCAGGAAAATAGTCAGCAAGAAGTTTCAGGACTCCAGAGCAGTGGAAAAACTAGTGCTACTAGTGAACTTCCCCATGTTCACTTTTGATATCTTATATAGGGTAGTGCCCCAGCAACGTTTTGTACTAGGCAAAACTATGATTGCGTTATTTTTAAGTGAATTAAATCATAGGCCCTTTAATTTTGCCTGTTTTGTTTCCCTTCAGATATTGATGAATGTGTAACTGGGAAGAACCTCTGCCCACACAACAGGCAATGTGTGAACACCTTTGGCAGCTACTACTGCAAGTGCCAGGATGGCTACGATCTGAAATATGTTGACGGCAAATATGACTGTGTAGGTAAGGTATATGAGTTTATTACGGAGAAACATTTTATGATCAATTCTGCTCCTAAAAAAAGGTACAAATAGGCTTCTTCCAATTCCAGACCTGGATGAGTGTGCAGCCAGCACCCACAAGTGCAGCCACCATGCTGTCTGTCTGAACACTCAAGGATCCTACAAGTGCAGGTGCAAGTCTGGCTTCAGAGGCAATGGCTTTGAATGCTCCGGTGAGATCCAAGAACTGTTACACAGAAATATGAGTTCATTTGTTTTAGGGATGCCTTTTGATATGTAACAAAGTTTGTCAAATAAAGCCATTCGTAACAGATTTCAAAAACTTATGTCTCAGGCCTTTCCCAGATTAGAGGAGTCAGTCAGATAGTTCAGGAGCAATTTTCCAGACACATATTTCATTTGGACTCACTCTTTAAACATCAGCACACAACAGTCCTGGCAAGGCTAGTTTACTGATTTCATACTGCACTCCTTTTTTACAGATGTTAGCAACAGAGAGCCACCGATTGAAAACACACCTGTGTAAATATGACATTGTATGATAGCCAGCCATCTGGAGAAGAAAAGGAAAGACAGGTTATGTTGTACTCTTTGAACGAGGCCTTGATAATAACAGGTGAAGCCTTGTGCAGCCAAATTACATTACGAGAATAATTGGCCAGGACTTTCAGCTTAAATGAAGATGCCTTTATTTTTTGTAGCCAAGCCATTTTATCAGAGGTCGTGGGATGGAGACAAAGGCAGTGCAGATGATTTCCTCAATGGTGAGATTGTGTGGAATCCAAGACCCTGCTTCCGCTGCTCACTCCCTGCCCTGCAACCCTACTCATTCCCGACTCTTGCCTACTGTTAAGAAACCCTCTAATTCTTTCCCTTGCTCGTGGCTGGAAATGTTGTACATCCAAGCGCACACAACTTGATATGAGACTTGGACACCTCAGCATAACCCTTTATATGCAGAATGTGTATGATAAAATGCTTGTGCTTTTAAGACACTGGTTTAAATTATGTGCAATGATTGTGGCTGCCATGCTTCATCTGCATTAAGTAGAACAAGAACAGCAGCTGCAAAACAAATGACAACAAACACATCTGAATCCTGGTAAAACACTGTATTCCCCATTCATGATTGCAGTTCCACATGTCTAATCTAATTCCCTTCCCTGCCTGCAGCTATCCCAGACTCCCAAATGAGGCCTGGCATTCTGGGAGGTAAGCTGGGCGGCGAGGACATCAAAAATGTTATCCCAGAACCAGTCGCAACGCCCCCTCCGAGGAGCCACCAGCAGCCTTTTGACTATGATGGAGAGGTCTACATTGGCACCAGGACTGAGGAGAGACAGGAGGAGGAATTTCCTCAGGAAGAAGAAGAGGAAGAAGAGGAAGACAACCAGCTCAATCCAAGAGGAGATGTTTTCAGTAAGTATCCTTTCGCTTGGCTCTCTTGAAGTAATTCTGGCATTCTGAGTGGCCCCCAATGTATTAACTATACATAGACTAAACAAACTCAGAATGTTTCTACAGAGACTTCGCTGTCCACACAGCATCTGAATACAATTATTGTTTTTTTCAGTAACCAACTGAAATAAGTAAAAAATAGCAGGTTAGGTCAGGTCTAAGACCTTGACCAGAGAAAAAAGTGGCTTGTTGCTTCATGTCCCCTGTCCACACCAGGTTCCTCCAAGACCTGGATAAATCTTCTTGGAAGGTTTGATTTTACTAACAATGGAGAAACATACATTTGCCATTTCAGTTGCGCTTAAATTTGATTCTTTTTAGGGAACAACAGGCACACATTGAATCTGATTAGTCAGAGATGTCCCAGTCATGCTGATTTGTCATGTGCGTTAGCACTGTACAAAATATATGGTCACTAACCCTAAAATTGTTTTAACTCTAAGCTCACATTTTTTAAAACTATTTTCTAATATTAAACCGCTGGCTAAAACAACTAAAAAATATAAAGATCTCAAAAAGAACGCAGTAATGTAATATTAATAAATTATCTGAATCTACAGATTACGAGACATGATGGCTTCTAGCACTTCATTCACACTTGAGTTGTGTGTATATATATGTATGTTCTGGCAACAAATTCAGACACTTTCATTGGATAAAAAGAGAAGAGTGGGCAGTGTGGTCATGCAGTGGTATGCGCCTCATTGAGAAACCCCAAAAATGAGGTTACCTTTCACCACTAATCCTGATATTTAGTCTGTGTAAGATCTCAGATAAGCAAGAGGAGACAGGCCCCAAGACATCCATCACCTCCAGGGAGGAATTTTACCCTGTCAGCATGTGAGAGCCCAGGGATACAACTCATCCTGGGCCTGTTTCCCATCTCCTAGGAGGAGGGTGAGGAAGGGAGGGAGGTTACAAAGCCTCCAAGCCTTTTATTATGTTTTCCCCAAAACAGCTGTTGTGCAAACAGACTTGACTCCTAGTAGGAAAGTCTGTCATCAGCACTCGAGACCTCTCTAACACTAGCCCACTCTGGATGAGCAGGTTCAATAACCCCAGTTGTCACTCGTCTGACTGTCTAAGGCTGCTTGACATGGGGGTGGTTTGCTGTAAAAGCTTCAAAGTACTTCGGGGGGGATCCTAAAGTTTTAGTTCTATCTCAAGACATGAGTGACAACAGGGCAGGTCGACACCTGTTGGCTAAAAGGCCCTTTCTGGCGTTTGTTTCATCCTGGAAAATTTCTTTACTGCATAATATAGGAATGTTTTTTTTAAGATCACATATTTTTTGAGGAATTCATGGACAAAAAGTTCTTTGTTTTTTTATGAGGCAAAATTTATGAGGCACATTTTTTGTGATTTTGGGTAATTGTGATGCAGTTGTCTGCTTTTACTTGTACTTATAATCACATTCTGCTGACATAATGTATGCGCCAATGTATTAGGTACACCTTGCTAAAACTAATGCAGTTTAATACAACAGTCAGGCAGTAAATCCTTACATTATAACCTTTGTGAAAGTAGGATTTATTGCAGGACTGCAATAATTTAAGCTAGGTGTACCCTAATAAACTTACCAATGTGTGTTTATTTAGCTGAAAATTCATGAATGTATACTCTTTTTTCCTCGATTCTCTAAACACAGTATCAGAGGAGTTTGAATCAGTGTTTGGTCCTGCCACAGAAGTCAAAGAAATCCAACTAGCACCCGTTCAGGAAGGTAATCAAATATCTGTTTATGTGCCGCTGTTACATAATGACGGTTTATGTGACTAATTTGCTGATGTGCTCTCATTGCTTTGCCCTGTAGAGTTTATCATGGATTGCAACTTTGATCAGGGAGCCTGTGAGTGGGTCCAAGACAAGGCTGATGACATGGACTGGAGTGTAGCCTACCATGATGATGGTAATTATTAAAAAGTTTTTTAGGCTGTTTTTATTTTTTAGATTATTTAAGATTAATTTAGTATACTACACTTCACTTGTATGTGCTACAAGCTCTTTCAGGTGCTGAGTACTACATGGCCATGAGTGGGCTCATAGGGGAGCAGGAGGATGTAGCCAAGCTGAAGTTGCTTCTCAGTGACCGGGCCCAGCAGGTCAGCTTCTGTCTCACCTTTGACTACCGTGTGGTGGGCCATAATGTGGGAACTCTCAGGGTGCTGCTGGATAACAATGCTTACCCAGTATGGGAGCAGAGCCAAAGCAGAGACCAGGGCTGGCAGACAGAGCTCCTCACTGTGGCCTGGAAAGAAGAGGCCCCAGTATCTGTGAGTCAATTTCTCATTTTATAAGACATATTATCGATAGATGATTGTCAAACCAGTGCTGTAATTGTTAATAATGATTACACCTGTAATAAAGAGGTTGAATAGCACAAATGTTGTATCAAAAGTATGTGCAGTACTTATCTGAATAGCTAAGATGGGCTTTTTCCCCCTAAAATGTTACATTAATTTCGTTCACAGTATGTTTGAAAGACAAAAGGCAAACTCACTACTGGAGTCTACAACCTAAAGATGCAATGGTAACCTTGAATGTCTTTCAGATTGTCTTTGAAGCGCAGCGTGGGAAAGGTGTTGGAGGGGAGATTGGGTTGAACAATGTTGTGCTGACCTCAGGGCCCTGTCAAGAGGATGTCAGTCCAGTCTTTTAAGAAACTCCACCCAGGATTTCCAACTTGAAAATCAGCTCCAATTGAAACTGGGACTTTCTCTGTGTTTAACTCATGGCTTAGCCACAGGACAGCCACATAAAGATGCAGACACAGGTCTCCAGGAAAGATTATGTACATTCAGAGCATGCATGTTTACGTTATGACCATGCTGCTACATCAATACATCCTACTACATTCTCTACCATTTTCTTTTACAATACAAATAACTCAGATCTCAGGAATAGGTGGAAATGCTAACTTTGTCTGTTAATTAGGTTTGACAGTATTGTGTGTAGTCCTTTGCTGTGCTTGTGATAGTACATTGCTGAAGTTATCTGAAAATAATCTGACATGTAATGTGAATTCTTAGGTGAATTATATCTGATATTCAATCTTAGATGAATAACTTTTGAAGGCTATTTTGCATGATAAAATGTATCAGTGCATAACTGCTGTGAATTTCGCTTTCATATTATACTGTACTATTACATTAAATCGGTTTGTTTTTTTCTAACTTTGTCTACCATTCCTTTTGTTACCCACATACTGTATGGTTGTATACCTGAATGCCTAATCTTAATCATATCACTTACTGTAATTCTAGCATCATCTGGATATAGTCTAATGGTAATAGCAGTGACTGTGGTGGTATCATAAACCAGTATTATGGGGTGTACAAAATCCAAGGTATTATGACATAGTATGAGCTAATATTAGTCTGCTGGCTGAAGAAATACCACCACAAATGACAAATATTAAAGGATTCCAGGGCTGGTATTTGATTACAGAAAACTGTTGATTCCTGATTTGTGGTAAATTTACACTCAATTTGAGAAAATTATGCTTTCATGACAATATAACTATCCATATCAAAAAGGGGAAAAGAGGATGGTTTTCTCCCACAACAGACAGCTGATGAGAGTGTGGGGGATTTATAACGTCAATAATGTTGCTGTCTTTGATAATAATTGTGTATGGGTACAGTTTTGAGGTACTTGTGCTTTACTTGATTACATTTTTGCGACCATCTGAGCTAGATTTCAGAGGGAAACAATGCATTTTTCACTCTACTACATTAAAAGCATTAGAATGATGCTTACTCAGCATTGTGTCAAATGTGTCTCAGTAAAAATAACTGTAGCGTTAATCCAACTGGGCCACTCTGCATACAAAGCACATTAGTTGTTCCTTGACGTAGTAAAATAACCTAGATTGCTAATGCTGCTAATACTGTTGTAATTACTTAGTAGCTCGGGGAGCAGCATCTAGTGTTTTTTCATGAGGCGTATAGTGTAGTACATCTTGGATACTTGCAGATAACATCTAAATGTCGCTATCTGGTGGCAGCGCATGAATAATACAAAGAAGTAAAACATGAGGAATGTCACCGATGGAGATACGCCGGGGACCAGCTAACAACTGTAGACAAATAAACACTAAGTTAGGCAAAGTCCCGCTTGGGTTGAAAGGTTGCATGATATTTTCGCTGTAACGTGCACACTGCGACTAATATCAGTCATATGAGTTGAAGGGGCGTGAAACGTCATCTCAGCGCTCGTTGGTTGTATTCTGTCTGGCTAGATCACATGACCGGAGGCCGTCCATGTATCGTTAGCTTGCTAGCAGCTAGCTGCGTTAGCACCGAGCCTTTGGAGTTCACCAGGAAACGGTGCGACCTAACGTTGACTCGAGCCACCCCCAGTGCGAGGAGCAGTCAAACGTATGCATTCATATTTTTCCGTGTTATATTTCTCGTTGACTCGGCGGCGGGTTGGTTGAAACTGTGAGGTAGTGTTACGTTACTAGCAAGCTCCACCTGCAAGTAAACCTGAGCTAGAGAAAGTAGTGTATTTTATTAGCCTAACGGTGTTCCCTTGTTTTCATTTTTTCATGTTAGCCTAGCTTAGCTAACACCTGGCCAGTTGATAAACCTACAGTTCGTACTCTCTCTACTAGCGGTTTATAGCCATTGGTTTGATGTTGTGTACGTCATATGTGACAAGCTATCTCTTTTTACGTGGTTGTGCTCACAGTGTAATGATCGTTTGGTAGCAGATTATGCTTTATTGCAACAGTGGGGATATAACGGCAGTCCTGTGCCATCTGTTAATCAGGAAACTGATTGCTTGTCACTGTTACAGCTGTTTGTTGCATGGCTGCTCACATCAACATTAAACAAATGAGCATGTGACCAAGGACAAGGGTCTACAGCACATTATCTGGACAAGTGGAGGAGGCCAAAATCAATCGTGGGTGAGACCAAAGAGCTCAAAACATCCACCAAAAATTGTGCTTCTGCAGCAAGATCGTGTTGTACAGATAATAACAATATATTTTGCACATTGCATGTCTCCATTAGGTAAATTATTTCCAAGTGTTCGATCAGGAGTGAATAGCCATGACAACAAAGACATCCCTGCTGAAAGTCATTCTGCTGGGTGATGGTGGTGTAGGAAAAAGCTCCATCATGAATCGCTACGTCACCAACAAGTTTGACGCACACCTTTTCCACACCATTGGCGTTGAGTTCCTCAACAAGGAACTTGAGGTAGACGGCCACCAGGTTACCCTACAGATCTGGGACACAGCTGGCCAGGAGCGCTTCCGCAGCCTGAGGACTCCTTTCTATCGTGGTTCTGACTGCTGCCTGCTCACCTTCAGCGTAGATGACAACCAGAGTTTTCTCAACTTAGGCAACTGGAAGAAGGAGTTCATCTACTATGCAGATGTCAAGGAGCCAGAGAAGTTCCCATTCGTAGTCTTGGGCAACAAAGTGGACGTGACAGAGCGGCAGGTGTCTACTGAGGAGGCTCTGCAATGGTGCAAGGAGAACGGCGACTTCCCCTATTATGAGACCAGTGCCAAGGATGCCACCAATGTAGCGGTGGCGTTTGAGGAGGCAGTGCGTAGAGTGTTGGCAGCGGATGAGAGAACGGACCACCTCATCCCCACAGACACAGTCAAGCTCCACAGAAAGCCTCGCTCCGCCACCACATGCTGTTCATAACATCCAGGAGTTATCACTAACATTAATATTCCTGTAATGCCTGTTATGTGATGAGGCTGTAGGTTTACAATGCTGAAGTAACATCTTATTTAAACAAATTATGCTACTGGCTTTATGATTTGTTTTACCGTTGAAGGCTTGATAATAATAATAGTTGGACTTCTGTTTGAAGAGACATCGAGGAAACACTACGTTTCTTATTACAAATAAACATGAAATCACTGAATCATTCACTCGGCGCTGTCACAATTCAAAAGCCAGGCTATGGAGGGGTAACAGAAAAACAAACTATATTTTGTGTTGGCCCGAGACAGTGTGTGAGTAAATTCATGTCATTACGGAACAGGGGCAATGTATTTGAGAAGTTTCACTTCCCTCTCAAATGCTCAAATGTTCCCTTCTGTCACAAAGGCAAATTATAATGTGATTCTGTAAAATGTGTTTAGAAGTGTACTACCTTGGGCGTGCGATCATCATAGGGTTTCTGAACTTCACTCCCAAATGTAATAATGCAGATAGTGATGAACTGTATATTTATATTTAGAAAATAACAATTCAATAACTTATACAGCCCAATCTTTTGACAATAATAAAGTAGCTAAGGCACTACTTTGTGTAACTAACACAAAGTGGCTTGTTGTCATTGTTGCACCTTTAGGTCTTGTTTGTGCACATTCTGCATAGTGAATAGATAATGGCTATATGCTGGAAGCACTGAGGGGGACAAGATCCCTAACAAAATTAAAGCAAAGTTAACATGCATGGCGTATGGTGTATTTAAGTTTCTGGAAAGTTTTGTATTTTATAACCTGTTTTTACCTTAAATGTCAGTGAATTAATATTTCCTGGAGGAAATTGTAATGAAGGGGCAGTCAAGATTGAGTACATTTTTATTCCACTAATTTGAGTTTATTGTTTTAAATAATGATTTTGATCATCAAAGCACTTCTAACATTTTTTCTACTTACAATTCAACATCTTTCCCCACAGCTTAATATTTAAAATGGTGAACCATTCATTTGCCTTAACTATTTCTCATTGAGATTTCATATATTAAAAGTTGTACTACTGGTATGCTAAACGATAAATAAACCACCTGAGAATTCATACTGTAAAAGCATGTTTTGTAGCCTGTGAAGTCAGAAAAGTCAGTTTATTATCCCAAGGTTTTAACTGAATGTTACCATTCTGTTGTGCTTTCTAACCCCTGCAATAATATAATGCTGAAGGCAGTAGATAAGACATAACACAAGTACCTAACTGCACTAGATTGTGTCTATTCATTGAAATGTTTTTGTCATTATTTGTCAAGCACTCTTGGGATAAGTTTAAGCGTTTATTCCTTAAAGTATAATGTTGATAATTAACATACAGTAGCCATATCCACACCACACCCAATGCAAGAAATCAGGAAACCAAAATTATATTAAAAATGTAAATCAGACAGGAAAGTTTTATAGAAAATCCACATCTGTGTTGAATAAAGTTTGCTTTTGTCAAAACAGGAAAAGACAAACATACATCAAACAAGTGTATTAGGTACAACATATCTACAACAAATAGACAAAAACATAAAAATCCTTGTGTATGTGAAGTGATTAACTCAGGAGATGTTTCTTTCCGAGAAACTGTACTTTCCTCTCAAAAGCCGTGGAGCGGATTGGTGCATTGATTTCATAGAATGGATTCATTGCAAACTGGAAGACAGAATAAATGATTTAATCAAACACTGAAGGAAACAAATATGCCCAGTGTTACCTCAGGGTACTCTAATCATATGGAAGACAACTTACCTTAATGTAGAAATCGTATACATCATTAAAAAAGTTTTTGATTCCATCTTCTTGTCGCACATCATGCAGCATGATGAATCTTATATGTACACCAAATTAAAGAAAACAAAGCAAAGCCAGTACATTCCTTAGATAATGGCAGTATAGCTACAGCTAACAATTTTCATTATCAATTAACTTGTTGATTATTTTAATAAATGACAAACTATCCAAAACTGAAAGATATTCAATTTACAATTGTATAAAAACAGGTAAACATGACATGTGTATGCTTAAGAAGTTGGACAGAGACAATCTTTGGCATTTTTGCTTGAGGAATAACTAAACACATAATCGATTATCAAAACTGTTTAATCATTTTCTGTCAGTTAATTGACTAATAATTTAAGTTATTGTGCATTACTTTATCCAAATTACAGATATACTATGTAGACTTTTTTGTCTGTCAGTAAAGTAGCGATATACTGTACATGGCGATATTTTGTCAATTTTGTGATTGCAATCAATTTTTTAAAAATGTAGTCTGAGAGAATCAAATATAATAGGGGGGAAAAAGGATATGTCCTGCAGTGACAAAGGCAGAGACAAACCACTCGTTGAACTTGTCCACAGTTTTCAAGTACATATTGTTGGACAACCACATGTTTTCATCCACCAAATCCAGGGCTGCGTGTGCGATGAACTGGTTCAGGTGACGATGGTCATCCTGTGGTCAATGAAACAACTTATTAAACTCGATAAAAGAATAAGAGACATAGCATAACTATAAAGGCCTTGTAGTAGTAACATTAAAGAGACATTTTAGTGTGGTCACATGCTTTATAGATTTGTCCTGACTGTTCTGCTGTAGTCTATGGCTAGGCTAATGAATCACACGCACCATTTTTTTTTCCCTCTACCCTGTTACTGGACAAGAAAAGATGTACTGGAATGTACTCTAATGTTATTAAGCCTTGTTACCTTTGATTCAGGCTTCCCAGATGGCAGGAACTCCATCTCAAACACAGGATTGTCATGATGACCAACCATGACAAAATAAAAACTTCCAGACATCGTCTTCCCTTTATCTTTGCACAGCCAAACTGCCCTGAAAACAATTCAGACCAAAAGAAGTATGTTGGACAAATATCCCAAACATCAGTATCAATTTCACGCAAATTATTGTGAACCTTTCAGCTAGCAAGCTAACAATAGCTGCAGCGCTCCACAGGCGCTTGGCGTCGTCTGGCGTTTAAGTGTGAGACTAAAGTAAACATTTCACAACTTAAATGATTATAAGAATGCAACGTAACATTTAAATACAAGAAGGAAAGCGTATTACTTTGATACAGGCGACTTTGT
This sequence comes from Micropterus salmoides, assembly GCF_014851395.1. Taxonomy (NCBI): domain Eukaryota; kingdom Metazoa; phylum Chordata; class Actinopteri; order Centrarchiformes; family Centrarchidae; genus Micropterus; species Micropterus salmoides. The sequence continues at coordinate 16,393,610 of NW_024040596.1, forward strand.
TTTTACCTGTTTATGTTGCTTCCTGGAGAGCTGTGAGTCGTCGCATAAAGATGACGACATGGTCAATTAGCCAAATAAATGTATCAGTCAGTTGCTGTAAAACGGTTGTTTTTAGCTTCGCTTCATATAAATATTATATCACTGAATTGAATAAGTAATATATTATGGATTAATAATAAAAATAATTACAGCGTTTTGATGTTACGTCATAACTGTGGGCCTCCCCGGAATACAAATTTCCGTTGACGGATTTAAATGTTAGAGGCACACCTCCTCTACAGGGACGCCGAAAACGCTTTCTGGTCGTTAGGCTGTTAACTAGATAAATTATTCACTTTTTTTTAGATGCCTGTCAGGTGTTGTATTAAAGAGACAAAGTGACAGTAGTCTAACACGAGGTAAGAACACATCGAAAGTTGTTGAAACGTGAGGGTTTTTTTGTTCTCTAGCTCGCCTTGTTATTAACGTTACCGCGCTGTTTGTTTCTCTTCTGTCAGGACCATAGACTGTATGGTCGGGACCTACATTACAGCACTCGACAGTGATGTCATCGGCCAAGGAAGACACGTTATCCCCAGATGAGCTGAGGAAAAGACTGTATCAAACGTTTAAAAGTAAAGGAGTGCTTGATACGCTCAAAGTAAGTCGTACTAATGACGTTGTTGTTGACCAAGTGTACTCCATTGACCTACGCGATAGAGAGAGTTTGGTCTTCATCCTTGTTCTCTTTCACGCTTTTGATCTGATTCAGACGCAGCTGCGGAATCAGCTCATCCACGAGTTAAAACACCCCCCTTTGACTGGAGGAGAACCAGTTCCCAGAACAGTACCTGGGAAATCTGAACCCTTTTTGGTCTCAGCCTGCAACAGCATAGTGGCTGATCATCTCCGCATCTCGGGGTATGAGTACACCCTTTCTGTATTCTACCCTGAAAGTGGCCTGTGCAAAGACAAGGTGAGCATGCCTACATGACTATTTGTTTAATTTACTGTAGCTTAAAGTGTAATGAAAATGTTTGCAGATTAAGATTTTGTTCTCTGATCCATTTTAGCAGGTTTCCACTAAGGGAGAGCTTCTTCAGCTTCTTAAAATTAGTCCTGAATCAGCCCTTTACAGATCCCTGGTAATCAATGATATGATCTAGCATGTTGAAAATTGTTCTTGAAATAAGTAGAAATAAATCTTGTTGGTAGTAATAGTGTTTTATAATTTGATTTTATTGCAGTTTTCAAACAAAGAGAGCAATGATAAAGGTATTTGCAGATTTCTGTTCCATTTTCTTTTAAAACTTAGGCCTTAGGCTTGAGCCTATCCTTGATATATTTACTCTTTCTCTAACAGGGTTCCTGATCAGCCTTCTAACACAGCTAACACACCATTATACTCACGGCCTGTGCCATGATGCTGATACTCAGACAATCAGCGTAGCAAGTTATGGAGAGTCTCTTGGTACGATGAAATAAAGTCTTAAATTGTATTCTACACACATGCTTTTTGGTGCAGTTTTTAAATGTTTCCTTTGTTCAACATGCAGTTGAGAAGATGAAAATGATTGATAAGGAATACGAGAGCTTCAACTACAGTGGGGATAAATGGTTTTCGCTCCAATCAAAACTGGCTGCATATAGAAAAGAAACTGAAGCACAAATGCAAGCAGAAATGAACACAAAGGTACATGTATGTTTCTACAAAATATTATTCTAATAAGTCAAACACTGTATGAGCAGGCGTGTTTTAAGGGTTAGAAATTATTCTATTTATTTTGTGGCCAATATATGATAATGTAGTATTGCTGGTGGTTAACATTGTGTCTTTTCTTTCTTCAGATGCATCATTTTAAAGATGTTGAAATCGCCAAGGTAAGGATGGAAGAACAAGCTAAATTTCATAAAGAATTTGATAAACTGAAGCAAGAGCTGGAGAGGACTTACGAAATGAAGGCAAAGACATTGATGGACCGGGAGAAAAATGCCATTGATCGGTTACAAAAACAACAAGAGGTAGATTACCGCTGATGTGATGATGTGCTCTGTTTCTTTCTCAAGATTAACTTCAGCAAATCAGAATTTCTTTAAAGTAAAATTACAGCAGGCTGTCAACATCACAGTACTGATTGGCACAATTTGAAATTGCTCAAATCTAAGACAGTGTAATTGAGGCTGTTAATTTGTATTTCTCTTTCCTTTTAGATTGAAGAAAAAAATGTGTATATGCAGAGACAATCTGTCCTGAAAGAAATTGAAACACAGCGGAGCAGAGAAAATGAACTGAGGATGAGAATGGAGGCTTTTGAAAAGTAAGAGCTTTTTCTGTTTACCATTCATGTTTATAAAGGGGGGCTACACTCCCTCCCTGTGATCAATGGTTGACAAAGAATGTTACTGTGTTTGTATGATGATAGGACTTGTCAAATTCATGAGGAGAAGGTCAAGACCACGGACGAGCTGCTGAGGAGGAGAGAACTGGCACTGAAGACGATGGAGGCGACATACGATCAACAGCTGAAGAATGAACTTTCCAGGTATTTTCATCATGAACAAGGTCTCATTTGTAATGTTTATATCAGCCAAACCAGAGTTGGTGAGAGTTGGAACAATGGAAAGACAAACCAAGACGAGTTTGGTGAGTTTTACTTTGCTTATGTCGAATCTGAAAGAAGTATGATGAGCTGCAAGGTAAATTATTGTATTTGTCCATGGAGTTTGGTGGCTTTGGCAAGAGCGTTTAATGGCTGAAACAAGCACTTAGATCCAAAAATGTGGGGAAAATAGGGTCCAGGTTGAAATTACCAAAGTTTATTTAACCATGTCATTGTGTGACCAGTTGATGGCACTGTTTTGTAGGTTTTACCATTAATAACAGCATCCTGTGTGCACAATATACAAGTCATAGATTTATTCCGTTCTCCAGGAAAATGTCTTTGCTTACTGTTTGAATGTTATCAGAGATAATTGTTTTGTTGGTGAATGAACGTCAATAAATAAGTTAAAATTGGGTACTCCAAAGACCCAACAGCCCAAAAAGTGAATTTCTGTGTTAATATGCTTATCATATTACATCAAAACTATGATTTACCAACTATGACTTACTTGACAATAATATAGTTACGTAGTGCAGATTTCCGGACTTAAGACTGTTTACCGGCTGTCAGCAGCTCTGACTATGAAGTAACATACATTTAATCAAAATCATTATTTAAAACAATTGATGATCCATTTGACCAAATGAGACACACAGTGCTTTAACAGTTCTTTAGATGGCAGCTGGTTTGTTTTATTACTCTGCACCCTTCTGTAACAGGAAAAGTTTCAAAGCTCTTTTTGACTGTTGTTCTTATGATTTTTATAAATTTAGGTATCAGCTTGAGTTGAAGGAGGAATTTGTCAAGAGAACAGAAAAACTAACCAAGAATGAGAACAGAAACAAAAGTGGGTATTTGCATACCTGTAAAGTTACTGACTGTTTTGCTGTTACCTGTGGTTTGATCATGTTTACTTTCTTTTTATTTCTCAGTGGAAACTGCTCGTATCCAAAAGGAGTCTGCTGTAATTAATGCCAATTTAGTGGAGCATAGTAGAGCATGTTCAGAGCTGAGACGGCTGCAGGTAAACAACACAACTTCACCTTCTTCTCTGGGCAACAGGCACAATATTTCAGTCCTACAAAATAACTGTACACTTTCAATCAGTCAGTATGATGTGATCCTGCAATAACTGTATTTATGTATTTGATAATTAAGTCTCTTTTCTCTTTTCATGTCTCTTGTTTCCCAGGCTGAGTTAGAGACATCACAGCAGCAGCTTTCTCTAATGACTCAACAGAAGGAGCTGTTAAGGGAAAGACTGGAGACCATGAGTGACTACCCCAGTTTGAAAAGAGAGAAAACAGAGCTGCAGGGGCAACTGCGACTGCTAAAGAAACAGCTGGAGGAGGCCCAAGAGGAGAACCGGCTTCTCCATGCAGGTGAGGTACCTCCCAGGGGACTTGGCTTTCTGCAATTTGCCCATCTAGTTTACCATTAGGGAATGATGGAATCAATTTTTTTTTGTGATAATATACAACTGATTCCTTTGTGGCTGGGAATTTTATTATCTGAGAGTTATTGTTTATAATATGTAAATATCAGTACCTCCAAAATATTTATAACTGTGATAAAGTTCTTATGTTGCATTCATTGCGAGCGGTGGGAGATGCAGTGTACTGTGAAGCATTCATGTTCATCTGTCCCACTGCTTCTGGCTCAGCTAATTCTTTTTGAATGTGTCTTGCCTGCCAATGTGGGGGCCTCTGTGCTGTGTTTGTAGCTCTGTGTTGAGTAAGTCTCTAAACAAGCAACCAGTGAGGGAATGGGAACGAGAAGTGGAGTGAATGGGAGCAGTGAGCAGAGACAGAGAGCTGCCTTTACCTATGGCAGATAACCAAAACATAACCTATCTCTGAGGGATACAGTATTATTTCTGTTTAAGGAGGGGCAGGGAAAAAATTTCAACTGGATACCCTAAATCCGAACACCTTCTGTGTATCACCAGGTGTTTTGTTTGTTTTTTTTAGATAACCGAAATAGACACTACTGGCAAAATATTTTATGTTTATGTTTTGACTCTGATATCCCATCTCAGATTTAGCCAAGCCGTCCAAAGAGCAGCTGGCCCTGCAGATGGAGCTACGGAGGCTACAGAGCGCTCGCAGTCTGGATGAGGAAGAGTTTGACAACCAGAAACAGGTGCTGCAGGCACAGCTCCAGAGTGAGGTCAGTCGCATCGCAGCCTCTCGCTGAGTGTGGGAAACTAAGTCAGTTTTTTTTTTTTTTTCCCAGGCAGTTTGTTCTCGCCTTGGGGAATGGCTTGTGTAAATGGGGTTTGTTGCTTTCGAGTGACCTGTACTTATCGTATACTTTACCCTGTGTGTCAACAATATAAAAAGTCCTGCTGTTTTCTGCAGGTGGAGCGGTGCGCTCAGCTCAAGGGTCAGTTGATAGAGTGTGAAGAGAAGTCACAATGGATGACTAACCACATTGAGGACCTTAAGATGCAGCTTCGCCAAACTCAACAAGGTACCCAATGACTGGGCATGCATGTGTGCCATGTCCTAGTGATTAGTTACTTCCAATCATGTAGGTTCCTGTATGCAGTTATATATGTTACAATCAGTAATGCATAACTTCTGTTTTATTTTTGCTTTCCATAAACTGGCTTCCTTTTCAAATTTTAAAGAACCCCGAACACACTCAGTAACTATAATATATTATATACAAGAAAGGAAGTCGTGTCAACCAGATCCTAGGTGTAAATGCATGTGTGAAGACTTCTTCAAATTAGTTGTAGCAACTTTTTTTTTTTTTTTCTCTGATTTGTGCTCTTGAATGGGGGTTGGTCTTGTGTATTAGTGTTCAAACTATCTCTCTCTCTCATTTGCTTTTCCTTTTCTTTCCCATTTCTTTTGTGTAATCCATGCAATGATGGCAGCTCTTGAAAATGAAGTGCTGCGTAACCCCAAGCCCTCTCTTGTTGATCGTTCAGTGTTGGAGCTCAGCGCAGACAAGCTGGTTCCCCCTGACATCTATGTGGACAGGGCTCTGCTGAGGGCCAGGGTGGGTTATGATGGTATTTGTGAATTGGGCGGGCCCATGCGAGGACACAAGGCGCCTTGGAGTGACTCTCCAGACTCCGACATGGAGCTGGTGGCTGAGGCCAAGGCTCGGATCCAGGAGCTGCAGAAAGAGGCTGAGACCTTGGAGGAAGCCTACAGGAACTACCAGCAGAGGGCAGTGCGCTCCACCATCTCCCACATGCTTCCCCCTAGACCCCTTTCCCCACAACCAACACATCCTTCCCATCACCCTGACCCTCCTCTAAGAAAGCAAGTCTCTCACCATTCACACACCCACTCACCACACAAATCTAAGGTCTCACACAGACCACTGTCTCCACAAACCACCAGAACGCCCTCCTCAACCTATGACACCAGAAACACCATACTACCTGCACAACCAAGAGTGACCTTCTTAGAAGACCATAACCAACCACAGTTCACAGTTTTCCCTGATAACAGTCTCCAGTCTTTAACTGAAGCCCTGTATCTAAGAGATGGACACTCTGAGGATGGGAGCAACCCTCCACCCAGATGTTTATCCTCCCCACCACACTCTTCCTCTAGGCAGAAACTTCAAAGAGAGATTGCAGAAGGTACCTTTACCCCGTCAGTTCACACCTTTTTCATGTCAGTCTTTGGATTATATTCTTATTACCTAACATGAAGTCTTTGCCCGTGATAGAAGCAGTTGTGTCTCCGGTGGCATTCCCGGAGCTGCCGCCTGACAGACAGCTCCCTCGCGCCCCCCACAACGAGGTGGTGACCTCAGGTGACTTTTCCTCTGAGCTCAGTTCACCTCGAAGTCCTCAGCTCAAGAGCACAGCGCGAGACCAGTGCAGGTACCATCTGGCATCCCTTAATCAAGGACATTACAAAATTTCTATTCACTCTATGTAGTGAAAGTGAATCCTAATGCCCTATGTTTGCCCCCGGTTTCTGTCAGTCCACCAAAGCTACAGCCTGAGTTCTCCAGCTTGGAGTCTTCCCCACAGCCTGAGAAAATAAGCCTTGAAGATCTCACCGGGATTTTGTCAGGTACTCTTATTTGTTGGTGTATGTTCTCACTATTTAAACTACACTAATATACTGTGAAAGGGGATGTGAGACCTAGTTTTAGATCTTCTCCACTTTGCAAATACTACATGGGAGTGTGATTGTGTGTGCTTCATCTGTCCATACAAAATACTTCAAACAAGCTCATTACATTTTTAAATACACAATGTTCTTAGTGATGTGTTAATGTGCGTTTTGTTTTTCAGTTTTTATTATCATTAATTTAAGTAAAATCCCAGTAACAAAATGGAGTATATCCGGTACGGAGGTTTTGGAGTTGGGTAGGGCTGTTTTTTAATGAGTGTGTGACTGGCCTCCAAAGTGTCCTTTCAGTGGCCCCGCACAATGGTGAAGATGAAGGGCAGCTGATTATGTATTCTGTGCCGGTCCTCTGGCCCTGTTGCATTATGGTGGGGCATAAAAGATCTCTTTGTGCATGTCTCCCTCCAGAGCCCAGCCACATTCCAGAGCTTCTCCTGGACACTGTCGTCCCTCTCTCTGAGGAGGCCCCTGACGGCCCACTGTCCCCCGCCCACAGGAACTCCCAGAAGACCCAAAAGACTTGCAGGCCCAGGCGGGTGAGTTGTTAGTCCCCGAGTTATTGACGCGCCATCTTGGTTGACCCCAAATGACAAGAATGGCCACCTTCTACTGTACACAATCACTGTTTGAATCTTTCATTTTTTGCTCATTCTGGTGTCAAACCAAAATTATCAAAAATGCATTGACAACTGATTTGTCTCATGTCAAACCATATGTTTTATAGAAGTCCCACAAACCTTGGGTGAATCATCTGCTAGGGAAGAAGATGAAGAGCAAAGGTGGGAAAGGGAGCGGAAGGAAAGGCAAGAACGAAGGCAAAGGGAGGAAGAGGAAGCCAGAGAGAGGGAGCTGCAAGAACTGGCAAGACTGGAGAGAGAGATGGTAATGGTTGTCTTGCACCAAGTTCTTCTAAAACTCCTCTTTCTAATCATAATAATCTAAACATATTTATGTCAACCAAGTAAACACAGCCTGATGAAATTAAAATTGACAGTATCTGTGTCTAACCAGCTTATGCAACAGGTGGAGAAACCAGGACAGGAAGAAGAAATTGGAAGTAAGAAAGGAGGAGATTTAGAGCCAAAGCAAGAAGCGGATGATGACGGCGAGGAGTCTGAAAATCCATTGGAGAAATACATGAAGATGGTCCTGGAAGCAAGAGAGAAGCAGCATGCGCAAGTGAGTTGCACACCTATTTGTCAGAGACTCCTGTAGAACTTTTGCTTTTGAGATGTGGCTTGTAGCAGCCTCCCTGTGTGTTTAAACTGAGTGCGTCTCTGTTTTCAGAGCCCTGTAAGAGAAGAAGCAGGACATACAAGCCCAGAGGCTAAGAGTTTGTCTGAGGAGAAAGATGGCAGGTAACTCAAAAAGGGGGGGGAGGGACAGTTTAATAGGCCGGACACAAAATAGATGAATAGGTTTATGACTTTACTTAAAGCTATGCGGTTACTGTAGGAAAGTTTAATAAATATATAAGCCCACATAATCCTCTTCCAAAAACATTAAATTTATTTCTTGGTTTCTCATCTCCTGGTCTTTTGAATGTTGTTTGTTCTGGAACTATGTTGTCTTAAGTGAGTTAATTGTGAAACACTGTACTATTTTTGCTTTTTTTTCCCCTGTCCCTTGAGACTGTCACCAATTTACCTGATTTTGTTTTCTCAGTATTGCAGCATATTCACACAAGGATGAAGATGATGATGATGATTTCTGGTGAGCTGGTTGTCCCAAAGTGCTATCATAAACTGAACTATTTAAGCATCTGTAGCCTTGCACTGTTAACAGGTGTGAAGCATTTTATTGTTTATATTTTAAGATTGGGCTTTCAGTATGTATATTTGACACACACTGCATATGTATGAATAAATCATATTGGATTTATAATGGTTTCCTTTTGGATTGACTGTACACCACCAAACAGTCTATTCCTATCATGCAAAAAGTGGGAGGAAAAGTCACCACAACAGAGAGATTAATTTTTTTTATTGTCTTTTTATTTTCATAAAAACAGTTGAATAATGTCAAAGGGGATTTCAGTCAGACAAAATGCTGGATTGTTGTCTTCCTGGTGATTGCTGGGTAGCCTTTATTCTTTAGTTTTTGGTTATTCAACAGGAAACACAGCATATAGAAATGAGATGTCCATCAGCTTCATGTACCTCCTTTCGTCACTGTACACCTGTGGCTATTAGTCCTGCAGAGAACTATGCAGGTTCTGTACTACAGTATCTCAGATACTGTGTAAAACACACAGGGCAGAGAGTCATAATGAGAGAGAGAGAGATTTTTTTTGAAAGTCGAATTAAAAGTTACGCATGACTAAGTAACGAGGAAGCCCTTGACATTCATAGAAAATACAGGTATACTATCAGGCAACAATAAGACGCATATTTTTGACTTGAATAAAATAACCTAAAAAACCAGCTATAACTAATCGGCTACATAAATGGATTAATTTGTATTGGGTTAGAAAAAAAGGAAACAGGCAAGCACTGCCTACTACTGATGTCAGTATACATGACTGCACATCCTGTGTGTCACTGCAGTAAGAGTTGTCTTCATGCAACAAAGAAACATCAAGTTATCCCTGTAACTAATGGAATAAAAGTTTACATGAGAGACTATGTCAGCATTATGACAAACGGATGCAATTATAGAAAAAAAACAATTAGGTGGTTTTATCTTCAAAAATAAAACTAAATAATACTCACTTGTAACAAGTTTACATTTTTCACACCCTCAGTTCTTCAGATCTGTAGATTTTTCCAAAGGAACAATTAAGTCCAGGGATGTAGGAGAGATCCCAATGTGTGTGCTTAGTTTACTTTGCAGCTACCCTGAAACAGAATGTGTGTCTGAGGCATCTCTTTACAAATAAAATGGGATATCCAAAGAGGGAAGTGTTTGTTCTAGTTAAATTGCTGTGTATTCTCTAGCACACACCTGAGGTAGTGTTAATGTAGGCCATGAATGTTCTGAATTACTTAAGTAGCTGTACAATGAAATGTAGAATCTAGAACCAATTATTAACACTTAAGATTGTCACTAAAATTCAGATGCAGTTAAACACTTGAACTTTAAACATTTTTACAACAAAACTGGGTCCACATTATATATTTTACCTCTTTCCTTACTGTGACGTCAAAGCAAAACATGTTACACCCCAGTCTTGCGCCAGTAGTTTATAAATCAATGGTTCTTCTAGGAGTGGCACACTAACTCAGATTGGATATAAGGCCTGTCATGATGTATAAAATTCATCTGCATTTTTTGATTGAAAGAGAGCAAACAAATTAAAATGTTACATTCCCTTGTGGAAAACTGGCCACCACAGCTCAAAAAGAAAGACAGAGCAAGACTGTAAAACAAACGGACATCGTTATGCGTTGTGTAAGAATAGTGCAATGTCTCAAGCTTTACCAGCAAAAAAAAAAAGGGCTACAGAAAATCAAACACTACATGAATATCTGAATTCAAAACAGAATTCATCCAGAAAAGAATAGAAAATGAAATAAAAATACAGCATAAATGAAATTTTAAGTAGCAGTTCCAAAAATACTTCTTGGTAAGTTAGTGCAGAAAGCAACACGGATGCATTAGTTTGTTTGGAGCCTGGTTAGTACTGCACAGTGGCACAGTAGTTGGCAGGTTATTTTAGCTGAGCATTGTCTTGGTCCAAAGGGGCCACAGTGGTTGGCCACATGTATTTTTGTGTGTGTATGCGTGTGTGTAAATTGTGAGTGTGAGAGTTTAATGTCCTTATGTGTAGGAATTGAGGCATTCCTTTGAGCGTGACGTGATGTCCTGCAGCTCCCGCTCTTCCTTCATTTTGATGTCTTGGTAGGCATGCATTTGACTGGCATCCTTAAGGTAGGCCCAGTTTGCTGAGAGAATCATGAGGAAGTGGATCTGGAAGAGAAGGGTGAGGTGGATGGCCGGTGAGCATGTCAAAGGTGCAAAGCAAGCTACAGGAGTCAGAGCTACATTACAGACATACACAAACAAAGTTGTAAAAAGACTTAACACACAAGGTTGGCAAAAGACATTACTGGAAAAGACTTATTGTAACAATACTGTTACAATTATTCCTAATACCCGAGTTACGTTACTATCTTGCTATGCAATACTACAGAAATTAAAGTTAAGGTGTCAGAATGAGTAGAGAAGAGAAAGAGAGCCAAAGGTTGTGCATGCAAGTTTTATGCAGCTGTTAAAGCTTGAGGTTAGTGCAAAGCATGAGATTTTATATTTTATGAATCTGACCCTGTTCCAAATGAGGCCAATGTGAGTATCATATTGGTGTAGGATTTATATAAAAAAAAAAAGACCAAGTAGGGATTCTTTTGTAAACAAAGATTGTTTATTTTTATATAGAAAGTAAAAGCTACAGTCTTCAAAAATGTAGGAGAAAATTAAATATATGAAATATGGAGTATAAGTAACTATAAACAGATCAAAGAATCTGAAAAATGTAAGCATGCGGGCTCAGTGTTAAGATAACAAATGGCTCTTTAATGGCACTTTGAGGAAAAAAAAATAAAGGAAATGTATGAAACAAAACAACCTCATTCTTTTATTTATAAAATACATTAAAATGAAAATGAGGCTTAGGGCCTCATGCAGAAGTATACCCCTGGTACTGGCCTAACCCTTCATAGTGTGCGGCTGTGCTAGGTATGTGCAGTTACAACTATTACAATAACTGGTCACCACAATACTCATCAGTATAATACAGTTGATGAAAGGTTTTTAGTTCAGTTTAGAATCTAACTTGTGACAAAAAAAAATATTAATACTGCATGTTTTCTGTGTAACACTTCATGGGTTGGTAGCAACAAGTTAAGGCTAAGGAAAGAAACCAAAGAAATAAAAGGACAAGGCAATTGGCCACTGCTACTTTGCCACTGTAGCTAGTCCTTTTGCAAATGTATAACTAGAATAAAGTATTCTGATTGATTCTGAATTCACCAAAACTAATAATCTGGCAATGAAAAACAAAGCCTGAGAACTCCTTTAATATTTGTCATCAGTTGTCCATGTGGACTAATTTCAGAGCTTTATACTGTACTTTGACATGTGCTTGGTGCAGTGTATGTCCCTCCTTTCCAATTTAGATATTACAACCTGCACAAGTATCTTACATTTAAGTGCTTCAGCAGTTTGTGCTCAAATTCACACTTCAGCTCTGACTGGAGTCAGCTAATGCTTGACCTGTTATGCAAGGAGAGGTACAGCATGCTAAATACTGTAGGCTTTTTAAAAAAAATCTGAGATACTCATGTTGCTTTTGTGCAGGTCAAAATGAGCTTGACACATTACGAATATAAATAACACTGTTGTGGATATCTAGCTGTGCACATTTCTGTAAAATCTGATGGTGACAAGTGGCTATAAGCTAGTGCCAAGGAAAGCAGAACAAACCAGTCAACTAAACACCACCCCAATCTGAATACAACTTCATCAGGTGTCCTCAAACAAGCAATATCCCTGGATACCAAATGCTAAAGAAGCATACAATCAGCTATTTACACTAATGGAGAGATGTTGATTTTTCTATTCTCATGTCATTTGTTGTCAGTGGCAACTGTCTCTACTCAGTACACCCTCAAATGTTGTACTGTGCGCTCAAAACAGTTTAAAACTTAGTGCAGCAGTCTTCTCGACTCTTAAACTTCAAAACGGCAAAGTTATAAGTGGTAGCCATCATGTAGATCAGCTGGTGGAAGAGAACAGAAAAGGATGTAAGAGAACATGCCGGTGACCTCGTCACTAGTACTGTGACAAGTTAGCAAAAGTGACCAATAATTTTCCAGCAGTAAAATGTTTTGTTTTTTGTTTTTAAGTGGAGGAAAAAATGTTAGACTATAATTTTACAGTATCCTACCTGGGATTTTGTGGTTCAAACTCATGATTATGATTTTTTAGAAATGACACCCTTTAAGATGCACAAACAGCAAGCCCTAACTACACTTTCCATCCATCCTAAAATAAAAAAAAACACAGCCATGTGCATTTAAGCAGATGGTAAACAGCAAATGGAATTACTATGTGTAATCTTCTTTAGTGTGGTTACATAATCCATATGGGAATGAGAAGGGGAGCACTCGACACATGATCTGCTGATACAAACCGTGCAAAGGTGGACTAAAGGGAGAGGATGGAGAGACCGGAAGAAACTTACCAGAGCGATCACGGTGGCTCCTGCCCCAGCGCACGCTATGATGTACAGGTGATAAGACAGGTAGAACTAGAAAAGGAGAAGCAACTGTGATTTTTCTTCAGTTGATCAAAAAAAAGGCATTTCCATGCTACGCCCCTCTGCTCTCCTCTGTAAGGCATTTGTATGAATTTGCATGGATAAAAGACAACCTCTTACCTCACTGGTGCTGCAGATGTTACCTAGCGTAGATCCACAGGCCTTGCCTGGCATGGCATTCCATGGGATAATTCCTGTCGCCAAGAAATTAAGGGTATACACTCAAATTCATTGTACTATGTGAATAATGATCAGACCTGTCAAGTACTATAATGAGTTGATGTCCACTGAGTACAAAGCACAACATTGTTTTTTTTATTTCTTAAAATCTCTGATAAACTTTGGGCACCCTGATTTTACACATGACCATCAGTTAGCTCATCAAAACAGTTGTGTCTTTTGTGGTAATCTTTGGTTGAACTGGTCACAATCAGAAGACACATACAACAAGTAATGAGGTCTCACAAATTGGCCCTGCTTGAATTTAAGGGGTTACAAGCCAAAAAGGACCCCCTAATTTAGAACAGTGTATTGGTTCAATGCCACCAGGGTGTGTGCACTAACAAAAGCTGCGTGAATAAAACTAAACAAGACCTATCCTTGGGTCAGCTGGGATTGGCTCCAGCCCCCCGCGACCCTGTACGCAGGATAAGTGGTTGACGATGGATGGATGGACATATCCTTGGACAAAGTGGTCATCTCTTACCATACTGACGAACATCCACGCAGATGGCATCAATGTTGGTGACGTTGACCACGGAAGAATTCAAGGTGGTACAGGTAGACCACATGTTATAGAAGAGGAAGACCGGCACGGCAGAGAAGCCAAACACACCTAGCCAGGCCACACCCAGAATGTATGTGAGCAACACAAACTGAGGACACAAAGATGGCACAGGGTTAGCGTAGTCAGATAACAATTACACTCCTTCTCATCCTCCTTTATACTGTTTATCATCATCTTCATCTTTGTATGCATTTTATATTTTAATCACATGGTATGAAACTTTTTTTTAAGCATTAGGTGCTTAAAAAAAGTCAGTTGCCATACCATTCCACTGATGCAGCGGCCACAGATGGTGGTCTTGAACTCGCTGTGCAGTTCCTTGACTGCACTGGTTGTGTAGAAGCCCTCAGCCAGCAGAATGATCCCATACAGGAAGAAAAACGAAGCAATGCCATAGATGACATACTGCATCAGCTGTATTCTGTTAAAGAAAAATGTCACATATAAGCTTAGTTCTGCCTGTAAAGCTGCAATTGGTTAAAAACATAGTAAGTCAATGACTTAGCCTCCTTACGCAACACTTGGAGAGACCCACTAAAAATGTCAGGTAAAGGAATATATGCTGCTTATTTATAATTTTGTTTGCATGCAAGCTTGAAAACATGAGTAATCTTAAACAGAAGGTTATGATTGAGACTGTGGGCCAGCTTGCCTGGAAAATGTGAGGAGCGACGCTAAGCCCAAATGTGGAGATAACAGGTGATGCCTGTCTCTGGAAATCATCCGCCAGGAGACAGACTGCATCTGTACACATCTTAAATTAAAGAGTGCACTCCAAATCTACACCAACATAAAACATAAGTGCAGTCCTGTCTTTTGTCATTCCTCTTTTATTGTCTGAACTAGTGGGTGCACTGTTAAAAAAAAAGGAAAAAAGAGGGTCCATATTAGGACTGTTCTGTAGGATAAGGTGAACATGGGAGACATCAGCTAAAAATAGCATTCATAAGGTCAACCTCATTAAAAGTGTTTTAGACCTCTTTATCGTGATGGTTACGTAAGAGCAATTTTTCACAGTGAGCAGATTGGGTAATGGATCCTACTGTGACATTAGAGGCACAATATTTTGAACTATCACAGAGTTTACCAGGATATCATACTCATCCGTTTTATTTGTTTCTCAGACACTGGCAAGCATTACAAGCGGCCATGTGGTACATACACAGAGTATGAGGTCACTTACACATCAGTCAACATGGCATGATCACTAGTGACCTTGGAGAAGTGGGTTTCCAGGATTGTCATGGTGCTAGTGAGAGCCGCATGGCCACATCCGCAGAACAGGGCAACGCCAGAGAAGCAGAGGATCGTAGCGACCAGCGACGCGTACGGCACCCCGCCTAAACATTTGATGCAGCATTCAAAGCAACCTGTAGAGAAAATAGAAATTGTGTCAGTGATAAGTGTCATTTGATCTCACGGAACAGTAATTTATCCCAAACCTTTTTACCGTGAAACTGAATAATAGCCCGGGCTTTTATTTGATAAAAATCACTGAATTGACCCTGCCTTTATTTGGGACAGGTGTCCATATGGGACAGGCCTTTAATGGGACAGGCCTTTAATTCTTTTTGCACAAAACTGAAACTACTATGAAGCAGTTTATTTATTTCAAACAGAGTAATACTTTTAAAAATTATCAAATAATATCAAATACACGTCATTCATTTGATCTTGCTCCGACAGACGGCTTATGCAACAACACGGTGAAGGATGAGAGAAGTTAGCAGACAGAGAGCGATGGACTTCACATGACAGGATTCACAACTTGGATACATTTTTCTGAAAAACCCTTTATTCTCCTATGCACGTAGACCCTATGCAGGAGTATAAAGGGGGCTACGCGGAGGCACCGTCGATTTGACGCAGAAGTATAAATTGCACTTAAAGGAATATAAATAATCAAGAAACAGACACATTCGGACTTAACGAGCGCTTCAAAGTTACCGTGAGTCAGCACTTTTTCCCCCTTTTGAAGGTTACACCGGTAAATCTAGTTCTAGTCTAATCTTGTTGTTTCCATTAAATGAACTTAACAGTGGTATTGTGGAGAATCTAACCGATCCAACGATGTTCAGCATGTCCATATTGATCATACGTATAAACATTAATATCGATCTATCGAATATTAACAATCTAAGCAGCTTAGAAGCAGCTGAAGCGGGCGGCCCCGCGGGGTTTAAAAGGTTTTATACATCAAAAAAATTTCTATAAAAACCAGGTGTTTAATTAAGGCAGGCGTTTATTTGTCCAAATGTGTTCCCACATCAGGCTCGGCTATTAATTGAAGTTTTACGGTACTTTAAAAGGCCACATAATAAATTCTATGTCAACATCAGCTCATAAGGGATTGTGTTTTACTTGCAGGACAGGAAGTGATCTTACAGGAATGAAGTATGAGATGAATATTCATATGAATCATCCATCAAGCATCTATCTGAGTGCCCAGGCCAGAGGCGGGGTTTACCCTGGACATATCTATAAATACTTTTGTAACTGATTACAACAAATGGCATTTTTTCACTCATCAGGACTCATTAAGAGAACAACGGATTGACTTACAGATCTAAAGAATAAAGTGTCTTCCTCAATGCTGCAAAGGAAATGATACAGACAGAGCAGACAAGTCTGTTCAAAATAAGTTTCATAAAATTTGTCTGTGGTCACGCTTGATGCGCCGTGCTCCTGTCAAGACTTCTGCGATGTAAAGTACCAGCGGAAACAATACAGCTTTGCCATGTGAGACTGAGGTTCTACACTGTCTTGAATGTTTCATCTGACTTTTTATCACTACACTTAACAGAAACTAATGGCCATCCAGCAGGTCAGAGCAATGGGGGACTGCCAAGCTGTAATGGAGATCAATGGCAATGCACAATGAGGGAATGAAGTGACCCAGATTGCTTTGCCTCATCCAATGTGTTCTTATGCCTTGTGAAATGGAGCCAGTCACTACAATGCACTGTCTGTGGACGCACGCACAAACAACCCACAGTGTGCTTCCAATCAGATCCACATGTGTCTGACAGGATGTTGTTGAGTCATAGGACATCCAGGTCAATGGCTATTAATGTTTTAAAGCTCTCACATATGCGTCATGTCACACTGCAACTAAAGTATACTATGTGTATGTGACAGAGGCGGCTTGTAGTGGCAACCTAGAGAGAATTATCTCCAACTCTACAGTTCCTCTCAACACTATTATAGTGTGTGTCTATTAGAGTATTTTAGCTTCATTAAGCTCTTAAGTTTTCCTGTCTGAAACTGTTGGTTCAAACTTACCACTTTCATCACTACTTTGATAAACATTCAACTGACAAAGTTAGGAACTAGCCGGTCAACACAGGGGAGCACTTAGCAGCTAAAAAGCCAGATATTTCTCTCAGGGGTTGGTGGAGTCCAAAACAGAGCTAGGCGAAGAGTCAATATTGAACTTACATCCGGCAGGTACGCACTAACACATTTCCAAATGTATGCTAATGTTGCTCCACATCTGCTGGATATATAAATAACCAAATGTTTGTTAGTAACTTCGCCATATAAGCTAGCTGCACTTCTAAGAGCCAAGTTCTTGTGTCTTTTTTCTTATTTCTGCTCTTTCTTCTACCTTGTTGGAAAAGGGGGGAAATAATTGGGATGAAGTATGTTCAGCAAAGATTTGTGTTTTTCTTTGAAGAAAACTGACCAAACATTATTTTCTACTTGCTTGCCTCTTCCATAGAGGGAATAATCCTGAAAGTTCATCTGTGTTTGTGCTCTTTGCTTTGACAAAGAAAATTAAAACAGATACACTGCTGCTGGGCCAGTGCTTTTGCTTCATCCTGACTGTTTGTGTAGTACAGGGAGATAAAAAAAAAAAAAATAGTCACATGGTGGGTGAATAGGAGTTGCCATGGCAGCATGTTAACCACAACTCAATGTGTGCGCCCACAGCGGAGTCGCTAACTTCTACCGCAGCCCACATTTCTGTGATGAACATGTAGGGGAGGGTGAGTGGGCTGCTGGGTGTCAGAGCATAGAGATCCACAGGATAATCAGCCCAGCTGCAATGTAAATACAGTCTGTTTAAAGGAAGAGCTGCTCTTGTAGTGGATGTCACTGTCAGGTTGTTCTGATCCAGTATCAGACTACATCTTTGCTATAAATCAACTGGCGGTCACAGTTCACCCTCCTGTTAGAGACAAAATGTTTCCATATGAAAAACGTAGTTAGGGTTTATCTCCCTCTTGAATTAAATGTGCACGGTGACAGCAGT
Organism: Micropterus salmoides; assembly: GCF_014851395.1. Taxonomy (NCBI): domain Eukaryota; kingdom Metazoa; phylum Chordata; class Actinopteri; order Centrarchiformes; family Centrarchidae; genus Micropterus; species Micropterus salmoides. The sequence goes on from NW_024040596.1 coordinate 16,411,596, forward strand.
TACACTGGTTTATTATGAATTTATTTGATTGAAATCAACTGTGACATGGATGAAAATCAGCATGACTGCCCAGCTCATTAAGTGTCTGTTTGGTTTCAAACCCTGCCTTCAAATGCGTCACTATCCCCATTAGGTTAGCTGTCAAAAAGATGATGACCATGATATCATTACGACAGTCAGCCTGAATTTTACTGAATCTCTGTCTGATGACCACAGATATGGATGTCTAAAGCTATAAGAAACAAAACGATCTCTGAATGTATGAAATGCTTCAAAAGCTTTGAAACATCACATTGACCACATAAGCAAACTCCCCTGGAGCAGCATGGAGAAGGTCAGACTAACATGTCTGCTTCTGCCATGCTTGTCTAACTTGGAGCACTTAGAGAGAGAAAACCTACATTATGTTGAAAGGCCACCATTCCGATCAATAAGCCATCTGTTTGATTAGTGTCCATTCCACAGGAGTGGTTTGCTTTTGAAGCATCTATCCATCCAGACTGAGAATGATGCTTACACATCTGTCTCTCAGTGGAGAAACCTTGTGTCACTTATCTGGTTGTTATGCTTAATAACACAGCAAATCCAAGGTGGTATTTTCACAGCTGGATTGAACATGTTGGCAGGTTAGTATAACTCTGTTCTGGCTGACTGAAAAAAAACACTGGCATAAGGACAGAAGTGGTTAGCAACCTCAGAAATACTACTTTGTTCACAAAGGGCCTCTGTGAAGGCTTCAGTCTTGGTATTAGACATCAAGGGAGACAGAAATTACATTAAAGCCCAATGCCACTTTCAAGTAGTCCTGCACAAAGTACCATGGGGACAGTAGTCTGCACCAAAGTAAAATCAGTCTCATTCAGTCGACGGATTAAAAGGAAAGGTGGGATTTGAAGTAATCGCAGGGTCTGGGAGATATTACGTGCAGCCTTAATTTTAAATCTGCCAACTTTATAGACGGCTGCATGTTTCAGAATCAGTTGCTGACACAGGCTTTGCATGGGGTTGAGGGTGGGAGGTGGTGCTGAACTGTTGGGTTAAAGGAATAATTTTACACTTATTATTCACTTATTCACTTTCTTGCCGAGAGTTACATAAAAAGATCAATGATACCGCTCTCATATTTGTTCATTAAATACAGGGCTACAGCCAGCAGCCAGTTAGCTTAGCTTAGCACAAAGACCGGAAACATCTGGCTCTGTCTAAAAGGTAACAAAATCTATCTTACAGAATCCTCTACACCTCTAAAACACATTAATTTAACACATTCTAACTTGTTTGTATAATCCGTACAAATGACAATTTATGGTTTTACGGAGTTTTTGTGCCTATTTCTTGGCCTGGCGCAGTGACTTCCTGGAGTCTGTTTCAATACTGTATTTATCAGATTTGAGAGTGGTAGCGATCTTCTCATCTAACTCTTGGTAAGAAAGCAAATAAAAATATATCCCAAAATGTTAAACTATTGCTTTAATATACTGTATAAAAAATAATAATTTTGAAACCAAACGTCTCTTATCAGATTCTTTCTCCAAGTTAAATATAATTCCTTTAATTTATATAAATGACTAGTCTAGATTCTGCAATGGATAACACAACATTTCACTGGGAATGTTGTAATGTGTATTTGACAATTATTAGACAGACTTAGCCAGTATCAGTCAACCTACAACACCTCAAAGTGTGGACTGTTTTCTGTAGTGTACTGTGTGGGATTTCATAGTGCACAGGATATTGCAGACCAGACTAGCTGAAATTATCCTCCTCCACAGTAGGAGATGGTGACTCTCAACAACAAGCATGTACTAAATGGATCCTGCTGGTTTGTTCTGAGTGGAGCACCATAAATGAAAATCACGTTGAGCCTTTTCCCTCTGATGACTTTCACATGCTCCCAGTCCCTGACTAATACTCCTGGTTAGACCCTCCAGCCACTTCAAGACTCTCCACTCTCCAACTCACCGCTACAGTACATGAATGAGAGGAGGAGAGACAGAATGAAAAAACAGAGTGGGAGAAAGAAATACAGACAAGTTAGCGACTGTTTGTAATGACAATGTCAGGCCTTACAGCAGAGGCTAGAATTGCCACATCGGGATCACGAGGAGAAAGTGTGTGTGTGTGTGTGTGTGTGTGTGTGTGTGTGTGTGTGTGTGTGTGTGTGTGTGTGTGTGTGTTTGCATGTTGTGTGAGAGAGACAGAAAAAAAAAAATAGAGACAGAGAGCGAGTCCAAGAAATCCTGATACAAAGAGCCAGTGTGTGCAGCACTAGACTGTCCATCACACTGGACTCTCAGGGGCCATTCAGAATAGCAGTGGACCACGGTCCCGCTCTTCCGGCCCACAGGCTTGAGGCCCAGGACAAGCCCACTGCTGAGCTCCATCCTGTGTGACCCTCCAGCACTGCACATAGCTCGGCCACAATGGGCCACAGCAGCTACTTCACACTCCAGCAGGTTCCTGTTTGTCAAAGCATTTGAAATCATCCAATGTGTGAATGAGATGGCTCGTTAAGGCCGACAAGAGTTGCAGGCAAGCAGGCAAACAGAGACAAAGAGACAGAGGCACAGCTTGACAGCGTGATCAAGAAAATGAGGGTGCAATCTTAGCCTTGTGTCTAATAACCACAATGCTGGATTGTTATTTGATAACCAACAGTAGGGAGAGACAGACAATGATGGGAGAGAGAAAGGAATGACAAACAAAACAAAAGACATTTGAACCTTTCACCTTGAACTCTTGAACAATTCATCAATTAATCCAAAATATAATTGGTAGATGAATTAATGATGAGTGATGCCCTACAGAAGAGTAGAGGGTACAGGGGGGCAACAGGGGCCCAATAGGGGCCCAATAGGGGCCCAACAGTAAATGTTTGCCCCAGTGCCTCCAAACAGATTAATCCGACCATGCGCCACTACAGTTTGAGCTCAGACTTATCACACTAACCCCTGCAGCTGGCTCTGCTTCATCACCAACCTCCATCTTTCAACAACAGACAACACATCAGCACAATCTGTTAAGGCTACAAAGCGGAAATCTACAACCAATCCTCAACCAAATCCAACAGCCGGGACCCTCAGTGGCAAAATGTCTGAAGACCACTGGATGTGACCAAGATAGCAGCAGACATAAAACATTGTTTAATGTGATGTCCATACCAGACACAAACACAGACACACTCGCTCCTAGGCAAACAAAGAATCACATGCAAGACAAACACATTACAATTGCGTATGTATATCATATAACCAACAAACCCCACTCACACAAATAAACATGCTTAAAGACACAATTTGTGACAAAGACCGCTCTCTTCCATCTCATCCCTGAGTCCTGAACAACAAACTTCAAAAACACCATCCACTTTTAATGTTACATCTAGCCTCATTGCTAACAGATGTGCCTGTTTACAGCTAATGCTAAGTATTGTTGTTTGTTGCTTCACCGAGGCGAGCTGCCAAAACACCATTTATGAGAAACTGTCTCATTTTCCGCACTCCACATTGAGAGGAGTGATACTTAAAAATGCCATAATGGCTAAAATGGCCATTCCCGTGGGATGGAGGAGATCTTAGCCTGCAAATTGTCAGAAGTGGTCTCACTGTTTATTTATCTAACAAGGGAAACTTTTTCCTCTGTCAGCTAATAGCTGTTGACTGCAGCTCACCCATGGCTATGCGTGAAAGGAGCAGAGGGATTTGTGTGTATGTAACCTATTCAGTGACAATAAGATGCAATGATGGCTGTAATTGATCATAATCTGTGTGTTTGGGTACAGTAGAGGAATAAATATCTAGACACGAGTTTTGCTGAGTGATGTTGTGTAAGTAAATAATGGGAGAGTTGAGTCAAGTCAGCTCTATTTATAGGCCAATATCACATACAGTGTCCCAGTGGGCTTTACAGGCGCACAGGTTCCCGACCCATCCATCCTTCTAAGATAAGGAACATCTCTTTTTAAAAAGACATCCAAGGCCCAATAATCTGATCGCAATGTCCCTGGTTGGAGTCCAGCTCGGGACCTTTGTTGCATGTCATAAGATTATAATATCATGAATATAACTTGTCTTGTACTAATGATGAAATCTAATCTAAGGTCCAGGAAAATGGGTACCAGTACTTAGTTTATTTGACCTTTTTCATGAGTACCTAGTAGTTAAATAGTATTAATGGTGTGCACTGCTCCCTTTCTGAAACAGCAGTAGGACTGGCTGTAGACATCTAGAAGATAGAGAGAGAGACACAGACAGACAGACAGACATATATATTTGATAAATATAGCAGGCTATATTTAAAAAAAACTTTGGCAATTCTTGTAATTGTCTCTAAAGTCATTCATCAAGCACAAATACTAAACATTACCTGGTTCTAAACAAACTTTGGAACCTGGTTTAGAGATAATTTAGAACATTGAGATTATTAAATATCACTAAACTAAATAAAAGGTGTTAAAGTTAGTCACGTTTTTTTTGCAGAATACTACCTTATTAAGCACTCTGACAGAGACTCTGCAGCCTTTCTTGGGAAAGATGCTTGTCTGAATGTACAATATTTTACCTTAGGAATGTTTAGATCAAAGAGCAATTGGAAAATCAAAAATTCCTGCTGATTCCTACAAGAAGGGGGTGAGAAAGTTAATGACTCTCCCTCTCTCTGTCTTTAGTGTACACACTCCTCACAGTCTATTTGTGTGACAGGTAGGTGTCTGGTACATTTATCTTTGTCTTTGCCAACCCCTCATGCACCTCATTAATCATCGGCCCCCTCTAAAAGAACTACTCAAACGCACCCTGAGGTTTGATTGATTTGCTGTTGATTCTGCAACAGACTCACTGTCTCTTCGCATTCCTCCTGCTGCAGGAGCCAGGTCCACAGAAAACAGCCCACACACTTAAACTAATTAGATCATAATATAGGCTCAAGCAAAAACACTGTAGAAAATAAACACACTGGAAGCATGACAGAGACGTCAATTTTTGAGGCAGTATACAAACACAAGGATGCTGTGTTGACTTTGAAGTCCCTGCAGAGCAAAATCTACCCCAACTATTGTACAGAGTGAAACCAAGCAGGCTGGAGTAGGTTAAAGCCCCAGTAAACACAGCAGTGAAAAGAACTGAACTGGCTCTTTGTGAGCCCTCGTTGGTACCTCTTTTGTCCTGCTTCTGGTCTTGGTTTTCTTCTGATGGAGTTTCCATGGTTGTTTTTCTCCCAGCCAACAAAAATGCTTCCTTTCTGCAAATTCTTTCTTCCTTTCTCCCCCTTACTCTCTCGCCTCTCTCGCTCCCTCTTTTGCTCACTTTCCTTGCCGCATGTTCTGCTCTCTCTCTTTGTCACTCTCTCTCTCTCTCGCCATCTCCTCCACATTCGCTCTTTTGGTCTCCTCCTGCCTCACGAAGGCACCACTACACTGTACACCACCGTTCCCTTCCGAGATGCAGAGGTCTTGTCAGAAGGGATTTGGTTGAGCTTATTGCGAGACCTACTCATACTGTACATCCAGTTTCACAGGCAAAATGTGCATCTATTCTGTTTGTACCGATTGTTCTGGGATTCAGCTTTGAGTCAAATTCAAACTCGCTCTCACACGTCTCCATCTCAAAAATTGAAGTGGAACCCTGAATAGCAATCCAGAGCAAGCTGCCTGGTGAGAACGGGTTTGTTATATCAGAGAGAGGGTTGCAGGTGGGGGGAGAAGGGACCCCTACTTTAGTTGACTGAGTGGGTAAAAACCTACTCTAGGCTGGGGCAAAAGGCATATAGGCACACAATCCCCTCTCTCTATTTCGCTTCAATGTGTGCTGTAGTGTGGTGTGGTTGGGGGGTTAGCCCTTCATCTTCCGGATTGCAGCATATGCCCTCTGCTCCTGCAGCATACATTAGCAACCTCTGACCGCTGTCTTCCCTCCATCTGGTGGCTTCTATCCAACATTTTTTTAAAAAGGGACACCGGAAAGACAAGCAGATCTACATTTCCTAAACAAGGAGACAGAGTGTCCTCTGGGCTGATGCAAATAACAGAGGAAACAGCATGTGAAAATGGGAAATCCAGAGAGTCAAAAGGGCAGAAACATGAAGACTTTAAGAGGGACGAAGGGGCTGATAAAGTAGGGAGAAATAAGAGAATTCTAAGAGGATGATGCAGTGAGAAGCAACTTGTTAAAAATAAGAGAGCGAGAAAGACGGAGAGCGAGAGATGAACAACAGACAGTGAGAGAGACGTGGAAGAAGATCTTGGCTGTGTTTGTTTGGCAACAGCAGGCTGAGGAGCCCCAGGGGCATGCTAATGAGAGAAAGGCCTTTCAGCGGTGGGGGGAGAGCCCTGCTGGAGCAGGGCTGGAGTGGGGTCTTCTCACGGATACCAGACCTCAGAGAGGAGGGGGATCAGCAGGGGAGGGGAGCCTCAGGGGTCAGGGAAGTGAACTTAGCGGGGATCCCACAACAACAAATGCCGCACTAATCTTCAAACTTTTTCACCGTCAGCCCTGTAAAACACCAGGAGAACTGACATCCTTGTGAAGTGGGAAACAGAGACTCTGGCCCATATGTAGAAGCAATGGTTGCTTGAACTCTTTATATGCGAGAATACATCTGATTTAGAGGTAGCTGTGCTAGTAATTTCCCCATTTATTGCACTAAGGAGCTCAGGTCAAGCTTCAAAGGAAGTCTACTTGATACACAAGACTAAATGTAACCACAGATGCAGTTCCAAGTTATTGAGTACACCAAATTCAAAACAAACCAGTGATCCATCTGCAGACCATTAAGCGTATACAGACAACAAAATGTCTGAGTTTGTAAAAGGAAATTCCAAACATCTGATCAGGCTAGGTGAAAATAGTTTTCAGACTAATATAAATGTATTAGATTCTAGTATAAACAAACACATGCCTTTGATTGGAAATAGTGACAAATGTACCCTGCAATTTAAACAATGCTTTTTGGCTTGGCAATCAAGCTAGGACAAAATGTTACAATGACTTAACTTTTTCTTTGCAACTTACCTAATCATGTTAGATATCATAAATACGTGAAAATCATTAAATGACAAAAATCTTGCTACCAAGTCTTACCAAAAATACTGTGACAGGCCGAGAGGGAATAATCATGTGAACGTAGGAAGCTACGCCTGAGAGCTGCATGTTCAGCTCCAGTGTTGAGACAGCGCCACTCCCCTACTTGAGGACACAATCTGAATGATGATGAAGCTCACACAAATGGAGGAGGCTTCATTGTGGGTCAAGCTTTCACATTGTGAGACTGGGGGCCCTGAATGCTCCTCAGTGTTCAGTCACCCGTGAAGACCTGCACCCTGCTTGATTCACACTGAGGAAAGGAGTTCTCAGGGAGACAGGTCTGTGCCCAGGCCCAAGCACCACTTGCAAACACTAAAACGACAGCCTGAGAAAGCAGGCTCGCCACACCAGAGCAGAGGAGGACAGAAGAGGCCAAATGGGTATGACTGATTGTGAAGGCTGAAGTCTGTTGAAAAAGAGATCGGAGCCAAAACATGAAAGCAAACTGACTATGTTGTTGCTCTCATGGGAAAAAGCTTTCTTGTATGTGACACTGATTAGTGGCATATTACAACACTGGAGAGTCTTGTAAACACTGTTCTGGTGATTCAGTGAATATCATTCCTATGTACTGTGGTGGCATTGCTGACCTAGATTTAAATGCAGGGCATCGTCATTGGTCAATCTGCTCTGTACGTCTGCCTTCACGTGCTGAATACAAGTAATTGATTGGTTTATAAAAGTGCCACACCACAAACCCATTATACCGATCCATTCACTTGTTTGCTGACCCATTTTCCTCCGTGAGTCAACAGAATAACAAAAGAACTGCAAATTCTGTATGACTTTTTCTGAACAATACAGTCAATACAGCAAAATGTATGACTCGAAGCTAATACTTCCATGCAATGATAAAGCAAACCAATCTAACCAACACGAGCCACTGATTGTTATTCCTATTTCATGACAAAGGAAAAAAATCCTCTCTCTTCAATGGAAAAAATTAATATGCTAACTGTCCTCATTCATCATTGCAAAATATGTGGCCAGTGAGAGGGAAAACCATAGTGGGCTGACATGTGATGTGCTGTCTTTTGACTCTGTCACGTAAACTTATAAACCGTCAGTGAACTAAGAAAAATCTTTTCTCGGGCATCATTGTGTAAAACATTTCAAAAGGAAGAAACTCCAATACACTCAGTGTTTCAATGGAGTGAAGTTTAACAGCATATTTCATGGTACATATTTAAATAAAGGCCTTTTATAGGATAACAAGTGCTTTGGATGTTTCTCTTTAATTGCATGTGCCTGTAACCCTTAAAAATGTACTTCACTGATTTAGCATTGCACTCGTTTAACACTGTCTGGCTCAATGTGGACAGTGTAAAACAAAAATCATTTCAGCAGAACCAGAGATACAGTCTTTTTTGTTCCACGCATTCAAACCCTGGCACCTATATTACCCACAACGTAATTGACTGCTGACAATTCTGTCTGAGATTTGGATGCGTTATGCTAGTAGCGGTCTACGTAGCCTCGAGCCACTATTCTCAAGCAGAGATTAAACTTGTAGTCTTCAGCCCCAACTGCAGTTTATCAGACTTCACACAGCTCCCTCTGAGGCTCTAAAAGGCTTCATACAATTTCTATCACATATAAAGTATACACTGACATCAATGGAGTTCCACTCGAAAGGGAACTGATTTTTAGGGCTGCCACTAACGATGATGATGAATATGAATGATTCATCTTTTCATTTTCTCAATCAATCTATTAAATGTTTGGTCTTCAAAACATCAGAAAACAGTGAAAAAGCTCTTGTTCAACGTTGACTTCTTGTGGCACGGTAGCGGAATACCAACTCCGCTATTGAATTTCAACCATTTCTAATAGAGACATACTTTATGTCTTGGTGTTTCTTCCACTGTACAATTTCCATATTGAATTTTTCTCTCCAGTGTAATTACAAGTGTTTGACCAAACAATGCCCAGGGTATCTGACTCAGCACTCTAATTGCATGTTTGTGTTACTATCGTGTTAGGCCTGGAAATGGAGCAACACTCACTCAGGGATGCCTGGCAGCCATGTTTTTCCTCTAAAAATGACTTCACAACCCTGACTCTCTGGCACTTCCACACCCACTGTGGTTGCAGGAAGAGTGAGAGACACAGATGCTTCACATTACCCAGGCTTCATAGCAATACAATTCCTTGGAAACTGCCCCCATGGCTTGGCCGGGCAGTAAACCAATGCAATATCAAAACCTAAAGACTAAGAATTTCATAATTTCAGTCTGGAGTCAAAAGAAAAGATCAATGCCAGGAAACAGAAACTTAAACCTGGAAGAGAGTGAAAGAGAAAGTAATACAGAGAGAGAGAGAGAGAGAGAGAGGAGGTGTTTATAGTAGTTGTACCCCACCACCCCCAATACAGGCCATGAATGTCTGCCACTTTAGAGAAAAGTAAAGGTCTTGTTTTTCTTTCAGTGTACACTGAATATTTTAATGATGCTGGTCTGGAAAAGGATTCACTGTCTTTGTGGTTTGTCATGCTTACATTATGGAGCCATGAACCAGCCAAGCCAAGAGGTCCTGCAAGCAAACACCTCTCCATTAACCAGTTAATTAAATGGAATAATGCTACAAAATAACCTCTTGTCTTTTCAATGTATATAGTGGTTATACCTTGCACAGGAGTGGGGGATAGTGAAAATACCCAGCTACCCCCGAAGAGTTGTCTGTAAGAAAAAGTAGGTGGTTAAAAACACATTTTAATACAGACAGTACATATGATTCAGCAGTTTCCCTGGAATACATGAGCCTCAAGAGAGGTTATTTTTTAGAAAAATAAAATAACATCTGGCAGATATGGAGCAACACTAGCATTAGAATATTAGCATAGTCGTGTTTCTGGCCACCTGATGAATGCAAATCAAAAAGTCATTCTCGTTTTAGCTCAGTTTTGGTCTCTACCAACACCTGAGGGAAATATCTGGCGGTTCATGTGCTAAATGTTACAAAAATGAGCTGAAAGATGCTATAAAGCATAACTGCAAAGTCAGGTGATCATTTTCAGTGAGTTTGTCACATAGAAGCAGTCATGTGATCCATTGTTAATTTACAAATATTGGTTATAGCCGTTTTCCACCCCTTTAGATGTCCTTCTGTTCTGATTTAATCTGTCTACTCTCTTAATATCTGTCGTTCTCCGCACACATTAACTGCAAACTGCCCCCATCCTGCAGACATTTTGACAGAGAGCACCTCCCAAAGCCATTTCAAATGTATGACAGTCCATTAAACTGCACTGAAAGCACAAATAAATCTCACGAGGACTTCTCTTAGTGGTGTTAATCTTTCAAATACAATACCTATCACCGTAAGCATTTTTATTTTTAGCTCAATACAAACACCACTGAGTTACTTTTATTTCTACTTGAGTGAGAGGTCAGCAGTCAGTTTGAAACATAAGGAAATTAGCAGGTTATTTCTTTATCTTGTACTACAGATGTGCACATAATATGTTGGTTGAATTATAAATTTACTGTTGGCAAATGAAGCAACGTAAGCATACTTATATTATTCATTATTACCTAGCCGTAAGAATAACCTCAAAACCCTGCTCTTATAAAATTGATCATGAAGGCACATTAATTAATTAACAGAATTAGACATATCTTCTGAGACATAGGTGCAAAATGTTTAAGTACATCAAATTTAGCACTAACCTTATAAGTCTAAGATGTCATGTCAGGTGGCTTAGAAATTGTGTGAAAGTAAGAGATCTCTAATGTTATGTCTCACACATATGTCACTCTTAGGCTGATGAGGATCTCCACAATGTTCTGAAACTCCAGCTGCTGGGATGGCAAACAACACAGGGCTGGAGACAGTCTTTCATTTTCCTACTTGTTGCACATGGCATAAGCCTAAGAAAACACACACACACACACACACACACTAGAGACATAACGAAGCACAGAGACATGGAGACATCAGACGAGACTCTCAAACTAATGTTGGGGTTGTTTCCCATGAACAACCCCCACCCTTCTGTGTCTATCCCAGCTGCTGGGATTTCTTTCTCTGCGTCGCTCCCGCCGGTCCTATTGTTCTCCGCCTCATGCTGCCAACCTCTCACCCCTGACCCACGACTTTACCCTTTTCAAACCCTCCAGCACTGTCCCCCCGACCCTCAAGAAGGAGCAGAAACCTCCTCCTTTAAGCCCCAGCCGGTGCTACCCAACAGACCAGCTAGTCAAACCCCATCGTGTCAGGATTCATCGCCAGCCCTATGACAACAGAGCAGACGACTCCGAGATCACTTTAAAGCCATTGTTCCACAAGGATCTCTTCTCGTGTCTCAAAGCCCTCCATCCTGCGGCTGGATCCTGGAACCTGAACCTGACACTTCCACCCCTGCAGGGATGTGTTTGTCCTCAGACTCATGATGGAAGCAGTTAAGATGTGGACAAAGTGCTTGACAATAAGTATCAAATACAGTTCACCACAAGAGAAATATGGAAGCTAATATAAACTCTCTAGTGGTTGGTATACACTCTCCCCTGGCTGACCTCTGCGAGAGTGGGTCAATCCATTACTTTATTGCTTTAAGCACTGATAGGCAGTTTTCCAACAGCAGAGACTATAATGACCTTTTGTTCATCATACTGGACATTATAAAGCATTTACTGTGCAAAGTGAAACCCATTTCTGGCACCATCTGATGTGATGCAGTCACTACATCATAATCAGTGTCTAAACATTTACACTCTCACAAATGTATTCTGTGCACACTCCACCTTTCAAATTATGTGGATGACTCCATAGATGTAAATGCATTATGCATACTGCACACAACAACTAACTACACACAGCCACTGCTCTGTCACTACATTAAAAGAGTCATTATATTTCTCTTTTTTTAAAGATATGTAGCTTTCAGGGCAAAAAGAAACAAGGCATCTCAAATTCAAATGACACTGAAAACAATAAATACAGAAAATAATTCTACAATCCAGATGCTCAATTCTTTCACAACATTGCTTTTCCATTTTCAACTGTGGCCACTCTATTGTTCCAGTATTGTTTTCCCATAGAGTAAAGGTTAAAAGCTAAGATGACTTATGAGACCTCTCACTGGTGTAGCAGTAATAATCACACTGCTAACTGATCTCTCCTCTGGTGTGCCTGCGGTTACGGGGTTCATGCTGTTTCTCAGACAGAACATCTGGGATTTCCTCTGCCCTGAAGCTGCTGTTAGCAGGTATTTTTCTTCTTTCCTTTGAGGTGAACCTACAGTAAGTAACCTTAAATGAGACCTTAAATAAACCATCAAGTGTGGTAATGGTAAAACCATCACACATTACTGAATGACTCAGTTGTGTGGGTTTATACTACTCCAAGTAGAATATATAAAAAAATAATAATAATAATCAAATCCAGCATTCAACAATTAAGTCAAATTGAAATTCATCTTCTCAAAACCCCAAACACTCTGTCGATGAAGCAAACAACCTCCCCAAACACTCTCCCTCAGCTATTGGGTTTCCTGCAGCTGTCGTTTTATTAAAGCTCAACTATTGCAGATTTTCATCTGCTTGGCAGAAGTGCCTCTTCCTGCCTATCAAGCCTTTCTCTGGAGGATAATAAGCAGACAATGAAAACTCTACATTGGAAACCTTTTTTCTTGGGCAGGAAAGTGATTACTGGCAGGAGAGAGAATGAGTGTGTCCAGTGGTTTCACTGTGTCACATGCAGCACCACATCACGACAACATGAGCCAAGAGGAGTCATGATCATTTCCTGCAACATCTTTGATAAGCAACACATAAAGCTGTGGAGAAATTAGTGTAAGATAAGATTTGTTTTTGTGACAGCATTATCACAAAAACATCACTGAATATCTCATGTAAGATTTTACACATAGAGGCAGAGAAAAAGTCATAAGGGGTTAGATGGGTATTCATTTAAATTCCTTCTTAATTCATCCCAAAGCATAGCATTTGGTTCCATCCAAATGGTCTCAGGCTGTCTGGCTCTTCATATGGTGAACATTTCTCATTGGAGTGCCGGGGTACCCCAGATGCTTTTGTCTTGCGGTTGTTTAGCAGCTGCGTAAAAGCGGCGAGGACAAAGACCTATCTGTGGAGGGTTGAATACACTCAGTGGGCACACAGCCAACAGCTCAATCCTACAGGCTCCCACAGTTGAAAAGCAGACTAATGCATTCTGCTCTCACTCCTTACATATGATCTTACAGGGAAATTAGCTGGAGGCCCTATTATGTCTTCTCATTTCACCTAAATACTTTCTGAGCTGTGGTTACATCGAGCTCCTAAATAATAATCTACAAAGAAGTTTTTGAAACTTAGAAACAATACTTGCACATTCTCCTTTCTGCATACATTGTGCTGAAAGAACCAACCATCTTAGCTGACACACCTCCTCACCCTCATCTCTGGAGTGTGGAAAATGATCAACATAGCATCTTTGACAAACGGTTTCTGAAGGGAGATTCTGAAGCCTGGGTTTGGTTTTACTGATTGCCAGTTAATAAAGCCAAACATTTTACATTTGAACTGACCCACAATAGGCTAATATACCTGTTGATAAACCCAACATACCCTACTTTTCTTTAAGTCTTATTATCTTATTTTCTAAATAAATGTTTCAAAAGTTGGTCTGTCTGAAAACAATCATCGGGTCCGCATATGAACATTGAAACAGGTCTCGCTTGCAGTAATTATGCTGACCATTAAGAGATGTCTTCCCAAAGAGAAAGCAATTTGTCTGAAACCTATGGACGCCTTCAGCGGGCGTTCAGACTGAAAACAGCTCTGTGTTAAAACAAACGTAAGGGTTTGCGTTGGTGGGGGCGAGCTGCTTCAGGTACCGGTGAGACATGAATTACAATCCAGGAAATCCAGTTTGAGTAGTAGATCAGTGAGTATGAAAGCTTCTCAGATGCCAAAACTGTCGAGCCAGAACCAACTTTTACACGTTTTTTCGGTGTGAGAATTCTGCACTGGCACCCAAACTACTTTGTTGGACTGATTTTTTTTTCCACGCAGGGATAAAGTCGGTCTGAACGCGACCTTAGATTGCAACTTCTGCAACTGGCTTCAGTATTTAACCCTGGTGGTCGCCCCCACACATCTAATCCTCTGGCCCAGATCCCGGCCATCACAGAGTAGAGGCATTGGCTTGGACAGGCCTCTCTGACACACAGTTTTGTTTCAAGCAATCACACTGTTCAGTCACACTTAACATTAGCTGCATCATGATCTATTTACTTGCTTACCCAAGAGTGGCAAGAGAAAACAGGTCATTCTGGGAAAACATTATTGACTTGTTTAATCGATGTCCCTTGCCCATGGGATATGGAGAGCAAATCAAGGCATATGCAGTGGTCTTGGTGCCATAGCAAATGTGGTCATACAGAGTGCTGCAATGTGGTTTACTGTAGATGGCAGAACATCCTGCATTGGGGCTGGATGCCTGGATGAGTGAATGTTCATCAGCTGCATGGGCTCTTTGCTTTCCCCAGCCTATTATTTCCCACAGGCCTTCTGGAACAATCATCTGACTGCAAACAAAAACTGATACAGATTGCTGCTCCACTGGCACATATCACCTCTGCACTCTATGACTCATGCCACCATATTGTAAAACTGAAGAAATAAAATACACAGTATTATGCCATGTATATGGCAGTTTAACCTTGGAAACCATGGGTGTCTTTAGTCTTGCATATAAGATAAAGGACTGATTGTATATGTTGGCATATTTTATTCAGCACCAGGGTTCAGCCACCTGCGTATACAGTATCTGAAAGCCGGTGGTGTTTTTCATATAGGGTATTTTCAGATATTTAGTTCAATGCCATCCCGTTTCTACTATGTGGCAGTGTGACTGACATCTTTTTAAGGATGAACTTGAGTGTACACACACACACACACACACACACTGAAATACCCACGCACCCACTTGCATCCCTTCTGTTCAAATGTGAATAGGCCTTTAGTAAAAGTGACAGCAAAGGCACAAGGTTGAACAAGCATCCCTACTCAGGAACTTCTATTTCTATCACTTCATGTCACAATACTCAATGTCTCTCTTTATTGTCAGAAGAGTTACTAAGCTCAACAAATTAACATGACTGCTCTGCCAGACCTGCCAGGCTGGAGAGAAACAAAACATACTGTATATAATAAAAGGCAGAGGAAAGGAAACCCGGGGAGAGAGATGAGGGATATTTCAGAGGAAACAAAGTTGTGCAGGAAGGGAAGCAGGAGATGATTAAACTACGTAAAAGGGGTTTCTTTCAGAGCTGCACAGTTGCAAAACGTACTGTATGGGCCTCATCTGCTGTATAATTACCAAAGATGCTCAGTCATATCCTATGCCAAATGGAAAGAAGCCCAGAAAGCATGCAACTATGACAGCAACTACCTCATTATAGGGGATATTCAGCGTAATTAATGATTGCAAACCAAAGATGAAAAGCAATTTAGGAATTATTGATGGTGACATAAAAATGTAGGATCAGTCATAAAAAGGTAGGCGCACACTTTATTTAGACTGAACCACATTTCCGTCTCAGGACATTCAAGGAAAGTATCTTTTTGGAGTTAACAGTAGAATGCTTTGATTCAAACTAAGAAAACAAAAGAGCAAAGTTAAATTTCTCAGCTCATTCTTGCAGTCCAGTGTTTTTTCTCTGCATCTCTTGGAAAGAGAAGCATGTGCATGACCTACAGTTTGCCTCTGAGGACAATATCGCCATGAGTCAATTAAAAGCAGGGGGAAATTATCTAACTCTCTGTTATTGCTCTGCCATCAGTTGACAAGTTGTTGATTCTGAGAGGGCAAAAACACCTCTGCTGGCGCAGCATTTGCAGTCATGGGTCTTTCCTCTCCTCAGTTTCAGGATGCAGGGTCACAGCACATGCAGTCCACCACATGTGTCTGTGACAGTGATGACTGCTGATGTGTGAGCTAAATAATCAGACACTTTCCAGATTTCCGAGTTCAGACTGAGGAGGAATGCACCCCTGAGCCACTTCACAGACACACATGTAAAAATCACTATGAAGGACACCATCCAACTCCTGTGTTTGTGGATAATCAAAGAACAGAATCAGAGGATTTTAACATTAAGTCTTCACTAAAATCAAGAGACTATTAACATTTCACATCAGGTTAAGGCCTCTACTTAGCAAACCCATGAGTCCGTAACAGCTGAGCCGCTGAACTACAGCAAGATATTAAATTAGACACATTCAGAACTGTCAGCTGTGATTAACTGTCTTTTTCGTGAAAGTCTCAAAAACAATGATGTAACATTTGGATCTGGTTTGCATCCAGCCTTGATGACCTTTTCCACAAGACCACCATGCTGAATACAAAACACTCCGACTAGAAGGTTCACGAGTTTCCATAAGGAAAATAAAACTTTCCCTTTTTTGCCATCAGGATCTGGCTCCAAGAAGAACAGGCACAGTGTTCACAGTCGTGTCCATAATTTGCTGTATTTGATTAGTTCAATCTCCTGCCATAAGACAGCTTTAAAAGTCAAGAACATAACTGAATTGCATCTATAAAAGTTGAAAAGATAGTTAATTGTCCACACTGTAAGAGAGCTTCAACCCTGAAACTACACTTTTGTCCCATGTGTTTAGTTTACAAGGAGGCTCTTGGCAGCCAAATACTGTCGGGTGGGCAATTGTCACAGGACTAACCGAGAACCTAACATGATATTTGTGGAAAATTACTTGCTGTATCTCTCTGACTTGAGCTCAGCGGACTGACGCCAAGTTATCCTCCCACATCCTTCACTCAGGCCAATACTCTGTTAAAACGTTCCCCGCAAGGACAGAGGAGAAACTCCCTAAAAAACATGTGGCCCCTCTGCGAGGAGAAGGTCACTGTAAAATCAAATCCGAAACACATCATATAACCTCTGAACGACATCTTCACTTCAAACTTCAAGCTTCGGCTTCAAGACATCCTGTTTATTTTGGGCTTCATGCACACATTTAATCCATATTCTGTTTTCAAAGCTATTTCACATTAAACACAGCAAATCACAGCAGAGCAGTACGATATCTATTTCTCTGACACAACAAAAGGCAACTTTTACAGCTAGCAAGTCCGCAAATTAATTTACTCATGCCCACAACAACAGGCTATACTATTTCTCCTGAAAGGGCGATGCAGAGTCTTTGAATGTAAAATGGGAGCTTTAGCAAGTGGACAATGCACAAAGGTCGATTGCCATGCAGAGTAATATCCTCTATGAGACAGTGAAAGAGGGTCTGTGGGGAATTAGTTCACAGGGTATCCGCTCTCAAACTTGCAAATCAGTGAATTTCTCTCTCTACATTAAGAGCCACTGAAGTCACACAAAGAAGCAGCCCCAAATTAGGAGTACAAAGACGTCTCTGTGAGAGCTTCAGAGCGAATTAATGAGCATTGATACACATTCGCACAGAGTGTTCTTCATTGGCCTCAGCTGCACCGAGGCGAACAACACAAGTCAATAAAAGCTGCCTGAAAACAACGCAAAACTCAAACAAACTCAAAAATGGTAGAATTACAAATATTAAATATTGAGTGTACATTTGGTGTTGTTTTACTGTAAAATATCTAGTCCGGTGCAGGATGTGAACAGTTGGGAGTGAAAGCTGGGTGTTTTTCCTGTGTACCTACTATCCCATCTGGTCCACAGTTATCACCGTCTCACAGCCTTAAAGTTAGCAAGAAGTTACTAAGCATCCATGGCATGAGCGCCTCACTCCTCCCATACATCCCCATATTGGGAGCACAGATGGCCAACACTTGGGACTGATTTAAAGATGGGACAGTCTCAGCTCAACCCTTCAGATAGCAATTACAAGCGTAACACAGGGCATGCAGGCTTCAGCTATGTGGAGCATCTGACTAACATAACATGTTGGCTGTCTTGTCAGTGTTTTCCAATCATTTTTAGCCATTCTTTTCCAGCAGAACATACTTTGCAGTTTGGTTAGGAAATACCAAACTTTCATCTTTATGACAATCATAATCAAACACTGGAACATGATCAATTACTGCTGACCAATAGTGATCAACAAAGACTGATAATGAAAGGTGTGGCCAGTTGAAAGCAAGTTTTAATCAAATAGTTCACCCTCAACACAAGAAACAACTGAAAGCATGAGTAGGAGAGACAGTAGAGGCAGCAAGTTGATCTGGACTTAACACCTCTGCAGGCTCGCACAGAGTTGACTGCAGGAATCCTGACAGACTTAATCTCTCTAATCGCTTTCCTCAAGTTGCTTCAGCAGGCTGCTCTAATACCGATTCTCGTAGAACCGGGTCAGGTAAACAGCCCCGTAACTGCAGCACCAGTAGTAGAAGTTTAGTTTACGTTAAAACAATTGGCGCGCCCGAAAGTTGGAGCGACAACAAAAAAAGTGTGATGAATGCTGTCATCACGAAAAGGCGAATATTTTATCCGTATTTCAGCTACAGCCGACTGAAGCATTTGATGATAATAAAAAAAAAAATCAAAACTTACCCATTTTTGTAAGTTTCCCAAAAGCACCTGAAGTTAAGCGATCAGCTGAAGGTTGAGCCCCGGCTACACTGATGTTCCGTCCTGGGATGAACACTGGCCGCCTGGCTGCTCAAACACTCAACGCTGCGTCCCTTTGGAGACAGCCCGTGTGACGTCACCACAGAGGGGATTACCCCCCCCCCCCCCCCCCCCCCCCTTAGCCCCTCAGCTCCTCAGCTCCTCAGCTCTAATCAGGACGTTTCACTGGTCACTCAACTCATCACGAGCCACTTTTATCTTGAAGCATTCCTGCAATCCTGTGCCCAATGCCCTCCGGTAAACATAAGACTGGTGTCATAAGCATTATCACGAAGTTGATCGCAGCACAAGCCTTCTCTGTGGTATTGTTCACCACTAACACATAGTAAGACAGTGTTGTGGATAAAGTGTTATCAGGTCAGCTGTATCCAACTGACAACTCACAGATGAGGTATTATCACAGGTCAAAGACCAATGGAAGCTGAAGAGTCAGGAATCATTCTTGCACTGGTTTGTGCCTCTCAAGTATTAACACAAGTATTTACACTCCAGTCACAGAGCTACGCATTTGTTTATCAGAATAAATTAATGAAATAGATCTGTGAAAAATCCAGAGGGCTGTTGTAAGACAATTGCTGCTGTTCTGACGGTATTTTTCAGACTCTGTTAAGCATCTGGATTCAATAAACTATCCATCCACTGCACAATACAAATGCAGATCCCCAAAACATCAAATTCCAACTCTCCTTCTCCCCATCTACCCATGTCCATTTATATACATATGTGCACACAAACATGTATGGATCAGTACACCCATTAGTGATCTACTGTTGCACATGTATTTTACATACATAGATTTACAATATATGTGGGAAAACCCCCAAGAGTCACCCTTTTTGCATACATACTTACATGCATATCCACATATGCATGTTGGTGCATAAGGTGTTTGATTTGAAAGATATCTCTCATGTTTGAAATTAACTCTGAGGACTGATATAAATTCACAAAGATGAGGCCTTTACAGAAACAATGCCCATCACCATCAGTTCAGTGTGCTGGTTGCCCGGTATCCAAGGAGTTCTGAGCACCCCCTAATCCAATCCAATCTTTTCACTGGTGGCCAAGTGGCAACTCTCAATGGGTTGTTTCATGGCCAAACAGGGCATCTGCCCAACATGGCAAGCACAAAAGCCTCCAAAAGACAAATATTTAACTGGTCAACTTCAGAGTTGCAAAGACAATGCGGACCTTTTTTCGTAAATATATATTTTTTAATTTCAATCCACTGTGCACATTTCTTTTTTCTTTTTTGTTTGTGTTCGCTGTCACTTTGGGGCTGTAACTGTCAGAAAGACAGGTTTTCTTTTTCAGTATTTTCACCTTTGTGTTTCTTTCAGCTGTAAATCTGCTTGTGTGGATTCCCAACAATACAGATCTGCAATTCCTGCAAATAAGCTCTCTAAACATATCAAGTGTCCAATACATTTTTTGAAATTATTTATTTTGTGTTATACACCACATACAGTAAGCAGGTGTACAGTACAGAATTTGGCTGAATTAGCACAAGACAGTAGAAATCTGAATCTCCATAAACTGGAGGTCCAGTGAGCTCTCTAGTGTGCTTTTTGACTTTCTTTCAGTCACTGTACATGAGCTGCAAGTCAGTGTGTGAATAGAGGATCTGCATGGGAACATTCCAGCACTGTGCTGGGTGTTACAGCGGCCACGGCAGCTGGCAGACAGCAGGCATGCAACTGTTATTAGGGTGGACCATGGCAAAACAAAACACATCACACAAAGCCTTTTTATCTGACATTACACAGTACATATGGCCATGGTCACTTATAGAGCAATACACCCAGGACGTTTTACTTTACTGGCAGCTGCTGTATTCTGCCGCAAACCTTCAGTGTTTTTTGGGGGGATATTCATGATTTTGTTGTGGTTCAGACTTAGCAATCCAAGCAAAGAGCCAATATTATTTACACAAGGGAGCAGCTAGTTTGTGTTTTTCTCTAAATAAAAGCTTTTTTGTCAATGATTGCAATGCCATCTAGTTTATTAGTAATTAATAGGTCAAATAAAAAAACAAAAAATCCATTTTAATGACATTCTGGAAACACTTTGTGAATACAAATTGACACTTAGCAGGTTTTGCTGTCCAGCACTGAATCAGGCCCTGGACAAAGCTGTTTGGAGCTGTCAGCCCACTGATTTATTGAGTGTTTGATTGGTGCAAACTAATATCCCAAATATCTCATATGGGCAAAGTATCAGATACAGTAATTGTGTTTTTCTTACCAAAGTGGCACTATAAGGAGTTACAGATGAGGACCGAATATTTCTTGAAGCAATTTTTTCTGTTCTAATTAATGTTGTGTTTCTAATTAAGAGTAAGCACGGTGAAACAGGGATGATGGCAGGCAGTGGAGGCAAACTGAGGTAATCCTGCAGCGTCTAATTGCAAATAAAGAAAAGCTGTTGAAGCGCTGCACTAAACACTACAGCCACCATGGTTACAAACCACTGGGAAAATGGCAGACACCGTGAATGGGCTCAAAATGAAAGGTGGTTGGCAATCAGATAAAATGTTAAACTCCCCGGTTGGACATTTCTGGGCTGCAAAGCGTTCTTTAATGTGTCGGCTCAAAATGCTGCATAACAGAACTTGAATGACAAAACCTCTCTGCTCAAGTTGGTGATCAAATAACCTGAAAGATTTTTTAGTTTCAAAATAACACAAAGCATTGCAAAATGTCCCTTTTACCGGGAGATTTGCAGACCAGTACTGAATGTGTGCTGAAGATAATCCAATTGATTACTTCAGTTTTTCCAAATACTTTTCTTAGGGCAAACAGATGTTAAGAAATGCGTCAGCAAACATCCAGTTACTGCACACGTTTACTGAAAAGGCTCATGGAGGTTGGTGCAGACAAACTCCTTCCAGCTCAAATGTTTTGTAGCCAGATCTGTGGGCGCTCATTATATATGGACATACTTTTCCATGGTTCAGCAAACACAGATAACATATTCTTATATACACATCTTTGTACTTTTGTACTTTGTGTCTGTATTCTTCGTCACAGAGACACTGTCATTGTATTTCTCATAAATAAACCCTGGCTACAGCTGCTGGTGATATTTTCACTTCAGTACCACATTTACACTGTGAGGAGAAAACCGTAGCTGACTTTCAAGTGTCAGTTGTTCGTAAACGGTTAGAGAAAATTCCCACCTTCTCGAAACCCACTGAATATTGCTCATTTGAACATAAGCACAACAACTCAATAGAAAACTAGGGAGAATGTAAATAACTATAACACGTGTTGTATTTTTATCTAAAAATCAACCGCCTTTGAACTCAGAGAATACAACTGTTCCTGAGACTTTGACCTTGGAGTGAAGTGAGCAACATATAAGGTTTAGTGTGGAATTAACATCAGGTTAAGTATTTGGTGGAAAATAATGTTACATTGCCAACGCAGGGAAAAACATAGATGAAAAATATTGTTTACCACTACTCTCAAAAGGCTATCAAAAGAGTTTAATCTATTCAACTTGCTTATTAAAACTAAATCCTGCTTACAAGTTGAAAACATATGCCACTTAGTGACAAAGTATGTTTGTGTTTGAATCTTTCATCCAGTGTTTTTTTCTGCACTAATTCCCAACACCACTGGGTATTTCTGATATGTCAACTTTTATTGAATCTTAAAATTGGCCTAATCAAGTGAGTTGGGGTTTTAACATAATAAACTTCATGGAAGGGTTTTTTGTAGGTATGTCAGTCTCTGCTGGAGGTTCAGCAAACATCACCAGTGCTTATGTGTCAAAAACAGACAGTGGTGAACGACTCCAGCAGGTCAGGGGGAGTGATGAACATGTAAGCAGTGCTGAGCTCATTTAATTTATCACCCCGGAGGCCCCAGGCAGACGGCAGTCACAAAGCAGCTCGACGCACAGCTGTGGGGTGGACAGGAAGTTAGATCCAGGCTGGTTGTCTCCTCAAGCCCATATGTAAAACGAGAGAATTAAAAAAATCCCTGTGGATAGACGTGCATGAAATGGAGTGAGAAAATAGAGTCTAACTGCAGTATAAAAGTGCCGTAGATTGCGTTGCATCTGCAACCCTTGATTTCTGGTGGTGTTAAGAGTGGAAAGAGTTGGGAGTGGCCAGATTTGGGAGGACTCACCAGACAGACTTAAACTTTGGGAATGGAAAAACAACGAGCAGCTATGCACATCCTCGTGACTCTGCCTCCAGAGATAATTGGGTCACTGCAACTCTGTTACTCTCTAGGCATACAGGATGCATCAAGAAGAAACTATCCGCTGAACGTTGAATGTTAAAACGTTCCTGCTCATGTGAAACATGGAGATAACTAAGACAGGAAAGATGTTAAAATGGATACACTTCAGAATTTGTTCCTCTTCTCAAGCAAACATTGCCCTAATTACTGATGTAAACTATTGCTCAATTCCTTCACCACTCCCATCCTATGTTGGCCCAACAGCAGTGGCCATGGTCAGGGAATACATTACACTAAATTATTAATTCTAGCAGATAAACTTTGTGTTTTAGGCCACATTTTACATGTTGTTTGAAACTGTTTCACTGATAAATGTGGCCTATGAGCACATTACTGCTTTTATTGTTACAGTAACTGAACACATGGCATCATAGACAGCAGCCTTAATACATGTCAATACTTTGCTTCCATCTAGTGGATGATTTTATGGTGGCCCGAGGTGCAAAGGACAAAAACACTGAAAAAAAAGAGTTGTTCAGATGCACTCCTGCCAGTTGTGGTCTAACACAGCATAAACCTTCAAATATATTGACTTAACTTTTAATGATTTTGAGTTATTTTTACATATTGAGCTCAAGTGCAGAAACTGAGTATAGATTTAGCCTTAGATTCTTCTGCTCACAAAAGTCTCAATCTTGCTCACTCTGATGATATATCTCTGTTATGCTCCATTGGCTTTGACCTTTGACTCTGTAAACACCATGAAGTCGCATGCAAGTAACAGCTGGAAAAGCACAAGTGTGCATGATAAAATTAATGATGGCTCTATTCCATTTAGCTGCTTTGAACGAAGTTATTAGTAACACTTGTGCTTTTCCTACTTTTCCTACACAGTGTCTGCTGTGAAAAAGGCCTTTGACAAAATGTATGGAGGGGTTTCCAAATGTTGTTATAGTTTCAGACTGTAGTGCTGCAGGTTCAAAAGAGTCAACAGTTCATCTTTGAATGAAGGAATTTAGCATGATAAAGAAGTTTACACACACAAATTGAATGTCCGCATGCACTGACTGTGGTCATGGACTTGATCTGTGATGACATCCCTCACGCTGGGGTGAAAATCAATACGATTGACCAGGAAGATTACAGTATCACAGAAAATGTGTGGTCTTATGTAAGTGACAGGCAAGGTGTGGAGCAGTAAACAGATTCTCTAACATATTTTGTTCATTTTAATTACACTTTTTTAAAATCACCATAAAACAGATTGCAGATATGAAAAGAAGTTTGTTTGTCTTTTTGCTTCCTTGAATGAAGATGTTTTTTGCCGCATTTTGTTTTTAGATACCATTGTGTGATTTTGTTAACTCTATGAAGAGTTTTTAGATGACAACACAAACTGGAGAATGCATTAACCATGTATATATAGTATTACCAGGCACGATTGTTAAATTTATTGTATGTTCCTTGCTTTAAGTTATTATTTTATTTTGTTTAAATCTCTTATGTGTTCTTATGTTTTTTGTTTTGTGATTCATGTGTTACTTGGCTGCAATTTCCTATTGGGATTAATAGAGTAGTCTATCTAAATATGGCTGTGTTCTCCGATATGATTATGTGTTTTGTCCAATGATGTTGTGCTTTGTACATCAAGGCCACTGTATTTGGATAGTGTTGTGCCATTTCTTATCACTCAGTAACTCACAATGCAGTACACCAGAGGAAAAGCGTTAATAAGAGTTAAACCTGTGGAACAAGTAGAACAAAGCTTGACTGAAATGTTTTATTCACAAATTAATCAAAAGATAATGTTTCTGTGTTCAATCCAAACCCATTCAGTCTCACTCATTAGTTGGTTTGGATCGGACTTGACAGAAGTAGACGGCTGCATGTACAAATGGCTCATACAAGCCATGCTGTCTGCTTGTCAGCAGATTAGTAGGCATTTTCAATTAACAAATGGCATCAATGTGATTCTTCTTCCTATCACAAATGTTGAAAATCAAATTTCTCCAGAGGACTCCTGTTATGTTACTTGACAGATTAAGAAAGTAGCGCGCCTGAGTTTACCTGAGGGAAATTATCAACTTGTTGGATGACAGGCGACTTATTTGACTTATGTTATTTGAATGGTATCACCTCCAAGCAGCTGCTCCCCTGTTGACTCCCCTAAGTGTGAAATGAAAGCATGTAGTCTTGTGTGTGCATGTTTGTGTGCTTTACATCTCTGTTCTTTGTGAAGTCTTAATATTTACATTTTTTAAAAATACATAAATCCAAGGTACAATGAGTCATTTACTGGATTGTGAAAAATAAAAAATTTTGTAACCACTATTTTTGAGATAATTTACCAACACTTTCTTGTATATTTAGCAAAAGTTTGTTTTAAAGTTTTTGTTTGCTAATATTTTTGGAGACTTGATTTTTTTTTAGGATATTTTTGTCAGATATTTTAATATTTTTCATTTATGTTACTGATAGTTTTGTCAAATATTGTATACATAAATAATATAATATTATACATAATATTAGTAAAATATCCCCAGAAATCAGTAAAATATCTGAAAAACATTTTTGCAAATGTCAGCATGCTGACACGCTAAACTAAGATGGTGAACTTGGAAAATATTATACCTACTTAATTAATATTAGAATATTAGCATTGTCATGGTGAGCATGATAGCACAAGGACCCATGCACAGCCTCACAGATTTGCTAGCATAAGGCTGTGTAAGTTTCAGTAATTATTCATATTCATTCATATAATCAAAAGTATAAAATGACATGTCAAGTTAGGACATTATTATAAATGTTCACAGTAACAGTAAGATAAACAAAAAAAAGCAAACTAAATCCTATCAAAGTGTGACAAAATTAGTATCTAGTAAGGAAGCAATGGTTCTGACAGTTTTTAGATGCTTGAAATAGAGCGTTAACTGCTGCATCTGATGGAAGCCCATCTGCTGTTGAACTGATTTGAATGTTTTAATTATTAATTTGCTTAGGTGTGATTACTTTTACATCTTCTATTGTCACAGATTCCTTTCTGTTTAACCTCTGTTATGTCTCCCTGACCATCTAAAAGAATGGCAAGATGTATTCTTATATAGATGTGGGCCACACAGGCGATATATTGTCACCAAATCAATATATTGAATGTTCTGTGTATGGATAACCTTGTTCTATAAACATGCGTTATCCTCCAAAACCATTCCCAAAGGCAATTATGTCAAATTGAAGAGTAGCATCATTCAAGTTTTATATTGAAGTAATGCATCATGGCGTCCATTTGCTGGCTGATTACTCTCCGACAGCCTTGAAGATAATTTCCCTGCTGTGTCTTTCCCACACACAATGTCATTATTAAGTAGAGATTAATGCATCTATCTTTTTCATTTATAGATTTGGTGACCTCCAAACTGTGATGTTTCAATGGGGTTTTGTATTTACTTCAACAAACAGGATGTGATTCTTGGAGGAGCCATTAGTACTCTAAGTCGCACATTAATACACAGCAGATTGTGAGCTCCTTGCATTGTTTCGAGTAATTACTTATTTGCCAAATGGATTTTATCTGCATGCTGTCCCTGATGCTGTCGCAGTTCTTGTTTTGTTTTTGGAAGAAGCAAATGAGGTGAATGGAATGATGAGAACTGGTATGGTTCTCTACATTTAGACTATGTCCGTGTGACATAGACAAACCTGTTACATTAGAAAGCATTTGTTCTTCTTTATGATCACATTAAATGAAATTGCCAGCATGTGCTTTAACATGGTCAATACACTCTGCAGTTTTGTTATAATGTGCTGTTTATGTTGGTGTTACTGTTGATGTGTCCTTGCCTGCCACTTCTCAATGGAAATTGGGCTTTTAAAAAGTGAACATAATAGATGGTCTTTTGCTGACCTGGTAATAGCAGACATTCATTACCATTTTCAAGTATTTTGTCAATGACTCACTGAAGCTTTTGAAAGCTGCGCTGATTTTAGTATCTGGTACACTGGACCATTTTGAACCAAATTTCTCTGTTTTAGATATAGCCATTTAGTATACAGACTTTTAAAAGAGCAAATGATCTCATTTTAAGTCCAATGCTACCCTCCTGCCCCGTTACTTTTGCAGCATAAAATGGCCTTTCAGGATATTTGCACCTATGTATCATTAAAATGGTGTATTTTATAATAATGGCATCCACTGAACAAAAAGAAAGAAACATGGGTGGGCGCTACTCACTGGCAGAGCTGAAGAGAGTGTCATTATTTTCTCTGGAGGCCCTGTTTCATTAGAAAACAGACCCATCAGACTGCCAGCAGGGGAACGAGTTCATCACTAAGCCTCACCCACATTGATCCACGCTCAGTGGAGCAACAGAATGACACTTCTGAGGTGTGTTTTATAAAAGCTTCTCAGCCAAAGCATGTGTCAAGTAAAAATGGTACCTGTGCACCAAATTGCTTAATTTCTTAATTTCCACATTACCTAACGCTGGGCAGTCAATGGTTGTTGTAGTCTTTTGCCATCAGGTACTCCTTTAATCTCCACAAACCAACATGCTGTTGTTGGTGAAGCTGTCAATTCTCAGAGCTTTGAGGGTCAGTTTTTTTTTGGGTCAGTGCTCTCGAAATTTCTGTGCTGCCCTTTTAGGTCCACAGAGGGGAGATGTGCTGCTCTCAGGCAAAGCATCTCTCATGACACCATCAGTTGCACTGTGGTCAAGTTGTTCTCTCTGTGTGCCCGCCCAACAGCTGAGTCTCAGCCCATGACCCTGGAAGACTTGGAACAGAGTGTACATAATGTAAATATAGACTACTGGTTTAATTTTTTTTCTCACTGTACAACATCAAAGACACTTAGAGTACTCAACTTGGGAAATTATTTTGTGTCTAATGTGTTTTTCCACAAAAAAGTTCACTGACCTTGTTAAAAATGCTGAAAAATTCTCCCTCATTAAAAATCCAGAATCATGAATGTGCAAATATTACTGCCAGTCCCTGCTACAGAACAGTATTGTATGTTTTTTTTTTTCTGTAGACAATCTTCAAACAAAGTGAGCAAGGAACACAAATTATTTATGCTAAAAATTTTACTTAATGCTTGTTTAATGTGAGTTTTTGGCTTATTGTTTTTAAACATGTCTGACCTGACTTTCTATTTCTTCTTTTTCATCTGCTTAAGACTATTGACTGATGCTAAATTAAACTGTGCCTGATTGTTTCTCCACAGCTTGATGAGAACAGCTGCACCAGATCAATATATCCATTTGTGAAGTAAAATCTAATTGGAAATTGTTGCCCATTTGCGGCTGCTCTCAGACACAGAAGCAGACCCGCTGGCTGGCTGGCTGGCTGGCTTGCAGGCAGGCAGGCAGAGCCAAAGGGTGCTTTTGGCAAAACCAGATAAGAGTCGTTTGTTATCTGCCTCATAATGAGAAATCAAACAGATTCCTCTGCTTATGTGGATCCCTCTTACCGAATATATTGGCCATGTTTAATTGTGTTCGCCAGCTGAAACCCTCTCTGCTTTTGAGGTTTCATCCGTCATCAGAGAAATACAGCTGCTCCAATCCGCTTATCAATGTGTGTCTCGGTGATGTTTCCATGGAAACTGTGTTTACTGCCCTACAGTGTTCTAAAAATGGTTCCAAAGTGATAACGGTGCCAGACTAGTGAAAGCAGTGCAAAGACGTGATGGACAGTGACAATGACTGACATTGTAACAAGCGAAATGTACATGCATATAAACCACTGCATGTATTCTAAACTAATTCTTTGTCCAAAATGTTAACTTAAGATGTGTAATTGTTTGCCCATTTTAGTCCTTCAGATTATTTAAAGCTCTGAGAAAATGTTGAATTAAAAATATCTCCCCTGCCTGTGTCTCTTTCCCCTTCTTCTCTCTGTGTGTCTCTCTTTTCTTCCAGCCACTCTTAATAAGTCTTGCTGGCTGCTCTGGAGAGGTGCTGAATATGTTAGCTGAAGAGTACAATTTAGATGGAGGCAAATTAGAAATTGAGGTTGACCTTGTGGCAATCAGTATGAAGTCCAAATAGTGGAATTAAAAATGGTTAACTAATGTCATTATCTCTCTTTCTTCTAATAATCTGGGTTTTTTTGTTGGCACGTCACCCAATCCTGGACACCTCAAGATATTTGCTTTTATGCCGTGAGAAGATCTTTTGTGAGTCTGATTATGTGTCTGTTTCTACAGCTGTGACAGCGCCATCCTCATTTGGACCTGGTGATTATTCTCCATCAGTACTTTCACTTGAAGGTGGAGGACATGATTAAACACTTTCAGGCAAATTTTCTTTTTTCAAAAGGTGAAAGAAAGCACGCAAACAAACCACTTTTATCCACAATTATCTGGTCATTATCTATTGTATAATTCTCTGTACTATATTATTGTGTTTTTTTTTCTCATACTGTGAATTCTATAAGATGTCTTTTGAAGAAGGCAATTATCAGCTGTCTTAGACAGAGCAGACAGTTACAGCACTGTTCCCATGGAAATCTACTTGAAGGAAATAACTTTGCATTCATCAAGTTTAAAGTAGGATTTTACTATCACACGGGGAAAGTTGGTTTTCCGCAAAGCTCTAATATCTTGTTTAATCATTTCAGTGTGATTAGTTTGAAGGAATTTTTAGATAGATCTGCTGATTGTCAGATTCTGATCTTACACAGTATATGATCGTGATGGCAGGGATTTCTTTTGTTTCCTTTTTGCGTACTATTTGATAATGACATTCATTAGTGTGCTCTGTAGCTAATTAAACCTCTGCTGAGTACGTAAGCCTGCGTTTAACTTTTCTTTTTTTTTGCATGGGGTAAAAAAACATTTAATTTGTTACAAAGCAGAACTTCTGGTAAATGAAAGAGTACCGTTTCTGGTCTCTCGATACTGTATGATAAAAAAAAATGCCTCCAAGTTCATGTGATTGATGGTTGTGACTGTGGGAAAGAAAAGGCTGTGATAGTTCTTATTCAGTTATTCCTAAATTCGGACCACTAACTGGTCAAAGAGTGAATTCAGTCAACCTTTGACTTAATGAAAGTGGAGCTGCTTCAAAGTCACATAGGAAACTGTCAGGTGTCTGACGTCTCTCACCGCTGGATGATCTGATAGCTCCACATTGTGCTCACCACCCAACTAGAACCAACAACTTTTATTCCAAAATGAGAGCTGCACCTTTTTACTGTGACATATGTAACACTCTTATGAAGTCAGCGCATGAGAACACACTCTCTCGATAATTCCAAACAGCTATTTGATTACGTTTGGTTGTACAGTAGCACCATTCAAAAGGACATAATGTGTTTTTTTTTATTGTTTTTGAGTTGCCCCTGGTTAATAGTAAATCAAAATAATATAAAATAAGACAAAATATCAGTTGTAGGTAATAGCTTCATCAATTGTTAATAAACAATTTACACATTGTAGATCAGTTATAAACCATTAATAAGAAAAAAGGGTCTGAGTTGCAAATGATGATATTAATCATTTATAAAGCCATTTGTTACAACCTATAAACACTTTATGAATTTACATTTACATTTACATTACTCATTTGGCAGACACTTTAATCCAAAGCAACTTACATTTGAGGAACAAATTATTGCGAGTAACAATAATAATACTTGTAAGAGCTATTAATGCATACTGGATCAAAGGGGTATATACCCAGGGGGGATGCAATAACAGTTAACAAATAGTGCAATCAAGGTACGCGAGTTATAAGGAGATAGAGGAACAGGAGCACAGGGAGTGCATGTTAAAGGTTAGGGGTTACAGGTGTAAGAAGAGGAAGTGTTCTCAGAAGAGAGGAGTTTTCAAGACCTTCTTGAAATAAAGGAGGGACAGCCCTTCCCTGATGGCATGTGGTGTCTCGTTTCCCCATTGTGGTGTCACAAATGAGAATAGAATGGTGACAGTAACGTTTAGTGACAAAACAACATTGGAACCATTAGTAAAGCCCTGCCGGAAGATCTCAGGCATCGGTCCAGCTCACAGGGAGTCTCAGATATAGGCAGGAGGCGGACGATTTAGGGCTTTAAAAACAAGTAGTAAAATCTTAAAATCAGTTCTAAAATTCATAGGTAACCATTGAATGGCAGCAAGGATAAATACAATTGTGGCACAGCTGTGAACGTAGTAAACCTTCATTACTTTCTGACAGTCAGAAAGACAAACGTGATGAGTAGGAGAAGAGACACAGCAAGTGTCCATTCGAGGAGACACTGATGCTTGATAATAGACAACAGTGTTTCTGTGGGCTGCCAGCAACCCTTTACTTCTTTACTTAAGGATAACACACAGTCGCTCAGCTCAACAAGCTAAAGATGTTTTGCTTTACCTACAGAAAACAACATAGATGACCCTCCATAGTAGGCTACAGTATGGTGCTCACTTCTATAAAACTGGAATCATTTTGAGTGTGACAGTCAGTCATCTTTAATGTGTTACCAGTTGACAGGCTGCATACTAGTCACTTTTATGAAGCCACGTTTGTGCAAGCACATCATGTGTTGTATTCCAACAGCGAGCCTTTGAATGTATACCCGCACATACTCCTCCATAGGACAGCAATCGCAACTTTCCCTGTTCCTTCTGACAGACCTGGCGACATGTTGCAACCGGCTACATTTGACAGTATCTCCTGCCACATACATTTTTTTCCCAACCACAGTTTTAAAAATTGTCACATTAGGGAGGAATATCAACACACATTATTATTCAACACAAGACTCTGCACATAAGAGATTAGTTTCTCCATAAACATCTAAAAAAGCCAGGGAACAAGTGCTGCCACTCTGCCAGTGTCCCTCTCATGGAGTAATTTGTCCCATAACATACATCTAAACTCCACTGAAAGGGAAAAATGGATGTAAACCAGTTCAGCAGTTGAAACTGCATTCAATCTTCAATCTAGTCTTGCATCATTTTGACAGCTGCACAGCTCCAGTGACAACGCTCAGTGAGACAAGCCTGCGAGCTAGAAATAGATAAATTGTGAGCCAGTGTCAACATGGAGCAGACATTGGCCAGGGAAAAGTGTGTGTGTGTGTGTGTGTGTGTGTGCTGTTTGGGTGACTGCACAGAAACTGGTATTCAGGGGAGACATCCTCACATGCAGATCTGAGCAAAAACCTGGTGGATTCGTCACCGTGGCTTGAAGAGTAATTACTTAACAAGCTGAACGCTGTCTTAAGCGTTTGATATGATGTATACATCCTATATCCTGTAAAGAGCACTGTGGCATTTTATTCAGCTGTCTGGATGTGCAGAGACAGAGAGACATGTGGAGCGTGTATGGGGCTCCAGACTGAGGATCAGCGGGTTTTCAGTGCTCAGTGATGGAGAAAGGCTCTGTGGCTGTCAGGTTACTCCCACTGATGAAGGGAAACTGTCATTGACAGATGAGTCTTGGTAAAGACCAACGTTGCTCTCTCCACTTGGCCTGAGGGTTAACATGACCTAAGGAGCACCATACTCATGGGCATTTAGGCTGTCCATTCACCCAAGGTTCGCATGACTCTATACTATAGCTAGAGAGGAGTGTTTTAACCATTTGTCCATGTGTCTGTGTTGCACCCAGAATGTGTGTATAATCTAAATAATTCTCGTGTGCACCACATTGTCCTCAAAATAGCTTAATTTTCCTACGATAGAGAGATTATGATGAGTGTATTGGGTGTTGTGAGATGAATTTGCAAATCCTTCCTTCTGTCTCTTCAAGAATCCACTCATTTAATCCTTTGCACTCACTGTTGCGTTGCCTCCCACCACAAGTTACTTCCCCGTATCCTTAGCTCCGCCCAGGATCAGCTCCATGAGTTGAATTATAGAGCGAAAAAGTCATTAAGTGGGATAAAGACACAAGGAATCGATGGAGCAATAGATCCTCTGCAGCTCTCAATTGTCTCCAGTCCAGTGCACATGAGCATCAGGATGGTAACGCTTGCTTGTTGTTTCCAGGTGAGCTCTCCAGCCAGTCCACAAATCCTCTCTTGAGTTAGGGGTGGGGGTGGCTGGCTGGCTGGCTGTGGAGGGGGTTCAGCTGGTTCCTGCTTCATCCTTATTCTTTTTTTAAAAACGGTTCTGTGTGCAAATTTAGATTTAAACATAATAGTCGGCTAAACTATTTATATTTTGGGCTGTCATATTAAAGAGAGCTTACAAAATATGCAATAGAAACCTTCTGATTTCATTTTTAAGTTATAAATTGTGCTGCAAATCCTTTTAGACAACACAATGAACCGGATGATGTAAAACCCTTAATTCCCCACAGAATTACGGGCAGTAGCGATCAATCTTTGTTGTGTGTGGGCAGCTTTAAAATAGCGCCTTTGCCTGTCTTGCGCCTGTAATTGTGATGGCTGTGTGGAAACCGCTGGATAAATGAGACAGACAGACAGACAGACAGTCATAGGGTAAAGGATTGTTCTGTTTTATTCTATCCTATCACAAGGAGAGAGGCGCACTACATCTCCCTCTCTCTCGTTAATGACAAGCAGATTTGACTTGTTCTCCTTTAATTATGTGACCCACCTGACCCAAAGTCTTTCCTTATGGAAACTAATGGCCAATTGAAGCTCTGGTTGGTTGTCATTACACAGACAAGCCAACAGCAGCTGTCTCAGAGATGGGAAATAAATGACTCGTGTGCAAAGAGAATTTTGGCCCTTAACCAGAAATGTATTTCTTGAAGTGACTTCTCAAAATATCAGATTTTTTTTAGATGTAATGTTTTGCCATGGATCAGGTACAGTGACATTAGAGTCATCCACATAAATCTGGACGATGTGTTGCTCATCATGACACTTCCATGACACACAAAGCTACATTTTGTTTTGTTTCTGTTTGTTAATTTTTAAAAAAGTGCATACATGTGCAACCGTACATGTTCCTCTTGGTAAATATTTGTGCGATTAAACATGCTGTATAGAACATACCATGCACATACTGATCCCCACACCATAGCAAGCCACAAATTCCCAACCATGAGATACAGTGTGACACTTGTAATTTGGACTTCAGCATTAACAGAGGAGGAGACCAGGAGCACTCGTCCTCGAGGCTGAGAAAGGCTAAGATGATCTGGAAACTGGTCAGTAACCAAGTGTCAGACTAAAGTGTAATATGGCCCTGAGCACGTCACAGCATTGAGGCATGTGATGTGCTGAGAGGAATCTCACAACACCATGCCTGTTGGTCTGATGTGAATGAAATACCTTTTTTTCTCCCCCTCTTCTCGCTAAGTTTAGCTGTTTCCTCCTCAGCACATGCCTGTGTATTCATGTGGAATGAGTCATTCATGCCTGTGGTCCATGAAAGCCTCGCAGCCCACTCATATCCTTACACTGCCAGACCCCCATGCGGTATCTGTATAAAAAACAAAAGGTTATAAACATATATGTCGAATAATTGGCCTACTAAACCTCTGTTCCTCCACCCTTGGGATTCAACCAGCCTATAGTATATTTCCTGCCGTCTCTGTCTCTGTCTGTCAGTCAGCTCTCTTCCGTCTCGCTCTGGGAGGCCAACCTTTCAGCATTCCCAATGATGTGCCTCGGAAATCTGTTTCCAGGGCAACCGGGGTACCAAATACTCTCCCAGCGGCTTCTGTGGCGTCCTTTGTTTACACTTTTCACATTTGTGTGAGGATGCAGGTTGCTCTAAACACACGAGAATGGGAACAAAAACAACAGTCAATCTTACAACAATCCAGTCAATCTTATATTAGCCTATACACCCTCAGTATAAATGTTTGTTTTTTAGCTGAATTGCATCCTAGAATAATTAGGCTTGTATGTTATTACTAGTGTAGGTTTTAAGTCACATTTTCACTTCAGACTTCACCACATTATCCAAATAATTTCCTAAAGCCAGTTGATCCTGATGCGCAGTGATGAGTACGCTCGTGAAACAAAAGCTGTGCCATTTAAAACTGACACCTCCGATTATGTAACAGACACTAAGGACAATGTTTGAACGTGTTTGTGATGATTACCTCCCTCGTTTATGGACTTATTGAAAACCAACTCACGTTTGCCACTTTAAAGTCTTGCGCTTGCGCGTAACGGGACCGAGAGCTGTCCAAGCGCTGAAATGAGAAAAGGCGTTCCACTCCCATTCCTCAACAGAGGACAGTCCTCCACCTGCGAAACATTTCACTTCACACATAACAACACTGGCCAGCGGGTTTGTTTTTACAGAGCGAGCTTTTAGATCTGACTCAACTCCAAATCAGAGAGCTTCCAGCGCTACACGTTTTTGGAGTTTCACCCTCTCGGCGTCTGTACACAGGACTGATGTTTGTTCACGCCGCCGCTTCGAGAGATCTGTTTCAGGGAGTCAGAGTTTCATGAAACTAAACTATGATCTGTGGCTGCGCTGAGGAATGTCTTCTGTATTTTTGTGTGACAAAAGAACACCCAAACGCCCACGACTTGGTCAGGAAGAAAGCGGTGGCCCCATTTGGATTATGTGTTTGACCAATGTAAACATATGGAAGAAATAAAAAAGTGAGCACATGGGAAAGCCACCAGGAATGAATCGCTCCTTTATTAAGGTTTTGGCAGCTTTATTTACATATTTCATGGAGACAAACAACTTCAGGTAGGCCAATTTGTTTAGCGAACATAGTTGATTTTATAGATTTAAAACAAATAATTATTTCCTTCTAAGTTTAAAATTAGATAATTAATGTAGGTCATTTTAAACTTAATTCAAGAAACAATATCAAATGAGCAGTGACTTTTTTCTGCATAAACTAAGTTGGTAATTGCTTGAGTGTTTCTTTCCAACTGTTTGAATTGTATATATGGTCCCTAAAATATTCTATGGGATTGTGGTTTTTTGTAGCATTTGACATTCATGCACGTGATGGTATTATTTTATATTTTCTTGTGGCATCATTAACATGTCTACAATGTTTCACATGAAATTACTGCACGATGTGATATTTGTGCGGTAATCTTGCAATATGTGACAGAAAATATAGCTCCTTCTCGTTAAAAGGAGATGCCCACAACGTCGAAATCGCATGTCTGATACGTGTGCGCTTTAACGCATTTTCTAGTTTCCCTGTGCTTGCCCCCATCACTCCCATGCAGCTGCTAGGCGACAGATAAGGTTTTCAGCCGTGACTTCTGTCAGATAAAGTGATTTTCTGACTCTGTGTGTGTGTGTGTGTGTGTGTGTGTGTGTGTGTGTGTTTTCCAGAGTTGTGGATGCAAAGGAGCATGATTCCAGATCATCCTCCAACATGTCTCCATCTGACTTTCTGGACTCACTCATGGGTCGCACGTCTGGGTATGATGCACGAATAAGACCGAATTTTAAAGGTTTGTGAATCACTTTCTTTGTCTTTGGAAATCTTCACACACCTCACTTTACACACACACACACACACACACACACACACACAGAAACTCCACCTTTTGTCCACATGTGATACATAGAGTACATAGAGTATTTTTGCATGCAGAATACCCCGCACTTACATTGCAACTGTAAACACACCAGATTTTAACATTATTACTTATCTGGAGATCCATTGATCTGATGCCAAGAGAATGTGCAGCCTACCCTTTGATAAGAACAATCAATCACTTCAGTTGACAGTAACGGTGGTTGATGGTTGATGGTTGATGGTTGATGGTTGTCCTGGCTTGAATTCAATCATAAAGTCACCCCCCTCATTGTAACATTGTTTCATTTAGTAGAATCATGTCAGAGAAAATCCACATCTCAATTAAGTCATAATTTGAAAACTACAACAAAAAGGCATGCAAATATCCCAGCCACAATTGCACACAGGGATGCCACCATGACAGGCCAAATGATGGATGGTGCCCCCGTGGCAAGGCTGCAGGCTACTGACATCCTCTGTTGTTGTTGCTGTGATGCTGAGGACAGACACAGCATCTGTCACTGGAACGGAGCTGAGTGAGGAGAGGCCAGCCTGCTGGGGCTCAAGCCCACTCCAGGCTGGGTCAGGTGGGCTGGGATTTGTCGGGGTTTGGGGATTCCAGTTGTTGAAGCAGTCAGACAGTGTGGCACGGAGATTGATCAGCAGGATTCGGAAACACATGGCCCAGATCTTTCCACTCCATCTGGGAGAAAAGGGAAAATGTTGAAAAGACGGCTGAAATAGACTTAAGATGTGAGGAGGACAGCCTGTTTAATACAGGCTGGCAATTTCAGGGGTGGGATTAAGAGAGAGAAACTGTTTCTAGCTATTTAAGAGAGAATGAGCACACGTGGATTAAAAGGAATGAAGCAATGTTGCTGGTTTAATTTGCATTAATTCTGTATTTTAAGGCAGATAAAGCTCCCTGTGTTGTACACTAGCTAGTATCTTATAGCTAGAAAACAAACACTTTTGCATGAACCCACTGTGATGTAAACAGATGATTTCGGTTGCGAACCTGCTAGTCATACTTTGAAGAGAGTGTTGAACTGTATTTCTGAAGGCTGACCTAGATTTCCTTGCTGAGTTTGTTGTGAGGAGGTGCTGCTTTATTTTTTCTGCTTCTGCCGTTAAATGTAGCTACCTGACGACAAACCGAGGCAAATATTAGTACCAAGTGTCATGCAGTATTAATGAGGAAAGTACATGGGAAGGGCACTAGGAAGGGCTTACAACTTCAATTATCAGATAGAGAAAAAAAAAAGATTTGCTGTGACTTTAAATGGCATAAGCTACCAAGCCCTCGCAAAGAAATTTCAGTTCAGGACACTCTGTGGAGTAAACATGACACTACTCATTAGAGCATGCTGGTTACTTTGTACTCAAAGTGTTGCAGAGAAAATGCTCTGACTTGACATTGGAACTAACAAATTACTGTAGGGCTGCAACTGATGAGGATTTTCATTATGGAATAATCTGTAGATTTCTGGATTGATTGATTAATTGTAAATCACAACAAATGTCACAAATTAGTTATAAATCCATCACAATTTCCAAAAGGCCAATTTTGACATATTCAAATAGTTTTTTTTACATCCAAAACCCAAAGATATGTAGTTTGAATAAGAAAAAATTCACAATTTAGAAGCTAGATTTCCTTGGTATTTAAACAACTGATCGATTATCATGTTGATGAATTTTCCTGTAAATTTACTGATCGATTATTCGGCTAATCATTGCAGCCCTAAATGACTGTGTGTGTGCATGCATTTGTCTGTGTGTGTGTATGTGTCCTCTGCTAAATTTGTAAAGAATGGATGTTGGAAAAAAATGTATTAAGAACAAAAGATCCCCACACAAGAGATCATAACATAATTATAAAGACTGTAACAAAGCTGACACAGTTTGCTATTGTCACGAATGATTTCATTTAGTTTGAACATAATTGCACTTTAATAACATCCAGCTAAATTTAGAATACACCCTTTCAGTCTCACACCAAAGCCAAACATGGGTCCTCTCCTGTTGTATGTGATCTTTTGCGTCTGGTTTTTACAAAGCATGCAATGTGTCACCATCCACTCCTGGAGCTTCTGTAAAATAGCGCTTGTTGGTATTAATGCATGCTGACATACGCAGTGAAACCGCAGCTCGTGAACCAACAGACCCAAATTTCCTGATGGTTTAAGGCTTTCTCCTATCATGTCATTGTCATCCCATTTCACAGGTCCCCCTGTAAACGTTACATGCAATATTTTTATCAACAGTTTCGGCTCTGTCACAGAGACAACTATGGTGAGTTCATCTGGCATTTTGGCTGATTTCAACAATGTGTCAATGTGTTATCTATCCCTCAACCTGCAGGTCCACCAGTTAATGTTACCTGCAACATATTTATCAACAGCTTTGGTTCTATAGCAGAAACTACAATGGTGAGTTCAGCGTTGCGCTTGGACATGTTCTAAAGCCCTGACCCCTGCTCAGGAGTTAAAAATGAATCATCCTGTTTGTTGTCTTTTTTTACTCACCTAATCTACCTTTACAAAAAAAACATTTATCATTGCAGTGTCTACGTATTCACGAAAAGACTTTGTTTTTGCCATCAAAGAGTCTATTGGCGGCTCCATGAGGCACACAGACATCATATCAAAAAAAAATTCAGTTCTCTGGCTATCAAAATAAGAGTTGGTTTATTCTCCCCCGATGCCCCTTATATACATGTTAGTCCAGGTTTGATGATTAATGCAAGAAATTCCAACCAATTCACTTTAAGTGCTGCCAGTTTGGGGGCTGGGGCTTTCAAACAAGCTGATGTATAAAATGTGATGTGTGAAGGCATCCAGCTGCCTAAGGGGGGAAAACATAAAACCTGCGAGGCTGCATTGAAACTCATCATGATCAAAGGATTCATAATGACTGATAATAACTACTTAGATTATGAATGAAGGATGATAATTTGCGCAGGAGCTGGCACTCATAAGATTGCCAGGGAATTACACAGCTTTAGACACGCATGCAAATATTTGGAACCGCCAATATGCTGATGAAATGTCAAACAACATAAGGGTCTCTCATCATCATGACATATCAATTACTCTGTGCAACTGAGCTTTGTGGCACTCAGTTTACTGATAACTGCATGGTCAGAGTTTTCCTCATCAGCCACTACATCTTATAAATCCATCTTTAGCTTCTCTTATATAATTATAATTTATAAGCAAAGTTATTGTAAGGTCAGTGTTTTGGAAATGCAACTTGCAACATAAACATCAAACTGGTCATTTGAACAAATGTATGAAATTTAAGAACACATAGGCACCTAGAAGTATAGATTTTGCCAAAAGTGCACTGAAATTCCTTTTTTTTAATTTTGCCATGTTCTTATTTGTATTAATGTTTTTGAGAATGTTTTGTATTATCACAACAGTTGTAATTGAGTGAGAATATGAATGTAGCAAAAACAACAAAATCAGTGGTGAAAGAAGTAGTAAAATCAAAAAAGTAAGAAAGGATCAGTAGCAAAATGTACTTATTTTATATTATTGTATTTCTGTTATATTTGCATTAATGTGTAAACAGAATTTTAATGTTGAAGTCAAAGGAGAGATCTTTTGAACTACTTTATATACTGATCATATATTTTGTATGTAAATCTATAAAGTAACTAAAGCTGTAAAATAAATGTAGTGGAGCAAAAACTTACCCACTAAAATATTTTGAAGTACAAGTATCAAGTAGCATAGAGTGGAAACACAAAGTAAAAATACCTTAGAACTGTACTTAAGTTTGATACTTGAGTAAATGTACTTAGTTACATTCTATCATTCAAGAAAATACATGTGAACATGTAAGTGTTTGACTTCTTGATATTTGCTTGCTTGGTATTTATTACATTTTTTTCTATGATAGATTAATTTTCTGTTCATTAGAATATTCACAAGGGTCACCAATGCAATTTTTCTACCTCATCAAAAGAAGGATATATAATATTAAAAACCTATACCAATGAAGACTAGCATGCTGCCTCATAACCCCAACCACTGCACTTCAAAATATGCAAAGCTGCTTGTCATCTCTGCAGGACTACAGAGTGAACATCTTCCTGCGGCAGAAGTGGAATGACCCTCGGCTGGCGTATAGTAAATATCCAGATTCCTCCCTCGACCTCGACCCATCCATGTTGGACTCCATATGGAAGCCTGACCTCTTCTTTGCCAATGAGAAAGGAGCCAACTTCCATGATGTCACCACAGACAACAAGCTTCTGCGGATCTTCAAGGATGGGACTGTCCTTTACAGTATCAGGTGACGTGCTGGATATGTTGTAATAAACAAGAGAAATAAAATGCCTCAAGAATTAAAAGTAGAGGTTTACACCAGAGCTGAACCGTTCAGTCGATTATTTGATCACCCGATCAACAGAAAATGCATGTGCAACTGTTTTGGTGGTTGGTTAAGAAAAAGATATGGGTGCAAAAATAGCTGAGAATATGTTCCAGTTTTCTTTGTCTTCCATGATAGCAAACTGAAAGTCTGTAAGCTGGGCAAAACAGATGTTTTATAAGACATTGCCTTTAGCTCTGGAAGTTGTGGTGGCCATTTTTACTGCTTGCCAGGTGAATAAAAGAGAAAATCATAAAAATAATCAGAAATAAATGTTACACCATTTGGCATTATGGGGTCTGTAGAATCTAATCTAATCTAATCTAATCTATCTGAAGAAGGATACTGCAGAGAACCAAAAGCTCTGATACATATACCACCCCAGGACATGTTCACTTATTGCTTTTCTTACTTTTCCTCTCAAACATCAAAGACTGTCAATCTAAGACACA
The DNA here is from genome assembly GCF_014851395.1 of Micropterus salmoides. NCBI lineage: Eukaryota > Metazoa > Chordata > Actinopteri > Centrarchiformes > Centrarchidae > Micropterus > Micropterus salmoides. Next base: position 16,452,696 of record NW_024040596.1, read on the forward strand.
CAGTTTTGAATGGGTTTTATCTCTTTTTGATCACTCCTTTGAAATTGCATAATTCACTGAACTACAGTGCATCTCTGTGTGCAATGTAGATTTTTAATAAAGGAACACTGATTGCAAGAGGGCAAGCTAATCTCAGGGGCATTGTTGAGAATCCAAAACGAAGATTAAAAAAAGGGGAATTTTTCATTTTAGTTTCTCCGCATGCAGAATTTTTTATACTCCATAAAAGCATTGTGGAAGATTCTGAAACATGCAACCCAGTCAGGATGGATTACATTTTAAAGGCCAATTAGCCCAGAACTTGAGCAAAACCCAGTACAAGATATGAAAATTCATTTCATTTCACTACAACTTCAATCACACACAGCATTCAATTTTCTCTGCGATGATGCGGTATAAAGCAGATCAATTTTGAGTCCATTTGGCGAGCAGCTCAAGGGTGAGCAGTGCTCAGGTGTTGAGGCAGAGTGGGTCAACGGGAGAGATGAAAGGTGGTCAGCCACTCTCTCCATTCATGAGAGAAATGACAGAGTGAGAAGACTGCAGACCACAATGCATCACAGAGACAATAAGTTGCAGTAATGAAAGTGTGATAGGAACCTGCTGGAGGGAATCCTACATGATATGTCAGACAGGAGAAAGAAGCACACCATACAGAGATTACAAAAAAGTACCGACTATAATTTAATTTTTCTAGCAAATTATTTTTACTTCATGTGTCGACCCACTAGTTCACTAGTTTGGTGTGGTCCGTCCTCTTTGTCTTGCATCATAGGTTGACTCTCATTCTGTCCTGCCCGATGGACCTGAAGAACTTTCCGATGGATGTCCAAACTTGTACAATGCAACTGGAAAGCTGTAAGCAATGACTTTGTCTCAGTTGTGTCGCTGCACTTTCTAGTGAATATCTACTGTGTATATAAATTTGGATTCATCTATTCTATTACTGCTCTAGTCGGCTACACCATGAATGACTTGATCTTCGAGTGGCTGGAGAACGGTGCAGTGCAGGTGTCAGACGGGCTCACGCTGCCTCAATTCATTATGAGGGAAGAGAAGGAGCTGGGCTACTGCACAAAACACTACAACACCGGTCAGAGGACACACACACACACACAACCATATGCTGTTTATGGTTCACGCAGCCAACACATCTCCTGGTTTTGTAGCTGAATTGCATTTGTGTTTCTTGCAGGTAAATTCACCTGTATAGAAGTCAAATTTCATCTGGAGCGACAGATGGGATACTACCTGATCCAGATGTACATTCCTTCCCTGCTCATTGTCATCCTGTCTTGGGTGTCTTTTTGGATCAATATGGATGCTGCTCCTGCCAGAGTGGCGCTGGGCATCACCACTGTGCTTACCATGACTACCCAAAGCTCTGGCTCCAGAGCTTCTCTTCCAAAGGTAAACCTTGTTCGGTTTTCTCAGCAGACTATGTTTTAAACTTGTAGGTCTAATATGTCGCGCTACTATATCAAATATGTACGTCTCAATCATGTATACTCACTCTACTGGTGGAACATAGACACTGGTATAAAGGCACGCACCAGTTATTGTATGCATTTGGAAGAAATTAACTGCAATTACATACATCTTACGGTTTTTGAACAGGCACATTAATATGAATAATGGTACTTTGTAAATGTTTAAATCATGTTTGACAGAAAGTTGATGTTCTGTGTGTGAAGTTTTGCTGAAACAGAGGCAAATATGTAAAAGAAATTTAAGAACAAACGTTATTTCAAGGTGCTCTGAGGGTGGCATTTTAAAACATGACACTCTGCGGTTCTGAATGGACGGTACAAATTATTATTAACTTTGAGAGCTGACCTTGGGTAAAAAGCAAACCTATCCACCTCTAAATATATATGTAGATATATTTGCATTTTAAGATATGTACATTTCAGAACCTTTTATGAGACTAAACTGAAAGACTCTCCCATAGCCATGTGTGTATATTTGTTGTTGATGAAAAGGTCTAAGGTAAGATATAGCTACAGGGAGCTAAAGACACAAATTTATTTACTGGTATTTATTATAATTTAAAGTGTAGAGTAATCAATAGATCGATTAGATTGTACTATTTCTTGTCAATCCATGGGAGCTTAGGTGAAACAGAACATATGAACTAGGCAAATATGAAGACAAATGAACAATCGACACAAGAAGACACTACAGGAACTAACAATCAATCAAGTGAATGAAAGGATAGTAAAAACTAATATGTGAAAGCTGCTGTATTACTCCGGGGTACAAGAAACACATAATTTAGGATTTTGGATTTCATATGATTAAACCTTAACTGGGCATCTCTTGGCACCCAATTGGTACAATTCACAGCATTCAACATTTTTGTTAATGACAACAAAGTTATCATAGAACATGTGTACATTACAGACAGCAGTGGTAGTCTGTGGTAGCATATTGTCAATCATGTTAATTACCACGCACATATTGTGAAGGGTACTAAAGGCAGGAAGAGTCAGGTCTTGATGATCAATCACTCTCCATGCATCTACACATGAACACCGAAGGCCTTGGCCACGTCAGAGATTCTCACATAAAAGACACGTATACTGATAAATATTTAAAGGGAAGCCTTTGAGAACCTCGATTCAAGAAAACAAAAACTAAATATGCCTAAAGTGCCCTCAAAAAGCTGAGTTGTTTTCTCCACATGCTAATCAGCTGTCATGAAGTTAGGGGTTGCACCGAGGAGCAGCAAAGACTCTCAGTTTCATCCTCACTTTCTCAGAAGAACCAGATCAAAACCAATGCTAAAGGTACAAATTCAAATTACAGTTCTCTACAGTTTTTTTTGCTAATTAAGGTGGCAATTATTTCCCACTGTTTAATGCAATCACTGACATTACTGGCAGCTCTGATACACTTGTTAGCAAACATTACCTATAATTACAGTCATTTAGAAGTCCCAGTTAACTGACATAATGAGTAAGATGAGTGGAGAAAAACACAAAAATGCAACCGCAGATTACAATGGAGATCTAAGACTCAAAATCAATAAAGAAATGTTAGAAAGAATCTACCAATATTTCAAGTCAAAGCAAAAATTCATTCTGCATTTGAACTGTTAGCTAATGCTGTCACCTTGGAGGATCTAACAAAGGGAATCTGTTTTCTCTCCCAGGTCTCTTACGTGAAAGCCATTGATATCTGGATGGCTGTGTGTCTGCTCTTTGTATTTGCTGCATTGCTAGAATATGCTGGGGTTAATTTTGTCTCCAGGCAACAGAAAGAGTTCCTTCGCCTTAGGCGAAGACAAAGGAGGAATCACAAGGTAAGCTCTCAAAGTCTTTACAAGGTTGCTGTTCATCAAACTTTTTAGCCATTAGGGATGGCTAAAAATGGAATATTGCCATTCAATTCTGAAAAGATATTCACGGTCCCCAGGGAGTGAATCCTAATATCTTTGACGATACCTTTAGCAACACATTGAAATGTTTCAATGGGCTATCTTTTGGATAGACTGCCATGTACCCTTTTAGAATTGACTTTAAAATTCTATTGATCACTTTTAAAGCTCTTCATGGCCTCTCGCCTTGTTATATTTCTTACCTTTTAGTCCCATACGCACCAGCACGTACCTTGAGATCCTCGGGCAGAGGTCTGTTGTCTGTTCCAGAGTCTCGACTGAAAACTAAAGGGGACAGAGCGTTTGCTGTCAGGGCCCCGAGGCTCTGGAACAGCCTGCCCGAGGAAATCAGGTCGGCTGAGTCGGTGAACTCTTTTAAGTCCCTTCTTAAAACATACTTTTATAGGAGAGCCTTTCCCGATCTTATTTGACTTTATTTTATCCCTTTTATTTTATTGTATTTTACTAATTTTATATTAAATTTTCATGCTCTTATCTTTTTTGTATTATTCTTTACACTTGTTAAAGCACTTTGTAACTTGTTTTTGAAAAGTGCTCTACAAATAAGGATTATTATTATTATATTATTATTACCCTCAGGATGATTTGTCAGGCCAGTTTAATTGTATTTATATTGCTCAAAATCACAAATTTGCTTTACAGTATGTAGGCTACAGTAGGCTATATACGATAATTACTGTTCTTAGACCATTGATTCCGACAAGGAAAAACTCTTCCAAAAATTTTAATGGGGCCAAAAGTTTTAATAGGGCCAAAAAACTCTTCCAAAAATTTTAATGGGGCCAAAAATGGAAGAAAGCTGTGCAACGTTTAAGGAGATCTCAGGATTGACAGACGTGAAATAGATGTTGTGTGTACAGAATAAACATTATAAATGCTAAACATTTTCACGTTAGCATGTTGATGTTAGCTTTAGGTCAAAGCACCGCTATGACTAACTTCAGCCTCACAGAGCTGCTAGCATGGTTGTAGACTCTTGTTTGGGATATTGACGTAGTGTAACATTATCATTATTCGCCTGAATTAAGATTCAGCAGTTTATCATTAAAGTGCACCAGGTTATCTTGGGATTTTGTTTTTAATTAAATGCGTTTGTAAAATCTTTTGTAAGTTCCCTGTGCTACAGCAACGCCAAGCCAGTGGCCAGAAGTAAAGCATACATTTTGAGCTGCAGTCTTTTGAGAAAGACCAATTAAGTTCATTCTGTCCACATGTGCATGTGTTTTTTCAGGATGATGAAATGCGTGAAGGCCGCTTTAATTTTGCTGGCTACAATATGAGTCAGTGTCTGCCAACGAAGGATGGCTCAGCTGTTAAGAACGCTGTTCCTGCTCCCACCCCTCAACCATCAGTCCCTAAGGATATAGACACCATGAAGAAGAAGTTTGTGGACAGAGCCAAGAGGATAGACACTATTTCCAGGGCTGCCTTTCCTTTGGCGTTCCTTATCTTCAATGTCTTCTACTGGGTTACCTACAAGATCATCAGGCATGAGGACATCCACAAAAAGTAAAGACTTTATTCATTGACAAAAAAAAAAATTATTTTTCATTTCTCAGATTGAGAAATGCTTAGAAAGCACAGTGAGATGAGATGGGAGACACCACCATGGTGATGTTGGTGGTGTTCTTTCAGGGATAATGTATAATGTTCATGCATCATACAGTAATTATCATGTTCTGATAAGGTGAAGAGCTCTTGACACAGATGCTTTTTTTTGGTGTCGTTGTTGTTGTTGTACTGCTGCATAATATTTCCTGACAAATCTGGAAACATGATTTTAACTCAAGGCTTGACGTCTGCACAACCAAGGAACAAAGAAACATTCCATGGATTTGTAACTGTAAGGTAGCTTAGCCAGACCCTCAAAGACTTTTTGTGATTGCAAAAAGGGTATTTCTTATCAAGGATATTTAGGACTGTTTTATATAGCACTATTGTCAGGGCACTTCCTCTGTGTTTATACAAAATAAAGCAGCAAACTATACATACAGGCAGAAAGCACGTACAGATGCCTCCTTCAGACATTAGGAAGCAGCACACGTTTCAGGCATGAGTGCGAACAAAGCAGATGGAAATCTGGAATCGGAGACTGCATTTTTATGAAATACCTGAGGCCTTAGATATCAAAGATCTGGTAAGATGAAGTGCTGTGCTTCTCTATTTTTTCAAGCATCTCCTCTTGTTTAGTGGTCTATCTGAGCCGAATGCACCGTTTGAGCTTCACTACCTGTGGCCAGATATCCTTCTTGTTGTTTCCTTTTTCTCTTAAGTGTATTATAAATCATATTCACAGACAACTGGTGTCACTTAATATTCCCATGTTATGAGTCACAAATTTTCCTTTACATTCTAAAATAATTTATTAAACAAACTGTCATATATTCACAGGCTAGGTTCATGAAAGTATAATGGTCAATTCTGAGCAAGTGTATAGGTAAGCCTACAAACTGTGAACATGCACTGCATTACTCAATGTTGTCATATTCACATAAATTAATTTATATTCCAGGTAAATACTCCAGGTATCTTATCTATGGTTTTAAAGTTTGAAACTATGTTTTTGTAGATTTAGTCTGATGAAATATTTATTGTAATGGAGGAAAGGTTATGTTTATTTAAAAAATAATAGCTTTCTGTATACTTCTTCAACCTATGCTGTGAACCGTTTCCCTTCACTTGGAGTGTTTTTTGCTGGATGGTGATCTATGTTTGTAGATGAATCCAAAGGGTGAAGGACAGATCTGCATAACATTCATGGTACAGAGCAGCTAATGGTCTTTGCACTCTTGATATACTGTTGTGAAGAACTCCTTTCTTGAATGCTATTCCTGAAAAAGGTTATTTACTGGTCTGTACATCAATAAAATTGACAGTGCACCACCATATTTACTTTATTTCCACTTCGCATGTCATATATAAGGTAGAAGACTTGGCTTTGTTTTATATTTTCACACATTTGTTGATGGGATTACACATGAAGACATGGACACTTTTCAAGGAAAAAAAATATCTGACAAATAAGTCACAAACGCATAAAAATGCTTTTGGTGCCCAGTTGCAGATCACATCAAAGAAAATGACAAAGACGGTCTCTTCTCCTCACCGAGACCATAAGTCAGGGTGATGACGCACACCATGGATTGCTGGGTGGCCTGCAGGGTGACACAGATATGATCTGACAGTGGGTTTCCATTAATGCATGATAATGGACTTCACACTGTAGTGTTGTGATTCCATCAGCTGGTGCGTACCTACCAGTTTAATGGCATTCACAGAAAAGAGAGGACAACTGTATTGGATATACATACAGGCTAATAAAGCATCTTAAACTGCTACTGCATGTGAGCTCAGACACAAGCCATGGGTAACCCAAATATATCATGTTGATAAACAGATGGATACCCTGTAATTACATTATCCTACTAATAATGAAATTCATTATCATACTGTGGGCAATGCCATCAACCTTGTCTTAAAGAGGAATACATGGCATGCGGTATGTTTATTGAAAAGGCCGCATGAATCATCCAACTACTTTTTTTAATGCTCAACACATAGGGATTATAAACAAATCAATACTAATCCCCTCATGGAAACACCATTCATTTCACAGACGCAGCCTTACATCACCATCCATTATTACTTCTGTTTGAATATGCAAGGAACGCAATGCAGGTTATGCAATCAACTTCAGTATGACGTCTTATGAAAGGGAAATATTTTTATATTTGTGTTTAAGTAGGAGACAACTTTGCACCATTCATTAAGGTTTAGGGAGGCTGCTTTGTGAGGTCTGAGGGAGAGGCAAGAAATGAGGGTTGCCATAGCAACTGCACAGCAATTGAGAGGGCCAGTGTGAGAGAAAAGCGGGACCTTAATGGAGTTATGAACACTGGTGCATGATTTTGCCAAACATGAATACTCCAAACACACTAAATTAAAAATAAATTCCCACTGTATTAAAGTAATAATAGCAGCCACAAATCTGCTATTTTCTGTGGAGTTTATTCAGACGGTTATGCTTCAATGGCACACTTGCAGAACAGACCCTGTGTGCATGAAAGAGAGCCCATGTTATGTACAGACTATGTGCGTCATGAATGCTGCACCAGTGTGACACGTGGCAACTAACTATTGTTAGTTGGTGTAAGGATATCTGCAGTAATGATCTCTACTCCATCCTTACAGCTCAAGGTAGCCTTTTCTATAATCACAGAGAAACTAGTGTCTATGAATTCACGCCCAGAACCATTTAAAAATGAAGCAGCATCTGAAAACCACAACTTCAGTACAACTGAAGTAGATCAAGTAGCTCAGTTGTCACGGAGATGACTCCTTGACAACTGAGTCTCTTGATCTGCTGAGGAAGGCCATAGGACGTGGCTAAAAGCTTCAGAAATAAAGTTAAGTGGACCTTGTGTTGAGAATTTCTTGTTAAATCGAGTTCATGCCATTTTAATTAGTAGGCTATTAAAAAATTGCCTTCATCAAACAGCACCATCCATGATCATGTCTAAACATGTTGTTATAGACACAGCATTAACACAACCCTATATGTACATTAAGTAAGATAGGTATACAGTGAGGAAAATAAGTATTTGAACACCCTGCTATTTTGCAAGTTCTCCCACTTAGAAATCATGGAGGGGTCTGAAATTGTCATCGTAGGTGCATGTCCACTGTGAGAGACATAATCTAAAAAAAATAAAAATAAATAAAAATCCATAAATCACAATGTATGATTTTTTAACTATTTATTTGTATGATACAGCTGCAAATAAGTATTTGAACACCTGAGAAAATCAATGTTAATATTTGGTACAGTAGCCTTTGTTTGCAATTACAGACGTCAAACGTTTCCTGTAGTTTTTCACCAGGTTTGCACACACTGCAGGAGGGATTTTGGCCCACTCCTCCACACAGATCTTCTCTAGATCAGTCAGGTTTCTGGGCTGTCGCTGAGAAACACGGAGTTTGAGCTCCCTCCAAAGATTCTCTATTGGGTTTAGGTCTGGAGACTGGCTAGGCCACGCCAGAACCTTGATATGCTTCTTACAGAGCCACTCCTTGGTTATCCTGGCTGTGTGCTTCGGGTCATTGTCATGTTGGAAGACCCAGCCTCGACCCATCTTCAATGCTCTAACTGAGGGAAGGAGGTTGTTCCCCAAAATCTCGCAATACATGGCCCCGGTCATCCTCTCCTTAATACAGTGCAGTCGCCCTGTCCCATGTGCAGAAAAACACCCCCAAAGCATGATGCTACCACCCCCATGCTTCACAGTAGGGATGGTGTTCTTGGGATGGTACTCATCATTCTTCTTCCTCCAAACACGGTTAGTAGAATTATGACCAAAAAGTTCTATTTTGGTCTCATCTGACCACATGACTTTCTCCCATGACTCCTCTGGATCATCCAAATGGTCATTGGCAAACTGAAGACGGGCCTTGACATGTGCTGGTTTAAGCAGGGGAGCCTTCCGTGCCATGCATGATTTTAAACCATGACGTCTTAGTGCATTACCAACAGTAACCTTGGAAACGGTGGTCCCAGCTCTTTTCAGGTCATTGACCAGCTCCTCCCGTGTAGTTCTGGGCTGATTTCTCACCTTTCTCAGGATCATTGAGACCCCACGAGGTGAGCTCTTGCATGGAGCCCCAGTCCGAGGGAGATTGACAGTCATGTTTAGCTTCTTCCATTTTCTAATGATTGCTCCAACAGTGGACCTTTTTTCACCAAACTGCTTGGAAATTTCCCCGTAGCCCTTTCCAGCCTTGTGGAGGTGTACAATTTTGTCTCTAGTGTCTTTGGACAGCTCTTTGGTCTTGGCCATGTTAGTAGTTGGATTCTTACTGATTGTATGGGGTGGACAGGTGTCTTTATGCAGCTAACGACCTCAAACAGGTGCATCTAATTTAGGATAATAAATGGAGTGGAGGTGGACATTTTGAAGGCAGACTAACAGGTCTTTGAGAGTCAGAATTCTAGCTGATAGACAGGTGTTCAAATACTTATTTGCAGCTGTATCATACAAATAAATAGTTAAAAAATCATACATTGTGATTTCTGGATTTTTTGTTTTAGATTATGTCTCTCACAGTGGACATGCACCTACGATGACAATTTCTGACCCCTCCATGATTTCTAAGTGGGAGAACTTGCAAAATAGCAGGGTGTTCAAATACTTATTTCCCTCACTGTAGCAAAAAATGCTTAAACTATATGCGGTCAATATATTAAGGACTGTGTCTTTAAATTTTTATTATTCTAATCAAAGTATGGCAGTCTACTTTCACCAGGAAAAAAATAGATGAAAAGTTAGTCAGGATGATGAATGAAGGGCTTCCATACTAAAATCCACAAAGTGTCAAATGATGCAGGAATCTGTCAGTTTGCCTGTAAGTAAATATAATGAAATATTAATAACTTACATGGGGTGTAGATTTTGGTTTCCCCATGTCTGAGTTGTCTCATAACAGCAGTCACATTATTCCTCTACCACCTTTTCATTCCCCATTAAAGTGAGGGGACTTCATCAGAGGCTAGAAACCCCGCAGCCTTCTTCCACCGCTCAGAGTTAATAGAAGTTAACAGGCAAAAATAGGATGACAAACCATATATTTTACTTTGGGAGGCAGTTGGGGCTTTAAGGAAACAGCAATACAATTGAATTTTCGTTTTCACATGTGATCTATTTCTGCCTGGCCATTTACTGGTCTTATTACTGGGTGTTTGTCTCTCAGCTTAAAATAAATAAATAAATAAATAAATGGTGGGGGTAGTTTGCCTGTTTTCGGTTTGTGAGGGATTAAAGGAGCAAAAAAAAGTGTTGACGTGTGTTATCAACTTGCATGGTGGCTGATGCTGAGTTGTGTGAATATAACAGCAAGCGCTACCTCAGACGTGGGCTTTATTTCAATTCTAACATTTTTACTTCTGTACATTTCTTTTATCCACAGCTGCATTGCCATCATAATGTTACATGTTACGAATCACTCATGAAAAACAGGAAACAGAGGAGTCCTGTGGCAGTGAGTCCAGTGAAAGCGGTTACTTGCAATGAAGCAGAGACATTAAAGGTGTAAAAGAGGGGGAGTTTCTTGCTCCTCAGGCTGAGTACTACAAACAGGTGGAATAGCTCCCGCAACAAAAAAGAAATGCACATCCTCGTTTTACAGCCCACACTGGGACAAAGAAAAAACACAAAGAACAAACCCCCCTCACCAACCATTTCAGCACACACTACTGGTCAAGCTGCCACAGACCTTATGTATCCAGCAAAGCCGCTGCCCTTTTAAGTAGGGTTTGATGTTTACTTGGACGAATGGCATTTTAACTAACAGTGTTGACAGCCTGTGCAGCATCACAGGAGAAAACAGCATCCAAGGACTTTTTATTTACATCGTTTCACAGGGAAATAACTGAACCATGAGGGGAAAGTACCACTAAAAGCTTTCAGTCAACTCCGGCCACTGAGCAGATGTAGAAGTCCTCGCTCTACCATCTTATGTTGTCTTTATTCATAACACAAACAGTTTCTTGCTCCAGAATGAAAGCGGTCTGCCGCCTAGTGAACAGCACACGGCAGCAACAGACATTACAGAGGGTTTTTGAACAGAGGGTCTAAAGGGACATGAACAGAAGAATGAACTGAGCAGGGAGCAGTATCACATCAGTATGAGATTAAGGCAGTGAAACCGAGGAGGTGATCCAATGGAAATAAGCTGAGGCTCTACACAGCAGCAGACACTATATAGATGCAAATGCCAAGAGGCTGTCTGAGAGAGCAGACACACACGGTTCAGCACAGACATAACCAAGCCAGCAGCGAGGGTTGCTCTCAGTAAAAGTGAAGTGTGCAGAATATACATGATGAACACTTCACATTATACCCCCCCCCCCCCCACTAATACTAACCGTTTGTCCAGGAAACAAAGATTTATCAATGGGGTTTTCACGGCAGCGTATTAGCCGAGCAAAGAGTGTTTAAGAGAGCTGCCAGATCCCCATCGAGCTGGACTTTGGACATGCTTTGGGTTAGCCTACGATACTTCCCCACATCCACCAGGGGGCTCAACCTCATCCTACTCCTCTCCATGTCCCGCTGCCACACCTCTCTGCACCTCTGGAGACCCTTCACAGAAACTGGTTCAGGGCTGTCCTCGTGTTCGAGGCTCTTCTTCTTCTTCCCCTCTTCCTCTTCTTCACAAAGTAGCAATGACGCACACTCTCTGAGTGACACCACCTCTTTCTCCAGTGCCAAAGAAAATGTTTGAGCTGCACCCTGTCCTCTTGTACTTCTGACAGGCTGGATGGAGCAGGACACAGGGAGGTAAGCCAAGAGAGAGTCCAGGAACTGCAGCATCTGTAACTGGCTGCTAAGGAACAACAGTACCACAGTTTGCATCATATAATATATGTTTCAATAAATGATAATATGGTTGTTAATGTTTCTTGAGGTCTTTTTTATCATTTCTGTCATTTGTCAGCTGCTTAACATCCAATCTGACTTTATTTGCAGGAGTGCTCTGCTTGACAGAGAATCGTAATCACTTTGATATTCAGGGGAATCTCACACGGACATGCATCCTAGTCAACTTTGAATGCATAAATATAAATTGAGCAGTGCCCACATCTACTTGTGGAACTACCTTCCTTAGTTCTTTCAAACTAAATTGAATAATTCAAGAGAGTCCCTTGTAGTAGTGTTTGAACTAATACACAGAGCAGTAATACCTTAACTTGCAAATTAATAGAAAGAATTTATATTACTACTGTTTTTCTGACTTTACATGACTATCAAATTAGTAGCACAAAAAATTGAAATTATGAAAACCAAAAGGAAGTTTGAAAATATGGAAATGGTGTTCAGACAATAGAATATGAAGGTCAACTTAGAACTTACTAAAAAGGTAATCTTTGTAGTTCTGGACCTCCAGTAGCGCTACAGAGCAATTTTCTGCCGTTTGTTTGTTCTTATGCATGCATACAAAGACACACATACACAGGCAAATACATGCGCAAATGCAAGTGGGTAACGCTATACACACTCCTGCCAATGGTAAACAATTCCACTGATCTACTAGTGGCTGTAAGGCACCAACAACTGCATCAAAGCAACTGGCAAAGGCAGGGAAGAAAAAGACTGGTAGTAAACAATGCAGGTGTCAAAATATTCCAAAAATCCGCCTTGCAAATGTTTCATAAGGAAGGTAATAGATTCAGTATCTTTGTTAGACCTCAAGGAAACACAATGTGTTTTTGGTAAGTAACACAACACACAATCATTTCTTTTAAAAAGCATCTTTAACTTACACATAAAAATGCATCCTTTTATAAAGACCCACTAATATGATTATGGGCTAAACTCAATACTATCCAAACCATCAAAAACTATAGCTCTGAGGTCAGTAATACAGCCATCTTACTGGTATCTGTAAATAAAAGTGGTTTACCTGGAGTGGACAGACAGTTCCCCCTGGAAAGGGGTTATCTGATGCCAATGCAGCAGCATGAGAGCAGATGGTCCGGAAGAATTTAACAGTAGATACTGAGGGCTTACTTCTATCCTCTTACAACCCACTCTTTTCTGAATCCAGCCATCTACATCACCCAAGCTGTGATCAGGAGAGTCTATGTAGAAGACCCAACGTTCCAGCACTGCCATCAGACTAAGCAAATCTTCTTTAACCTCATCTGGGCACAAAAAGAAGACAATCACGAACATCCATGTGACCAATATTAAAATCAAGCCTTCAAGAATTTGTGATTTTACCTGTTTTGAGTTTGGGGTTTTTCAACAGTTGGGTTTGGAAATCAGTACGGATGTCTAAAGTAACTTGACCACAATGCAGGACAACCGGTGTTGGGTTGCTCACGACGGAAAAAGCATCTCGTCTATGGACGTAATGGAGCATGACACGGCACTTGACACAGCCAGAGTTCAACAGAGGTGTCAGCCTGGTCACAGCAGTCACAGCCAGTCTGCGTGTGTTGAGATCATTGGGTCTGCTGGCACTGTGCGGCTTGCTTCTTTTGGCTGCGGGCTCTGGGAACAAGGAGGCAGAGGAGGAGGATGATGATGATGAGGAGCAGGGCGCTGGGAGCCAGCACACTTGGCTCTGGGTCTGGATGACTGCAGGCATTGAGCTCTGGCCCGTCTCTGTCAGAATGGATAAGCTCACACTGGCCACTGGTCTGGAACAAAAATAACACATCACTAACAATCAGATATCACACGGACAGTAGGTAATCAGACTGGAGATTGTGAACTGATTAACACCGATATCTCCAGGTGGTGATATTACATCAGCTGTACAAGTGCACCAATCACAACAACAATATCTGGGCTCTTGAGGCAATCATGCCAGAAGTAGTTTTCCTCCACATGTTCTCAAATAAAAAACATGAACAGGTGGATGAAAGAATTTGATAGCTTCTTGTTCCCACAGAAGGAGCTTAGAGACTGTTGCCATGGTGACCACCTAGCCAACCTGCATCTGCCTATAAAGGTGGGGGCAATTAGAGAGGCAAAAGCTGTACTTAGTGCGCTTTGCTTACAGATATTCGGTGTTATAGTTCTCTAAGACTCATTGATCTAATCATGCAAAAAATATATTTTACCTCACAGATGTAATTTACTCAACATGATCTGACCACCTCAACACATGTCACCATAACATTTTACTTCGGACAAATCTAATCAGGCAGCCATGATATGGTCTGACAGCTAGACAGTAGTTCACTTGACTAAAGTTTTGACTTGACTAAAGAGTAAAGTAAAAGACACTCACTTGACTAAAACATGGAGTGCCACATTAATATGGCCTGTATCCTTACCATACACACACGAGTCCTCTCAACCAGATGAACTCATTATGCTTGACGAGTTAGCAAGTGGATGAGCATTTTAGAAAAATCACTACTACGTATTTAGATAATGTCATGTTCAATGGGTCATATATCTGATGCCTCAGTCCACACAAAGAAAAATATATGCAATTAAAAATTATTTTTACACAGGGCTGTCAGTAGTTAGTATCACTCCCACAACCATTCGGTCCCCAGCGATGCGATGCCATAGTTTGTCAACTTGAGGTTTTGAAGACACTGCTGGCATGTCTTGTGTCTTGTCATCCAAGGCCTCATCCTTTGATTCATCATCACAATCCCACAGAGCAATAAGGCCTTCCTGGACAGAAAGTGCAAAGACTATAATCAGCAATGACAAGTGTGTGACAGCAATAGCAGTTTATCAGACATTTCAATTTGAACAAAAGCCCATTAGGCACACAGGTAGCAGATTTCTTAAATGCCATTTAAAACAAACAGTGTTGTGGTGGTTCTTTCAGAATGTAGTATAGTTATTTGCTTTTCAAAAAAAGCTAGCTTTGAGCCATATACCCCATTCACTATGGGTGTATCGGTAAGGCATGTGTTTCCATTGCCCGCATTAGATCTTTTGGTCCTCCTCAGTGCCAGTGGCAGCATTAAAAACTCCGACTGCCTCAGCCTCAGTCTCATGAGAGTTGCCATTTTAAACATGACAACTTATCAACATGACTGACAAGTGCTGGAGCAAAATTTAACCAACTGAGGGGGAGGAGGGCAGGACTAGCAATAATAGCCTGGTGTTTTATGGAGACAAAAAAAAGTTTAATATTTTTATAGTCCATTAAAGATGTTAATGGACTATATATTTTTTAAAGTTTTAAATATAACTTAAATGCATATCTGTGTTACAGACTTTCATTATGAAAATGTAAATGCTCCTGAACATTACAAAAGCTAATGTTACATTGACAATGTTGTTGTCATCAACATGTGGTAAGATGTCCTGATGTCCTGTCCCAGCTCAATAGCAAAGGCACAATGTCTATTCATTTTTGTTGTGATCGGGTTGAAAGAGTTGCTGGTTAAATAACCATTACTAATATCATCCAGCCCTCTGAAAACTTTGCTTAATACTGCAACAGATTGAATATATTAAATATTTTCTTAGATGAACAGTACCTGCTCAGGCTGTGTGAAAATAGGTTCTCTTTCAGAGACCACATCAGTGAGGGCTTGGACCGACTGCTGTAGGACTCTTTCCTTCACTCTCACTTCTCTTTGAAGCTCCTGCAGCACGGTCAATCCACTCTAAAAGACAGATCATATTTGATTGACAGGTCATTGAGTATGCAGATTATTATTGCTGGTGAATATGGATGAAATCAAATAGTCATCCCAGTATTAATACAAATACACTGAACAAAATTATAAACACAACACTTTTGTTTTTGCCCCCATTCATTATGAGCTGAACTCAAGGATCTAAGACTTTCTCTATGTACAAAAGGCCTATTTCTCTCAAATATTGTTCACAAATCTGTCAAAATCTGTGTTAGTGAGCACTTCTCCTTTGCCGAGATAATCCATCCACCTCACAGGTGTGGCATATCAAGATGCTGATCAAACAGCATGGGTACTGCACAGGTGTGCCTTACGCTGGCCAGTCATACTAATACTCACAAATTCCTCGAGGCACAGGCCGAGGAGGTGGAGTTGCAGCTATCTTCGACTCTAGCCTACTAATCAGCTCTAAACCTAAACTAAATTATAACTCATTTGAAAGCCTTGTTCTTAGTCTTTCACACCCAAGTTGGAAATCACTGCAACCAATTCTTTTTGTTATAGTGTACCGAGCACCTGGTCCGTACTCTGAATTCTTATCTGAATTTGCAGAGTTTTTGTTAACTGTAGTCCTTAAAACGGACAAAGTTATTATTGTAGGGGATTTTAATATTCATGTGGACGTTGAGAATGACAGCTTCAGTACTGCGTTTATCTCTCTGTTAGATTCCATCGGCTTCTCTCAGAGTGTTCATGAACCGACTCACTGTTTTAACCACACCCTCTACCTTGTTTTGGTATACAGTATTGAAATTGAACATTTAATAGTGTTCCCACAGAATCCCTCTTTATCTGACCACTGTTTGATAACTTTTGAGTTTGTATTGCTGAACTACACGCCATTGGGCAAAAATGTCTATACAAGACGTCTGTCTGATAGTGCTGTAGCTAAATTTAAGGATGTGATTCCATCAGCTCTAAATTCATTATCAAGTCACAAAGTAACAGAGGACTCCTATGCTAATTTCAGTCCCTCCCAAATCGATCATCTTGTTGATAGTGCTGCAGGCTCGCTGCGAATGACACTCGACTCTGTTGTCCCTCTAAAAAAGAAAATAATAAAACAAAGATGGTTAGCTCCATGGTATAATACTGAAACTCGCAAATTAAAGCAAATATCACGGAAACTTGAGAGGAATTGGCGTTCCACCAAACTGGAAAATTTTCATTTAATTTGGCAAGTTAGTCTTAAAACTTATAGGAAGGTCCTCCGTAATGCCAGACCAGCGTACTACTCGTCATTAATAGAGGAAAATAGGAACAACCCCAGGTTTCTTTTCAGCACTGTAGCCAGGCTGACAGAGTCACAGCTCTATTGAGCCAAGTATTCCCATAGCTCTCAGTAGTTACAATTTCATGAGGTTCTTTAATGATAAAATTCTAACTATTAGAAACAAAATTCACCAAGACCTACCCTCAACTGGCACCGACTTATCTCTAAACTCAGGAATCTTAGAAACCAGTAAAACCAGACATATCTTTAGACTGCTTTGCTTCCCTCAATCTTTACCAACTAACTTCAAAAATTTCTTCATCTAAACCATCAACCTGCCTCTTAGACCCCATCCTGACTAGGCTGCTTAAAGAAGTTTTACCCTTAGTCAGCACTTCTATACTAGATATGATCAATCTATCTCTAACAACAGGCTATGTACCACAGTACTTTAAAGTAGCTGTAATTAAACCTCTTCTGAAAAAGCCCAAACTTGATCCGGATGTTTTAGCCAACTATAGACCTATATCTAACCTTCCATTTCTCTCTAAGGTTCTGGAGAAAGCAGTTGCTAAACAGCTGTGTGACTTTCTACAGAGCAATAGTTTGAGGATTTTCAGTCAGGATTTAGAGTTCATCATAGCACAGAGACAGCACTGGTGAAAATTACTAATGACCTCCTTATTGCATCAGACAAAGGACTTTGTAATAATAATAATATTAAATAATAATAATCTCTGTAATGGTTTTATTAGATCTTAGTGCTGCATTTGATACCATTGACCATCAGATCCTATTGCAGAGACTGGAACATTTCATTGGCATTAAAGGAACCGCTCTAAGCTGGTTTAAGTCCTATTTATCAGATCGATTTCAGTTTGTACATGTTAAAGATGAGTCCTCCATGCATGCCAAAGTTAGTCATGGAGTTCCTCAAGGATCTGTCCTCGGACCAATCCTCTTCACTTTATATATGCTTCCCTTAGGCAATATTATCAGGAAATATTCCATAAACTTTCATTGTTATGCAGATGATACTCAGTTATATCTATCGATCAAGCCAGATGAAACTCATCAGTTAGCTAAACTTCAAATGTGCCTTCAGGATGTTAAAACCTGGATGACCTGTAATTTTCTAATGTTAAACTCAGATAAAACTGAAGTTATTGTTCTGGGGCCTAGGCACCTCCGTGACACATTATCTAAAGATATAGTTTCCCTTGATGGCATCGCCCTGGCCTCCAGCACCACTGTGAGGATCTTTGATCAGGACATGTTGTTTAAGTCTCACATTAAGCAAATTTCAAGGACCACCTTTTTTCACCATCCAGAATAGAATTTAAAATCATTCTTCTTACCTACAAAGCTCTTAATGGTCAGGCACCATCTTATCTTAAAGAGCTCATAGTACCTTACAACCCCACCAGAGAACTGCGCTCCCAGAATGCAGGGTTACTTGTGGTTCCTAGAGTCTCCAAAAGTAGACTAGGAGCCAGAGCGTTCAGCTATCAAGCTCCTCTCCTGTGGAACCAGGTTCCAGTTTGGGTTCAGGAGGCAGACACCATTTCCATATTTAAGAGTAGGCTTAAGACTTTCCTCTTTGATAAAGCTTATAGTTAGGACTGGCTCAGGTGAGTCCTGAAACATCCCTTAGTGCAGCTGCTATAGGCCTAGACTGCCAGGGGATTTCCTATGATACACTGAGCTCCTCTCTCCTCTACTTCCTCTCCCTCTGTATGCAACCTCATCCCATTATTGCATGTTACTAACACAACTTCTCCCCTTTCCGGTAGTCTTGTGCTTTCTCGTCCCTCTGCTCTCTCCTATCACTTCCTGCAGGTGTTTCTGGCTCTGGAGCTGTGGAGTCTGGATCTGTGGCTGCGGGTCGCCTGCTGCCCCTGTGTTCCTGCTCGACACCCTCTGCTACAACAACTATTGTTACTAGTCCTATTGTTATTATAATCATTAACATTACGATTATTATCATTAACACATTATAAATATCTATACCATTTTATATCTATAACATCACCTTTACTGTCTGTACCGCTGTGTGTATATTATGCAGGCTGCCTCCCTCCCCTCTCTCTCCTTCCCTCTTTTATGGAATTATGAAAAGCGCTGTGAGATAACTGTTGTTGTGATTTGGCGCTATATAAATAAAATTGAATTGAATAAAAGACCACTCAAAAATGTGCAGTTCCATCACACAGCACAATGCCACAGATGTCACAAGTTTTGAGGGAGCGTGCAATTGGCATGCTGACTGCAGGAACGTCCAGCAAAGCTGTTGGCCGTGAAGTGAATATTCATTTCTCTACCATAAGCTGTCTCCAAAGGTGTTTCAGAGAATTTGGCAGAACATCCAACCGGCCTCACAACCGCAGACCACTTGTAACCACACCAGCCCAGGACCTTCATCTCCAAGATCATCTGAGACCAACCACTCAGACAGCTGCTGCAACAATCAGTTTGCATAACCAAAGAATTTCTGCACAAACTGTCAGGAACTGTCTCCAGGAAGCTCATCTGCATGCTTGTCGTCCTCATCGGGGTCTAGACCTGACTGCAACATCGCACAGCCATTGAAGAGGAGCGGACCACAGGAACATTCCACAGGCCAAAATCAACAATCTGATCAACTCTATGCAAAGAAGATGTGTTGCATTGAGTGAGGCAAATGGTGGTCACATCAGAGACTGACTGGTTTCCGGACCCCCCCCCCCAACACAGTGAAACTGCACATTTTCGAGTGGCCTTTTATTGTGGCCAGCCTAAGGCACACCTGTGCAATACCCATGCTGTCTGATCAGCATCTTGATATGCCACACCTGTGAGGTGGATAGATTATCTTGGCAAAGGAGAAGTGCTCACTAACACAGATTTTGACAGATTTGAACAATATTTGAGAGAAATAGGCATTTTGTGTACATACAGAAAGTCTTAGATCTTTAAGTTTGGGCAGTGGTGGCCCAAAGGTTGGAGAAGCGAGCTTGTGACCGGGTCGCCGGTTAAATCCCTGGACCGGCAGGATAAATCTGGGTGTGGAAAGTAAACCAAGCAGTGCTTGCCCTCCCTAATTTACCACCACTGAGGTGCACTTGAGCAAGGCCCATAACCCCAACTGCTCCAACGGAGCTACTTAGTGGCCAGCAAAAACAAAAGTGTTGCGTTTATAATTTTTTTCAGTGTACATACATAAAATAGTCAAATTGATGTTGCAAACAACAGACAGACAATAAGATTATATTATTGCCCAGCCCTCCAGCATTAAGGCAGATAAAATACAGTTTATATATGCTCACCTGTAGTCTGGACTCTAAAGCTTGAAGAGTGAGGAGATAGTTCTCTGGTAGAAGAGATGTCTCTGGTGCAATATTGTCCTGGCAACTCTAAAAAAATGTATTATCTATTAGTCACTCTGTCCTCTGTCACAAAGTATTGTAACTGTGAAGTAGCATAGCTCATGTGAGGGAAAATGATGCCTTACAGAATATGAAATGCCACAGAGGTCAGTGATGAGGAATTTGTCCAATGAGTGTCGTGTTACGCCTTGATCCTTAAAACACAACAGCATTTGGTCTGTTCCACATCCCACAAAGTCATCCACGTGGACAGAGCTGACACCTGACCAGTGAGACGCTATCTGGAAAAGAGAGTTTAACAAAGTAGGCTTCTGAAATCTTGTAAACTGAATGAAAGTCTAGCTACAGAAAATGAAACCCCATTTTTGCATACTTGAAATGTTTCCTTCCATACAGCACACACATGCTCCTGGTGAAAGGATATGACGAACAGGCAGCCATTTCTTCCGGTGTTGACAAGCTGAATATTTTCAGTCTGTCCAAAGGGGAGCTGACATGTGTCTTTCACAATGCCATTCTCAAAGTAAACAAGTTGCTGATTAAAAGTTGCTGCAACTACAGCAGATTTCAGCCCACCATCCACTTTTTCAGCTGACAGCACAAAAACGCACCTTGTGATGCAAATGTAGGGATGAGGCAAAATTATAGTGCCATCAAACACGTGTCCATTGTCAACAAAATAGCCAAGGGCTTTGCTTGTGGACTGGTTATTCAAGGACTGCTCTGAAACGTTTTGCAGTCCAAGAACAAATATTTGTTCTTTGTGGAGGGGGAGTTCTCCAACAACAATGTGGGACAACGGAATGGGTACCTGTCTCACCTCTCCTGCCTGCAGAGATGTATAGAAGACATTACCAGCATGGCTCCACAACACCGTGGGGCCCCGGAGGATAGATACATTCTCCCTCATTTCATAAGGGAGTTTAAACTCCATGCAGGGCTCCAGTCGGTTTGAACTGCTCAGTGTGAGAAGAGTATACTGGAAGCTCCCTCCTTTCTCGCTCTTCTTTGTCACTAAAACACATGGTGTGGCGACTCTCTTCTGAACATGTATGGCACATTTACATGTCACAATCTCCACACGATGCGCTGATCTTTTCCTGCTGATGACAGCCGCTCCCTCAGCTGCGATCAGGAACGCGTTGTCTTTCCGTTCAAATGAAAGGCTGCAGAATATTAACTCACTTCGTTCGCTGTCATTTGTGGCTGTAGCTCGTTTACAGTTAAATAAGATTATCTTTCCACAAAGGGAAAGGCGATGCAGGCTTCGATATCTCTCCATTATGAGCAGCTTCACGTTGCTATAAGGTTCGATCCCTCCTTTTTGACAGCTTGAGTTAACGTTATCTCTAAAGTGGAGCCTGTCACTCTCATGACAGAAGTGTCACCGAGGTGTACAAATGGACGACTAGTTACTAATAAAGTTTGGGGTTTCTGCAGAAATCTAGCCTTATTTAACGTTTCATAGCGACTGTTACAGTCAAAGTAGCGACGCGCCAACTGAAATTGAACGCTTCCTGTCAGTCCAAGTGCATTGTGGGTGACGTTGGTAACGTAAGTGAATTGAAGACATTAAGCTAAAGTCTGTAGCCCGTATGTCCTATTTAAATATTTTAGCTGTATGAATGATTAAATAAACGCTTTTCTGGTTATCTCGTATTCAAGTGAACACTTCCTCTACTCTTTCAGTTGAAACAAACAACTCATCGTAGAGGTGTGGCCACGACTGGAGCCAAAATGGCAACGACAGGACGTCAGTTTCACATTTCGCACTGATTCATCTAACTCTGGACGTTAGCTAACTAGCTAGCTCAGCAAGGAGGAACTGGGTTAGCAACCATAGAGAAGGAAACTCGGGCACAGTTAAATATGGCTGAACTTGACCAGCACGAAGGAGAGCAGGTATCGTAAACTAACGTTACCGTTAGAGCACATTTTCCCTATTTAACATATTAACTTCATCTGTTGAAAACATGTGTCTAACCCGAGCGAACTCTTTGACACTAACGTAGGACATTGAGAAGAAAATTGAGGAGACGAGACAGAGATTCAAGAACGAGTTCCTCCAAGGTAAACAGAACGTTAACACTGTTATTATGGATAAGATGACATTAAATTTCTCCTTGACCTGTCACTTGTTTTTGCATGAATGTTGGGTTATTGTCAGCGACATACGCCGCATATATTCAGATATTTTAGGTAACTGTCAAATAGTGTAACGTTACTGCTAACTTACTTTACTCATGTTGTAAACATCATGACCTAAATGCTCGGAACCCAGATAAGCCCCAGCAGATAACTAGCTAACTGTGTTGACACGTCTTTAGAAAAATACAGCCCGGGGGGGTAATGTTATGGCCTCCAGATGAACTTTATTTGAGTTTACAACACAACACAAAGGTCATGAAGTCAATGTGGTTGAGAGTGAAACCTTGTGCTTGATGTCTTTAAAGTTAAACGTCATGTGATTCAGCCTTTATATTAACTTATGTTTATGATACAGATTCAACAGATAAATATGACTCCAGAGACTTGGAAAGGCTTCAGACAGATGATGCGCTGGTGGAAGGCTACCTGACATGGAGACTTTATGTTGTTGATGATGCCTTGAAAATGATTGATGAGAGTCTTCAGTGGAGAAAAGAATATGGTTTGAATGGTAAGAAATAATGCTGTTTGTAATATGCAATTTCACATCACCTAAAGATAGGGCTGAGCCTCCTTTTTAATACTAGCCCCAAACTCGTAACTGAATTATGAAGCTGATACCAAAACTAAATATTTTATTTTTTATGTTTTTCTAAAAAACTCTCTTTTCTTTTAACAAAATACACTACTGTTCTCAAAGATGAAATGTTTTCTAAGAACGATATTAAATCAGAGCAAAATTTTGTTTTTTAATCAGGAATTACATGACCAGAGAATAAATAAACAACATTATGAATCTGACCAGTCCTTAAATGCTAACCTCTGGTACCTTTTGATGCTGGTGCTACAGGCACACAATTTGGTTGGTAAATATCCAGTCCTACCTAAAAGTAGAAATGTTGTCATTGATATTTAGTTTGCGAGCTCGCAACACAGATCAGTGGTTGTTATTGTGCTGCTCTTGGATGAATCCAGACAGAGTGTCATTGTGTGTTAAACACCCATGTCTCCATGCAGAGGCTACCCCCAAGAACAATTCCCACTGTTGCTGTTTTCTGAGGAGTTTCTCAGTGTTGCTGTTTTGGTAGTCTTTAATCCAGCAAATTCAATTTGTCAAAGAGTTAGTTTTAGGAAATTTTATTTGTTCAAGTCATTAGTATCCAGGGGCATCGCGGGCCATGTCACCAAGGCCATATGTTGTTAGTTCTTTTATTAATCTGTTGAAAAGGGTTGATGACACATGTGTTATTTTCTGTTATTTGAAGCAGTTTCACATTTTAGGAAAACTAGGATCCTCAACCGATAGGTTCAATAAAACTGTTAAATAATGGTAAGTGAGAGACTTCCTCTGGAAACTCAGGAAAGTACAGCTGTCTAATTCTGGCTCACCTACATGTATGTTTCATACATTTTCAGTTTCTGTCGACCGATTTTAGTTATATTTTGTTGTTGTGATGACTCATCTCCAGGAATAGAACAAGATGGCTATGCTAAAATGATGAACCTTACAAGCAACCTGCCTACAATGCCATGTTCTGTATAGCTATAAAATTTAAATGATAACTAACACCAGTTAGCAACGTGTGTGTGTGTGTGTGGTGTGTGTGTGTGTGTGTGTGTGTGTGTGTTGCTTGTTTCAGATCTCACTGAGAGCACCATTCCCAAATGGATGTTCGAGACTGGTGCTGTCTACCTCCACGGCTATGACAAAGAGGGCAACAAGCTCTGTATGTACATGTTGTATTACAGTAAATTACTACTTACAGTAAACATACACTTACAGCTTAGCCTGTTTTTAATTGTCAGACAAGATATATGTTCCATTAAAAGTGTGTTGCCGCGACTGATATTCTACACAAATACAAAAGTACTGATACTTTAATCATTCATTTTGATCCTCTTTTTACTGTGTTTAGTCTGGTTCAAAGTAAAGCTACACGTCAAGGATGCAAAAACAATCATGGACAAGAAGAAGTATGTTGCCTTCTGGCTGGAGCGGTATGCGAAGAAAGAACCTGGGATGCCACTCACCGTTGTGTTTGACATGACTGAGTCTGGCCTCAGCAATATAGTGAGTACATGATGACAAGGTTTGTTTTTTTTATCAATAACATCTGTTTTTATTATGATCATGCTTTAATCCAAGTTTAAATGTATCTTTGTTTCTTACAGTTATATCCAGTCCTCCAAAACAAACTGTATTTAGCATTTTCATTCCCTCCCTCTTAATAAGCTTCACTCTTATTTCAGAGAAAGACCCATTTCCTTGCTGTGACTGTCACTGAAATGCACTTGCGTATCTCCTATATTTCTTGCTGTTTGAGCTGTGGTCTTGCAGCGACTGATGCTCTTCAGTGGTTTTACACTTTGGAGATTAAAGTAACCTTTAAATCCCATTGGTCAATTGAAGTGGACTGTCTAATCCAAGACTCACTGTGTCGCAGGCGTGAGCTCCTTGACGGAGCTCTCTGTCAACGAGTACTATGTATGTGTATTTCACTGGCTAGGCTCTCTCCTGGAGAAATGGCTCATTTAAATACAAATAAACCAACAAAAGCAAGGCAAAAAGGATAAATAGCTATGCAAGCCAAATACGAAATGCTTAGATTAGAAGATCAGTTTGGAAAGCAGCCTTACTGAGGCTTGTTGAACCACAGTACGAGCTAGAGCAAGGGTAGCCAGTATGATCTCATTAAGGTTCTGGAGTGAGTCTCCTGAATAGCAATGAGGCTTCAAGCTAATTATGGAGCTTAACCACAGTGTATGTATTGACATATCAGCTGGTTGTCAGTAAGATGAATTTTTATTGTATTCACCAAAAACAAATGTGTGGCAGAACCTTTCACCTGGATATGCAGTTTCAGTATGATATTTATAGTGAATATTTTATAGGCATGATTGGCTTTTTTAGCCTAGATAAACATTATCTGTTTGAATCACACACTTCTTGTTATGTATGTGGAGAGAATGCATTTAAGTCATTTACTGTGAACTGTCGCTCTGTTTTTGCTTGTTTTCAGGAAAATTGTCTCCTTGTAATTTATTGCAATGATTAGCATATAACAAATAAGCATAAACCAACAAGTTGTATCTATTTTTCACATGGTTCATAACAAAATAAAAGAGCAGTATAGTTGAAAAAACGTAGCAAAATAACATCCTCAAGTCTCGGACGTAGTATTTGAGACAGATTAAGCATTTATATGAGCTCTTAAGGAATTTCATTTTCTGTTAATTGTCAGTACAAATTCAGAGGTGGTTAAGAGTGAATAAGCACTCCCTATTGGGAATCCAGAAAGCATCTTTTATTGTTAAAGCCCTCTATGTGGTTCAGAGTTTTAAATCATTGTTTTTTTTTTCTCCACTTTGTGTTTCAGGACATGGAGTTTGTGAAGTACATTATCAATTGCTTCAAAGTATATTATCCAAAGTTTTTATGTAAGTCACGGTAAAGTAAAGTC
Source organism: Micropterus salmoides (assembly GCF_014851395.1). NCBI lineage: Eukaryota > Metazoa > Chordata > Actinopteri > Centrarchiformes > Centrarchidae > Micropterus > Micropterus salmoides. Next base: position 16,478,458 of record NW_024040596.1, read on the forward strand.
TACAACAAATATTTATCCACATTCACATGTTAATTTCAGTACTTTTTAGTGATTTACATCTACTTTCAACTCAAACCTGTGAATTTTCAAACATAATTGTAGTGAAGAGATTTTTGTATGATTTCAGCCAAAATGATCATCGTGGAAATGCCTTGGATCATGAATGGTGAGAATTAACCTGTCTTCTCTTTGCAGTCCGTACAAACTTGCATAGTTTTGTGACCAACAGTAACTTAATTATTAATCAGATTCTGACATCTTGAGCATAAACATGTCTCTGTTTCAGCTGCGTGGAAGATTGTGAAGTCATGGTTGGGTCCGGAGGCAATCAGCAAGCTCAAGTTTGCATCCAGATCTGAGATCCAGACATTCATAGGGCCGGAGTACCTGCCACCTCACATGGGTGGAATGGTATGTTATTATGTCTTTCTGTATGTTATATTCAACATTTCTGAAATATCCTCACAGTTGACATGCAAGAATATTTAAGAATTCTTCTCATACGAGTTTGCTACGTCAGATTCAGCAAACGTTCCTAACTTCAGATAACTGTGTAAATGACATGCGTAAACATGATGAATAGCTTCTGTGTGTAATTTAACGCATGTTCATGAGAATTGTAACTCAGAAAGTGTTTGTTCATGATAATGACATTGAAGAGTAAAAAGATGAGCTTTACAAGTTTGGAGATTTAAGTCCTGTGTTTCAGAGATCCATAAAGTAAAGTCTATGATTTTTAAAAGCGTTGGCAGTGGAATTAAGGGAAAAGTGTTGGATCAGTGTGCCTGTCTGCGGAGTTGCGGCTCTAACAAGTTTCACATTTGCAGAAGCACAGCCCGTGGTAATCTAAACTGTGACAACAATTCATCTGTCTCTGCCAATGTATCAGCACGCTGTCACTCTCCTCCAAGGGCCTGACACGCTGAGGCAACTCAAAGATTACACTTCCAGCTGACCTTATAATATTCAGAGACATATATTTAAGTCGCTTTCCAGTTTGACATGTTCATATTGCTATTGTAGCATTATACAACATCAATAGCCAATTTTAAACGAATGATGAAATGGTTAGGCTATATAAAAACTTTAAAATTCGAATTGCAGAGTCAACAGGATAATAACATGATTATGAAGTGTAATTATATAGTGTTTTCAAACTCAAAATTGTTTCAGAGTAATGAAAAATACAATGCATAAGTGAAAAATAGGTTGGCATAATTGCACATGACTTCTACGACAGGCAAGTCACTCGTACAATGATGCAATAGTTACAACAACTGGTCACATAATTCAGTAATATTTATTACCTTTGTGGGATTATGTTGTAATGATTGTGTGATGCGCACTTATGTTGTGTAACCTTTAATCATATTAAACAAATTCTGAATATAAAATATTTAAAGAAATATTTGTGTTACCTTGAGCAGTGTTTATGCCACACTGTCATCTTGAATATTGTTTTATTAGTATACACTCTATACTGAAATGTTGATCAGATTTGCCAGTTGACAATAACCGGGAAATTTAACTTCATCATTTTAGTTAATAAGCAATGAGAATCAGTTTGGTTATTTCCCTTGCATAAGCCATATCATTATGTTCATGGTACTTTCTGTACTTATCAAAGACATTTAGTATGACTCCATTAATTAAAATTGACATTGTACATGCTTTAAAAACCATTCATGTAGTAATATAACTGATCTGGATACATTCCAGGACCCCTTCAAGTATAGCTACCCGCCTCTTCCTGATGACGACTTCCAAACGCCCGTCTGTGAAAACGGACCTATTGTTAGTGAAGATGAGATGGAGAGCAAAGAGGGTGACGCGGAGGGCAAAGATGCCCTCGAGTCCAGCTTCAACTCTGAGGTTGCGGTGAAGCCCAAAAAGGTACATTTTCTCTCAACTTTACATCTAGTTATTTTCTGCTCAGAATGTAGAAGTGCTTAAAAAACTTAACATGAATGAAACATTTTCTCCACTTTTGTGCACATTTTTTTTTATTTTTTATTTTTTTTATTTCTCCACAACACAAGGCAGGACTGCTTCTGGTGTGTTGTCTCTGCTTTTGCAGGACACAATAAAAGTATGTGGTGGTATATTTTAGAAGAAATTGGTAAATTATGTTAACACTAATATAGTTAGGGACCAGTGTTTCTGTTGTTGTCACTGTAGCCGCTCTCATGTGTAATGTGAGCTGAGAGTGATTGAGTCTCGATAACTTCTAATTCTGGCATTTCACTCAGTGGTGTCCAACTCTTAAAGACGTGACATTCTGCAACTAGTCTAATTAGCCAGCAGCCCTATGGTCAGATTCCTCTTGTTTCTTCTTTCACTCACTTTCTTTAAGTTGAGCTGAGATTACAGCATGTAATCAGACCGGTCTGTGGAGACAGCTGTGAATTAACTGGCAAGTAATGCCCTGATTTGGAAGACGTTAAGCTCTTGCTCATTGTGTGTGTGTGTGTGTGTGTGTGTGTGTGTGTGTGAAGGTGACTCCAAATGTCTTTGGCTGCAATTAAATCCTGCCAACAAAGCCCGTGCATCACAGCCAGCGCTCTGCTTCTCTCATCCTCTCAGCTCCTCACATGGTCCACAGAGGTTGCCGAGTCACTTACTTAAGCTCTTCCCTGCTGTAGCTAAATTTCTCTTATTCCCAAACAGCTGTAGCACCATCACGCAGACGCCCCACAGGCTTTAGCTTGAATATGTCTGGAGCCGTTGTCAAACATCCCTCTCACTCTGGTGTCACCAAATTTTACGTACATATGTCACATATTCTACTCCCCTCCTACAAGACAATCCAGCCCTCGCCTCATTATCTATTTGGCTTCTTTTCTGGCTAGATAGATGGAGGGCATTAAGGGGGTCATCTCAGAATATGCACGGTATCAGGGAATGCTTATTGAAGACTTGTACATTCATACAAGTGTTGGTGCACATTGTTTTCAACTATGATTTATGTTTTATTTTTGCTTCGTTATCATTGAGTGTTGCAGTTGTTATTTAAAGATTTTTTTTTTTTTGCTGTCACAATCAGGGAGCAATGGATTTGGAGTTAACCTACATTTGATGTGAGGACTAACTATGCTGTACTTTATAGCAGCTATTGAGGTTTTTTGTAGCCTGCTGCCTATACAGACTATATCTGCTGGAGAGACCTAGCGGTGCTGCATCACACAAAGCCACTTCCACAAGCCTCCTAAGCCCTGACAAACAAACAGTGCTCATTGTTAAAAAATACCGCATTGGTCATGCACAACAGATTTAGATGTACAAAGCAGAGATGTGAAAATGAGTGCAATTGTTATCCTCAACAATAATCTAAAGGCACACGTTTGGAGTTTGTTAATGTTCCTTACTGTAGGCTTTCTGCATAACCCCAGAGAAAAAGTGCAGAGCTCCCCATTAGAGCATTATTGACTTAATTTCATCTCCAGATACTAAACTGTATTTTAACAAGCACTGCTGAGTCCTGTGAGGTGTCAGCAGACTAGATATAGAAACATTTGAGTCAGCTCTGTGGGAACGAGGAAGCTATTTTTCAGGTTAGCTTGAGAAACTAGTTACACAACCACAGCGTCAGCGTAGACAGCGAGTGTGTGCGCATATGCCTGATGACAATCAAATGGTCTCACAAGATTGTTGAGGAAGATTCAGGGTGAGAGAACAGCAGTTCAACTGTGAAAGGTGAATTGTATAGCAATTAAGGTTAATTCATGTGACTTCTGGCTGTCTAAAGGTTACATACTAATTGATGTCCAGAAACTTTATGAACATCACCCTAATAAGCTCATTCATTCAAGGCTTTGATGTTCTGTAGCAGATAAGACCCCCCTGCATTGTAATTTACAAACCCATAGTTTTGTATGTAAGTTATAATGCTGTTGTTTACCAAAAAGGAATCAAGAGTATCTAAAACAAACACAGTGTAAAGAAAGGCTAAGTACTTGAAACAAGATAAAAAGGAGAGCGGTGGTAAGAGAGCTTGAGGACAATTTGTAATCAGCAGTGTCAATGATCTCTATATGTTTTCAAATCTCCGGCACTTCTGCTTGCGCAGAGTGAAGTAGTTAATCAGGCATTATCAATTAGACTTTCTGGTAGCCTGTGCTGTGACTAAACCCGTGGCACTGTGTTCATAAACCAGCCTGTTGTGTTCATAAATACAGCTCAACTATAGACTGTATATGAAAAGGGCTCAATGCATTCCACAGGACTCGTGCTCAGCTCCCTGCTTCTGATCCCTCTTGTCTAAATAAACAGAAGACGCCCCCTCCCTCTCCACAACCACCACCCATCCCGACCTGAATTCTTCTGGGCTCCAGGCAGCACTGTGCTGATAACTTGATAGCTTCAGGAAGCTAATTGCCTTTCTCTCTGTTTTGAAACAAGGGCTGGAGGTGGTAAGGCAGTGTAGGATCACACCCACACAAGGAGCTCAGAGTCCCGAAGATTTCTTCAGGCTGGAAAGGCAGGTGTACTCACGTGACTGAATTATTGTGAGTGCACCTCCCTGACAGTCACAGTCGAGTGACGTCAGCACCCCCATGTTCAAACCTTGACCTGTTCTGGACCTCACATTTCAATTGGACCCACTAAATTGTATTGCACTGCTTCAAAAACCGCACCATTTCTGACTTTGTTATCAGGGAATGTAGGCTAAATGAAGGCTAGCCTACTTTTTGCACAATATAATGTACAACACTGAACCAAGCAAGACACTCATATTTCCCAGTATTATCAGCTCAACGCGAAAAAGTAGCACAGTCACTAATGCCCAATAACAATTTCACATGATTTTTATTTTCTAACCTTCAATTAAACACTACTAACTCGATTACTGTTATATTACAGTAGACCAAGTTATTAACTCTCAGCACTAAATGCCTTTTGAAGTAACTTTTTAACAAAAGCCCTCTGTGCCTTGTACTCTAATATTATCCTTTACCAGGTCTATGATTCTGAAGAGTGCTAATCATCATTTTTGTTTTGTACCTTTTTTAATATGTACTGTATTATCAATAGACACTCCCCATTATGAGCATTGCACCAACTTTTCAGTTTAAGATGATTTCTTTGTCTTTGCATTTCAAATGTTACACACAATGTGTAGAAATCATGAAGTTCTCTTAATTTTAAATGTATTTTATTGTGGTCTATTTGATTTCTTTTTACATGATGATTATTATTATATAGTTAAAGTATAGTTGTTTATTTTTTATTAATTTGTTTCTCAAAATTGCCATTTATTTTGTTTGCTAATCTACAACGAAATTTGTATTAAGTGTTACGGATATGGCAAATGCATATTCTATAATAATAATAAGAAGAAGAAGAAAGTGGCAAGTTAAGTGCTTTGAGTTTCTTTGATAAAGCGCTATATAAATGTAATGCATTATTTGCTAATCTATAATGGAATTATGTATTTGTAAGTGTTATGGCAAAAGCATATCAACAAAACACTGTACAACACAACCTGCTAATTTCAAAGTTTCATTTTGAATTAAAATTTTAGCATTTTTACTTTTTTCTAGTCACAGTATTACCTAATTGTGTTAAGCTTGATCTTTAAAATGACGAATAAATGGAGACATTTCATCAGCAGCTGATTATCTCTTGATGTCTTCATTGTGGCAGATTCATGACAGTCAGCCATTAAATTAAGATGACATGTTTTGTTTCTTATCGCAGCAAATGACACACCTCCCCTCTGAGTCACAAATGTTCCCAACACATGCAGAGTCCGCTCACCTTTGCCCCTTCCCTCCTCCCATCACATGCCCACTCTTCCATCTGTTTAACACAATATGTGGTGCCAGCAACACTGTGAAAGCATCCATATCCACAACTCTCCTACGTTCTTCCATCTATATTGTCGACCGCTTATGCAAACGTTTCACAATCTCTATCCGGTCAGCTGTTGTATGGTCTTGTGTCAGATGAATTGGGTTGTAGTTTGTGGCTGTTGTGCTGAAGTGAAAGAGATAATATGACTTCTGGTCTGGTTGAACTATTTTCGTTCAAGGTTTTTTGTTTTGTCATAAGAGTTTGTGGGTTGTTTTAGTTCTGCATTGTCATACGGACATGTGGTTTGTTGCTTGTTGCTCCCTCTGGAGACTACTGGGAACAAGGGTCAGTACTCATCATGGGGGTTTCTCAGTAAAAGAGAAAATCTGTTTTTCCGGAAGATTCTATTTTGATAACATAACACTTCACCGTTATTTCACAAGAACCATTTATTAATAATTACAGATGACTGTGAAGTGCTTCATTAACTGATAGCTTTCTCTGCATGAAGTGCAAGGGTCAAACTATTCATTTCCAGGGAAGGGACCGGATAAAGGTCACATTATCAGTATTCTGAGTCTCTTTTCTAATTAGGTGCTCTTTGTTGTTTCAGGTGAATTTCCTGGAAGACAGTTTGAGGGCAGAGGACAATGATAAAGGAGACGCAAGCGGCAAGACCAAAGGAGCAAGAAAGCCACTGACCACCTTCAAAGGCCCTCTGCTTGATGTTAGGTAGGTCATCCTGCTCTCACGCTTAACCATCTTGCTGTCTATATCCCTATATGCCTGTACTTCCAGAGGATATTGCCGAATGACTTTGGTGAACCCCTCACTTTTCCTCTGTTGCCACCATGAGGTTCACATTTTTAGGTTTTGAGAAAAATTGTCAGATGAAATTACCATGAAATCTGGTACAGACACCCTTCTCTTCAGGATGAATTGCACCATCATCAGGTCTAAATTCCAAATATCCAATATATCAGTTTATGAATAAATACCAGCAGAACTACTCCCGTCAGCCTCAGCTGTATTTTTTTTTTTTTTTGTTTAGCACTAATTATCAAATGTCAGCATGCTTGATTGTTTTTTTTTTTTTTTGGAGTGGCCTGGTTATCTGTTGGGCATGTTGGTTTCAGAAACCTGAATAAGCCCTTATCCCGGTGTTGAGAAACCTGGATATGCTCCCTGAAGTACTCCGATAGAAACCAGGAGAGTATGGCATGTAAACACCTTATCCTGGTTTCTGAACATTCTTTGTTGGTACAGAACATAGTGGCTGAGTTGGTGAGAAATCGAGACACATTAGCAGGCAGACTATTGTAAACCTGGATTCTGTTATGATCACATATACAGGGATATGAATAATTAGGTTTTTCACCTTCCATGTAAACACCATGTTCCTAATTTGATTGAAAACAAGACTCTGTGTGAGTAATGACAAACTGGTAGAGACGGGATGAAAAAGATTTGTATAGCATTATTATGCGGGGGTATTGCTGTGGGATCACTCTGCCACACACTTTAGTGGACTTTATCAACTGCCAAGGTACACGGAGTAGGTCTGAGATCCTTCTTTTCAAGAGGTCTCACTCCGGTTGTTTTGTTCCGCACTAGAGTTCAATTCAAAATGTCATGTAATGTAGTAGTGTTCATTCTAACCAAAACAAACAGTTTAGGTGTACAAGCATCCAGTCTTGTTGTCGTGCACCTCTACCCAACTGGGGTTATATGTGTGCACAATCCAGCTTCTTTGCACTTCAGTTAGAAGTGTGATTGGCAGACATGAGGGAGCCAGAGAGGTTGACTGGTCCTAAAACGATTGCTGTTTTTCAACTAGTCAATTCCCCCTTCCTAAAAATATGAATTCTCTTTTGAGCAAAACCTCCCAAAGCATGTTCAGGGGTTGCACCTGTACCGTGGCTGACTCTCCCTAGATTATCATGTACACCTAAGTAAAACAACAAAAACTGAACATTACAGCCTTCATGAAGGTAAGATTAATTGCAGGACTGTTGTAATAAGACTGCATTATTTTTGGCTAGGTGTACCTAATAATAACCTGGCAACTGAGTGAATGTCTATGTCGGCCATATGCAAAAAGACACATTTTAATTGCCTTGTACATATTGACAAAAATGTTCTCTTCACATATTGGCTCAAAGCCTAAAGTCATTATTGATGTGTTCGTAGCTTTACAGCCCTATTGATCTGGTCACACATGGGCAGGAATTAAGGAAGCTACCAATCAATTGTTCAGTGAGAGACACTGGCCAAAGATCAATGGATCTTTTGAGAACGGAGCACTTGTCACCAAACACATCATGTTTTTATTGAGCATTCATTGAATCGCAAGGAGGTTGTCGACTTCAAAACCGGTGTATTGCAAAGGAGTACAGCAATCACACAGTGATCTGGTGGGTTCTTGGGTAAATACTTAGTGGTGCATTCACACACAGTGCGATACTGCTCCTCATTTTCATGAATAATGCCCGTTGACTTCTGTTTTTACAGAGTAACAGCTTTGATGTGAGGATTTTGACAGCTCTGGGCTGTGAATTATAGTGATAAACAGATTTAAATGAGCCTTAAATGCAATTATGTTTCTGAGCTGTGTTAGCCTTAATTCGAGGCTGTGGGCTTTAGAGGGGAGTAGGGGGCTTTGATCTTATGTTTGCCAAAGGTTTCCAGAGCCCGAAGACTCACTCTGAGCTCAAGCGAGCGCCAGACTCTACAGATGTTTTACTGGTGGGGGGGAATAAAGCTTTGTTCTTAGCAGTTTTAGTCCATGAAACATAGCCAAGCTGCATCAATGAGAAGCTTTATACATATGAGGCCTATATTATAATCCATTTGCTAGTATCTTTTCTGCAAAGTTGAAGTCCCTAATGCAAGACACTGCTGTTCACTGAGGCTGAATTAATCAAATCACATACTATTTATAGCCAAGATAGACTTTTGCAAACTTGGTTAGAAGAAGCATCCAAGTGCACACCACCAACGAGGAACTGAGAACAACGCAAAGTGCCTTATCCCTAGATTTTAGGCCACTGATTTGCTTTGGGTTTAGATTTCACAGCTCTGATGGAGGATCAGACCTCTACCCTGCTTGAAGTCCAACTGAAATTAAATTTGAAATTTTAAACAATTGTGTTTCTGCTACCGCATACATATCAGCTCTGTATATTACATGTCCCATGTTCTCTTTTCACTCAATCAGAAACCAGAAGGCAGAACTGCCATTCATGATGGTTTCCCCCATTTCCATTTTTTTGGTTTTGTTTTTGCATTCATTTGTTCATTCGTCTACATAGATGGACAACTTGTTTCCATGCGTTGCTTTTTTTGAAACCACATTTGCATAAAGCAGTAACAATTGCATTCTATCGTGGGCAGATGGTCGCACTTACTAAAAGCCAGACAACATCCTGCTTCTCAACACAAAAGAGACAGACTTTGAACAACAAGTCTCCTTATCTAGCTTACAAACATGAACAAGTCTTGTCCTACACCAACTTGAACGAGCCACCAAACAATCATTCACCTGGGAAAAGAGCACCGCTAATGTCAGTTTGCAGGCCAGATAGCTAATTAGCTGATCAGCTGCAGCACATTAAGCAGCATGTAAATGTACCTGCAAATGTCACTTTGGTCAATTTAGATGCTGGTGTGGTCCTTACTCTTAAATACCACTGCTAACAACACACTGTCTGCCCATTGCTTGTAAGTTACAGCACAATTTTGTTTACACTTTCCCTCGTTCCCATGCTGGGGCTCAGCCTGCCAATTGCTGTCAATCAAACACAGCCCCTACAGTCTATTAGAAAAGGAGTGTTTCTGAGATTTCCCCAAAGGCCTTTTGACTACATGACTACATTTCAGTTGGACTTTAAACCTGATTATGATAATACCGTTTAATTCCTCCTATTGACTGCAAGAGCACCCAGATGCGTCTTTTTAAGCCAACTAAAAACCAGAGAGAGAGCAATAAGGTTCAATAATAAGACGAGGATTTGAGAAAGGTTTAAAGAAATATAGTCAAGAGTTGTGGAAGAATCTTGGAAGAATCGTTCTTGAAATCTGCAGACCACAGAATGGAGAATGGAAAGGAGTGGTAAGCGATTCTGGAGAAATCCAATACTATGACAAATACCATGATATAGAGTGAACAACAACACAGCAAGTAATGTAACTATTGAGCTCCGCCGAGGAGACACAGAGCCTGCATCCATTGTGTGAACACATGCAATGACAACACAAAATCTGAAAGACAAATCCTGTCTGGGGATATTTATCCTTACTACACCTAAAGCAATTCACGAAGTGTCCGAATTATTATCCAACCCTTTATGCATGTGTGAACATTCTATTGGAAAGTGGTTCAAATCAAGACATGTTGTTTGTCATTGAAGCCACATGCAACACTTTCTCGATTCAAGTTCAAAGTAGTTAATTTATCATTATACAACACAAGGTTGTATCATGAAAAGAAAGTTTGTAGTCCTGTAATGCTACGCACACAGAACTTAATAGATAATAAAATGCAGTGACATCTATTTTGACTGTGTTTGAGCACCAAGACTCATCGTAACACAGTCTGTCCGGCAAGTGCTTCATCCAGGATGTTTATAAGCAGGTCTCTGTAATGATGTGGACACAACAGTCTCTGATTTCTGTTGCTTGGCCATGCTGAGTTCCCTTTTTTCCCCTTTGGAGAGCAGTCTTGCGTCCAAGTTGGGCCAGCATGGCTCCTACCCAGGCTCTCTTTCCTGCGTCACTACGTCATTATCAAGGCAGCTGCATCAGTCAGTTGAGAAGTCTGTCTGACCTACTGTTTTGGACACACTAATCATGGCTGGAACAGCTGGACTCGTGTTATGTGGCTCGGTCCGAGCCACTTTGTTTTCCCATTTACAGAGCCAGATTTTTTTCAGCGCACACACAGAATGCACAGCTCGCGGAGAGCGAGGCGATATTTGCTGAATTTGATAAAAATACTTATATGGGATTAAAATGGCAGGGCTGGATTATCAACTTGGCAATTAGGTTGATCATCTGTTTGAATTGTTTCTAATTGGTTTGTGTTAAAATGAGACATTGCAAATGTGTTTTGGGAATATGCAGCACATTATCAACTGCAAGTATGGGGCTGTTAAGGCAAAACTTGCAGTATTAACAGCATTGTGTGCATGTGTTGTACACGGGGATTTTGTCAAAACATTTATGGTGAATTCTTCTAAATGAAATTAAAAATAAATTGACCACAAACAGAGGTCAACAGGAGTCTGCAATTTAATTTTGTCCCAGAGAACTGCTTAGAGTAATTCATCCATTTGAGGTGTTTTATTGATTTTGACCACATGTAGATGTAAACATGCTTGACAGAAATCCTATATTTTAAAGTGTGCTTCTGATTTATTTTAAATTTTCTAGCTGCAAAATATTGTTAGTATATCATCCTTCAGAACAGGGTCACTGAAGCAGATAGTTAAGGTGATGTGTAGCAGGAAAAAGTCTCAGGATAATCATACCACACAGACAGCAGGGTACAAGAATTGTATTAATAAGAGACATAAGAAACAAAACAACAAAACACACTCAAATGGTAACTCCTGTCTGCATCCAGTGGTTGAATCTGTACTGAAGTGCACAAATAGACACTATATAGTGCAAAACGTCTGTAATTTTAAAGTCCACAGCCTGTGGATTGAACCCAGACAGCTTTCAATTGTAGCTTCTGTCTCACAGTGTGTGTTTTTTTCTCTCACTCCAGCCCTTCAGAGGAGCTCAGCTTTGGTTCTGGAGAGACAGAGAAAAAAAGCCTCATTATCCTGAGCAATGTGACCAAAAATCAAGTGGCCTATAAGGTGAGTGTGAAGACATGCTTGTGCTTAGGTTTGTGAACACAGCATGAGCTGACAGAGTAACTGCTGAGATGATTAGATAAGCTTGATTAATACAATCTTACAAGTGATAGTAGTTGAAGTCATTTGTTAAGTAAAATTTCTAAACATTCACTGGTTCCAGCTTTTCAAATGTGAGGATATGCTGCTTTTCTATTATATATTACTTTAAATTGAATTTCTTTTTTTAGTTTTAGTCAGAAAAAACATTTTCAAGATGCGAACAAGAGCAGTGGGACATTGTGACATTTTCCCCTATTTTCTAATCACATGACGTTCTGACATAGAATGACAATTTAATTCATTGTTAAAAAGAAATGTTGTTCAGTATAGGTGCCTCTGGTGTCTCCGCAGGTACGGACCACAGCGCCTGAGAAGTACAGAGTGAAGCCCAGTAGCAGCTGCTGTGAGCCAGGAGCTTCAGTAGATATAGTGGTGTCCTTACATGGAGGTACTGCACTTTAGCTCTGCTCTCCACTCCACTCACAGCTGATGTTTCTAAATACTGAACCTCAGAATAATCTAACGGTCCAGTCTATTACCTTCCCAAAGTGCCGGCAGCCACTTTTCTTTGCCTGACATACATATTTCAAGAGTGATAAAAAAGAATCTTCTCCCTAAAACAAACTATCAGACAACTGACAGTGCTGTGCCAGTGAAAACATTTTGTGGCCTTCATGCATTGACATCTCAGCCGTAGGTTATGATGTGCTGCATATAACTCAGCGCTACCTATTTCAGTTTTTATGCTTCAGTTTGAATCAAGCCATTTCTCTTATGTAATGGGATTCAAAGCAGTATATTCTTACAGAAATATGAATATCCATCATGGATTTTAGACGCACAAACGGCAACAACATTTTTGTCCTAATTGCACTGGCTTGCATGAATTGATTTAATGTTGCCCTGAATGTTTTTGTGCAGGTTCTCAAGCCTCTCCACAGGACAGATTTTTAGTCATGGCTGCCGAGATGGACAACGTTGGATCGCAAGAACTTGCACAGTTCTGGAAAGAAGTCCCGAAAACCAAGATCATGGAACACAGGTACGCACCTGTGCTCCTTATTTAGACATGTCCATAAATATGTGAAATCATTTGTACTTTCTTGGTTATGGCCTCTTGCCACACAGTTCTCTTTGTGACAGTAGCTCCATGTCACCCTGATGGCCTCCTTTTTCCCCTCAGGTTGCGTTGTCATGTTTTGGAGAGCGTTAAACCAACAGTGAGTCCTCCCAAGGATAGTCCTGTGGAGACGGGGACCAGCGGGCAGCAGGAATTAGGCACAGCGGTGAGTTTTAGTGGGTGCCTTGCTCCTCTACAAAACTTTTTTTTTTTTTTTTTTACTTATTGTATGTTTGTTCATTGAGGTACTTTACTTTTGACCCCCATTCTAGATTTTGCAGACTTGTCATTACTGTTTTAAAACACATTCAATATTCCTGTATGAATTGACCACTTAACAATCTCTTAAGAGGTCAAGGACCCTGGAAGGTGAAACGCACCGACGATTATGCAGTTAACATGTTTTTTTTATTTTTTTTTATTGCATACTACAAAACATACACCAAGGCACTAACTTAAATTTCACACTTAAATTTCATTAAGTATAATATGTAGGTTGAGTGTATAACTCTTAAGTACAACTACAAGGTTTATTACATTCTCAATGGAATAGTAATAATAATTTGGGGAAATATGCTTATTTGCTTTCTTTCAGAGAGTTACATGAGAAGATCGATACCACACTCAAGTCTGTGTGTTAACCATATAGCGGGAACAGGGAGGCAGTCAGCCTAGCTAGCATACTTTTTTTTCCCGAGGTACTGGTAGACATATTTTTAAAGTTTGGAGAAAGCCAGGCTAGTTTCCACATTGCTTCCAGTCTTTATGTAAAGCTAAGCTAATTATCTCCCTGCTTCAGCTCCATACTTACTGTACAGACAGGCAAGTGGTATCAACCTTCTCATGTAACTCTTGGTAAGAAACTGAATAAGCCTATTTCCCAACATTTCAAACTACACTACTAGCCTAATTTGTTTCCATGACTTTCATTATAACTGTGTTAGATTGATAAACCAGGTTAGTGAACTAGCTTTTATCTCACCAGCTTATGCGAATGATGGCCTGCAACTCTCGGTTGGAGCAGAAGCTGAACACGTGTCTGTGGGTGCAGAAGGTTCTCATTGTGTTGGTGCTGCTCCTCGTGGTGCTGAATTTGCTGTCTCTCTTCTGGCTGGATACTTCCCAGCAGCCATCCTTGCCAGCCACAGCCCCCTCCGCCTGCATCTGTCAACCACAGACGGTTCAACAGGGACCACAGCTGACTACCTGAGAGATGGTCGTGCCCACCCCTCCCCTACCCTCCTCACAGGCTGCTGCCACGTAGGGGGAGGAGGGCTGACTTTAGGGACATGTGAGTTAAGAGACTGTACTCGTCTCTTTTCAGGCACTTGAGAGTTAACGCAACAGAGACATTTTTAAATAATGTGACATCAAATCATTAATGTATTTTTTAAGACTGATAATGGAAAAAATGAATGTGTATTTATTGCAAAAGTCACAATATGTAGGGAAACTTTGTTATTTTTGTGATCATAATAAAACATTTTTATATTGTAAAAGAATATAAAATAAACACTTTTTCTCAACTTATCCCATCTTGTTGAACATTATAATGCTTTCCTCCTCGTATAGTCGGGCAAAGAAAAATAAAAGAGTAAACTTGTGCATCTACACGGCCACCGTTCCAGAGATGTAGCCATTTCAGTCACTCAGTATCTCCTGTTTTGCATAAGTATTCACACTCTTTAATAAACCCTCATTAGAACAGAGGTGTCTAATTGAAAACATTGCAGTCTATGACCTTACTAAACCTCTCCAAACTCAGACCAAGAAGCCACAAGAGATCTGTCTCCACTATCTCCTCTATTTGTTTTAATTACCCGGACACTGGCAAACTAAAAATACCAAAGCAATTACTGGCGACATGGCGCAACCCACTTGTAGTTTAGTATGAAGCACTGATATCTATAACAAGATCCAGCTCTGAGCAATCAGGACGGGAGCCGTCGCGCAAGGAATGATCACAACTGGGTTATTAGATGTGTGTATGTAAGGGTTGTCTGCCATCAACATTTGCAGCTTGTTCGCAGTAGGTGGTGGCTGCTTGCATGCGAAGAATGATTACAGTGACTCATGCAATAACGAGTAAACTAATCCTACGTTGATTATAAACACTGGGCTGTTTTGGGCGCCGCAAAATGTTTATTCCCTAAAGATTGCATTGTGTTGCTTGCTCTGTAACTCATTCTATTTTAGTGGTAACCCTTTCATATGGTTCCCTCTTCCTCTTATAAAGCCTCTCCATTAATAGCAGTTTGTAGAAGGAATTGGATAGTTTTAGGAGAGTGTGTGTGCTGGACGTAAAACTTGCATTACACGTTTCACTCAAACCCTCAGTAAGAAATGCATTTTGCACTATTTAGGTAGTAAGTGCCTATGCACTAAAAAAAAGGATGGGGGTTAATGGTGTGCTTGCCTCTGGAGAATAAAAGTAAAAGCCTTGGTATCACATATAGGTGGGTTGAATTTAAGTGCATCTGAGTGCCACACAGTACCTGACTCAACCTCGGAAATCGTTCAGACACACTGCACTGCACTGCACTGCACAGAGCAAAACAGAACACCACCATCAGTGATGCCCCCATGGTTGTAGTTAGTTATTTGAGCAGCCATTTGACGCCGATTACCGGACAGAGCCATCTCACCTGACTATCTATATGTCACTAATTACAGACAGTGGATACTGTATGTCAGAAGCTCCTCCACAGTATTGATTTAACATTAAACACCAGTTAAATAGAAACCAGGTTCAATGTGTGGCTAGCCCTGGGCACTCATGCGGCGGCTGAGGGGAGGGTGATTTAGGTCATGTGGCAAAATTGGGATGGGGCAGAATTGATGGAGAGTTAATGAGTGCTGCGTGTAACAAGAAGGGAATGAGTGAGTTGAGCAGCTGTAGCTTTTGTCACCAATGTAGCGGATGTTGCTGTTCACAGTGAACAGTGGTAGCTACCACATAAATGACCTATTGAAATAAATGCTTATAATACAGTGGTGATACACAGTAGTCGGCTCCCATAACTGTGTAGGAACACAAATATAACCGGTCAGAGAATACTATATTGGAAAAGATTTATTTTCTCTCTTCACTATTTTCTATCCTAAACCTGTTTTCTGCCTTATTTCCTTGTGAGGTCTGTCAGCCCCACTGATTGGCTGTATGCACAGACAAACGCACAGGTTAGAGTTCAGTGATCCCTTGAGTTTTGGGTGCCAATGACCTTGCTCACACACTCAAAATTTATGCGACTTGTGTGGACAAAACTATTGAGGGAATCAAGAGGAAAATATGGATCTATTTTGCAATGCGTGTTCCTTCAGGCAGTGGATAAACAAATGATTAACATGAAATAAGCCAGCTACATCGTAAATACTAGATTTGGACAATGGAGAGAAGTGGTGACCTAAATAAAACATTGTATTCTCTGGTTTCTATCTTCTGAATTAATGGTATTAGAACATTTGTATAAAGATATACAATATATATGTATAGGCTTCATCTTTCTGCAGTGCCCTCTCTCCTCCTCAGGTTATTATAATAAGTAATCAGGCACCACAAGAAAATTAGAAACTAATAAAAGCCTGAGAAGCTCCATTTCTCAGATGGGCACAGGGAAGAGCATTTCCCATGTTGATGCAGGACTGCATCCCTGTGGCTTTTCTCAACTGAACTTAGCGTTTATGGAAAACAGGCAGAGTGCAACTGGGTTGTAACATATTCATTCATACAATGAATACTTCACTGTCACTTTTTTGTTGATGTGTTTTGTCTTCTTTTTTCTGTATGCATTCGGGGGTTCACTTAATGTTTTTTGTTTGTTTGTTTTGCATGATCCTTCTGCTGTGTACAAAATAATCTGCATGATATTTCAACACATCGTGTGTGTGACCACAAACCCGTAACATTGGATTCTTACTTTTTACAGTCACTATGCAGAGATGTTTATATATATTTGTTGTCTCTTTTTGAACATAAACTGTAGACAAATTATACAGTGTGTCTTAAATAGCTAAACATTACACACTGTTTGTATGAACTGAATGTTAATAATTTGATTTAACCAAAGCTTCATTACGATCAAAAGCAACACATTGGAAAATAAAAGAAAGTACAGGAAAGAAAGAAAAGGGTTTTAGCAGCTCAAACCTCTGGTGGTTTGGTGCATTGGATGCTGACTCAAAACTATACTGGTTATGAGTATGGCTATGCATGAAATAAATGGAAAACATAGCAGCCATCCAGCTACATATGACAGATGAAACACAAAAACGTCCGCTGATATCTTTCCCATCCAGCCTGAGGGAGCCCCATTTGTATTATTTAGTCATGATAGTTACGGTATAAAGAAATACATTTGTGCAGTGGGCCACACCATGGTAATAGTGATGTGTTCAGCTTCGATAATGTTTTCCCAATCAGAGACACTTTGGAAATGACTGAACTGGAGAAGACTTAGCTTTGTTGTCAGTTAATCTATTAACATGTTTTTTTCTGTTTGTTTTTTTTTTTTTTTTGCTCTTGGAAAACTTATAGTACGTGCCCTGCAAGATGCTAAACCATTTCCAGGAATTCTGCCGGAACGACATGTACCGAACATGAAGATTTCATATGAGAGTAAATTTAATCTACTGTAGATTAAGGAAACAATCTGAATGCAGCAGCATCAAAAACAGAAACATTCATTATTTTTATTTATTATTTAGTTTTTACATATAAAAAAAGTACAATATAAGCTGAATGTAGAGCGTAATATAAGAAAGATTGTTTCAGTGTGTTCAACTTTATTTAACATACATTTTGCAACAATTATTAGATCAAATGAGCCCTTCTTCCCATTTTAAATATGTATATCTTATTGTTAACATTTAATGTGAAAAACTCTTCTCTGTAAAAGTCAAGATTGATTGTTTACAGAGGTCTGTAACAAAGGAGAATTATAGTTCTCCATGGTGGAGTCTTCTCACTGCAATATTATGCAAGTGCACCCCCTACTGATCTGTACGTGAAATGCTCAGAAATCTGACATTGAAAGGCCAAGTAATCTGCTGGGTCTGACTGGTAGAGAAGGTACTGTTTCACTTCTGTGGGGAGGTGAAGGCCGTGTATCCTGCCCAGTCTCTGCTTGCCCACAGTTTTCCTGATGTGCAGCCGGCATAGTTGCATTAGAGGAGACACTCCTGGGCAGGCATCAGGGTGGAAGCCATGACAGAGAGATGTTTTGATTATTATCTTGTGGCACCAACCTAATGTAAAGGCCATGAGAATCCACACAGTTGAGGCTACTTGGTCAGTTTGGATTGAATACCTCCTGCTTGTCTCAACAGCCTCTCCACCAGGCTGTTGGGAGTCGTGAGGTCCAGTGGCCGTTTGCCCTCTGAGTTCCTGAGGGTGTGATCAGCCCCATGGTCAAGCAGGACAGACACCAACTCGGGGTTGGACAGACGGGCAGCGATGTGCAGCAGCGAGTCACCACACACGCTGTCACCACCAGACACACTGCTGTTCACACTAGCACCTGAAGGTGAGCAGAGACTAATGAGGTATGATGTCTTTATGTTATGTAACTGGTGAGGAGAATCTCTGACAGGTAAAGCCTGCCTTCTTCTACAGCAGAGCTCAGAGCACCATGTTTCCTCATATTGCTTACATAAAGTATACTGGGCCATTTCCTAGTTACATTGCATTTACTCAGGTCATGCATATTCGAATCAGTGAGCCCAAAACATTTATTTCACTTTAAGTAAGACACAGCATGAGTTTTACACAGACCATATGAAACAGCCAGGGATGGATAGTAACTAAGTACATTTACACAAGTACTGTTTAAGCATTATTGTGAAGTGCTGCTTTACTTTCAAATTTTCTGTAATGTAATGTAATATAGAGGTACATTTTTACTTTTTACACCACTATCAGATATCTCAAAATAAAATTTCTGCTCAACATTGGCTTTACTTTATTATTGTTTGGGTTTTTCACAGACACCACTGTTGTATGTGCAAATATAAAGATAATAATATTACAAAATTATCCAATTTCTTTACTTTAAATACTTTTAAACTTTTTTCTGATCCTATTAAAACCCAATATGTAGAAACATATTAGCCACAAACAGGGCTTTGATGAAGGTGTCAAAATACAGAAATTAATATTTGGTGTTATTACACCAAATAAGAAAATATGTTGTGTTTTATATGTTTTGTGGGCTCTGCATGAAGAAATGTGAATTCCATTTTTTGGCCAATAAGACACAGACATTTCTAACGTCACTAAGGTCAGTTAGACCCAAGAGATGTCTATCCACCTCTGAGACCTCTTAAGAACATACTGTTACAGTTGATAGTCCTCTCCTCAGCTTAAATGAGACCTTTACTGGAAAGGTTACATGAAAGGCATTCTTACCAAGTTGAAGCAGTTTCCTCACAGTACTCAGATGCTGATTGGAGCAGGCAACGTGGAGAGGGGTGCCCAACTGGTCGACATACTGATCCACATCTGCACCATACTGAACAAGAGGCTCAATGCACTCTGAGTGACCTAGACAGAGATACCAGAATCATCACAATGAGAAGTGATGGACTTGAAAGGCTTTGCTTTGAAATCTGCACTTGTCAAGAATATGCAGTCGGTTTACTTTCTAAGCTACAACAACGCAGACAATTTTTAAAATACATTTGCCTTATCTATTCTGATGTTTTGACACTCTGTGCATTTTGACCAAACTGATTCAGCATAGATTATCTGTGCGTATGCTGTGGGAATGTAACCTCTAACCTTTAGCGGCAGCCCTGTGAATTGGAAAGCTGGTGTAGCTGGTCCCCAGGGGAGTCGCTCCATGTTGAAGCAGCAGCGATACGCAGGTCACATGGCCCAAAGCACAAGCTTCTGACAGGGGAGTTTGTCCATCCACTGTTGAACTGTTTACCTGGCATGGGTACGTAGATTTTTGAGACAACCCACCAGAAATTAATTTAATAATTTAATTAAAAGCCAGAATAATGGACAAAAAAACCTGTTTTTTTACAGTGAGCTTATGAGTATGAGTAAGTGTCAGTAAAGCGATGATAATTTAAAGTAACAAATGAGGAGCAATAATGTGATGTTATGAACCTTTAATGTATATAAATAATACCACACTGTGCAGCTTTGCTGTCTAACATGCAGGACATTGTGGTGGTTTGACAAGTCAGACTTTGTATCTGCGGATTTGTATGTTGTAATGTGTTATTGTGCATGCATGGATGTGTCTGCATGCGTGTTTGTATGTGTGTTTGGTTAATCTCTTACCAATATGCACCTGCACAAAGTTAAACCCAGCAATAATTGATAGGCTATGGTTGTCTCCTAACTAGACTAGAGCAGTATTTAGCTTTTTTAAGCAAAGGCACTAAACATACTGTCTTGATTTGGGATTGTCTTGAATATATTAATATTCACAAAAGCAAAAGCATAACTAGACCATGATGCCTTACTGACATTTGCCCCATTTTTTATCAGAAGCTCGGCGCAAGCCACATTGCCTTGCATACATGCTGCGTGGAGGGGGGAAACCTGGTCCAGAGTGCTCAGGTTTACACATGTACCCTGTGAACAATACACAGTAAATATACATTCACAATTCACTGAGTCTCTTTTGAGACCTAATCACTTTAAAATGTAATAACATATGATTTTCAGCAAAACTGTTCCAAATTGCATGTTATAATGATCTCTTCATGCACTGTAACAAATCCCAGAAAATCCCATTAAACTTTACCTGAGCAATGAGTCTCTGCAGAGCGAGGACACGTCCATTAAAGGCAGCATCATGAATTGGAGACCAGTCCGATTCAACATCTAGGTGCAGACATGAAAAGCAACAGTCACTCACATCTCCCCAAGTATTAGTTATAATGACATGGTGAAACTTTCTGTGTAAAGTAGTAAATATACTCCAGCTGCAGTGCGAGCACACACTGGCAGCAACTACTCACCACTCATCAAAGGGTTTGAGAAAAAAACAACAGCTCCACTTTGACATGTAGTGTCTCTCGGAGTCTCTTTGTGTCCAGCAGACATCCTTCACAGTGGCGTTCCAAAATGTTGTTTTATGGGCCGATTGTTTTTGCCTCAAAGGTTTTTGCAATAGAGGCTGAATTGTGTCCAACTTGAGTCAAGAGACATCTGAAATGCGTTTGGCCCTCATCTGTTTTCAACGCATTTGTGGCAGGTCTCGCTGCTGTGATGTCATTTCCTAGTATTTGCCATGCAGGAAATAGGCTGGTTGAGTGTGGCCGTTGAGGCTCAGCCAATGAAGGTGCAGTGGGCCCGTGAAAGGGGCCTGTTGAGCAGGTTTGTGATGTGTGTGTAATTTGACACTGTACATTCACACCCATCCTCTCCAGCAGGAGACAGGCAGTGTTCACTGAGAATGGGTGCGGATGAGTAAAGTTTAGGTGAATGACTCATTCTATGTATAAAGTTCTGGTCCACTATAAAGGCATTTTGTAATTATTGGTTTAAGAACTTAGAAGTCCATTTGCATTAATACACTGTATGTCCTTTGCTTGATTTTCATGAGAAAAAAAAAGTATAAAAAGCATTTGTTATACATTAAATTGTTTAAAAAATAAAGGCAGCTCCAAACTTATATCATGTGCCTCAGCAAGGACATTGGCCTGGCTGCTGTTGTAGAGATGCCGCATTTTTATTTCCAGAAATGTAACACCCACCATTCAAAAATGTGTTTTGCTTATTGTTACTTTACTTGGATGTTTGAGCTTCATTGTGCAGCATATTTGTTCAGAGTTTGACACTAGAAGGCTAGAAGGGAGGGAAAACAATTACATTTGCTTTGAAGAATTTGTTATGACTTTATTTACCTTTTTCAAAAACAAAATATATCTTAGAACATGTCTGGAGAGGATCTTTAAGTGATTTTATGTCTTGTCACTACCATCACAGATCATCAAATGTTATTCAATTAATCCTTGTAGTAACACTCCTTAATGACAAATTTAAATCCTGTGTTTCTTTTTTTGTGATTTAAGTATAAACCAATGTTGATTGTACCAACATTTTGCTGAGATAACTATGAAAAAAGCATTAGAATATCTGCATTCCCAATTCCACATAGTCAAAGGTGATCTTTATCTCGTGACTTGCTTTTTTAAAAAACAGGAAATCCCCTTATTTTTCAGACTTCACGTGGATGGGTGGCCTAATTATCAGACAGACCCTCCTTAAAGGCAAAAGTCAGTGTTTAGCACCATTCTTGTGAACAAGAATGTGCTCTGCTTCAGTGTTCTTGAGTAAAACATTCAATCCCTAGCAGTTCTGGCGCTAAGCTAGCCCTGACTTCTGACTTTTTCTGAAAGAAATAAACTGAAGGATAATTCTCAGAGTTCTATGGCATTCCCACACAACATCTGTATCTTGATAAAGAAATAAATCCAGTTTGAGATGAGGGAACAGCTGTCTTATGAGATACACCTCTTTGACTACTGATTTAGGCTAATGGTGGTGTACTATAGATACTATACAATAATGTGTAATGGTCGTAAATACATCTTTTCACACCTAACTATTCCCAAAAGTACAGTAGCAGTGATATAAAGGATATGGTGTTTTGAGAGCTACAATCACATTGAATGCAGACCAGCAGAGGGCAGCAACAGAGAGCAGACATTTAAATAGCAAGTCAATACTGACTGTATTCCTCAGGGAGTTGTTAATCCCTGGCAGCAGCCTACAAGCTTGCCATACAATTGACTTTTTGCCTTGTCAGAGAAGGTGCATATGGATTAGAATGCCATTGTACAGACTCAATGAATGCCCTCTCTGTTGTACTGAATAATGAAAGCCCTTGATGCTTTGTTTCCCAAATAAATCTGTTTCAAATGTCCACCAGTTTTCTCAGATCTCTGTCCAAGCAGCAGCTGCCATGACCTCTCCTGTATCTGGATGTGGCGAATGTCTGTTGCATACATATTGGGGAGGTGTATTTCAAGTAAATGCTCTGTTGGCGCAAGACTCAGTTAACCATGCAGGCTAAGCGCACCAAATGTCATGAATCTAATGGGACTGAGCCATAGGCTTTCCATTATGCACCAAGCATTAACTTTAACTCTTTGTCACGCAGATTTGACCATATTTTTACTGCCTTAACATGGAGAAAACAGGACATTGTTACTTCTACTGTTTCGACAGCCATGAGTGATCTTTCTTAATCAAAATTAGATTTTGTGTTCATGTGCAAATCAATTATTCTTTACTTATACAAAAAAATTCGTATGCTTCATATATATATTTATCAATACATAACAGGACTTATGCTGTAATCCATATAAAAAAACTATACAGTCTAATTCTGTTATCACAAACACATGACCCACAAATAGCACAAGTGGTAGATATAGAGGTCACACGCCAGCACCAATCACCACATCTAAATCAACATGGTTAAGTGTTTGAGTCCACCATGGTTATCTGCTGGGTCTCCCACTGCTGATGTTTGGCCCCCATCAGCTCCAGAGGGCTCAACATTCAGATTACAACCACACACAGTGAGGCTAATGGGGTGGATGGGTGGCCTTTAACTAGCCCCATTCATCAGCTAAAAAACTGAACTGTGTCAATAATTATAGGCTTAAGTAATGGAAGACTCTTCTGGTCCAGCTTTAAGAGATCAAATGTGCATCATGGTGTGTCTGAGCTAATTTACTGTTCCTCCTACGGTGTGACTAGGGTTAGACTCCCAGCAGCCAAAACCAACAGGTATAAAAACTCCTTCATTCCCCTCTGTGTGGAAAAAACATTCAGATTCTAATTTCCAAATATTTTAATGATTTTAACTGATAACTTGGCTTATCCTTTAATTGTTATTTAGGGCCCCAGAATTGTTTTTCTTTCTTTCTTTCTTCTGCAAATTAAGCACATTTGGCAGCCTAAACATGCTCAAAAACTCACAAAACTTTGCACAAAGTTCAAGTCCTGTGGAAATGTACGTGTATGTTTACGTTCGCGTGGCAAAATGGCTCCTGGAGCGATGCCCTAAACCCAACAAGAGTCGGCCATTTTTGATTAAATGGTCATTTTCGCCGATTTACAGGTTCTGTTACAAAGTCCTCCAAGAGAATTAATCAGATCGACTTCAAATTTTAGCTGTGCAATTTTGAAGGCATTGACGATAAAAGGTTATGCTATCTGTGAGGATCCCGCCCTGAGGACATACATCCATATGCCAATAATCACTCAAAGTCATAGCGCCACCTACTGGCAACATGATAACGAAGCAGTCCTCACATTTGATCTCTAGCCTATATGTTTTTTGGCACATGTATCGTCCCAGGACACCAAAAAAAAAAGCCTCTTGGAGCCATACCCTAAACCCAACAGGACAGTAGGCCATTATAAATTTAATGGGCACGTTTCGTACTTTAACAAACTCCTCCTACAGATGTGATCGAAATAAATTTTTTGCTGTGAACTCTAAAGGAACTGACCATGAAAAGTTGCGGTACCTGTGGGAAGGGTGTGTCCATGGCGTGGCTCAGAAATCGATGATTTACCGTGAAACAGGAAGTAGTTATAACTTCATTGTACATACTCACATCTGTACGAAACTTTACATGTTTGATAAGAGTCCCTGCCCTGAACACATCTACAAGCCAATATTTAGTCAATGTTCTAGAGTCTGTTTGATAATCCTCACTTGATTTAAGTGAAATTTTCAAAGTGTGGTCCAAAGTAGATGTACTGGTACACAACATAGAATTAGAGGATGTTGTCTAGTGTCACATAGGAGACACAGGAAAACTGCTTCCTGAGGCATCAAAAACACATGATAATTCAGGGCCATGCTGATGACCTCCAGCAACTGCACTGTGGCCAGACCTGTCGGATGCGAGGGCCACCCAACGCTGTTTGCAGCTTTAGTTAGTTTTATTTCGCATCGTTTTGCATTTATATAATGTTTATGTTTTCTGATGCACAACCGATTTACTTTTAGCAACATATTAAGTGTTTAATTTATTGATTGGATGATGGTGTTGCTATAATAAAATAGAGTGTAAGCCTGCCATGTCTACACTCAGAGTTGTATGTTCTGTAGCCTATAGGCTATTAAAGATGTTGATTTCATGTATAATTTTTGAATGGTAGGTTATTGTCTTCCATCTGACATTCTTCTGTTGACTTACTGTATGCAGTTCATTGCAAAACAATTCCCCCTCAGGCCCTTAATAAATTACCTAAACCTATAGAAAATCAAAATGTACTGTTACAGTTTCATTTTACTGTATTTTCATAAGCTATGGGCTACTGCACAGGCACATGCTGTAGGCCTACACTAATAAACGAATCAGAGTGACGGCTACAGTAGCTTGCTGAACTTAAGACCTAAACCACACAACAGTCCTTTGTCGGTTCCTTGTATTGTGGCACAGTTAAACTACAACTGCAGGGATTAAATGGAAGCACATGATGATTCAACCCCGTGATTTCTCAGCGAGTTGGGTCGTGTACCCAATCGTTTCCTCTCTCTTTCTTGCCTTTTTCTTCTTTCTCCTGACACCGTAGCCCACTTCTTTCTCTCTTTCCCTCTCTCTTTCTCTCTCTCTATATCTCTGCCCGGTCCATGGCATGGCATCCCCGCGGCTGGAGACGTTCTGCTGCCCAAACCGAGACGCAACGACAGAGTTCGTGGTCACCTTCCAGCCCGTCCTGTTCGGGGCGTTGAGTCTGGGGAGCGCGGTTGTGAGCCTCATTTTCGCTATTTTACAGATTCTGCCAAAACGCAAGGGATACAGGAGACTCGGACAGTATCCGCTGCCAAGGCCCGCGTCCTCCTCCCGGATATTGTTCATCGTCAGTATATGTGACATACTGGGATGCACAGGTAAAGAAACAGACTTCTGGTACAGGCCTCCCTTTAATCATAGGTGAGAAAAAGGGCGAGTAGTTTTTCCACAACGTGACATTGCTGGCTGGATCTAATTACGCACGCAAATATTTTGTTTTAACTCTTTTGTTGCACCATGTGGCCTGGCTTATTCAAACAAAGAGAACGCATTAGACAACTCTTGTACAGCTATGAAAAATTTCTTTTTTTTCCCAGTAGGCTATAAGCATTTACAAAATTTGGAGTCTATGAACCAGATAGTAAAAATGCCCTCACTCTTTTTCAATTGGAAACTTGATGATCTCGGCTCAGACTTTGTAAATAAAGTCTGCAAACTAGATTTAAGATCTTAAGTTCTGAAGCATCTTATTACAAAACAAAAGAATCAATTATGACCCTCTCATGTGAGTAATGGCATGACTCATAACCACTGCAAAAGTTTTTTTTGCCCTGTTGGCCTGTTGATTTGAATGCTGCATTGCTCTTAAAGCAACCAACAGTTACACATTTAAAAGCACACAAAAGGCTGTAGCTTCTTGTTGCACTGCCTCAGTCACTTGAGCTGTCCATTCATCACTTTGCTTCTGCACTTGGTGAAAGGGAAGACATGATGAAGCCATGTATTTCTGTGTACTTAACGCCCAGTGAGATTCATTCACCACTCCAAACTAACAGCTTGGAGCACACCCATGACACAATTTGAAATGAAATACACAACAGCATGTAGTCTGCAGCACATTAAGATCCTGGGAGAGCTCCCATGTTTCCATTCCAGTGTGAAGTTGAAGAGTTTCATGTAGGAAATGGAAACACCCTTATAAAACACACCTGGAGGCAGCTCATATTTCCATGATATAAAGCTGCTATTAAAAGGACTCCATGACTAAATCTAATTAAGTAGCTAGGGTACTTAATAATACGGAATCAAAAAAATAAAACTTTAATGTGTTTTAAATGTTAATTAAAACCAGACCAATTTCACATCCCCTGTTTATTTCTTTGTGTTTGTATTTGTTCCTCTCCTCTTCCTGGCAAAAGCAGGAATTGTTTAATTTGCTCAACAGTTACAATTAGAGACTATGTCCTGTTTTCCTCTTCCAGGTATCATTGTAAGGTCATCTGTGTGGTTGGGCCTGCCAAATGTCATTGACCGCATCTCATTGACCAACAGCACTGATGTCTGGCCAGAGGTCTTCTGCGTTGGCAGTGCGGTAAGTATGATGCTCTCAAAAAAACCCAGTTCAGTTAAGCCTCTATGTCCACAATATACTACTTTGTTAAGGTACGGCATTGCGTTGGGCAGATGACAGGAAGGTGACTATACTGGGGGGGAAATCATCATTTTTATGATTGTAAATCATCCTGGAAAATCCTGATTCCATGGATAAAAGTGGTCAGTTGTTTTAGTGCATGGTCAACAAGCATGTGTACAGCCAATCATAACAGATCTACAGTTTAAGAGTGTGCCTTTTGAAACTGTTCGGGCACAGATTGCAGATTAAAGCTGGGGTAGTCAGTGTTTGGATAGCAAGAGACAGCTTGAGTTTTAAAGTATCCAGTTGAGAAAACCCCAGCTGCTCTCCAGACCTCCCTCCAAAATGTTTCTTTTTTGTTAGAGCATTTGATTTATTGATTGCTCTTGGGATGTGAAAAGAATTCCAACAAATATAACAAAAATGCTTCTGAAATAAATGGCCTGCCCCAGCTTTAACCTAAAAAAAGGCACTCTTGTTATTATCAGAAACATTATAATTATAACCTGTATAGTAAGGATATTGTATCCAATTTATGTCTTACAGATGTGGATCCAGTTGTTTTTCAGCGCCTCTTTTTGGTGGACTTTTTGTTACGCTGTTGACGTCTTCTTGGTGGTGAAAACATCTGCGGGGATCAGGTGCTTTTACACTAACCCTCCATCTACCACACTTCATTATCACCTCAACATCTCCTACTATAAATACAGGATGAAGCGCAAAGCTTAAAACTGAGCTGTCAATGTGTCATTTACATTAAGCAGAGTGCGTAAAACATCTTCTTCTTACTTTGCTTCACTGTCATCTAAAGATTCAATGCTTCTTCTTATACTACTCCATTTGCAAACACCCTGAATCTGATTTGAATTTTGTTGGAAAGAAAGCGCAAAGTGGTTGCTTTATGTTTTTTTTAATACTCTTCTTGTGTTTTAGTGAGTTAACAACATGTTTCCCTCCCAGTCTGTATAGTACATTTCTTTTCTGCAGAGAAAAAAAAAACGCTCTAGGTTCAGAACAGCAGTGCTGTGCATGTGCTGTGAACTCAGTCTCATGACTTGTTTCTTTTCCCATCAGCACCATTATCCTCTACCACATGATTACATGGGGTCTGGCTGTGCTGCTATGTGTTGAAGGAGTGGCCATGCTCTATTACCCATCCATTTCTGAGTAAGACTCTTTGTTATTCAGCCCTTTGTAGGTCTTGTGAGGAGACAAACAAAGACCATACACTTGTTTGTGTCACTGTCTTTTCTCCTGCAAGAGCCTGACTAAGATGTAACCATGCCAAAACAATTTAGTCAGTGTGTAAATCTCAAGGAAAATGTTTGTGAATCTGGTGTGATGACAGTGAATGTTCCTGTTGTTTGACCATACAGTACTGTACCACTTTGTCAGTTGATGATAGCAATTCTGTTTAGCACTGTATACATACATGTGATTTCCAAATGCTGATGTCCTTGTTTGTTGCCCTTTTGTGCAGTTGTGAGCAAGGCCTCCAGCACGCTATCCCTCACTATGTCACCACATACGCACCGATGCTGCTCGTCCTCATAGCCAATCCAGTCTTCTTTAATCGCACCATATCTGCAGGTCAGTTCCATGCTCTCAAATCTCTTTAATGTACAGTATGTCAAATGTTTTTTTGTTTTTTTTAACACATGCACGTGGGCTACAGTAACCACCTCTCTTGTCCTTCCAATCTAGTGACATCTTTACTAAAAGCACGACAAGGAATCTACACAGAAAATGAGAGACGGCTGGCCAATGACATAAAAATACGCTTCTTTAAAATAGTGCTGGTGTTCTTTGTTTGGTATGTTTCCATTCATTATCAAAGGGATAAACTTAAAGGCATTGTTTGACATTTTGGGAAGCACACTTTATTGAGTTAGAAGACAAGATTGATATTGATGTCAGTAACTGTGCCAAGAAGATAATGTGGCACAAAACCCCACATAAAGCCACTTTTTTAATAAGCTTATTTCCCAAAATGTAGCGTTTCTTCATTAAAGGATCAATGTGTTCTCAACTACAAATAATGTATTCTTTACATTTTTGCTGACCATTTTCAAGAGTTTCCATTCAATTCCAGATGGTATGAATTCAATAGGCAGACACTTGCTTGAATTGTGTAATTCATTGCTCTAAGCATCAGGTCTGAATTAATTTTTGTCATTGTTACAAAATAGTTGATGGTAATGCAGATTAGGGCCAGTTTACTTGCCTCATAAAGATAATGTAACTTTAACCATAATTATGGTTCAGATTTGGTGTTCACCATGATGGATTAAACTAAATAGTCATATACAGTAGAAATGAATGAAAACCAATATATGCTTAGAATGGCAGAAGTACATTACAAGTAATTTGTAAAACACAGCAATATGGTTTTAAAATGATTAGCAGTGCTGGAACGTATGTGTAATTTGGGCCAAAACATGCAAAACCATTGGTTTAAAAATGTTATTTTCCGTAGTGTAACGTGAAACCAAATGTGTATGTTACAGATTGTTTTATAACAGAGCCACCTTGCTGTGGTGTGACTCCCACAGTAATGTAACTCATAAAACTCATATTTGCTAGTCCTCAATAGAGGTCAAATTAATTAACCATTGTTTTCTGCGGCTATATGAACAGAATTAGAGCTGGATTTCAGCTTCATATACATTTGATTGAATTTGCAGTTGAAGGTTTTTTTGTGTGTGGATAAAGTAAGTCTAAATTTAAAGTCTTATTCGGAGAAACTTAGTTAAAAACTAATGAGATTGTTTTTCCTCTGATTAGTTGGGTTCCCAACATCATCAATGAGGTCCTCCTCTTCTACCTGGAGATGCAGACAGACATAAACGATGACAGCTTCAGGAATATCAGAAACGCAGCCCTGATCACATGGTTTATCATGGTGAGTTAAAAGAGCATCAACATGCAGGATGAAGAACACATGTTTTGTCAACGCCTAACACTTTAAATTATTCTGTATTTTTACTCTTTCAGGGTATCCTGAACCCCATGCAAGCTTTCCTCAACACCCTGGCCTTTCACGGCTGGACAGGCTTCGATGTAGACCTCCGGCGGCAGCCGAGGAGGGAGCTGGCCTGGGACTCAGTTTCTACTTCAGTGCCTAACGCACCAACTCATAATCCCATGGTGGGAAGTACTCTGCTCTACCAGAGTCATGTCCAGGAAGCCAAGAAGAACATGATGAGCAACGGACAGCACCACTCCGATGCCATCAGTGTCCTCTCTGAAGGTAATTGGGTTTTCAGTGACAGTAAAAACTCACCCATATATCAGGGCTGGTGAAGCTCTAAAGCTTGGTGTCTCCTGATGCTATCTATGGCTGGACCGCCTCCTCGTAATGTGAAGTTTGTATTTTCTTTTGGATGATATTTCATCCACTGAGGAATCTGTTCCAGCTGTCTGAAGAAAAGTGTTTTTTGTTCCAGTAGAGAATGCTTTTATCATTGTGATTAAATTAGCTTCAGTGACAAAGCCCTGGAGACACTGACCAGGGCAAAGTTAAAGCTCTCTGTGATGACTTATCAATGAAATATTTTTTTTAACCGGTGTTGTAGCTGAATCCTGCTGGATTGTCTGTTTTGACCTATGGTGTACTGGATAGTACAGCAGCGTCAAAGAGCACTGCACAGAAAATTACACATTTTTTGTTAATCATGAACTGATGGAAACAATGCTGCTACCATCCTGCATGCGTTTGACTGTGGCAGGACCTGCTGCTTTGGGTTTTTTGCATTTACTGGGCACCTTCATAATGAGTGCAAATTCTGACCTTCTGTTAAGGAATCCTGCATGGTGCCACCTTATCACATAGAGCTTTAAGTGTTATTGATATGCATAAGATCATATGCAGAGATCAATGGCAAAGATGGTAAATATATAAATAAACCAGATCAAATACACTCAGTTAATTGATTACACCTAGCTAAAGCTAAAACAATTAGTATAAACAGTATAAACTATATAAAAGGACTGATGTATTAGACAGCTTTAGGTTTAGCTAGGTGTACCTAATAAACTGGCAATGGAGTGTAGATTGAACACCGATGTGCATTTACTGGATAAAAATGTCAATACTTTCTAGCAACACTGAGTGATACCAGAGGCTCTTTTCCACACAGGACCTGTTGACATGTTACAGTAGGAAAAGTACAAGTGTGAATAATAAAATGAGTGGCTGAATTCCATTTGGCTGCTTCAGTTTCAAAGTCCTGGTGGTGTCCATGCTGGCTCAGGGTAACGATTTACTGGGACACTTGAATAGAACAGAGCCATTGCTAATGTTCATAGTAAGGCCTGGGCTTTTCATTCTATCACAAGTCAATATGTCTGCGGTGAAAAAAGGCCTGTTAAGAGAAAATGTATTTTGGGATGCTTTTGAAAAGCATTTTTATGCAATTTTGTTGTAGTTTGTGCACCGTGTAGAAAATGTACAAAGGCTATTCAATGTTTTGTCACCAGTCTTTAGAAATAAAGTTAATCTTTTAAAGGATTTATGTTTTCCATTCATTTACATATAGCCTTCAAAATGTTTTTCAGTCAATATAATATAAAAAGTCTCAATTCTGAAATGCAATACATTAAAAATGTATTTGCAGGACATATATTCAAATTCCCCAAATACATTTGTGAATCAATGCACATTTATGATATGATTTATTTATTTAAGAATATCTCAATGGATAAGCAGTTTGATAAACTGTGAAGGTGTAATGTGCAGTAACGCTCAGTAATCTACCCCCATTTTGTCTTGCTAGGTTCAGAGTCTAGTACAATTGAAATCCACATTTCCAGCGAGCTTCGAGACTATGAGGATGTAGATGCTGATGGCGAATCCTTGGAGAACTCTGTGAGGCACTAGCTGGGGTGATCAACAACCCTCCTCCCTCTACTTTTCCTGTGTGACATTGTTTTTTGTAGTTAATATTGTTTTAGATAGTCTTCTCTTAGCCTCTATTGTCCAGTTGAGACTTTCCCAGATATTAACTGGTCATGAGATTTCATTAGTTGGTACGACGGAATAAGTCTAATTCCTGAATCCAAGCCTTTTTATTTCCTAAGCTTTTTAAATCTGTCTGCAGTGCAGAGAAGTGTTGAAATACAGAACCATCAACTGTACAGCGGCTGTACAGTCCCAGAGCTACAGCACTGTCTCTTGTAGCACTCAGTCCAAGGAACAAACAAGACATGTTCATATTAAAAACTCACAAGCTGCCCTTCAAAAGTGCCTGGTGGAAAAATCTCTCCTGGCAAACTCACTGAATTAGATGCACATTGGTTTTGTGATAAGCACTCTTGTCAATAAGCCCCCAAAGCACAACAGAATGTAATAAGCTAATTAGTGGTTGTTTTTTTTTTTTTTTAAACAAAGTTACTGTATTTCCAGCTGTCCATCTTGTATTTTTGCACACATCTATTTTGTACTATATTAAATATCCAAAATATTTGTTACAGTTTTGTTGGTGACACTTTTTTAATGTGTTTTGAGTGGTTGCAGAGGACTGCATAGCAAGCCCGTTAATTCAAACAAAATACTCCTGAGTTAAGAAAAACACCAATTCACGACACAGACTTCATGGTTTCTGATATCAAAATAGAGTGATTTATTTGAGACACTGAATGACTTCAACGTTTTGTCTTGGAAACAGGTGACCACACCCTGAACCAGGGTGCAAGAGAGATAGTATCTGTCACAGCACTTATCCCATACTGGGCTCCTTAGTACGCCACCAACCCCACAGCCCAATTCTCAGTCTGACACAGACAATAATGGCTCTCAGAAAATGAAAAGGTCAGAAAACCATGAACCACCCATTAACGTCCAATCGTGACATTAAAAAAAAAAAAAAAGGAGAAAAATAAAACATTGGCCCTTCACTTTCAGCAAAATCTGAATATTTGTTGAACCCACCCTTACAAAAAGGTGCACTTCACATTGCTCAACCAGAAGTTGACTGAAAGGGAAGGGGACCAGAAAAAAAAGGCTAATCAAAGTGGTGGTAAGTTAGTTTGAAGATACTGTCTTTTACACGAGATCCCAGTAAGCAGACGGAGGCAGACTTACTGCACACAGTTGCAGCTCAGCCCACAACACAGACTGATCAGAATTGGTCAGATTTCAGAGATCTGACCAAATCTGATCAGCTGGCAGCATTCTGCGGGACTTAACAAGACCAATCATAGCTTTTTTCTTTTAGCAACAGCAGGACTTTTGCTTGACCTCCACCTCCTGGTCAGAATGTGCTCTGAATTTTCAGTAGACTATTCAGAGGAAAGTGCCAAAGAGATAATGTTAACTAAGCTGTAGCTGTTTTCCCGCCCACGTCTGCATGACACTCTTAACATTGATTCTGTGATGTCCCGTTCCAAATACAATACAAAGTTAAAGCAGAAACCAAACAGGAGACTGTGATGACCGTTCCCTTCACTATTGTTGACCAGATAACTCCCTGAATGCAGATAATGAGGCAAATGTTTCTTCCATGGCTTTCAGGGATCAATAGTGGAAAGCAAAGTCGCTGAACACATCTGTGTCAATGCCATTTGTGACTCACTGAAAAAAGGATTCTGATGCATTGGATATGATTGGCAGAGTTGAAAAAGTGTGTTAAAAGAAGCTGATGAGACATGCACTTCATTTAAAAAGGAGGCCTCGCCACGTATTATCAGCAAAGATGTGACTGCTCTAGCCATTAATGAGCCCCTACAGAATGGCAATAAAGTGTACTGTATATAAACATATATACACAGTATATAAGTCTGTGTATTAATCTAATTTACATATCTTTACATTCTTAAATTTACATCCAAAAAAAAGGGAGAAAATTCTCTTTGTAAACCAAACTTTTCACCTCTTGTCCACAAAATGACATTTCTAATCTCGAGTGAATTGAGCTGGTCATGTTGGGAGGTTAGTACTGTTTCTTGGCAGGTTTTCCTTTTGTTGACCTGTTGTTAAACGTAAGCTTAAAACTACCTCGTAGCGGCACATTCAGTTTTGACTTTCAAAAGTCCATCTGTGGAAAACAGACAAAAAAAGCAAGAAGTACTCTTGAAACAAACTATTCTCCACTTAGAAGAAGTTAAGCACCATGTCAACAGACAAAACCAGTGCTTCAGTATTCATGTTACTCTTATCACGGCCCCAGTTAGTTCATTTGGACATGAAGTAACATTTGCTGAGAGGAATTCTAAAACCACCACCATTCTTTCAAAATTTGTTGCCTTTCACAGCCAAACATGTGTGTCTCATTAACACTTTACTCTTTATATGAAACTCATCTTTGTGTTTCCACCCATACAATCCCGATAACAGCTGGACCAGTGGCCCGGAGGCATCGCAGCACTTCCTCATTAGAAACCTTTAAAACATGGATGCACCCAGGGAGTTGGATTCAGTCCAGTCTTGGGGATCTCTTAACCACCTTCCATTACGTTTCAAATAGGCTTGTCATAAAACACACATCAACAAACTGTAAGGTGCACTGAAGTCAGTTGCTGTTGGCTCCTCAGAAGCTGTTGCAGTAATCTGGTTTTACGCCTGTGATGGGTTTTGTTTCACTCCACCTTACAGCTCTTCTTGAGCAATGAGAGCGAGTTTGCTGACGGCAGAAGAAGGCAATTTGCTCCACATTCCAGGATTCATCATGAAAGTCTTAAGTCAGCTATTTTCGGAGATCAAGCACACATACCTAAGAAGGTAAAGAATTAGGTAGCATTAATAACAGATTTAAAGCAACATATCTTTTTATACCTATTGTTCTCAAAATAATAGTATTGTGTTTTCTAATCCAATGTGTATACCAAACCCAAAACATTTAAATAGGAACTGCACACTGTTGTAAATTACTACTTCATAATCACAACCGCCATGGCTTACCGAACCATCTGATGCGCTGGCACCAACTTTGTCACCAATGCTGTTCCAGCACACCTCGAAAATACCACCAGTACCCCTGTAGCTGTGCACCAAGGCTCCAGTCTGAAACAACAGTGCAAACAAGTGAATGACCAACTCCATCAAGATTTAGCAATATCACAACAAATGTTCTCCTCTGCTGTTTGGAACAGTATAACCAAACGCTTACCGTAGTGTTCCAAATGTGGACACACTTATCAAAGGAGCCACTAGCCAGGTGCTTGCCGTCGGGGCTGAAAGCCACACTGTAGACAGGTTCCTGGTGCTTGGTCAGTGTGTGAATACAAACCCCTCGCTCAACATCCCACAGTCGTACTGTTGAGTCGAAAGAGGCGCTATGGTGGGGAAAAGCCAAAGTCCACATGTGAGATATAAGAGCAGTACCTAGGATAGAAAGATTATCTATTTTCTAAATGGATCATAAAAGACCACCCATTTAGAAATATTTGCTAGTCATAAAAACTTCTAATTTGTGCAGTGCCTACAAGATGCCTTTCAGTGGCGTATTTCAATATTTCCAAAGATTTTTAGCATCAGAATGTCTTTCAGAATTTATCTGAAAGAATTTAAAGGGGCTGATTTCAATTAACACATCATCTTCACAAAGGTATAAATAGGCAGAACTAATCTCTTATGGGTGCCCTTGGCAACAAATCACAGCAAACTCGGATTTATGCAGAGAGCAAAATTGAAGTCAATTAAAAATGTATTGCAGGCGTACTTTTCAATGGCAGAATTTACTTAAAATTATGTAGTACCTTTTAAGCAGTGGCTATAATGGCAGGTGTATTTCCAAATTTAAATTACGGTCAGGTATGCTGTTTTGTCATTCCTGTGGTGTTTGGACTATAACATTTACACAATGTATGCACATCTGGGTCTGGGTGTAGGGCTGTGGGCCACTGACAATTACTAGCACTGGGATTTTGCCTAGAACATGGTTTCTTCTGAATGCCAGACATTGGCAAATGTCCCCTTCCACACATACACATACCGAGACATATACACCCACATATACACAGTTTGTTCCCAGCACACACACTTTTCTTTCAAAATTGAGCAACGGAGATGGCTGCCCTGTGTGGTACCAAATCTGAGCTCTGTGTGAGAGATTTCCCACCTGGCGAGCATGATGTTGGAGTTGGGGTTGCTTGTGCCGGGGCCTGTGGGGCTCCACTTGATAGTGTAGATCTCTTTGCTATGAGCCTGGAGGTCGTGGACACATGACTCCTGCTTCATACTCCAAATCTGTGTGAAGGAAACAGCAAAAGCAAAACAAGACTGAATACAAATCACCACTGAGATTTGTTGTCCTTAAGCTGTAAGAGTGGGGGACTAGTCTCACCTTTAAGGTCATGTCATCTGAGCAGGAGGCAAGCAGCATACCTGATGGATCCCACTTGATGGCATTAACTTCATTCTGCAAAACACAAAAACTCGTTAGCGTGACTCTCAAGGGAGTAAGCATGGTATAAAGGTCAGGAGAGCAACACAGAAAAAGCTGTTTACCGTGTGGCCCTGGAAGGTCTTGAGGGGCCGGTCGCTGCCAAGGCGACATACGTGGATGCACATGTCTGTGCTGCAGGAGGCAAAGGTGGTGTTGTTCTGCCAGTCGACATCCAGTGCTGGGGCTGTGGAATATTTCAATGCACAGGTCCGCATTCATTAAGGGTTGGGAGGTTTATGAGCTCACAATACAACCACAACTGAGCAGGAAACATTTTGCATCCTATTTATGACCTACAATGAATCGCTTTTATTGTTCTGAAGCACAGTAAACTCACTTTACCTGAGTGAAAAGGGAACTGCTGCTTGGCTTCTCCTGTGTGTGCATCCCAAATGATTGTTGTCTGGAAAATTAAATTGAAACTTTCAAACCATGAATGCAACATTTCTGAATGCATAATTATAAATAATGCGACATATTAAATGTTCTTTAAGTTGTTCTCTAAAGGACTGCCAGGGTTTGAAATAAAAACCTGCCATCTCACCAAATAGGTAAGCAGGGTAAAAAAAAGACAACTAAACAAAATAAATAGCTAGTGTCATAGTCATTGTCCTTGGTGTGCGCCATTTTTTTCTGCCTGTTCAACTTCTCCATGGCAGATTTATTTTCAAAGAATCATTCACAATATCTGCAGTTCATGTCAGAGTAGCACAAAATAACTTGAATGTAAATAACTTTCGCAGATGACATTTTTCTATGTTTCACTTAACTTACTTATAAAGTTATATTTAATTGGAATTGGTTACATGCTACAATGATGCTGTACAAAGGATTTACTGATGAAAGTGCAGTTTGCGTTGTAGCTTGTGGATTCCTGAAAAATTATATCTTACAGATTTACACTTTAGCTGGTGATCAAAAAGGTGAATGTCAAGCCCTGGAGGTTATTAGAGGCATGAGGATATTATTATTGACAGACACAAATCCATGCTTTATTAAATACCTTATCTACACCAGCACTGAGAATAGAGTTCCCCTTCTTGTTCCACTTGAGTGCAAATATGGGCCCTTTGTGCTGCCCCAAGGTGCTTGCCAGATTTCCTAATGGATTAGAGCCATATCCATTTCTTTTAGAAAAGATCCTTCAAAAAATTGTCATAGATGTTGCATTATTCACAATAACAATGGCTTAAATCTAATGACCAAGGAAACAACACCGTTCTGGAATGATGGAGGACATACCATCCTTTGTCCATATCCTGGCAAATCCATCATACGAGCCCGTTGCCAGGAGAGTGCCTTCGCTCTGTTGGATGGAAAGATAACAGAACTGTTACTTAACCGTCCTCATCTGCACATTCTGCTTACCCCTTGGTAAAAGCAGAAGAGTAAAGATATGGATGGGTGTTCTGGAACCTACATTCCAGTCTAGTGAGGTGACGTCTTTGTTGCTGGGGACGTCCTGGCCACCTTCTCGGATACAGTGGCGCAGCACCAGCTGGGTGGAGTTGGAGTTATTATTCTCGTTCAGGTTCCAGATCCTAGCGGTGGAGTCCCCCGAGCTGAACAGAATACCAACGCAGCAGGAGGGGGTCAAAAGATTGTTGGAACATAAGCTGTCAGCGCTGACTCTTATGAAGCCATATATCATACAAAATAAAAGCCAAAGTGTGCATACAATATAGTATGACTCATCCAACATAAATTAAGCTCTATTTCAGCACAGACAGAGACTCACCCTGAGGCCAGCAGATCGCTGACAGGGTTCCAGGCACAGATGAACACTTCAGACTCGTGGCCTCGGAGCACTGTGGCTTTGCTGGCAGGTATCTCCACATCTACGTCCATCTCCATGGGCTCACTGTGGTTATCTGAGGAGAGTGGGCGCACAAGCATGCATATTTATGTATGCCTCAACACATACATGCAAACACACTTCACCCACGCATTGTTACCAGATGTGTAAGATGGTGAAGGGCTACCTTTAAATAACAGGAAGACATAAAAGAAAATCAATACTGTGTTTCTCCTGGTTTTTGCCAGTGCGGTTTTATTTATCGTAGTCTGATACTGACCCACTTGGAGTGCACACATTTATCACAGTATAATGAGAATCCAGTCACAGTGAAGCTTCCAGCCTTAAGAATATGTAAAAGCCTCCCTGTATCTTCTGACAGTGAAACCTTTCTCACACCCGACTCTTCCCGTTGCCATCCACACTTTTGAATTAAATTCTTCAGGGATGTGCTGATACAAACATCAACTCCTCTTCCCCTTGTCTAAAGCTCCACCTGATCTACACCTCTCTGGTTTTACTCACAGCTGCTATAATGATATCACATTCTGTGAAAACCACATGGCTGATTTGTTTCTCTGTAGGGCTGAACAGTTTTGAAAAATATCCAATTGCGATTATTTTGACTGATATTGCATTTATTGGAGGGAATGGTCATTTTTACATAATTATTCTCATGTTTTCTTAAATCTGTAGAATATGATGTGTTGGCCAGGACATCTCTGCAGCACAACAATATTTTTTTTAAAAATGATATTGACACAAATTTTGTCTTATTTCCATATTGCACCTCCTGCAATTTGAAAGTTGCTGTAGCCCATATTGCAGTTTCGATATGATTTCGATTAATTGTTCAGCCGTAGAAAAACTGATGATTTGGTAGTGTAATAAATCTACCAGGCTGCTTCTTTATGAAAGCACAGAGCTAAAACACAGTGCAAGAAGAGTTAACTCCGGCCATGTCTTTGA
Source organism: Micropterus salmoides (assembly GCF_014851395.1). Classification (NCBI taxonomy): domain Eukaryota; kingdom Metazoa; phylum Chordata; class Actinopteri; order Centrarchiformes; family Centrarchidae; genus Micropterus; species Micropterus salmoides. The sequence continues at coordinate 16,517,555 of NW_024040596.1, forward strand.
ATTCTCTTTCCTGTCCCACATGCAGATTCATATAATGGTACAGATTAGAGCCTGACCAATAAATCGGTGCGCTGATATTATCTGCCAACACAAGCTAATTGCAGATATATTGGTATCTGTGTTTATATCAGCCAATAAATGTCAATTTAAAAAAAAAAAAAAAAAGGAGAGGCATCTTCAATCATGTTATGAGTGTTGTCGTTGCACAGTTTGTCCACCAGAGGGCACTCTGCAACTCCCCCTATTGGTAATCCAGCACAAAACACAGCTGCACAGCTACTCTTTATAACAATAAAAAAAAGTTTATTTTTAAACTGCATTATGTTATCTAGATGAGGTTGGGGATAATCTTTGTTTATGTTATGCGTTTCTGAAGAGAAGGGAAAAAAGGAATACTGGCCATTGTATCGGAATAGCAAATCAGTATCGGTATTGAAAATCCCATATCGGTCCAGGCTCTAGTCCAGATGAGCCTGTGTACGCTCAAATACTAGTCAAACTAAGCATTACAGTAAGTCAACATAATTCTGCCATAGCCATGATAATTTGGGTTCAAAGGTACTTTATGGTGACCACTAATGCTACAATGAAACCAGCATTTTCTTTTTAACTTAATGGCTCTTTCATTTCAAGGATTATTCTTGACCCTTTTTGCCAAAAGGCTTTTTTCTTTTATTTTTTATTTCAACATTATAACCATTTGTTGAGCTGCAAGTTTATAAAATTACATAGAAGGCAGACTCTTTTGTACTTGTCTGCTTGTCTCTTTCTTTTAACCACTCTTGATTACCATTTGATCACATTACTAATTAACAGAGACTATGCCATTGTCAATTATGTGAGACAATTAGGAGATCCAACTTACTAATGTTGTGAGTGCCATTCTCCTCCCCATTGACAGTGGCTTCTCCATTCTTTGGTGCGTTGGATTGGTTTCCAGAGGTTGACGCTGCCATGGCACAGGCCGCCTGCTGCTGAGCTAACTTGTCACGGAAGGCCTGCTGCCGCGTCTGCACCACGTCTGGCATCACCGCGTCAATGAGTGACAGCGACTCAATTGGCCGACCGTCGAAAACTGTACCATCCTGTCAGGGCAACAGCAGTTAATATCGCATCATGAGGCGATGTGACCTTTTAATTAGCGATTTGTCTAGAAATCCATTTCCTGGTAATGATCAATTATAGAGGTGAAGAGTGTTTCCTAATTGGGATTCCTCTACAAAACTTCTTCACTGGTTCTTCCAGCGCAAGGATGGCTGAAAATATTAAAAGCATTTGCAGTTGACCTGGTGTGATGACAGAGATCAAAGTCTGTCTTTTTATCATTAAGCAACAGTAAACATCTGTGGGAGTTAGTAGCAGCAGGTCCCAGCACTCACCTCATTGATGCTGATTTCTGCCTCCACGTACTGAAGCCCCTTCTGCAGGATGGAGATGAGGGCTGCAGGGGGCACTAGTGTTCCATTGATGTTAGACTGGCTGATGTGGCTCTCGATGCCAAAGGTGAATGCTGAGTGGGAGAAACCTGAAAACAAAACACCATTCACATTCATTAACGGGAGAGTGCCAAGCACAAGATGTGCACAAACACATCACAAATAGTCACAGAAACATCTTGTCTGATGCAAACAAAGCTAACAGTAATCGAATACAAAACCAAACTGCATAACAAGTATGATATTTGAGAGTTTAATAAAGGCACGCCAGTATCAATGTTGACCTCACGGGGCTAACTAGGAGCTTGTATTGTGCCATATGGCTTCAGAAGCAGACTAAATAAACAGCAGCTAGGATTTAAATCTACATCCAAATCCTTTCAAAGAATGAATGGCAATATTCTGTGCACATACAAGGAGGGGGAATGGCCCGTTTATGTCCATCCACTATAAATGGAGGGTGCAAGTTTTGATCCGTAACATTAAAACATTATTAGTAGTATGTGCTTTGTCCTTAGAAATTGTTGCATGACAGCAATACTAATAATAATAATTTCTGCATAAACAGTATCAGTGGGTTTAGCAGATTTTAGTGAGACAAACCTGATTCTTGGAGGTATCTGTAGACCAGAAAGTTCACTTCGTCACTGGTAATACTCATCTTAGCCCAACGAAAGGGAGGAGGTATGTTGGAAGGCTGGGCTCACTCCTGAAAATATAACCAAAAATGGGAGTTGATATTAGCATTTATGTCTGTGGTCTAGCATATGACATGTGCTTACGTCATTCTAACAAATAATATCACACTCCAACAAAAATAGAATTCTGCACACTGCACAAATATGTCCCAGTCGTTGTTTAGTGATGCAGTCAAATGCAATCGTATTTTTTAACAGACACACTAACATACACATGGGACAGCCCTGATGTCCAGCCTCCGTTAGTAACTGCTTACTCTCCTCTTGCCCAATGCACAATGTCAATGGCTGGGTCACGAAACCTGTGAATCCATTTCTAGTTCTGAATGCAAGTATTTCCAGCCTCTCTCCTCTGACCTAATAGAGTGTCTATATCCATTTGGCTTTCACTGAGAACTCAATTGTACTTCCCATTAGTGACCCAGCCAGCCATTTAGATGGAAAAGAGCCCAGATAAAGCCGTAAGGATATTAAATGCCTGTCTACTGACCATCTAGTGAATTACAGAAGAAAGCAAGAGGCGAATTATTCATAGCATTCAGCCGGACCTTCCCATCTGTTATTTTCAACAAATAGTGGTGTTAAACAGAGTTTATGTTAACATTTCAATTGAGACGGTCTCAAAACTGAAGGGAGCTAAAAAGCAATTATGTTTTTAATCCCATCATGTTTTTTGTCCTCAGGCTGCTGAATACTGCAAGAATATTGCAGAGTTCTTAATTTCCCAATTTGCTTATACACCCACACACACACACACACAATGTAAACGTATAGTACACCTAAGAGAATTAGCAGGTTGAGGTTAGGAAAATGCTTATCAAAAGAAACCAACTGCAACCTGCTGAGAATGAGTCATGACAAACTATATAATAATTATTTCCTGCTCTCCCACTGACAGACATCTTTGCTGAGAATTCAAAGAGAAATAAAGAGGGGTGGTGTCAGGTATGAAGACTGCATGGCTGTCCAGCTTCCATTCGAAACATTGTCCAGGCCCACTCAGGTTCCCCTTTGGTAGCATAGCAACAAGAGAGATCGAGCAAAATAGACTAGAGAATGGTGTTGTCCCAATTACCAGTGGGCATACAGCCAGAGGGGTTGAACATGTTACTCAACATGAATTATTCACTCTTTCACCTTGGTATATTCTTTCCGATGGAGACTGCCCTTACTGTACCACAGCAGACATGCTAAGAACTAGAACAACATTTGCAGCTGCTGCAGCCATAAAAGTGAAGACATTAGCTAACATAAAAAGAGCTGCTATTACAGGCGCTCTGTGGCGTTTCCTTATAAACAAACAAAAGTTACGTTTACATTCACTGTTACTCACCCAAACGTGTGTGTAATCTTGAGATCAACCAAACGTGATGAATATTTCCCTCCACATAAAACATTTGTGAAGCCGATTTTTAAAAACATTTAAAATCCTGTATTGTTTACATCCATGTTTACTAACTTGCAGTCATCTTTTTCCCCATGTTTGTTGGCGCAATGCTGCGCTTCTTGGAGCATTACAGCTGCCTGCAAGTCAGTGAAATAATGTGACACCATCAGCAGGGCTGTGTATGGCATCACCCAAGTGCACATAAGCCTGAATGTTTGTCCTAATGCAGTGTGCACAATACCAACAGTGTTTCACACAGGATTTTGAGAGACTATGGTGGGTGGACATCGACCCTCTAGAGGATCCAGTGGCATGCCCCTCCGGAAGAAGTATTTGTACATTTTAAAAGTTAAGTGCATTAATTTGGTGCACTTTAAAAGCAAAATAAAGAGCCTAGATCCATGAAGAACTTTGCACTCATTCTAACAATTTTGTAAATAAATCACAAATACACTGTATAGATATAAAGGGTGACGAAATACCAAAAAAGTCAGCTAATTCATTTAAGGTTTTTCCAGCAACCCTAAATCAAAGTATAATTTGTAAGCCCTAACCCTACCATGTTAAATATTTCCTGTGAATATAATCCTATTAATCTCATTTGAATACTGTATACGTTAACATATTATTAACACCTTATTTTGAAAACCGGATTTTGTCACGTGTATCCTCACACTACATTCACCAAGTTTGACACAATTTGATACATTATATTGTATGTTGTGTTGTATTGCGTACAATTAATTAATTTAATAGCCTCTCTTCAGGTAAGACTCTCATACTGTAACACTTTGTAAAGTGAGAAAATTACAGAATAAAGTCGCTAACCCAGCCTGCCAGCTCGGTCTGCCCCTTTTAACTGCTTATTGTGTGCACTTACAAATTTAGCGGCTAGTTCGATCGCAATCTCAAACGAGTGACAGTGGATATACTCAACGTTGTTCAAACCCGTAGTTAACGTTACCGTAATTACATCAAAAGAAAAGTGCTTGTCTCGAGTCAGATGCCTAAGTGTGTGAGTATGCAAGTTTACAGCAGCGGGGAGCAGCAGCAGAAACACAACGTTAGAAGTCTTTCACGATAATATATTTTCGATTAATTTTTGAAATTATGGCAGAACAGATTAGACAAGTTAGACTGTGGTGGGCCGTCATAGTCTCGTTAATTAATGGGAAACACTGACCAACAAAACAGGAACCCCTCTCATAAATAAACAGCTCCATAGCACTACATCCTCCACTATGAACCTTTAAGATACACCTGCAGTAAAACAATCTTGCAAAAAACAGGCCAGAATCTCACAGAAATATTAGACATACAAATACTGGTTTCATTTCACTGTTTCATCAAGTCTCATTATCATTTAAATTAAATAACAAATAACACTCAAAAGCAAATGTTCTGTTTTCTAGAAAACACAACAGTAAGCTTGTCTACCTTGGCCATTGTGCTCTAATTTGACCACTGCCACCATGTTTCTCTTCAGTTTACATATACGACGAGGAAGCGGTAGCCACATCAAAGCAAGGTAGCCACTGTTCCCAAGGCTGCTACATACCAAACAACTGGAAACGTAATTAACAGGCAGCCTGGAGGGGCTCAGGTCCCATCGGTGCAGGGCAGCAGCAGTAATCCCTCTATCAGATGGGCCCATGATGCCACCATCCATTACACAACTCCCTCGACACCCAAGCCTCCTTTGACCAAACAATGTGCCTTCCAGGAAAACAGACAAAATGCTAACCTCTGCAATGGCTCTAGTGTTTATCCACCGAAGTGATAAGTGGAGTCAAAGTCTGCAATATGATCCCTCTGAAAAAAAAGACCTCACAAAGGGAAAAAATGTACTTGCTTATAAGACTGCTACACTACACTAAACACTATTTACACAGTACAGAAAGAGGTAGGAGATAGAGTTAACTAGACAGAGATATTAACAGATATAAAGCCACACATCCTTGATTATGGTTATTGCATTAATGTGATATTGCGGCTTAAAAGAGGTACAGGAAACACACGTTATACTCAGAGGGTGTTTCAAATATTTAGTCTACCCTCATAGGTACAGGGTGGACAAAATGGTTTGGTCAGCTATTTTGGTCAAGTAGTTAGTTGCAGAATTGTTTTAGCGCAATTACATTTTTAGGCATATCACCCAGCCCTATATGCCACAGTGTTAAGAATATTACTTGTAACATTCTTTCTCAGAGCTGGAATTCATTCATTTTCATTTATTTTCTGATGCCCCCAAAAACCTATATTTAAATAATTGAATGAACATCATAAACGTACGAGGACTAGTCAACTAAGGGTTTGAACTAACAACTAATAGTTGAATAGAAAACTTTTACTTGTGGCAGCAGTATTAGAAACACAGTTTCTCTATAATACAATACTACTCAACAGCACCACTAACTACAGCCTCCAAAATTAATCAACAACTCTTTAAAAAAGGTTCAATAAAAACTGTACATTAAAACCAGTAATGGTAAGATTTATTCCAGCACTGTTTGATTATTGCTGTATTAGTTTTAGGTAGGTATGTGTAGCTAAATAAACTGGCAACTGTTTGTAGGTATGCATGTGATTTTCTGTATTTTAAGTTAAACAAATCAAATAATAAAAAAGAAATCACCCAGATAGCATGGGCTGGAATTTCGGTAAGATCAAAATAAAATCAAAAAGACTCTTGGAACAATGCAGGCAAAGTCTTAGTCCCGCACAACTATTCCACAAGGCTTAAGTTGCTAAAGCAACATGAACCATGCCTCATCACTAAGGTAAAAAAGAAATCCCACAGCCATTAACTGTATATTTGAGCCAGACGAGAAACAAATACTACACTACGTGGAAATACTACAGAGCTGCTTTGCCACCTTCAACCTAACACGAAACCAAATTAAAAGTCTGTTTATGCTGAACGCTGACAGAGTATCAATACATCTATGGAATCAAACCATATTATGCATTATAATCATCAAATCGATTCAATCCCATCAAGTGGCACAACAAGGTATTAGGCTATGCTCACTCTCTGTGTATTTGAGACAAAGAAGAATGCACCAATACAGCCAACAAGCTGTGTAACATTAAACGTCACAGTAAAATGTGTGTCAATTCATAATTTATTTGGAAAAACTCACCCTCAAAACTCTTACAATGGAGCTACTGCGCCACTTTCTGCAATATATCTTGTTTACCAGTTTGTTTTCTATCGAGCTCTGACTGTAATTGGCACTACATACAAAAAAAATAATCAGTGTTATTCCTTCTCTTTTTCCCCTCTTTCATTCCTCTGAAGTTTTATATTGAAAGATCCTGCCAAATGGACAGGTTTCTACACTGATAGTCCTTGCACTGTTGTAAATTGCCATTCTCTCAACTAGCAGGTTAGACTAATGTGTCAATCATCTAGAAATGAACAATTCCTCTTGGTGTGACAGAACATGGTAACAACAGACCCAGTGTCCGAACCCAGAAACAAAGATGACAACACTTTAGAGCAAAACCAACATCAGTTATTGAAGCATTTCAATTAACATGTACTTGTCTATAAATTCTCCATTTAATTTCCTATAGCTTTATAAATTTCATTTATAGTCTCTAAATGAAATTATCAGTGAGCAACAATTGTTTAAAAGCATACCCAATATTATATTTACTCTACTCTGCATGGACAGTCAGTTCACATAAACAGCAACTAATATACATATACAATAATTAGATTGGTGTTAACATTTCTAAATGCAAACAGACGACCGGAGAAAAGAAAGACAATAGATGGGACAGACACCAACCTTAATAGGTCAATGATGAGAACCCCTGCTGTGGTCATCAGGCTCATTAGGCCTTCAGGATGTTTACAGCACTCTTGTGGCAATTGCTTGACAATGTGAACTACACCAGCTTGCCAAGACTACATACTTGCACCTCAGAGCATGATGGCCTGAAGCTGTGGTCAAAAAGGCCTTTATACTGTAATACTGTCGTAGGGATGAACGATTTTACCTAAAATCAAAATCACAATTAATTGAACATTATACCTCGATTACAATAATTGAACAATTCTTTTGTTTTTGAATGTTGTTTTTTGTTGGGCCCTCATAGATCACTGACAAGGTTTGTACTGTAAATAAGCTCAGCTATTAAAGCTGGGTTTATTTCGTTTTTTGATTCACAGATTTCACAAATCCATTTTCTAAATCTTAATTAATAACGTAATGTTTTCCCTGTATTCGGCGCATCACTTACTGAATGAATCAATGCAGAACAAATTGTTTTCACTCGCACACTGTCTGAAAGTGACGCTGAAAGCGAGCAAATAAGAAGTTGTCAGTCTGGCAGTAAATGTGTAGTGTAGGTATACAGTCTATGAGTGTAGGTCACAGTGTGTCTGTTATTAAAAGTCGGTCTGTTGTTTCCACAACTGCTGGAAAGTGAAGGCGGTTAGCGCTAGCTAACATCTCCCTATGCTTCAGACTCCGGTCTGAAGGTTGAGCAGGACTTCCATCTCAAGGTGACAATGACAATCAAATCTGTCTAAACAAGCTATGTAACAACTGACACTTCACTCCCACAATTGCAACATAAAGTGCATATTTTCTTCCAACTTACTTGTGTAACTACATGGATTGTGTATTGGGCTGTAAGACCTCTCACTTCTGAGTGCACAGCTGTACTGTGGCTGAATGCTTCTAATGTAGAAACTGACACAGGACTGCAGGTCTTGTGGATGTGCTGCTTTCACTACACAGCTGACGTAGTCAAGCTGTATTACTAACTTCAGTTAAAACAATTTCCAGATGACTTGGAGCAGAAAAATGTTCATCTATTACATTGCTATTATGTTAAGATTATGCTTTGGGATCAAGTTTTGAATCTGCAAATAATGAAGGGATACAACTGAATGGTCCCTGAACCATAACATAAGTCTGTGGTTTATCATGTACACATTGTAGAAAATGGTCTCATAACCAATAAGAAAGTGCTTATTCATTGATAGATCTGACGTATATATGTGGCTGTATGGTGAAGAACAAAACTTGCTTACAAGAAAAAGTTTGAGGGAGTTTTTTTTACTCAAAGTGTAAAGCCATGACCTTTACATGGTGTAGGTTCTTGGTAAAATTGGACACGTTTATATAATCAAACTCTGATTCAATTGCGTAATTCTGCTACAGTGTTTTGTTTGTTCTGGGGTTTGCATTTTTAAATGTCATCACAGAAGCACAACTAATGAAGGCATTTGAGCATGTATTAGACAACAACTGAGATGCCTATTAATTTATAAAAATATTTGAGTTGAAGCCAAGCAGGTGTCTGCACAGTCCACTTATTACATGGCAGCACCTCGAGACAGTGTGCAGAGTTAAAAGAAAAGAAAAAGTTTGAGGCTAGAAATTTTGATACACTAATATGTTGTTGATAGGAATATCTAATGATGAATGCAGATTATTAGGAACAAGACAGAAAAGGCGGGTAACATGAATCATCATTTACTGTAAACCTTCAGGCTTTTCCATCATAACTAATGTACAATAAAAGAGTCAGGACATTTACTATCTAGATAAAAAAAAAGAATTTGATTGACTGGAATAGCAAAAAGCAATACTTTAACCACACCATGTTAGATTTCAGCTACCCGGGTTAAAACAAACACACCACTGCTAATAACTCCTTGAACACAGCGCTCCAAATAGGGCCTGTCACAAAGAAGCATCCATCCATCACTGAAATCAAACAAAATGCTTTCTGAACATGAACATTTGAATGCAAAAATAATGGAGCACAGAGAACTACACAACCAGCCATCTCCAACACATGCAGGTTTTGAAAAGGATGATATTGAAAACCAGCACACCGGGGACCCCATTTTCTCCTGAACAGTCACCTCCTGACAGATGTGCAAACAAGACCTGGAAACAGCAGCCATTTTCTCTTGAACCGCTCTGCTGAGTAAAACCCGCCTTTGAAGCTTCTGGTTGGGCTGCAGTCTGGAGGGGGGAGGTGGGAGGGGGGGAGAGAGCGAGAAAGTGGAGGAGGGGAATCAGAGAGGGGGATGGTGGAATGGGAGCAGGGTGATAAATAATGATCTTTACACAGGTAATCACAACAACCATTTGCGCATTATTCTTTGTTTCTCTCAATGAGTCACTAAGCGGCAGCCAACGTAGGTCGGCAAATGGTGGGGGATGGACAACTAAAGTCTCCAGGGGAAACACTTCCTATATGTGGCAACACTTTTAATGTTTACCAGAGGTGGCCAACAGTGTGCCATGAGAGACAACAGCCAGCACATTTTCATTCCAACAAAACGCTCTACCCACTGATTAACACTTCTTTAAATAGAGGGGAAGAAGTCATACATGAAATTACCTGCTGAGATTATCAGATGAATGAAAACATATTCACAATTAGCTCTCCATGCATGCGCATAGGAACCAGTGGACCTACTGGTTCTTTCAGTAGTTTACAATAGAAAAGGTCATCAGGGTAACATATTAGTGGGTGGTTTTTAGTGCAACTACAGCCACCGATCCTGCTAACATGCCCCAAACCTATGATCCTCACACAAATTACAATTACGCATTGATAGATTTTCAACAATATGATTGTTAGGTTCGGGTTTTTCTCTTTCAACAGAGAATTGCATGTTCACAGGCACCACCATCAAGTATATTTTCTCCCTGGGGAAAGAGTGGGGGATGGTGACAAGACAGCAAGGATCACTGAAAGGATTCATCATATCTACTCATCGGGAGTGTCAGGACCTAAGAGCTTCCCTCATGCTCAACCCATTAGCATCAAATAAAAATGACAACTCCCGCTTGCTTATTGCCGTTTAGAATTCTCTGTAGAAACCAAAAAGGATTTCAGCAGTCTTGCATTGTTCAAAGAACAAATCCTATTCAATTCCTATTGATGTGGACAATATATAGAATACATGGAAGAAACAAACATCCCTAAAGATTATATTGATTGTCAAAGAGAAAAAAAAAAACAGACACGGGGACAAAGGGACCAATCACTACATGCAGTGCATTCCTCTATTCAAAATTATTAAATGAAGACTGATGAGTAAATGAGACGTTTTATATAGCCGCTCCCTCACTACAGAATAATTAACTGCTGTGCTGTGTTGTGTTGCCTCAATGCTACTGGATGCATTATTCCAACTGGTCTTTCTGGATAGTTTTTCCATCCTGTACCTGTAGCAACATGCCAACACCAACGCAAACCTTTGCAATTTTTAATGATATTTTTGATTATACTATGAAGCAAATTCAACATACTTAAGATATCATTTGGGGGCTTTTTGCCTTCACTAACCCTACAATCGCAATCAGACTAAGCACTCACACGACTTAGTTATCAACTCGGTAAGTCAACTCAGGGTTTCCCAATCTAGCTATGAGAGCATTCGCATAAGAAGGACGGTGTTTTTGTGATTACCAATCACAATCATGGACAAGTCTACTGGCAGCAGAGCAGCATATTTTACAAAGAGTAAAAACTAATAGTAGTCAAATACGAAGTTAAACACATAACTTCTTATAAACACAAGTTAATAAGAAGTTAAACACATAATCCAGGCTGAAAGCAACACAGTTGTAGATGCCAAATGCAGAAAGATGGCGTGTGTGACCGTTTTAGCCTTATTCTTTAAGCTGCAAAGGCTGTGTGTCAGTCAACATTAACAAAGAAAAGTGGTCTCTCCCATTTTCATGTTCTCATCACCTCAAAAATCAGATTCATTTATTTAACACACTCAAAAGTGTTCCAAACATTGTTCTACATTAACTTCATAAAAGCAGCAAAACAAAAAATCCATTCATGCCATAAAAAGTGGCTTCAGTTTCCAACATTAAAAAAAACAAACTCACGTGCGCCCAAATAGCAAAAGGCAAGGCGGTTCATGACCAGTCTCTATATCATTACAAATATCTATAACATAAGAAAAGCAACCACAAGTATAATAAAAAAATCTTAAACTCAACTTGAATACCAAAATATATGCTCATAATAAATAGCCTCACATAAAAAGAAAAATCAAAGAATTCAAAGAAGTGGGGGGGTACTTTCACATCTTCAAAGTACAACACTAAGTACAAGGCTTTAGTGCTTCAGTCTCTGTTGTAAGATTATATCGGTAAACAAAAGCATCTCTGCACCACCAAAAGCAGCCTAAAAACAGTCTTCTACAAATGGTTATTCTATTTTATGAGATTATGAGATTTGACTGGTCAGTAGGCGGTGCTTTTATAGTGTTGATCTCTTATCTCGAACATAACCTGCTCCGGACAGGCTGGGTATTCACATCTTATGCGTAAGAAGTGAACCACAATCAGAGGAATGAAAACCCAAAGTTCAACTTGATATTGCTTTAGAGTTTTATGAGACATCGAGCAGCTCCCTCTGAAGGAGAACTCCCCAAGACCCGTAAACCAGGGGTGGGCAATCTGACCATTTTAGATCAAGATCGTGATCTAAGGCTTCCACAATCCACTTTTCACGCGATTAATAGAGATCATGGTATTTAATGTCCTCTTACTTCTGTTTTCCAAACTTCACACAACCTCACTGACTAGCAGATTTGTGCTACATGAACAAACCAGCAGTGATGTAGCCAACTAGATGGTTGTGAATTGTGTTAGTTTATGATTATGTTATCTTTTGGCTTTAACTTTAAAATAACTCCATTTTGAAACCTGTGTAATATCTTTAATGTAATATTTGTTTTAATGATACAAATGGAGAAATTCATAGGTTATTTTTCTGGCTATACGCTAGTCGACAGGATATTTCAAAATTGAGAAAAAAAAGATTCCAAGGTAAAACGGGATTGCAGTTAATTAAATGGTGGTTATATTTTTGGCCAGTTCCGCCGCCCCTACTGTAAACTATTTCTTAAAGGGACATTAAATGATTCTGCAGTAGGATTGTTGATATTTGAACTCACCTGCCAAACAAATCTCTTCCTGCTCACCTCCCCCTATCACTCCTGTGCACAAGCACTAACGCCACATGTTGCTGATTGAGGTTGCAAACTGTGAGTATATATTGGTTGAATTTAACAAAGTGTACTGGATTACAATGACTTACTATCCCTTTAATCATAGATTCGGCAGATCAGACACACTCATACGACTCGTTTTTGGAATGGTCCCATTTGCCATTTTTGCAGATGCTCCATTTTGTCATGAAAACTTGTTGCATATATCATTAAGTCTTAAATATGGTTAAAAAGAAAGAAATATGATTATTGGTCAGCTACATGTTAAGACAGCTTTTACACTAACCAGGTTATTGCAAGGCAAATACTTAGATGTTCTGCTTTAATCTGGTTTCTCAAAATAACCTGGTTTGATATGTGCATGTACACACACACACACACACACACACACACACACACACACACAAGGAAACAGTCGCTGTAGGGCATGCATGTGGCTTTGTGGGGGTGGGTGGCAAGTATATACATTGTGTGGAGGAGATTGTGGGACACAAAGCTCTTTTGATGCTCAGCACAGCACATATACTTAGACAATACAATTTTCATCATTCCTAAATGAATAAAGCAGAAAAACGGCTTTAATATATATTCTACATGTCAATTTTAACGTCCAAACTTAGACAATAAATAACACTCCATTAAATCCTATATGGATAAAACTGTGTACAAGATGGTTTATTGCTCCATTTGAATTTGCCAAGGACACTGAATAAACAAATGGAACACATTCTCTTTTATACACAACAGAATTCACTGTACAACAATGACAAGTTTGCAAAATAAGGTGGCTTCAAATCTAGGCCATTGCATAGTTCTATGTTGCATGATATGATAAAGAGCCACAAGTTCCTGCGTACTGCATCTGAAATCAAGAGTAAATGATCGGTACATTTTATCAAAACCAACAAACTGGATGCAACATTTGGCAGTTTTCTGGTTTGGGTTAACATATAATAGATCAGATTTTTGTCTCCACTACTGACAGGAACTGAAACTATTTCATCTATATAGGAACATACAGTATGTCTTAACAAGCTCTTATGTAAGCACAGTTTCACTAAGAAAAAATTTATATTTCTACACTCACTCAGCAGTAAGACAGAATCAAGGGTTCTTGAGCTTTTCGTCGTCAACATAGGGGCCTCAGCCAGGCAATTCTTTTTACAGCTAGGTGAGGATTGCACAAATAAGCTGTAAACACAGAGACACACCAGTGTGGGCAATACAAGTGTTGCTATGGTGACCAGAAGATCTTGCTTCTCTGTCAACAGCTGCTCATGCCACCCAAAATACCCCCCACTCTCCTTGAGCTTTCCCTCCATCTGACATCAGGGTCAAACAAACAACGCAGGCAAGTGAGTTGAAATACTGATCTTCATTCTAAACCATCCCCTGACTGTTTCTTTACCTAGCATTTACACAGTGCGACACTAATACTACACTAATACCACACCTCAAAGATTTCCCTTTGTAGTGTGTGTATGTGTGTGTGTGTGTGTGTGTCTCTGAGTCTATCCTGCTAAGCAACTGACTGCACACATGGGATTAAAGGAATTGTTGGAATTGTTTCCAATTTCTTGTAACTAGAAAGGAACGTGCACACACACACACACACACACACACACACCTGGTTAGACTGCAGTTAATCTGAATTTTGTTATTTAAGAAACTGAGAAATTTACAAAGATATATTATAGATAGTCATGATATATCAATCCTGGATTATTTCATTTTAAGTACATTCTCTTCTTTTTTTGCTCATTTATAAATCACTTTACACCAAATTGTTTTGAAATATGTTGTTAAGACACCCTGCTGCTATATCATAAAGACACTAGACCAAAAATGTAGTCTTCTTGAGAGGAGAGGCAACAAATACACCAATAATCTCCTATATAAAATTTACCATGTAATATTTCATAAGGCCCTGGGTAAAGAAAGACTACATAGATATAAGTGTGATTTCAAGAAATGAATGAACTCTTTTGCGTATTTATATGAAACTATCAATGTGTAGAGCGGCTCCTCGTTTCCCTAGAGTAGATGCATTCTACATTTGCCCAAAAAGTCATTAGGTACACGTAAGAGCAAAAATGTTTTAGCAATTAAAAAATTTCATATGATTCAATATCGATAATTATCACAATAAATGTCAAATCATTAGGTCTTTTAAGTTCAAAGGCTGATTTTTGCTACTAGTTGAAAGTTGAAGAAACTAGATGGTTAACTGAGGTGTTATTAAATATTCTTTATGGTCATAAAATGACTTGCCAAACAGTGGATCCCTTCAACAAATCTGACTTAAAACATTCAAAACAGTTATGATAAACTCTAAAAACAAAAATGCATGAGTAAAATTAAGTAAAATCTTTTTTCAGTCCCTATTCCTCAACAAAAATAAATATCTTAGTAGAGAAATTAAGTGCTAATTTGTACGTGATTCTAATGAATTAAACATTTTTTTAACATTTGTTATATTGTTATTGAGGAAGAATATATTGCGATAATTATCATTATTGTTTTAGGTACACACACACTGTACATGATCACCACAGGTAGCGCCAGACTGTGGTATGACGTTGCCTAGTTTCAAAGTACAAGGAACATTGAATTACAAACTATGCCGCAGCCAACATAAAACTTTCACTGGCATTCTACAGATGGTCGTTTCATTTCCGTTGCAGTGTGCTTTAAGCCGCAATTCACAACTATACACAGACATCCTATGACTACATTAAGAACAGAACTCCACAAAAACACCCATCTCTTACTGCAAGTGTGAGACTGCCATGCCATGATGCTTGAAGGTGTGAAAAGAGGCTTGCTATCATATACAACAAATTACAAATTATAGATAATACAACCAGTGCTCTCCCAGTGAATAAAATATCTGACAAATCAAGGTACTTCCATCATATTAATGCAAAAATCCTGTAAATCCTCAGACATAAACTATAATGAATAAATGCTGTAAAAATTACATTAGCACTGTCTCAATATACATGCTACAATTTTTACAGAAGTATTATCAATGCAAGATATTACAGATACATCTACTACAGAGTTGCTAAGTGGAAGGAGCTATACCAGTCTCCCCCAGTTCTGAAAGTCCCATTCATTTCCTCCATGGACAATATCAGGCGACTGTGTTGGAGCACTTTTATGGCTTGTATGGGCATGAAACTGAAACTCTTGATTCAATCATCAGCACAAAAGATAAACAACTGCGTTATAAAATATCTGGTTCTTAAAAAGTCGAAAGTACAAGCCTGTGTAAACTACATCTCCAAAAAGGTGTACTTCAGGAACAACATCCTGTCACGTTCACTTATATTTCATTTAGACATGACAACAGTATCACACAGATAACATATCTTGAAAATTTTGTCACAATGTGATTTTATGAATACGTCACAAATGTAGTGTTGTTAGTGTAAGAGTCTTTGTCAAACCATGATGTACAAAGCTATGGCAAAGACTATGATGACATACATACCCTTCATCACTCTACACTACATTCTATAGTAAAACCTTTATCCTTGGGTTTTGTAGCGCTGATACTAATTAATGTTGAGGTAATATTTTCAGATGCTGTTCTCTTTATGTTCCTGGGAGTACATACTTTTCTTCACATTCACTTTACCCCTACGCAATACACAAACAGCTGCAACATAAGCTTCCATGGCTGAATGGGGGGTGGGAGATAAATTCCCTTTGGTAGAGAAGTTTGTCACTCTGGCATGCATGTGCTTGCACAACTTCCTTAACAGTCATCCACTGTAACACTAGTTAAAATGTAAAGGCAAACTAGAATGATAGCAACATAGACCATAATCAACTTGAAATGTTTGTGTCTTTTTGGCCGAGCATAATCTCACACAGACAGGAGCGCACTAAAAAGTGTTTCATTAACAATAGATGTTAAGTCTTTAAAGAAAATTACAAGGAGATTTTAACTGGTTATGAAATAATCTCAGTTTAATACTACTTATTCTTAATACCTGTCACCGGGTGCGGTTCCCTGCAAAAATCTGATGAAACCATTTACTGCATCTACCATGCAGACCGAAAGAACCTATGTTTCCATTCTCCCAGGCAAAAGAAAGCAGGGGGATACTTTTTGACGTTATATTTTGTGGTTATGGCTGATACTGCGGCAGGATCAGCAAAGAAAACAATAATAGAATTGACAGAAGAATAAAAAAAAAAATTAAAAAGGGTAAGTGATAGAACAAGGGCGATAACACAATTGACCTTTGGTCATTCAACAGATGGAGAGAATTTGAAAGGATCAAAACAGATCCTGAATTTGCTCTCTTCCTCTTAGACAGGTAAGTAATTTGTCTGTGTACAGTCCATGGAGGTGGACAGTGGACATTAGTGTAATACAACTGGGTTATAACGTAATATTTTATGTTGGCAGAGCTATATTTTGCTGCTTATTAAGGTTATTATAAAGACAGAATATTACTAGGGAATGTTGATAACTTCAGCTTTCTTTACTATTACTGAGCAACCAAATCTGTTAGTTGTAGGCTTACATGTAACCTAGGAGTATGAACAGTACTAAAACAAAGTTTACGTTGTTTCACCATTGTCATATTATAGTTAGTGATCTCATATAGCCACATTTAGACACATTACCTCATTGCTATGCATTCTGCAAACAGATGTTTAAAAAAGAAAAATAGTATTAAAATAGTGTTTTCCCTTCAATCGTTTCCAAAACAAATGCACGCACTAGCCAGATAAAGATCTTTATGACACAAGGCGGTAGAAACACTACTGCTTTTGTCCAGTAGCTGCCAAAAATCAACACAAAATTCAAGTTCCTTTGGGCTGCTTTAAAGAAGGAAACTGAATCACCTTCACTATGGTGGGTTCAGACACAAAAAAATAGAAACTGATAAGCTGCTAGACATTGAAATAGTTATTTAACACACCCCTGAAGCATGTGGCTTCCTCCCACTTGTTTTAATTTATATACACACACAAGGACAGAGTCAAGGCACAACAGTCACAAGTTCACGATAAACAGAGCCACCCTAAATCCAAAATAAATCCAAATAAATAACTATAGCCTTGAACTAGCCAGTACTTGTATGGGCGTTATTTCAGAGTAACCACTAGTCTGCCAGTTGGCTGGTAGCCCATGCACACTGTATGTCTCTTTTTGGAGGGAGAGAATGGCTCAACCCCCCCCCATTGCCCATCATAAATAAATACTGCTACAGAAATATTTGGACAGCCCGATACAGAGCTTTGCCGCACCACAAGGCTGACATGGGCTTTCTCAGGGACTCCCTTGCCCTACTTATAAGCAAGGAATATATTTCTTTTTTGAACACACAAACACAATGTACCTTGGATTTGCTGTTGTCTCGTCTATGCCTAAGTTCATTCAGTCCATCGTAGTTACATTTGAATGACTTACCAAAAATCTATTTAGAGCAAAACAAGGGCCGACTACAAGCAAGTAGATAAATGAATTGTGATTTTTCAAATCCAGGCCATCCACTTTTTTTCTGGACCAGAGACCGTACACAGCACTGAAACCAAAGACAATAGGTCGCATCTCAAGCCATGTCACTGAACAAGAGGCAGACAGACAATAACGTGTAGACCAACAACATTATTCATTCATGCCCTCTGAGGACTCAGAACACAGCTAACTATGTCCACCTACTGAAACGCAAAAGATAGACATTAAAAGCCCCCAAGAACAAAATGCTAACTAGGAAATGTGTCAAGGTCCATGAAGCATTGAGAAAACTTACAGCTAATCACTCTGTAAATATTAGATCTTCCAGGGCTATCAATGGGATGTGGTAATGACTTTAGACACAAACCATAACATATTTAGGGATCAATAAATGTAAAACATTAAGTGGTCTGATAAATACAGTTAAGACATAATAAAACTCCTATTGTTCTTTAAATAGGTGGCACTAAACCTATTTTTGTAACTACTGCAATTAAGTTCTTGACTGTGGTGACAAAACTGGTACACACAAAGCAAGGCAAAATGACTGAAATCAATATCACAATGTTAAAAAGAAAAGTTTTCAAATGAAATAAATATGAAAATAGGGAAATATGAGCTAAAATCACTTAGAAATCATGAAACTTGTGTTCAATGCAACACAATGTGTCCCCACTTTTAGACATCAGGCCAGAAAACAAATCTTCAAAATCTGCAGATCAAAAATTGGGACACCAAAACATCTGAGAATACAAATAGCATAGAAAAGGTTAGGGTGTTTGTAGACTTTGTTTGGAACTGCCTTAACGTAATTTTGACAACGTAATGTGGGATGAGGCTACGTGGGTTGCATTTATGTTGATTATGAATTGTTCTACCTCGATATTTCTGTAACATACATCCCTATTATGTAATCGTATTGTCACAATACAATTCCAGAGAAAGACAATAATCTCAAATTATTGCCCAGTTCATATTCGCTGATAATATTTTAAGTTTCATTGTAATGAACACAAACTTGTCATCCAGCTTATGACCAATAACCTACTATTCAAAAAAACCAAAAAGGTGGCAGCAGCAGCCAAAATGTCAAATGAAGTCCATCTCACCAAAGTGGTTCCCACCAATGCCACTTCTTTGCTGAAATGCCTACATTTGCTTTCATTAAGCTTCACAACATTGACTGAAAGTGTGAACAAACAACATACAACAGCCTCTTATCAACAAGAAAATGGGGCATCACTTTGGCATTAATTATTTGGGTCACTGAAGTAGAATCAGGCTAAGACAGCATTCAAACAGCAGTGTGTTTTAGCAGTTATTTTCATCCTAATCCTTCTCATGTCTTGCTTTAATAGAGATAATGATCACTTGGATGCTCAGAGGTTAGGCGAGACATCCTAACTGTGTCTGTGCATGCTGTTTCTCATTATTCCATGTACAGAGAACAGCCAGGGCTTACTAGTTGGAAATTAGAAGAAATTATAGGTCACACAACATTTCTTAATCTCTTTATAAAAGTGAAGTCTTTTATTAAGTGTTCTGTGGAGATGTGAAAGCCCCATGACCTCAAGTGTCTTATTTAGCAGGGTTTCTTTGATATATTGGTGCCTCTGTTCTGTTCTGCTGTGCAGTCAGGAAACAGCATCACATTGTACAGTAACACGAACTGCCCCCTTGGAAACTGGTGGCAATGTGTAGTATAGTGTGAATGCCTTGCCCCACTCATGCGCTCCCTCAGTCTGCATGGCAATATAATATGTATGATTCATATTTCCGCTTGAACAAAATGACTTAAAACTGCACCGGTGCAACTTTATGTGGTGAAGGTTTTCTACTGTGTTATTAAGGGCAAAGCAGCTATCAAACTACCACAATGGGACAACCTTCAACCTCTAAAACTTATTGTATTTTGCGAAGTAGTCGACCACAGCTCAGCTACCAAGGTTTAATGTAAGTATAAAGACGACAGTTTCAGAAAAGTAGGTTGTTTGGATAACCAACACCGACAGAGAGAAAATTAAAAGACACAAGCAGGAATTGCAACACACGTGTGGAGTGAATGGGTGACTACGCTATGTGCCGGCAACCACATAATCAACGCTATAATCTCCAATTTCTGAAAGTCATTATCCTCCTGCATGTAAACCACACACAAACACAAAAGCAGCCTGAACGCAATGCAGCCTAAACCATGCCACTCGACTTTTATTGGCTTACCTTTTTATTGTGAGAGTGAACTCGTGGTGTCTGCCGCCGCCGCCGCCACCTCTTCCTCTTCCACAAGGAGAACCTCCAACTTCAGCAAGCTAGCAATGACTTTCCACCCATTTTGCTTATCGTCATATTTCAAGTTCCGACCGTTTGCTGTGTGACTCACTGTCGGCTAATTTGGTGTGCTAACAAAGCGTTACTCGTTCAGGCACACTCACAAGTGGCAGTAAAGTTGGAATAAACCCGAGTTTCTGTGGCTGAGGCTGCAGGCTACTCTGTGGAGTTTCACCGTTCACTGACAACAGGAACGTAGACACAGCAGCAAGCGCTGATCGGCAGCGGGAGAGAGACGTAGACAGCGAATAGGAGAGAGTGGTGGTGGGGGTGAAGGCTAACTGACCTTAAACCTGAATAAAGAAAACACGGCCAATTATATAGATTAATTAATTGATTCAGCCATAGTTTGAATCGTGTATATCTCACTGCCATAAGTGACTAGATTACATGCTCAAATGTCAGTTTGTAAACATCTACTAGCTAGCTATCTTAAAGGCATAGTATATCCATCTTACATGATCAGATAAACATGTTGTTACGGTTATTTACCGTTACGACATAGCTACGTTACTGTATGTTTTCTATATCTAAATGTGTAAGTTACCTAAAATGGAACTGAGTGTGGCTTAAATTTGACCCAGAATATACATTTGGTCGCACAATGTAAACCTTTTAAAATACCACCCTCTCGAAAAACCGCCCTACAGTGTATTATTAGTTTGATATTTTGTTTTAATAGAGACAGTGTGCTCAGCTGGGTCTCACAGGCTACAGTCTAGCATGTTGCCTATCTGGCCTCTGAGCCACTTCCCCTCCCCCACACTCCACTATTTTTCGCCTGCCCAGTCACACAGCGGTTGATTAATTCTCCTTTCGCCTTGCTCAGTCATTCAGATTTGGAAAGTAAATAACAAGTTGACATCATTACGGCTCTACACTGGTGTGACACATTCCTTTGTTTACCGTACACACGGCAATATTTACGCATGATATATTCCATGCTGAAGCCACAACTGCTGCAGCTTCATCTGCAAATCCGCATGCTTTTAGTTAAGTAGCCTACAGTTATAAGAATGTGAGCTTATAATGCTGTATCCAGGAAAGAAGTTTTATTAAAAGCTGAGTTTGGTGGAGAAATTACAGCATAGTAGCCAGGGTGCAAATTATACAGTGACAACCAGTCACTGTACTCGGAGCTGTCCTGGGTTTTCTTTTCCAGGTCAAAAAGAAAACCCAGTACAGCTCAGGCGCGGGCTTCAGTAAACAAAAATCTTGCTTAGACTTTCCTTGCTTATTTAACGTTAATGTGTGCAGGCTGTTGATGATAAATCAAAGTCATTACACCGGTTCATTGGTGCCCCATACCACACGACAACTTTCGTAGTCAGAGGTCAACATTCTACAGCAAAACTGCCAGAATGTCAGACACATAAGATCAGACCATCTTGACCGCTCAAACCACCATAAACACTAACATAAAATACAGTCTGCATTTTCATATCTAATTCCTAATTCTTATCATTTCAAGTTTTAAGTTTCAACTTTTTTTTAGCAAATATCTCCTTTCCTCTTGCTTATGTTGTGAATGAAATGTAATCTAGGGGTCAAACCCCCCCAAATCCTCCCATAATTTGGACCATGATAATAGCCATAATGTGATTGTAAATAGGCCGAAGTTACCAATTAGGACACTGAGGTCATGTCCGCTGTAGGCCTACTTTTTCTGGGATTTAACCAGAGAGAGAGTTAATATTCTTCAGTAAAAGCTGTGATGTGTACATTACACGCTGACTCAGAAATGCGTTTTTCCTGGCATTGTGGAGAAGGCTTTGAACAACATTTAGACCTTGATTATTGATATAACATATCATTCAACAGTAAACCAAGTTTATAAATATGAAAAATTGATTTTAGAGAGTACCTGTCTTAAAATTTCCAAGAGGGGTGAGAGTTGTATTGGTAGGACTTGTGTTCATGACTTGACTATTTCTAAAATCTTGGCTAAATCCTTGATTATAAACTTAAAATTCACATTGTATAATTTGAAAATGAAAAACTGCAGAACTGCAAACTACAGTAGTAAAATAACCTAAAGGAAAGCCTATAAATATTTGAAGATGTGATCAGGTCTTTTATGTCAAAGCAAGGCTAGTCTGTGGTGGAATCTGACGAGATTATTGCAGTGGTTGTCAGTTGGGGGGTTCGTGCATATTGTATTACAGTCATATTGTATTATTCAGTTATACAACAAATTGTACTAGTATTACAGCAAGGAGCAGTATTACAGCCAAGAATATAGAGCAGATGCAGGTAATGGTAGTTTGATTTAGAACAGTAGCAAGTGTTGTCTAGCACAGCGTGTAAGTGTACAGTATGTATCCAGGACAGCCTAGACAATCTAATGTTAACTGGTTTGGGAGAGGGATGATTCGTTCTTTGAAAGTCCACCATTGTCTCTTTTGTAATGTTTGTATTGAGCTG
Source organism: Micropterus salmoides (assembly GCF_014851395.1). NCBI lineage: Eukaryota > Metazoa > Chordata > Actinopteri > Centrarchiformes > Centrarchidae > Micropterus > Micropterus salmoides. The sequence continues at coordinate 16,540,323 of NW_024040596.1, forward strand.
GAGGCAGTTCTGGCACCACCATTTACCACACAATCTAAGATGGCACCCACTGAGGTAACATCAGCTATGCCTAAGATAAAGACCAAGGCTGACACTGCTTAGTGTTCACAGAAGAGTTAATTGTGTCCCACAACTTAAAGGATAATGTCAATTTTATTTCTTGATTCAACCCATGAAAAAAACAAATTCCTTCATTATATAATATATGGACGATTATCAGCTGTGGATTGAAATAAATGTGGTGCTCTAATGAGTATTTATAGTGCCAAGATGGTGGGAAAGACTCAAAATACAAAAACTACAGAGCCCATGGTTATTGTAATGAAAGAATGTGTCTAGTCTAATGACAAAATCATTGTTGGTTTTGGTCTCTTCAAGGGATTTAATGACAACGAGTTTGCCTGTTTGCCCGTTGCTAGGTTTTTCTGTCCACATTTTTGTTTGGATCATAATCATCACAGGATAGTGTTACATTTAGGAATGCTAGCTTTTGCAGGTATTGTGGTCTGAATGAAAGACAATGAAAATTAACACACAAAGTTCATGCAGATGTCAGTCAGGGCTGTTCTCTAGAGCTATCCATATTTGATGACAGCAGATAAATGGATATATGAGCTCAGCTCTCCAGCCTGCCAAATAACAGTTTCAGAGCCCTTTCTTGTTGTTGTGATACATTTCAGTGAGGAAGTGAGGCATCTCATTTCCAGAAAATGACAAATAGAAGTTTGCTCCATTCATACATCCGGCCCTATATTCAAATATGAACCATCTGCATTTTAATTTTGTACTCAGCATATTTTAAGTATTGTATGTACTGCAAACCGATGTTCCTTGACATTGTTTATTTGACACACTTTTTAGTTCCAGTATTTAATTCTGAAAGAGTATGTTCCTTAAGATTATGTCACAGTTTTGCTGTACTGCTCATACTGGATAATATTGAACCTTTTAATTCAACATTTGCACTTTGATGTGGTAGTGCACATACTGTATGATCCAATGTTTATTAGATTATAGTATAGATAGATTAGTTTAGATTGTAATGATGTTTACAATTTACTCTTGTATTTGGAGTGTTTGCAACAATTCATACAGTGACTACATTATAAGACAGTGACACACGATCAGTAATAAACAGTTGAATACCAATTATCAGGATGTCTGAGAATCACCACTTGTGAAAGTATTATTTTCAGTCAAACATGGTAAATGTAAATGCTCTTTATTTGTATAGCAACCGTTCTAGTCTTTGCGACTAATCAAAGTGCTTTGTACACTACATCGCACACATTCATACATTGAGCCTAAAAATATTTGATTCTACAAAATATAAACTTTTTTCAGTCTCCCATTCTTTCATTCAGTAGTCAGAGCTTATGACAATGTGTACTTTGAGAAATGAAGACTGAGCAGTAAAGTCAAAGCTTTGTTTTATAGCTCAGCTTCATCCTCACAAACATGGTCTGATAAACAGACTGTATTATTCTGCTGCCGATCCTCATCTCAACCCCGTCACACTCTGATGCAAACTGCTTGAGGTTACAGTCTGATGAAGCCAGAAGGACAACATCATCTGCAAACAGTAGAGATGCACTGAATTTCTGAAGGTTTACCCTGCAGCTTTGTAGCTGGTTCCCCCTGAAGAAACACTGCCCCTCCATATTTATTTTAATTTATTTAAATAAAAAATATTCCTGCTTGATTTTTTGGCCCTCTCCAAGCCTTGAACTGTCATTACAGCTCCCCACACAAACAGCAATAGTGATCGCATGCTTATGTTAACTGATCCACACATTTGAGCCAGTGCTAATGAAAACAGAGACCTAAAATTGGTTCATTTATTTCTCTTTCTGTTACATCAGCCTTGTGCCATTTGTCAAGCAAGCCTTAGCACTGCGCTATGTGAGCTTTATTTGCTTGCTGTCTACCGCATGAATGCTCAAAACCTCTAGTCGCCTCTAATCCCTCCACACTGCCTTCTGCCCCTTCTGCACTTCTATTACATGCTGTGTGGTAGCAGCGCTTCCTGCCATAGAGCTGAGGCTGACCTCCTAACAAAGAACAGGTTCAATCTGCCTCCCCTCCCCCAACCCGGAAAGCTGATGAGGGTCACATGACCTTTCTAGACAGCACTGAGGAGCAATGGTAATATGTACGAGTGGGGGAAGGGTGCTGCTAGTCACACGACTCTTGTTGTGTCGTTATTAGACTGGGGAAGCGCGTGGAAAGCTTAGTCTGTAGCAGGGGGAATATCCAGCTGGGTATCTATTCCTCATTGTGCTCCGGTGTCCACTGACATAGTGGATTTAGTTAAGAGAATAGGAGCATGGGGGCCAGGCCGTCAGAGCCAGTCTGAAGGAAAAGGCTTCACTAATTGTATATACATATGAGCTTGTGGCATATGAGAGAAAAAAGCACGCCTTGTGTACTCACTGTACAACACCACCCCCACAATCTCCCCTCCCCCCTTGCAACGATCTACACCAGAGATGCAGAAGGCTTTCTGTGGTACGCTATTATGTCATAGCCTACAGACCTATTTTCCAGAAGCATAATAAAAAATAAAAAAAACTTTTATTTTTTAGGTGCAAATGCACATAAGCAAAGAACTGTAGATGTAACAGTTGACAGTGGAGTTGTAATGTGAGCTGCTACAAATACGCTGCTTATATATCACACTTGTTCACAGTGTCCTGAGCATCTGAGTGTTTAAAAAAAAGGCATCACTTTAGGAAGCCACATTCCTCCCCCCACCATAATCAAATTCCTTTGACAGAACAGGGGGAGGAAGAGAAGGCGGGAAAAGCAGACAGATGACAGATTCAAGGGTTGAGAACAGAGGTCAAGGGTTGGTGACCTGGGCATCCAAGAGACTCGCCTTCCCTTTCCTCCCCCTCCAGCACAATGGCAGTCATTGACTTTACAATGCTTTTTTCCTTACAGTGATTTAAATCTTTTAGTTACACAGTTTTGTAAGTCCTGGTGAAGCTGTAGATTGCTCAGAAGCTACATGTTCTTCCGTTTATCAATATTTTATCCTTTTTAGTTATAAGATGTCAAAATCCAGCTTAATGCATTACGTGAAAGGACAGACATTTTTACAATACATTAAAAGAATCATGCATCACAGTATGTTCAATTTAGGAAATATGGTTTTCTGCTACCTTGCCAAGATCTGTATGGTAAATACAGTATGTAGCAAGAGCCTACCAGTTAGCTTCACTTAGCTTAGGTTAAAGACTGGAAACTAGCTAGCCTAATTCTGCCCAAAAGTACCAAAATCACCTTACTAGCACGATTAAACCTCACAAAATGAAATGTTATCCCTTGTTTGTTTTATCTGCACAAAAGTAAAAGTGGACTGATTCTTGGCTAGGACCAGTAACTTCGTAGTCTCCACTGGTTGCCTATCAGCTACTCCCAGACTGGTTGAGAACCCTCTGAAAATCGACAAATGATTTATACACATCCAGCTTTGTATGGATTAACTAAATTATAAAATATATAACGTGTTAATTAATGAATTTAGAGATGCCGGGAGGCTGATTTTGTTACATTTGGGCAAAGCCAGGCTTGCTGTTTCCCCTTTGTTTCCTGTCTTATTGCCAAGGTAAGCTAACAGGCGTCTGGCCCCAGCTACATATTTACCAATCTTGTCATCTAACTGTCAGCATGAAAGTAAAATGCATATTTCGAGAAAAGCCAGACCACTTTTTTGTGTTGGTTGTTGGTTCTATAGTTTAGACTACATTGCAAACTAGCTTCACCAGTAGACTACGTCCTTTGCTGATGCTGATGCTGAAGATGGATAGTGGTCTACAGCACAAACATCACAGATGGGTTTCCATGGAAAACACAGTATGACTTGCAATCTTGACATGTTATGCTTTATGGAAAGTATTCCTCACAAGGTATTCATTTAGTCATTAAATTAGATGGACTTGTGCAATAAATCTTTTATAACTAAATACATACATTTAAAATAATCTAATCTTCTTGTTCTGATAACAACTCTATTCACTACTGTGATGTGTTCACTAATGTGTCTAGCTTTATTTGTGAAGCCAAATGGACCCTGCAAGGGGTCAACTCAAAATGTCCAGATTTTATGTTATGTTATGTATGTTAAATGTATGTTGTTTACTTGACTTATATTTAGATGTATAGAAAACAGGCTGGTGAGCTTTGCTGAAAATATAGGGCTGGGTGCACAACCCCAGGGCGTTCTGAAACATTCCTACTGTATGATTTCTAGCCATGAGAATCTCTCAGGAGCTGTGATCTCCCAGTGAAATTGTATTGCTGGGGGATGGGCATGTGTGATGTGCAGTGGATCACTGGTTTCAGCCACCTGCTTTGTCATAGCAGCATAATGCTGTGTAATGGGCCTGCACTCAGCTAGACACCCAATACAACATTGTGACATGTCTCTCTACATAATCAACCCGTGACCTCCATGTTCAGGAGATGACATTTTAAAAAGGCCTATCGTGGTTCGGATTGTTCCTTCTGGAAATAAGTGATGATAACATAGAGAGGCATAGAGATTTACATGTGGCTGAGAATGATGGGATTGTGTAACAGGCAGGAAAGAACAAACTGTGTTATCACACATCACTGATAAAAGTCATTCATATGGAGATGTCAAGCACCTCGTGATCTGATATGTAAAATCAAATGATTCATTACCCTCTGTTACCTTTCCCTACCAAATTAGGTTATACAACATGGATAAACCCTGCTTCACTATGTAAGAGTTGTGTGTATGCGTCTTTGTGTGTGTGTGTGTGTGTGTGTAAAATAATTTGAATGTGTTAGTGTATGTGCATGTATGTGTGTGTGTGTGTGTGTGTGTGTGTGTGTGTGTGACAGACACAGAGAAAGAGAGATTACATTGAGTTTCAAAATGTGTTCTATTTTCCATCATATCTGATAATTGTTTGCCTCAGACGAGAGAACAAAATCCCCCTGATAAATTCCCCATTGTTGGGTATTAATGCTGGATCATCTCCTGGAAAATATTGTGAGAAAAAGAGAATGAGAAAGAGAGAGAGCGAGAAAGAGGTGTCAAAGAGCTTGTCTGGACCTAAAAGTTGTCTGTGGACACATTGCCATCTAGTGGTGCAAAATGGTACACTATGCATTAATAAGCACTGAGATCATCCTCATTTGGATAACATGTTCTGTCTTCATCCTCAGAATAGATTAGTAGAAATCAGTGCTGTTTCATAACTCCACCCTACTTGTGTCCTCTATGTCTATTATATCCAATCTGAAAATAAACACTAGCACACTTTGTAAAAAGGTACAGTTATTATCATCCGGCCTGCTAACAACCACTGAGGGATACACAGCTGTCAGTCAACCATCACTGTCTAAACTGAAACCCAAATGTAACTCTAGCTCTGAGTGGGTGGTTTATATGTGAATAACAGCTTGTACTGGACCCCCAACCCCCACCATTAAACAACGCTGCATTGTTTTGGGAGGTGGTGAAAGAAGGGAAATATTTCATGCAGACATCTATATAGAAGTCCTCCATGCCAAGTAGGTTTTTCCAACCTCATACACAAGACAAATATTTTCTCAGGGAATGCTAGAAATTCGTGTAAACACGCCCAAAGTGAATTGACCTGAAATTATGAATAGACAAAAGACTGACTATATAGCTGAAGGGTTTTTTTTTATCAGTGAGACAGCCTATTTAGAGAGAAAAACATTTCCCACACACTATACTTTATTGGTTTCAGGACATAACCATCCACTTATGGTTCACCTGAAAGGATAGCAGTGCAGTGCATCACAGGCATGAAGTCGCAGCTCAAAATAAAAGAGCAATATCAATAATTGACCAAATCAGAGGCGAAGTATAAATAGCACATCCAAAATACAAATTATGAATCACACTGTAAATCAATACTAGCCCCTCTCTCATCTGCAAGAGATGCCTCCCTGTGGCTTGCCTAAATCAATACTCAAAAACAAAACAACTCTGCTAATGAAATGGAATAATTGACATGCAATGCAAATCAACCTGCTCCTGTTATCTACCAAAAGAATGACAGGAACATGACAGACACTGACTGAACTCTTTAATATACTGCCTTCTGTGTGTTGCCATAATATAACTTGGTAAACGGAACAAAAGAGGATCAATAAACAAAATGAATGTTTAAAATTGATTTGTGTGTGTGTGTGTGTGTGTGTGTGTGTGTGTGTGTGTGTGTGTGTGTGTGTGTGTGTCTGCTACTTCAAGAATGGCAATGTGATGAAGGGTGTTTAATCAACCGCTATGTGAGTATTGACTTGGGCAAGATTTCAGTGTTTTCTGCCTCTCCCTGCTAGATGACACTGTACTAGGTATCTGTTGCAATGATGTCATTGTTGTAGCTTGCTCTTAGACATAGACCTGCTGATTTGCCTGAAAGCCATTTTCTTAGTATTAGTATCACTCTGGAAATTTGATTTATACTAAATCATAACCTGCGCAGATTAGGCAGTGATATTTCAGATGGTGGAATTATAGACTCAGAGGTTTGGCTGTGGTGAAGTGGGAGATCTTTGAACTTTCTGTCTTGTCTATTAGCAAGCATCAACCTGTTAAAATTTTGAAAACAATAGCCTACTATAAAATCTTACATAATGCAACAGCATTAGTAATATACCTCTAGATGATGACATAAAAAGGTATATAAATGCATTTTGGCATCTACATTTTCTTCTAATCCATGTAATAGTGCCTCCACCTGAGCTCATCTCCTTCTCTTTTGTTTGATAGAGTTCACAACACAAGCCGGGTGTCTCCTCTAATCCGGGTGGCCTCTCATCAAAGGTGCGAACTCTGAGTCCACCTGCACCTCTAAGGATCAAAGATACTAAAGTGTTTGATCGCCATGCACCTTCTTTCTCAGTAGCAAGCAGGCTGAAAACTGATACTGGTGTGGTATCTTTGAGACGCCTTTTGTTAAATCATTTGCAGCCGGTCGCCTCACCAGCATATCCAGTCATCTCTCAGAATACCAACTAAAGAGGGAGCAAATAAGCTGCCGAGTGTTCTTGGACAAAACCCTCCACATAAAGAAGAGCAATCATACGATAATTGTAGGAAAACTAAAAATAATATTTGCGACATATATCAGTTTCTGTTTAGCACTGAACCTGGGGATATTGATTGACTGTTTTACAAAGCAGGACAAATTGAGCCAGAAAATTGGGGTTCGAAGATCAGTAAAAGGTTCCAGTAGAGATATTAGGGTGAGAGTAATGGAAATTATTTTAATTTTTGAAAGCAGTGTGCAGCCACTGGTTTGTGTTTAATAAATATTAGTGATTGTCTACAAAGTTGAGCAATGTCTTCTAAATCAACCACATTCACAATTGCAATAAAGACTGGGTGCACGTATGCTCATGTTTATTGGATCATGTTTATGTACAAGCAGGTCTATTTACATAGGTAAACACATGTTGTCAACAGTGACTCATTGTAAATATAGGTGTGAATTAATGTAGTGACGCGAGTTAGAGATGAAATCCAGTCAGACAAACATGCCCTCTCCTGGTAGCTTTATAGTCTCAGTTCATGATTGGCAGAGGCTTTTCCAAGTCAATGAAAGCATGGCGTCAAGAGGGGTACGTGTCCCACAGGCTGCAGGAGACATCAGGACCGCACACAGACAGTGTGTTTCCTTCACTGCACACTATAAAACCACCCACCACACATGGCTGTAATAAGCCAACAAATTAAGCCATTATGCTGTTTTTAAGGTACACAGACATCCGTGTTTAAATATTTAAAGAGTAGCATGGGATCTCTCACCCCAAGTTACACTGTATGTCTGAGACCACCAGGGAAATGAACACACATCCATCTTATCATTAGAGAGCTGTGAGATGATTTGTATGATGCATGGCCATACTTTTGCAGAACTATAACAGGCCAGTGCTTTCATTGCAGCTATCTGCTTACTTTAACCAAACAGGATGTTGTTATTTGTGAATGACATGGGTGTTTTGTGTCTGATGGGGATTTTTAGTTTGATTTCATAATCCCCATCATAGCGACGATGTCTGCTGTTCCGGATGTGCTAATATGGGCGTATTACCATTTCACTGGAGGGGCATGGGTCAAACTGTTTGGCCCAATGCGTAATTGGCCCAAGGCAAGATGGCGACTTAAGCCAAATCTATTGATGGTGTGGAAGTGTGTGTTCACTCCCACTCTGCACACTGTTTAAGAGCAACACCTATAAAACTTCATTATGCTGCTGCTGTAATGGGGTTCAGGGAAGTACTCCATGAGCTGACAAAAGCAGGAGTGTCTTGTAAACCCTTGAGGGAACTTTCTAATTAAATACTCACTTATTAACTCCAATAAATAGCAAGGATTTCAAGCTTTTCCTACATGTCATATTTTCTCCATACCTCCGGGTATGAAATGATGCCAGAAGTTGGGAGTCCATCTTGAGGAATTTAGTCAGGATGGTTTTAATAGTTTTCCAAGTGGAATTGTTTTTCCAAGCTACTGTTAAACTGGGAGGCGAGGGCTTCCCTGGGATGTTGGCAAGCTTCACCAAGGCCATATGTGAGAGTTTGATATGGAAAACCTGTCTTCTCGAAATTTCTGATGAGTTGTGTCATGAGTTGATGGCAGTAGGTCTAATCTTTCTGCTTATATTAGACAGGTGTGTACCTTGCTTTCCATTGTGCATGATGTTTGGGTATTCTGTTGGGGTGTTTTATGAAGGCAAAAGCTGGTACTCTGCCCAAAAATTAATGAATAAATGATAGGAAGGAAGGAAACAACAAATGAATAAACAAGTACAAGTCTGCAGTTTCTTTTTCCATGTTCCTCGGGGCAAATTTAATTATATAGGAATGATATGTGTTTGTCTGTTATTTACCTTTAACTAAAATGTGTGAAGTCAAAGTCAAAAGTATTTTATTATCTCTGACTGGATTTTGATAGTGTATCAGAAAGCCTGCATTACAAACTTTAAGTGTGGAGTGGGCTTTTGGGAGACTGGGGGCTCTAATGAAAGACACTAGAGTGCATTATGGGAAATGTAGGATTCCTATACTAGGGGACTAAAAGTCAGGATACCTACAATTTACTTGTAATGCAATGTTTCTAGAAACAGAATAGAATGCAATTCATTTTATTAGTTATATATCCAGATAGACAGATAGATAGATTTTTCTTCCTCCTTGCAGGCCAGCTCTCTGAACAACCTGCTCCTGCTTTGAATAGTGTGCAGGACTATATGCAGCAGTCTACCTGCTCTAACGCTCCTCGTGTCTGTCAGTCACCGCGGGATCGTCCAATCGCAGCGCACGGGAGCCCGTGACTCCGCCCCGGTGTATAATTGAAGTTTCTTTAGTTTCTCCGGCGGAGCCTGCACGCAGTGTTGTCCGATCCGTGGTGGGATTAAATACACAACCGCGGGACCATGTTTTGTAGGAGCCTGAACGTGTGTGTGACCCTGTGCATGTGGATTACCGCGTTAACGAGCCCGGGAAGTGTGTCTGCGAGGAAGCAGGACGACTCTTTCTTCACTGCCAGTATTTACCGAGCAAGATGCGCCTCGAGATGCCTCAGCCTGCACATCACTCGCATCTCTGCTTTTTTCAAGCACTCTCAGGTACAAGCATGTGGCCACAGACACGCAAACTTCTGGCAATGTGTCGGGGAATCAGAAATAAAAGCGGTGTTGTAATATATGATGAATGAATATGTGCCAGACCGATTCTTCCCATAGGCTATAAGTCAATTCTGTTTCTATTGAGCCCATTCTGAGTAGAGAGGAGCAGGTCACTAATGGTGCTGAAACACTTTCTCTGTTTATTGTCTGTGCTTTCTGTCAGGAATTATTACTCACAAGGAAATCAGACCTTTCTGAACGGAGGGTTTCATCAAAATAATAGCCCACAAGTTGCATATATAAGCATTTGAAGGGTTGAGTTGCTTGCAAAGTTGACATATACAGAGTATCATGGTCGCCTAAATGTGGGACACTTTAATATCTAATTAACATGTTGCAGCATTTTTCAGACTGAGAAATGATGAACGCCTTTCAGTGGAGCCACTTTCCACTCATGCTAATTAGCATACTGGGAAAAAAAATCAGATACCCCTTTTTGTTAATGTGATGGACTTAACCTCTGTTATAACTCTGTACAGTATTACTACCAAGGCATCTGTACTGCTCTCATATGAGAGGAACCACTGCCTTACATATTCATAGAGAGAATTTTACAGTTGCAAGCATGTTGTGATGCAGAGGGTGTTTGAAGCTACTATAAATTAGCTGTGTTCTTTGGCTGATTTGGTATGTGGTGTCAGAAGTTGTTTTTCACCCTCCACTGGACACACTGTTCTCTCCCAGGACCCCAGAGAAAAGGACTGGTCTCTGATCCTTCTCCCCTCTGCTCCTTTTCACCAACTATCTATCTGGTGATCGCCTTTATGTTCACTCCATTTGCATTTGCAAGGCTTGTCTTTCTCAAGGTGCTTTAATGAATCCTCTAATTGTCAGAAAATATTGTGGAGCAAGGTAAATCTGCTTGTTTCGCTGTGGCTAATTAACTTTACTTTAAAAGCATTTATTGAGCTAGTGTGGTAGTTCTTAACCCATGTCACACAGTGACTTACTGCAGTTAGATCTAGCAATTTTATGAGGGTGAATATGCACCTGGGGTGAAGGATGAATGCAGTTAACTACAATTAACATCATGGTAGGACAGAAAAGAGTGGTGCTGTGCACCCAAAGGAGGCATATTGAAAACAGTGTTTCTCAATTCACAACTTGGCAAGTAGTGTTAGGTTTGTTTTGAGAGGATTCCAAGGGTATTTTGCTACCCTGGGTTGCAAAGTTGGGGAATGAAATTAGTCAGCAGCTGCCTGAAAAGTCCAGTAAGTAATGGAAGTCTCACCTCTAATGAACAGCTAATAGTCTATATAATTGACTGCAGAGCCTCGGAGTCTGAGGCAGCCTTATTCAGTGAGAGGGAGGTATTTGTCTAAAGAGAGGAGCATTTTTGTGGTTAGTGATAAGCAAGGTTGCTTGAGCAAGCCCGTGGGTCTAAGAATAGAAGGCAATCGTTGATAATCTGCGAGGACTGTCTTATGCACTGTGTTCTCAACAGTCCTTTCATGTGAAAATCGGGGGTCTGGTCAGCTGCAAAAACATATGGCTCACCTCCCCCCTCTGCCCTCTACCCCCCTGGACCTGCCAATAAATGCCAGCATCACACCTCATAGGCATTTAGAGGATACACACCAAGCTACCGATGATGCTCCACTGAGGTCACCTTCTTGCTAAATGCTGGCTCCCAGTTTTGCTAAATGTGATAAGCTCTAATGTATTGTTGCCACAATACTGGAGCATGCTCTGTCAGCACAACCTACAGGTGGATCTGCTTCCTCTGGAAGATCTTATTACAGCAATGGGGCCACTCGGAGCTCCACTCCAATGATTGAGACGACAGACCTCTTAATTCAACTCGGACATCCTTCAGGGGTCATTCAATACACGATAGGAAAACCAAGACATACAACACTTTCCATTTTAATAGAAATTAAATGCTTTGGCTGTATGTCAAAGCAATGACTTTTGCCTACTGTTTCTTAATATTTTATGTGTCTACTCAATATCTTGTAATCTATATGGACCAGTACTTATTTTGGGTACGGTACAAGAGACAATTTGTCATTTTAACACACTTTGCAGCTGGAATTTAAACCTCTGTTTTCCATATCAGCTTTAATTTGATCATTCTATGAATACTGGAATGATACTTGGAGAATTTAGCACTTGCAGATGTTATGAACACCCACGCGGTTTTTCCTTTTTATGTGGCTGAATCAGAGGACAACTTAGAGGACTTTGTTTTAATTGTCGCAATTATAAATTAGAGTGAAATGGAAACAAGCATGGAGTTGCGGAGTTAAGAAACCCATGGGCCGTCCATTGCTTGTCAGATTTATAGCAACTGTAGATTTATTGATGTAATAGTATTTCCAAATACAGATTTATTGACATTTTACGCCACATTTGGGGAACTTGTCACCCCAGTACAATAGACAGAGGGGAACACCCAACCATAAATATTAGCCTCGGACACTTAAAATATTAAGAGCGAGCTGGGAGCCCTGTGCAATAATGTATTCTGAAAGCATCAGCCTTGTAGTGGATTATTTATGTGGGGACATGTGAAGCCAAAAACAAGGTGTGTCCATGAGGTCTTGTTATTACATTCAAACCAATAAAAATCTTAACATTTTAAATTCAGTCATTCATTTCTAATGTACTGTGCAGTAAAGTCTAAGCATCTTGCTTGAGAGATTTGTGTTGTAAGCGAGGGAAAGAAAAAACATTGGAAAGTAGTTTTTCCGTGTCCCCTTGTTTTTGCCTTTGATATTAAATAACCTGCGGTGGAATCAAACCTCAGCCAGCGCTCTTCTCATCTGTGGAGTTTTTCATTAGTGAAGACAGCGGATGAATAGGGGTCTATGTAGCTTGGCCTCACCTCTCTGTAAATGCTTTTAAACCATGACAGTCCTGTCTGTAAATCTCAGCCGCCAGTGCTGCTACACCCTTAGCTACCTCACTTGACAAATAGACTTCATTCCTAAGTGGGGACAACTTTACACCAGTGTTGTTTAAGATATCTGAAACACCTTTTTATGTTAACATTGCATGTGCGCTGAACACATTATCTCACTTTCAGAGCCTCTGTCAAATAATTCATTTATGATAAATACTTTATGAGCAGACTGACCACAGCCCTCACACCCACTCAAGTCAAAGCCTAAATCTTGAGACCCTTTATTTTTGTGCTGCATATGTGCCCTTAAGGATCAGTTATTTTTGTACCCCTGGGCTGTCAAAGGACACACAGAGACACTAGTCTGTCCTTTGAAGTCCTGTCTCCTGTTAGCTTGGCCAGAAATGTACAAGGTCTCCTAGACTAGCAGTATTTTCCAGTAGTTTCATGCTGGAAAAACAGATAGGCAAGACTGAATGCAATTCAAAAACAATTCATCAGTGTAAACTGAGATCCATTAATGCGAATCACAGGAAACAAAAGATTTTCATTTTCAAAAGGTGGAATGCTATCCTCAAAGATAAAAGGGTTTTTTGTCCATGTTCCCCTCAGTTGTCTAGACAATACAACACGCCCCTGGCCACCTGCTCTGACTTCTCAGCTGACAACAGCCATAATGTATCTCTGTGATAAATCCCCTGTTTACATGACTCCACCAGTGTCAGTAACAAAGCAGCGAGTTCACCTTAGCCACGCATTCGAAGACCTCTGTCTGGTCTCCTCTCCTCGACCCCAGTCACACAGGAGGATATCTGTAAAGCATTCATTCACTGGAGTCCTTGACAGTCCTCAGCACTGCATAATGTTCATGCTGCACAGGAATGTCATGGTGAGTCAGAGGGATGAAGTCCTGACCTATAATTATTCCCCCGTTGGTCCCTGACATGGTAGGGTCAGGCCTGGACAGCTGGGGCAACATCCTGCTGAGCTTCTCCGCTATAGGGATGCTGTCACAGAGCAAAATTAGCTCCTCTGTGGATCTGGCTCTGTCGTTGTTGATGGATGGGCGAAGAAAGGTGTCAAAAACAGGATTGATGATTTAGAACATGGTCTAGAGTTGTGACAATCTGTATAAATTATCCCGAGGCATTGGCTGCCAGTGTAAATGTCAAGGTTTTATTTACGGCGTGTCACCAATGGGGGGTTTGGCTTTGGTTGGATTGATAATTTTAATAAGTTCAATAAGTTAGCAAACTCCGCAACGATTTTAATCATGTGATGCAGCACAAAATGATGTTTGCCTAGTGAGGAATAATTCATATTTTTGTCAACATTTGACCAAACAGAGTGTTCTTTTTGCACAGAAAAGGGCAGACGACTTGCTGATGCACACTGAATGCCTCAGCCAAGTTAGTGTTCATTTCCACTTCATTGGGTAACAAAATGAAACAACTATTCCTAGTCTCCTTGGCGCTCAGACTCATATTTTTCATCCTTATCTGCAGTTTTTTTTTTTTTTTGTGGAAAAGATTCTCTTCAGACATGATCGTACAATCATGGATTCCTTTGAAGCCATTTGACCATTATCCTTGACACTAAAAGCTCAGCACTTACTGGTACTGGATGTCAAATTAAACCCTTTAATGATAAGTTCTCTCCCAAGGTCTCATGAGAAATTTCTTCTGGATTACATTGTGGGAAAAAGCTTTGAACTTGACATTGAACTTAAGCAGACTTTTTGCCTGTGGACCCCTAAAGTTTGGCTGTATCCTACCGCTTCATTGCTTTTATTAAGAAGTGCAGGGAACATCCAAAAGGGAAGCACAGATTCAGGTCATTGACTAGAATATTTCATTAATGAATTCAAACTCAGAGCCTTCATTGAGAATATTTCCATTCGATTTTGATCACTGATCCAGAGGTGTAGAAAACAGGAGCTACAAGAGGCAGTAGGACTTAAAGTATAATAACTCTGGATCAAATTATGTGTAATGTGACTGGTGTTGCATCAAGTGGCCAGAAACTTGACTTCAAATTCATGATAATGTTGCTCTGTGTCTGCTGTAAATAAGCAACCATTTGCTAAGAAGTTTGCAACATAAAATTTAAGGATGATATGTCAACGTTCATAGCTTGTTTTCTCTCCCCGCAGGTTATTGTATAATAATAATAATAATAATGATTGCGCCTTTATCTATACAGGAAAGAAAATGGCTTTATGTAGTTGAGCCAGGATTAAAACGATTAAATTAATACAAAATACTTATTGTGTCACACAGCACATTCAAACATTTAATGTCTTTCATGTTGATCGACTGGTCATTTATTCTGAAGTATTAGCCTTGCACTTGCCATCCAAGCACAATTATGTTTGCAGAGAATGACAGCATAATTATCTGCCCTAATGGAATTCAGGAAATGACCACTTGCACAAGCCATTTACCCCCACTGGACCTTCACTCGACAACCCTCCATATTTACACATAGAGAGTTTTCTAAATACACAGCCCTATTAGGACCAAATGTTTGCTTTGTTGGACCGCGAAAGGTGGCACTTCCACGGCAATTAGAGGAAATTGGCAGTATCTGCAGTCTACAAAGGAGTGCTGACATCAGTTCCCGCCTCAGGGACCTTGGGGACGACTGTTGAGAGATCAAACAGGTCCACAAAAAAGCTGAGGTCACCATGCTCTACTAAAACTGACCAGACGTTTACCCTCGCCCTGGTGCCAGTGACCCCACTTTCCTGCTTAGTTTACATGCACTCAGCAGGCAAAGCTGACTCAAATTTGTCTACTCTTAGCATTATTGTTACTCAAAAAAAAGGCCATGCCTTAAGGAGTGTGGCATTAAGATGTATTGTGACAGGATAGGAGAGGCTGTAAATGTATTTTCAACAATATCTCTGATGACTGATTGTATTTGTCCTTCTCTTTTACAGAATAATGGATCCTTGGTGTGGTGCCAGAATCACAAGCAGTGCTCCAAGGTAGTGTGGTTTCACTTCTTTCATGAATGAGACACATGCCACATACATGCCTCATTATGAGAGAATAACCCAACATAAAGCATACACGTCACGACAGGACAGGTTCTGTCATGTCTGCAGGAGACACTTCCAGAGTTGTTGACATAGACATTGATAATGAGAAAAACTCTTTTCTTTTCAACTTTCCTTACTAGGTTGCGTCTGCTTTTATTGATTGATTCTCACTGGCTCCTGTAAATGGGATACAATTAAATGAGATTTGAAGAGGTTAAATGACTGTTGATTTACAAAAGCAAAGCATGATTGTTTTTCCTACTCTTGTCATTTGCAATTTCAGTAGGATGCATTATGGTATGTCTTCCGCAGGGCTTGTTTGTGTTTCGTGCCCTGTCCCAAAGAAGATTCATTCAAAGCTTGTGTTGACAGTTCCTCTGAAAAGATGACGCTGACATATTCTATCAGACTCTCCTGGAGCTGCTGACAAGGCCTTCAGAGATGTGCTGTACAGACTGTAGACAGAGAACACTATGGCGCTGAAATAAGATGGATGGTACACTAGCAGATCCTGGTTCAAGTAGAAATCTGAACAATGTGCTCAGTAGCTGTCAGTATTCAGTGGATTCAAAATAGGATATACAGGTGCTGGTCATATAATTAGAATATCATCAAAAAGTTTATTTATTTCAGTAATTCCATTCAGAAAGTGAAACTTGTATAATGTATACATTCATTCCACACAGACTGATATATTTCAAGTGTTCATTCCTTTTAATTTTGATGATTATAACTGACAACTAATGAAAACCCCAAAATCAGTATCTCAGAAAATTAGAATATTGTGAAAAGGTTCAATATTGAAGACACCTGGTGCCACACTCTAATCAGCTAATTAACTCAAAACACCTGCAAAGGCCTTTAAATGGTCTCTCAGTCTAGTTCTGTAGGCTACACAATCATGGGGAAGACTGCTGACTTGACAGCTGTCCAAAAGACGACCATTGACACCTTGCACAAGGAGGGCAAGACACAAAAGGTCATTGCTAAAGAGGCTGGCTGTTCACAGAGCTCTGTGTCCAAGCACATTAATAGAGAGGCGAAGGGAAGGAAAAGATGTGGTAAAAAAAAGTGTACAAGCAATAGGGATAACCGCACCCTGGAGAGGATTGTGAAACTAAACCCCCCAAAATGTGGGGGAGATTCACAAAGAGTGGACTGCAGCTGGAGTCAGTGCTTCAAGAACCACCACGCACAGACGTATGCAAGACATGGGTTTCAGCTGTCGCATTCCTTGTGTCAAGCCACAGCGTCAGAAGCGTCTCACCTGGGCTAAAGACAAAAAGGACTGGACTGCTGCTGAGTGGTCCAAAGTTATGTTCTCTGCTGAAAGTAAATTTTGCATTTCCTTTGGAAATCAAGGTCCCAGAGTCTGGAGGAAGAGAGAAGAGGCACAGAATCCACGTTACTTGAAGTCCAGTGGAAAGTTTCCAGTCAGTGATGGTTTGGGCTGCCATGTCATCTGTTGGTGTTGGTCCACTGTGTTTTCTGAGGTCCAAGGTCAACGCAGCCGTCTACCAGGAAGTTTTAGAGCACTTCATGCTTCCTGCTGCTGACCAACTTTATGGAGATGCAGATTTCATTTTCCAACAGGACTTGGCACCTGCACACAGTGCCAAAGCTACCAGTACCTGGTTTAAGGACCACGGTATCCCTGTTCTTAATTGGCCAGCAACCTTGCCTGACCTTAACCCTATAGAAAATCTATGGGGTATTGTGAATAGGAAGATGCGATACGCCAGACCCAACAATGCAGAAGAGCTGAAGGCCACTATCAGAGCAACCTGGGCTCTCATAACACCTGAGCAGTGCCACAGACTGATCGACTCCATGCCACGCCGCATTGCTGCAGTGATTCAGGCAAAAGGAGCCCCAACTAAGTATTGAGTGCTGTACATGCTCATACTTTTCATGTTCATACTTTTCAGTTAGCCAACATTTCTAAAAATCCTTTTTTTGTATTGGTCTTAAGTAATATTCTAATTTTCTGAGATACTGAATTTGGGATTTTCATTAGTTGTCAGTTTTAATCATCACAATTAAATGAAATAAACATTTGAAATATATCAGTCTGTGTTTGTATATAATATCCAAGTTTCACTTTTTGAATGGAATTACTGAAATAAATCAACTTTTTGATGATATTCTAATTATATGACCAGCACCTGTAAACAACACATGTTCATTGTCTAAATGAAAGACATGATGTATGTTACTGTCCAGGTGATAACAAATTAGATGTAGTCCTTGTGTGTATTTATTGTTTTTTCTCACAAGTCCACAGATGTTGTATGTCTAGAGGAATGCATGCTGAGTATTTGGACACCGTATTGCAATGATGGTGATTAATTAGAAATTCAAGAAAATGCAGAGAGGTAGCATTTTTTCGTATGCTTACTTGACATGACCTTACATTTGGTGTACATATTAATCACAATCAGTGTCTAGTAACAACTGGCTCACAAAATTACCCTTTGTGTTTGATTTCTAAATTCCTCTTTTGAATTTCAAATTGTTTCCTTGGCAATTTGCATTTGCCTGGGATACAGCAGAGCTAGTGCTTTGTGCTTTCTACCCCATCTGCAAATGTATAGGTGATTTCCCTTCCCCAGCTTAGCAAATGTTTACAGCATTGTTCTGTCACATCACTGATATATCTGTAATATGTCTGTAAATTATAAACTATTATTATGTAGTGTTACTTCTGATTATAATTGTAATACAGGCATCTTAAAAGGAAAGCACAGTTAACTAACGTGTGAGAAAGAATATGTCCTTTTATGTTATTTTTCTGTGACGAAGTTTAAAGGTAACGTATACGCAATCATCTTTTGTTTTCATAATGCTGTGAATCTCTCCTTCTCTCCTTTCCGCTGTGATGGCCAACACAGGCTCTTGGCACTAGCCATTCGGCAGAGTTTTATGTTTGAAAAAGGCTTTTGCTGGCTGTGAGTCCAAGCACGGCATACTGTTTTCATAATCAACCAGCTAACATAGCTGAAACTCCAATGTCCAAAAACTCTTTTAATGGACTGCTTGTTCCCCTTGCTGTAACAAGCACGTCAGTTAGCACTTCTCTATCCTAATTGTAGGCAGAAAATGAATGAGGCTGGATTTGATGTAAGCCCTTAAAAATAATGACATGCTTGTGTTACTGCTGTATAACTGTGGTACTCTGCCACTCTGCCTTTCCAAATACTTTCAAGGGCTCTCTGACTTTAATTAATTTAATTGTATCCTAGGTTTTGGTTCAGCTATTCAGGATGCAGGACAGGGCACAGGGCTGAAGTTTAATTTGTGGCCAGAAGTCAATATTTTGGTAGCAAACACCACCACACTTTACATCCACATTAATGACTCGAGTGCACACTCAAGGCCCTTGTGTAGTCTGTCAAAACACGGCTATTGTAGCCACTCTACAATTGTACCAAATGAGCCCATGCTGTACAGTGGTTCCCTGTGAATAGCTCTACAGCCGCTGATTAGCCTCTTCACTTCATGAACAGCACACAGTCAAACAGAGAGACAAAAGCGGTGGCTCCCGCGGAGTGCGTTAGGGCAGAAGGCCTGTCCACCCAAGAGCTCTGTTAAAGAGCCTCAGGGAGCTCCCTGCCTGTGAGGAAAATGCGAGGAAGGACTGCCTAATATTTTAGACAAAGACGAGGTGACCCCGTCCATCTGTCTGCGTTTAAGGAAATCAAAGCCTCCTGTTTTCCATTTGTGATGAGAAAGTCATCCCGGTCATCTTGCATGCGGTGTCCGGAGTCGGCAGCACTCTCAGCGTCCCCATTGTCATGGTAATTAACCTGCTTGCCCTCTCTCCAGAGCAGAGCGAGGTGGCATTTGGAGAGCCGGGGAGTCATTATCATGCCATAACATTGGACCAGCAGACAAACTCCATTCAGCGGGAGAGACGCCAACAGAACAGAGAGCGGCAGCATTTCTATGAGCTATTGTGATATTGTCTCCCTACTGTTAAGGGTCCCCCACTTGAGAAGTTTGGAAGTTTTAAAAACTCCAGGGAGTGGAGTGGAGAGGGGGTTGTCTTTTTCTGCTGGTGCAAAGAAAATAGATTTTGTGCGTGTGCATGAGAGAGTGTGCGGAAGCAGCCAAGAAGCTTTCCACATTTGGAGCATGGCTGATATTAGCAGGGTTTGCTTTCCCCCCATGGGTGTGATCCAGGCTCCAAATCAAATGCAAGGATTGACTTAAGGCAGCTAAATGCCGGCCTGCAACAAAGCGGTATGCTTCATTACTCAAACCTCTCGCAGGGAGGGAAGAGAGGAAAGGACGTGCATTATGCCTGGATAGGTTGGCCTGTGGTGAGTCACTGGAACGTGTCCATCACTTATAATTCCTGAGGAAGAAACACACTGAATATCATGAACATTTTTTTAAAATCAGTATACTTTTCCCTCCATTGAGATTGATCTCTCAATGAATTAGATTGAGTGGTGATTACTGACCTGAGGGGAATTAAAGCACCCGTCTGTAATATAACATTTCTTAGCAAGGAGATGTTGACTTAACTTTCTGGAAACCAACCACATTTATTTATCTAGAGTTTCTAGAGGGAAAAGCTTTAAAAAGCAACATTGTCTGGCTGGCAATCCGTTGTCCATGTCTTTCATAGATGTCTCACATATCCCAGGTGGCTCTTTTGGAGCGCTTTTTCCTACCAGTCACACCCTGAGCTTCGCATACCAACACAAGAATAAGAAGTGTTTACTCTTTTGGATTACACGCGCCTTCGTCTTCACATGTTGGAAACTTTGGAGCGATTTGTCTGAATAACAATCACTGGAATGCTACTATGTCTCATTCAAAAGTGTCTTTCAAAGCGCACTGTCAACCCCCCTCCTACCAACCCCCACATTTTCTCACGCCAAAATAAAATGGTCAGACTTCCCATCAGTTGTTCTTTTTTTTTTTTTAGGGTCAGTTGAACCTATACAATTAAATCAGAGGCCTCATTCTTCAAGCTTTATTAAAAAAAACAAAAATCACAGCACATACTTTGGAGAAGGGTCACTTTCGCTTGAAGCTTTGAGAGGGTGTCAATGCAGTTTACAAGTCTTTTGTGTGGTCATCTTTTCTTTGGCGGAAGGTAGTATATTTTGAGGTGCACTGAAAAGATGTGATGAAGTGGGTGCTGGTTGGTAGATTTACAGCTGGACATGTCTGGGATTGTTAGGTGATTAGACAGACTTTAAAGCACCTTTTGGTCATGTTGAGGCCAGACGTTCATCTCACTGCCCCGTGTTAGACAGATCACCAGCACCAACACCTCAAAGCAAGCTGGACTAGAAATGAATCTGTCCAGTGGGCAGTGTATGGATTGCCTGTCGGTGTTGCTGCAAAGCAGACTGTGAACTTTGAGAAAGAGTTCTTGCCAGTTTGACTTAACTGATTTTCTAATTATAGATGGAATAATTCTGAGGTGATGGAGATCATGTAAAGAGATGTCTCTGTAGTTTCTCTCAAGCATTTTCTTCTTGTTGTGTTTTATCTAGTTTGAGGCAGTGTGAGTGTTAGTGTGTATGTGGGTGGCAGAGGAGTGTGAAGCAGGGCTGGTCAGTCCCAGCAGGAAGGACCTGATCTGGACATGGTTGTTAAGTTTCATTGGCTAAAGGGGGGGTCGCTTCATTGGCTGCTATCTGTGGAGCTCATTATTCACAAGGTGGGTGGCAGAGAATGAAAACCCCCCACAGCAAAAAAAAAAAAAAAAAAACAACCCAAAGATGTGGCCACAGGAGAGGAGGCTGTGGAACTGCAGTTTAGACTTCCTCAGCAGTGAAAGCTCACATGTAAAGCTGCTCCCTGCAATGTCGTCTGTTCAATATCTGAGTGATGAGCGTTCCAGGAAGTCCTCTATGAAGAAATACACTCACTATCTCATACCAACTATGTTTTTATTGATCCTATAGAGAATGGAGGCCTTTTTAAACAGTAGCCATTCATTTTTCTAAAATAATCAACCTTTCACAAATGTCCCTGTCAGAAGGGATTTCATTCTCTTGAAGGATTAATGCAATCAAAGCTGCTGTGAAATCCTCTTTCAGCTGTAATGACCAGTCACACTGAGAGAATCTGCTGTCATCTGAGTGTTTATTCTCATTCTGAGGATGGATTGGCTAAATATCATAGAATACAGCCCACCTTTCATGTTGTCTTTGCTCTCTTTCCCTCCCAAACTCACGTGTTTAGGGGTTCTACGGCAAAAAGAAATATAATAATATAATATATCGTTACCCAGCTAACCGTGCCGGCAGCCACATTGACGAAGGGAAGATTAGAATGTAAGAATCTTAAAGCTGATGTACTTAGTAGATGTGGGCTTATCAATTTATTCCAGCTCCACTCAAAGCTGCTGCATCCTGCAGATAAATCCCATAGATTTGTGTGTGACAGTTTCAGGACGATGGAAAACCAGAATGTGTGTCAAAGACTCAAGTGATCAACAGCTCTCTTAACCTTTGACTTTGTGGTGCTTCAGCAGAGTAATTTATACTTTAGATACAGGCTCCAGACTGTTCATGTATCAGACATGTCTGTCTTCTACACCAGCCTGCCCAGGGTTGCCCTCTCTTTGTTGTCTTTGTTCTCATCTTTTGAAATGCATATAAAAGAGGAATCAATCATCACTTCAAACAAAATGCATTATCACTGTTATTGGACTGCACATTATTTCTCAATCTGTATGTGTTACAATTCAAAGACACTGTAAAGAACCTCTGGTGTGAGGAGCTGTTAGTGGCGGCTGGAGAGGGCAAGTAGGATTAGTGAATTTCAAGTGTTTCAGGGACTCAAATAAACAAGTTGAGATAGTGGTGGAATGTGACTGCAGCATGGGATTAGGACGGCTTTACTCCCCTCATCAGCGTGTCATGTTTTACTTGTTGTTGGCCTACATTGAGACAGAATCTCTAGGTCTCATTTCATTTGAGATGAGGAGAGATTGAGGCGGCTTGACTGGTCACTGTAGGGGGAAGCCAGCACGCCTGACATCCTTTATCTTGTTTACTATCGCCTCAATCTGTGGTGACTGACGTTGCCATGACAGAAATGCATTTTTCATCCTCTGTGTGGAAAATGCGAGCTCATTATCGCTGCTGTAAATCAACTGGATGAACAGTTTGAAGAAATGGCTTTGGCTCTGAGGAAGTGTTTTATCATGTGATCCCGTTTTCAACCCTGCTCCCATGCGTCTGTCGTCATAACATTATTCAGTGTGATGGCGGGGGAGTAAATACAGTAAATCATGTGTTGGGCCAATCTGACATGGTTTTCAGAGAACAGCGAAGAGGGTTTGGCTTTCCCATGCCACGTCACGGCGAAAAGGCCTCGCTGGCCTCTATATCACCAATCTGACCCCACATGATGGATACGTCCTGTTGAGTCTAATTGTCAAGAAACGTAAACTGAACCCAGAGGTAGGTGATAACTGAGGCTCTGGTTACAGCCACTGTAATTTTGACTCTTGTCACCGCAGAAGATAACAACACGAGATGGGAGAGGACCTGTAAGAGAAGGAGCCCTCACAGAGGACGGGGGCATCGGTGTGTGGAGGGGGGGGGTGTCTGGGTGAAACTTCAGAGTCATTAAGTATTAAGTGAACTGCTATTGCATTCCACAGCAGACAAAGCACAATTCGTGCTAAGCTGTGTGGGCTTTATGCTCATAAATAAGGCAGGCACTTCTGATTGTGGGGTAAATGTATAATTCATGCACTGCCCCTCCTGCTCCTCCTCGTTTTCTTCTCACTTTCTGCCAAGCTATTCCTTTTCAGCTCTTTGTTGTCTGCGCCCTCAACTGCATTTAAATTAATAATTAAAGAGACGCTCAAAGAATGTCTGTGACACCACCTGCTAGGTTACTCACCGTCTTCGAACCTAGTTTGAGAAACAAAATAGAAAGTCTTGAACCGTGTACATTTCACTTCACCCCACTAGAGCTGGAATACTACAGTGTTTTAGTTGGTTGTAAACATGAAGGAATTATGACACTGTCAGCATTTACAGCATTCGACCCTCTCAGGGCCGTTAAAACACTTGGATTTGGAAAATGTGTCATTACTAGAGTAATTCAAAGAAGTCTGTGTCAAACTTAGTTTGATATTTATCATAACTGTATCTTGTATTACATATAATTGATGGGTTACTATAATAGTCCACATAATGCTCTTTGCTGGCAGCCCTATATTTCTTATTCCATTTTCAATTGTCAAAACCATTTTGACCATTTACGTATTTCACAGGTGCTGCAGTGTGTTGCTACTGACAGCTTGTCCTTCCTTACCCTTCCAGATCAGCAATGACAGATATGATAAACAGATACAGGGATGATAGCATCTGCTGCGCCTAATGCCACATTTCCATGCAGTTTGGATACCTTCATCTTTAGGGAGACAAGAGGAGAGCAGACAGCCAGCAATCCTCCTCTGACACACCAAACCATGTGGGTTCCTGTTAGTTTGCAGAGGCTTATGTAATTGCAGAATAGAAAATCCCACAGCAACCACTGCGGTATAATTTTATCTCCGAATATGAAATATCAGACCAAAACTTTGTATGAATATTTAAGAGGCATTTGCACACAGCTTTTTTTTCTGTTTTGAGTTGCAAATGAAACCCCAACATTGACTGGGAATAATTCTGACAGCTCTAATACAATTCCTAAATTAAATCTTTACCCATCTTCTCTTCCTGATAAGTCTGGCCTTTAGTTAAGCAACCTTCTGCTCATTGATAACTCTCATTTCATATTTATTAGCACCCATTTGAGCTTGCCACGCATAGATCTGCACACTCACATCTCAAGTCAGCACGCTGTTAATCTTTTTGATCTACCTGATCCATCCCACTGTCTGCTCAACACACACGTGCAGATTTACAGCAGCACAGGAATTAAATACACAATATTGCTTGGACTTAACACGGCATAAGGTTGTTTAAGGTTGAGGAAACAGTTTGTCTAGACTTCACACAACAGCTCAGGATGAGGATATCTTCTTCCTGATTTACTCGCTGTATTTTTACAGTCCTTTGAAACTTAATGGCATGTCAGAAAAGGAAAGCCTTGCTAGCACGTGCTTTTACACTAATTTAGATCACAGCTCCAGCACTTGGAGAAATATTTTTCAGCCTGGTTAACCCTGTGGGTATGCTGAAATGACAAAACAACTGAAAAACAGGAAATTTGCTTCCTTTTCTCCTCTTTTATGTTTAATGCTGGTTCTCAAATGGTTGAATGTACTGTATAGGCTGTTGTGACTGACATAGCCAATAGCTGAAACAATTAATCAATTACTCTATTAGTCAAATAAAAAAATCTCTGGTTCCAGCGTCTAAGATGTGAGTATTTGATGGTTTTCTTTATCATAAATGACAGGCCACTGAATATCTTTGGGTTGTGGATGGTTTTGTCCAATAAAGCAAGCAATTAGAAATTGTCCCCTTGTGCTATGGGAAATTTTAACAGTAATTTTTTATTGACAAAATATTGATTAATTGAGAAACTAGATGGCAGCTTAATAAATAATGAATGCTAATGTTAAATAAATGAATAATTTTAGTTGCAGCCCTATTTTAAAGTTTAGTTTGGTCACTTCTTGGTTGCAAATTTTTTTGTCTCAGAGTGACTAAACGCTCAACACATTTCTTTTCTGTTCTGTTAAAATGAATAAAAAGTACAGTATAAAAATTTTAAATGTAATTTGTTATAAATTCTTTGTGCTATTGTGGTGTATAATATTTTTGGCTTTCAATGCCCAGTGTTGCACTGTTAGGTAACTGGTAGTTGGAACTCTTCACAAGAGAGTCTGAAACTCTCACAAGCCATCATCAGTAGAGAAGATGAGCGCCTGTATTGAAAGAAGTAGTTGTTGTTTGATAAAATGTCACAGGTATGTGGTATGTGACTGCTTGCTTGCAGTCAGAGATGGTGGTACTATTGCTTACATGCCCCCCCTCACTTCCCTTCCTCCACTTTTTTTAAAATTTGGATTTTCTACATTTCATGCAACTGCCAAGATTGCATAAAACAATGAACTCCAATCCAGGTTGCAAAATGTCTCTTGGGAGCCTGTTCATGTTTGGCAAATGAATCAAATAACTTTTTTTGTACTTGTGCAATTGTCTTACAGCAGACACAAAACATGTGTCACTGACATTCCCCTGTATTGTGTGGTGGGCTATATGCTAAGAACACACACACACACACACACACACACACACACACACACACACACACACACACACACACACACACACACACACACACACAAGATCACAGAATAAAGTTGGAGTCTACAGAAACATGGCCTCATAACATTGCTGGCAAATGAAAGTGCATTGGCCATGTTTGCGAAAGATATATCACATGATAAAAAGCCCATGCTTTGTCTGCACTGCAACGTGAGCCTGGTGTTTCAAATGTATCTACTTTAGAGAGGATTTTGGAAAACCATCCATTTCCTCAGTATGATCTTGCTGGCTTAGTACAGATGGAAAGCCAAAACAGAGAGAAAAAGATGAGTTTTAGAATGGATCTGGATTAGAGCAGACGTGGTCTGAGAGTGAGAGGGAATGAAAGGCAGATACGAACTGAGAAGAAAACTGGGGAAGTTGAGGGGAGACGACAGCCAAATAAAAGTGAAATAGAGTGAGAAGTGAGTGAATACGTGGAGTAAGTGCCTGTTTCAATAGAGGAGAGAGCAGAGCCAGGCGACTTGCTCCTGGATGGGTCGATAGATATGAGCAGAGAGCTGCTGGAATAATTGAGTTCGGTCATCCGGAGTGTGAAAAGTGCCAGAGCAGCAGAAAATAGCAATAACTCAATGAGATTAGAGGTGAGATTTACAATGTGTATGATCGACAACAGAGATTCCTCCATATCTCTCTGAGAGCAGCAGAAAGCTGCTGCTCCATCCAAAGGGGCAGCAAGGGCACCTTGTAAATATTTGTTGGCACCACTGGAGCTTTACACTGACCACCAGCGCTGGGATCGATACTCTCAGCTCCCAGATGTCATCTCTAAGCTTTTGGGATGACATACTCCATACTCTAGCTGCCTGTGTTGATGCGGGGAAAACAAAGGTACCCACATGTATTGGTGCATGATTTTGCATCTTCTAAATTTCATTTACAAAATGAAAAGATCAGTCATAGCCGCCTCACCAATCTCCCCATGACTGTACAAATGTGTTCCGACAAAATGGGAAAATGTCATCTGCATCAGTATGAATTATGGCCCATCTTTTTTGAATATACTGTGTATTGTTAAGCCTTGGGCAGTCTCAAATGGTAGCACTTCATGCTTCATTAACTAAAACAAAACACTTGCATGACATTTTATATATGCACTTTCTACATGGTTTATTTTGTTCATTCCAGTCACTAACTCGGGCCAGTAAGCATTTTTACAATGGGTGGAGATAAGCCTGCTCCTATGACGGTTTCCCTTCCCTGTTCTCCCCTTCTTCGCTCCCTCCACCTCTTCCCTGCCTCGTCCCAGCCATGACAAAGTGAAGATGGGCTGTGGCATTGGCTGCCATTCAGCCTGACTCTCTCATCGGCCCCACAGAATGCAGGGTCCCCCAGAGTAACAACTGCTGCGTTTTATTACTGCGTGAAATGGGGAGTGAAAGACTGCTATGGATGTTCCTACTTAACCATGCTGAATGTGTCACTATTGGGTAGGAAGATAAGTGGACAAAGGGGAAATCAGCCGCTCAAATGCTTTTGTTAAGACTAACAGCTCAAGTCCATAGAAAAAACCCTTGCTCTTGTTTACATCTCAGAGTAAAACCATTTGTGTCTTTTTTAGTTGAAATTTGTCCAGAAATATGTTAACATCACATAGGGTAATTACATGCATTCCTTACGCTATTCAAACAGATGGAAGCTGTGTTGCCAGCTGGAGAGATTCGCTTGAGGGAGACCCAGACGTTGGCACCCAAACCCAGCAGTTACACTATGTCCAGCTCAATTATGTTCTGTACTCCAGTTCCATGGTGTGTTTTCCCCGATTAGATCTCAGAAGTCAAACACTAGCATAGCTATTGACGCCTCAAGATGTGCAAATGCTTGAGGGCTCCAAGCCTCTAGTGGAGCCAATAATACAAAGTGTTAGACCACAGATATCTCCTGATCGATCCCATTTGTAGAATAGCATCAGTTTTATGCACCATTCATACATACAGGAAGTTTGGTAGTGATTTAGTATTTTTTCATTTGTTGTAATTAGCAGTTTTGCTGTAGACTTTCTACAGCAAAAGTAGCAGAAGCATATGTTTCAGGATGAGGGTGTGTATCTGCATATGATCAAGTGGAGCTGGCGGCCCCCCTACCCAAAAAAAAATTGCACAAGAGCTTAAGGAAAATATGTTATGCTTTTGGCAGCATCAGTAGTATGGTTTAGATTGAGCACCAAACTGTGTAAATATGAATCAGATAAAAACGAATAGGACTGATTGATGAGAGCACCTTTGTAATTATATACAGCCATCCTATTTGCTTTGGCAAGACATCCGTCGTCGGTCCTCCTCTTCCATTCTTAAATGTCAGGTTGTGGGTGTGTCTGGGGAGGAACGCTGACAGATTGTCAGTTTTCAGCACACCTGCAGGGAGCTCTCCCTGCCTCGACACAGACGCTTATCTTTTTTAAGACCGCCGTTTACGAGATATATCCGCTCATTCAGCAAAAATAACTCTCCAGATATAAATGTTTGAAATACAACTTCCTGTTCAAATTTAGCAGTTTTTGTTAGTTGGGAACTTTTGCCCAAAGAGTTAAATAAAAAGAAAAAAAAAAAGAAAACTGGGACTCAGAGGGTGAGACAACACTAAACACACAGCCAGCATTCTGATCTGTGTTGCAATATCCTTGGTACGCAATGTGCTGTGTTAATTCATGCTGCTTGGCACGCAAGCCCGAGAATCTCGAGGTAACGATGACTTTATTTTCACTTGTATAGTTGTGATTGTGGCAAACCAGAAAAGGATTCATCTTCAAGAAAAGCCAGTGGAATGCATTCAGTCCATGCACACAAGATCTTTCAATGAGTAAAATGAGCTTGATCCCCTGGCTTATGTGTGTATGTTCAGTGATTTGTAGAAGGATTTGGGGGATTTAATATATGCGCCTACTGGCAGAATGTCCTTTAGACACGGGTGCAGCACACAGTTATTGCCTCAACACCTCATTGTTCCAGCACGGTGCTTGTGCGAGGCTGGGATGCTGAGTTTGCTGCTACTGCCCGTCTTCGCCGCAGGCTGTACTCTCAGAGGACACAATTGAGAACAGAATTCATGATATAAGGTCACCATATTATTAATAGCAGATGATGATAAAACTGCATAGACTCTGTGGCCGATGAGGCATAACTTGGACAGTGCAATTGAGCTCATATGTCTGTGTAAAATCTCAGAGGTGTTGCTGTGGTTTCACCTGATCAGCTCTGTAGAAACCACATTAGTTTCTTTTGGAGCTCTCAGCTGTCATAACTACATGCTTTTTCTCCAAGGTGTCCAATTTTCCCTCTGGCACTTTAAATTTTATACCATCGCCAGAGAGATATCTATATTGCTGTGCAGTAATTAAGAAAATACCATCCCCTCCCAGCCTCCTTTACTCTCTGGAGCCGGCAACACTCAGCACACTGTCCACACAGGGCTTTCATGGTTGCCCAAGATGAGGCTGGGTGAACCAGAGAGCCGAAGCTGAATGTAATTGAGCGTTGGCAGCAGTGTGCATGGTCCTGATTGCAGCATGTCCCTCCAGAAGCAAGGTTTATGTTTCATCATGTGCCCGTCCACCGCACTCCATAAAAAGCAAATAAACTTTTCACTGGCAATGGCATAATAATGACAGAGTTGGCTAATGAGCGAATTAAAGTCATAAATACAAGCCTGGCCCCCTGACTGAGATGTGAATTTTCTTACACCAACTTTGTGTTAAATGCACTCTCTACAGTAGGTGCCCTTATTTAACCACTCTGTACTGTACCTTACATAACACTAAAAATTGTTCAGATAATTTTTTTTTCAGTATTTTCTTATTCTGTCTAAAAGTGAACCTCCACTAGATCTCTTTGATTACTTTATTGTATGTCCCTCTCCCACTGACCAACATATTGGACTGTCCCAGATGAAGAATGTAGGCAGATGTGTTGAAAATGTACTGCTGTGCCTTGTCTTAGAGCTATAACAGCTTAAATTAAATGGAGTTGAATGAGCGACTTTGGCAGGTCTTTGGTTGGTGTGGTTTGGGCTGCTCCCAGTGCAGCACAGAAGCGGCCTGGCAGTGGTTTGACTGTTTGACTGAACCTGCTCTTCTCTTTCACACCAGCTCTCAGTGGCCAGCAACGGGAGCATATAAGACCCTAGCTTCTTTCAGACCTATCGAAACACATTCCCTTTCCTGCGGCAGCATCTGCCTGATTCTATTGGACTTGCATGGACTTTTGTGTTATATTACATTCTGCTTTATTGAATTTGATTTATTCAGGGTGTGTTGTAGTACTTAAAGCGAAAGGAGTTTGACTAGATTGGTAAACTTTTCATTTTAAATTTTATCATCCCATTATGCTTGGCAAAATGACTCCAAGCTGCACTCACGCTGAAGCTTTTTTTCTTTTAATCCGTGCCTTTTGCCAAACATTCAGTAAATTTGTTCCACGTGTTAAAAATGGGAATCCCAAGAACATTAAACCAAGTGTATCATCTATGAAGCGCTCTCTGTTCAGCGTGGTAAAGAGAAGGGAATTTGGTGCCAGCACCGGAGTGTATCAGGCCCAGACATGAGCAGGAGAAGTAGCAGGATGAGTATGAGGCATAGACAGCATGGGGGGCTAGTAGTGTTAAGGCATAAAGAGGGAATCTGCCGTGGCACACCAAGCACACTCAAACACAAGCATCACAAGATTTCTTGACACGTGCAAGGGTGTGGCTGTCTACTCATAATGGACAACCCTTTTGCCCCATATTTGCTTTTGTAGAAGATTGTTGATTTCCCTTGAAGGAATGCCGGGCATCTGTAACAAAAGGAGGTGTGACTGGTTGTTGTGAATGTGCAGGGGAAGTGGCTGAGTGAGTTGCCTGTCAGGCAGCCAACCATCTCCACAGCAGTGGCTCTTTGATGTGGCTGGCTCTTTGAAGAACTGACACCCTTCTCCTTTTCACAGTGCCTGGAGCCCTGCAAGGAATCCTGGGACCTGAAGGAAAACCAGTGCCAGGATTTATGCGAGGTATGTCACTACCACAAATACTGTGGTTGCCTCAGTCTCAAGTGTTTGAGCTTTTCATACTTAGTAGGCAATTCAATGAGAGGAAAGTTTGAGAGGAGTGTGAAGTAACTCTTTCTGCGCTGTAACGACACTCTCTGTGAGGCTGAATCAAAGCTGTTTAATGTCCTCACTACTCCAGTGAGTCATAAGCTGAAATGTAAACAGGACAATCCCTGTTAGCTCACAGAGCTGCCTGTTTCCAGCCAGTTAGGTTGGTTTTAGAAGGTGATGTGACATATGTTTTTCCTCTCCTTCTCCTTCTCATCCTCCCCTTACTCCTTAGCCCCTCTTTCCCAAGAAGCACTATGAGTGTCTTACAAGCTGTGAGTTCCTAAAGTCAGTAGAGGGAGTGAAGCAAGGTGACTGTCCTGCCCCAGAGAAGGCCAGCGGCTTTGCAGCAGCCTGCGTTGAGAGCTGTGAGGAGGATGGAGAGTGTTCAGCCGTGAAAAAGTGCTGCTCTAACGGCTGCGGCCACACCTGCCAGCTGCCTAAGAACCTCTACAAAGGTAATACGACAGGCTAAACTTGCATCACATATTACAATAAAATGATCCCCAACAAATACTTGTAAATAGTTGT
The DNA here is from genome assembly GCF_014851395.1 of Micropterus salmoides. Taxonomy (NCBI): domain Eukaryota; kingdom Metazoa; phylum Chordata; class Actinopteri; order Centrarchiformes; family Centrarchidae; genus Micropterus; species Micropterus salmoides. The sequence goes on from NW_024040596.1 coordinate 16,571,774, forward strand.
AATCCTTGATTTTACGACACCCGTGACGACCAATCCTTCAGCAGCTACATTGTCAGAACAGAAGAGCCACTTGGGTGTCTGTTTACATTGCAGCCAAGCAAACTCATCTTGTTTCACCTTAGTAGGTTTCCATACAACTGCAGTTCACAGTAGAAAGAGTTGGTTAGCTTACTGAGACGTTTGAGGAGTATAGCCTGTCACGTGCAATTCTTAACCTGTGGCTGCTCTTCTGTGTTGTATTATCGTCATGGCAAAAATGTGTGTGTTTTTTTTTGTTAGGTGCATTCTGATTTACTTTGTTAGGTGCATTCTGATTTACTTTGAGTGAGAGAGAGAGAATTGTAACTGTAAGTAATTGCAAATAATTAAAATTAAAATTCTTTGCATTTACATTAAAATTAAAATATGTTATAAACATCATAAACATGTGAAAGTGAAGTTTGTGATCTTAATACATCACCAGTATCCGCTTTATTAAATTTTAATAGTCCAATAGTCAGGTGTCCATAAACACGATTAAGTCCGCCATATCAACTGCAATGATAAATTATAATCTTAAACACATCAGTGAACATCATAATTTATTAATTAGAGGAAAAAGGGAGTTCTACCACAAGCCACTGATAAAGTTGCTTAATTATCCGTGCACTCAGCAACTCATCTCTTTATTTAATCATTGCACTTCTGTTTCCAAGAGGGACCAGATTAACACGATTCGTCAGCTGAATCATGGATACTCCCTCCCTCTCTATTTATCCTACTCAATAAATGATGTTTCATATCTGTTAACCGTCCAACGCGAAAGTCATGTTTTTAATGTGATCATTTTCATTATCTGTGTCGAACAAATGAGTCCCACTCTGTCAAACATTAATTTAAAATCTCAATGACGCAAATTGCAGATGATCTTAAACAAATTTTGACAACTTGCTCACAATCATATGTTTTTATTTCATCTCTTTGTATTCTACCTCACCCGCTCATCCTTCATGCTGGTTCTGTTGTCTATTGGAATATATCTTCAGTCTCAGATTTGCTGGATAAGCTTGAGGGTTTCACAGACACAGATGTACCCAGGAATCTTTGCTCCAATAAAACTGTTTAATGGTGTTGCCGTAGGCGGTCTGATGTTCTGAGGGTGCTGAGTCGTTATGTGAGCGAACCAAGAGCCTCTGAACTTGGTGATGGGAGCTGGAACTACATTATATACACTATCAGCACAGTATTGCCAGCAGCCTGGGGCCATAACAAAGTTGGGGAGATGTTGAAGTGAGAGCAGTGGAAGATGAGTCTAAACCAAGCTTTGAACTGCAGAAATGATCAACTATATGCTTTGAACCACACCGCAGTGAGTGTAAGCATATTTTGTGCACGCTGTATTAAGTTGACAGAGGCAAGAGCATGTGATTCGAGCTTGTGCACACAGAAGAGCATGCTAGTATTTATGTTTGATTTAGCAAAATCCGGAGGGACTTCACGGTAGATGTCATGCTCAAAAGGTGAATAGTTAATCGGGGAAAGATGAAGGCAGGCGTAACCTTGAAAATGTCAATAAGGTGACCTGGTCAATGGAAACCATTCACAGCACTGTGAGACCTTCAAATTAAGCAGTCTACCCGCTGATTTAGGCAAACACTGAGCTCATGATGGGTCGCCGTCAGCACTGCATTTACACTGAATTACACTGAGTGTTTTGGTGAAAGTCAGGATGGAATTCCTCTCCCAGTCCTCAGTGTTAAAGGTCTAATTAGCTGCTCATGGTCTGAAGAGCGTAATTGTTTCTATGTGTGCACAAGTGTATATGTAGTCTTTGCCATGATGAGCCATGATGCTGGAAGCCATTAACAAATGCAAGCGGAGAGAAATTGAGCGTTTCCCCCACTGAGATCACTATCAGATGTGTGTGTATGTGTGTGTCCTCAGGTTAGGGTATATATATATATGACACTGGACCCCCATCGTGCCTTTGATGTGTAACAAAGCTTCTTTTTTTTTCAGTAGAGCCTGATTTTGTTATCATCCACTGCTCTGTGATGTTGCCTCAAAGATGTGTTCTCGGAGGTGTGTCTCGGCTACAATATGCTTTGCACGTATGGAAATAGGTGGTTTATTAGGCTCTTCTGTATCTTTCATTTTCATATATTTCTAGTTCTCTCAATTTGCGTAAACAATGAAATGCAACCCAACGTTTTATGCATGGGAGCTCAGAGGTGGGTAAAACAAAGAATATGCAAAAATTAAATTAAATTCTGCGAGACTTTTCCTTACACTGTCACAACAACTCAGCCAGTTAATCGGTCCATCAGCCATCCTCAGTTTACGGTAAGACCTTGTGCTACAAGCAGTATTTGTAGTGTTTTCCTCAACCCCTGTAATTAGATCAGTCATTATGACAGTATGTGCGTGAGTATTGAGAATTATATTCCTGGAGTGTAATTGTTGGCATGATTAAGACATGAATGGACGCCATACTCTTGATCGTGCTTCAGCAGCAGTTACATCATGGTTTGGAGTAAGCGTGTGGCCATTGAAAAATGAATGCTGTATGATTCTTGGACCAAACTTGACCCGAAAGTTATCTTTGGAAAGAGCAGGCTGAGAGAGAGTGTATTCGTTGCCCTCCTCCACATTGCGGAAGAGGGAGGTTGTGTGTGTGGTTGTATTTATGTGTGGTTTGTGCTTTGCAGGAGTACTTGTGTGACTTTGTGGGAAGATGAGCTAAGACAGAGGGAGAAGAAGAATGCTGTGGTTACCTTGGTGTTCATTATTGCGCAGGAAATGTGACACGTTTGTTCACAGACACACACACTCGACTGTGGAGCTGTGAAACCACAGCACAATGACCCCCAGCTGTTAGCATGCAGAAAGCTGCTATCAGTGGGACAAAACAAAGTAATGACTCCATATGCATGTGGCTCAAGGACCCTCCCCCATCTTCCAGGATTTCATATGCATCAATCACTTTTACATGCACTGAATGAAGAATGAATAGAGATATAAGTAGATCAAGCGCACTGCATATAAAACACAGTCTTGATTATGTTGTTTACCGACATGAAGCGCAGTAGCCTTGAGCGCGTGTTGGTGCTGTTTATAAATGCGGAGCAGTGGTGGGCTGCTCAACAGCGACAGCAGTCCAACATAATGGTCTGAAGTGCTAGGTGATTTATTGAGAACTGTGGGATGTGTTCAGCCTTCTCCTGTACTTCCAAACTTGCTTTTCCAATCTCCATCTCATTATCACTGTACCCAGCGCTCAATCAACAACTCAGTACGTCTCCACTGCAATAAATTCACTTGAGAGAGTCAGTCTGACTTGGCTGAGCATTTGGCTCAGTCCTGCGCTTAATAAATCTCTAATTTATTGCACATGGCCACATCAGCTTTGTCTGAAAGGCTGAATGTGAAGGCCAATGATGCACATGAACTTTACATGTATGTGTGTATGTTTGCACTGGTGTATTTTCTGTCTGCAAGAGAGAGAGAGAGACGTTATGCGAGCCATCTTGCATACCTAGATGCAAACTGTGTGTATCATTACTAAGAAGCGCAGCTACTAAAACACATCCCTCTGGCCAGGAAATATCACAATCTGTCACAGTAGAAAGATGATGCTGTTGACCCACAGCATGTATTAAATCTATTGCGGTGAGGTCATGTCTCATTTTCAAATCTGTATCTGTCCAACCCCGATGGTGTCATTTATCTTTCCACCCAAGAAAGGAAAACAACAAATTTTATGTTGAAGTTCACCTACAATGTTCCACACACCGGTGATATTAACTGGTATCGTCTTCCTTGCTTGCACTTTTAGGAGTCCCTCTGAAGCCGAGGAAAGAGCTGGTGTTTGTGGAGCAGCCGTCAGGTCAGCTGGAGATTCGCTGGTCCTCCAAGTTTAACATTTCTGTCGAGCCTGTCCTCTATGTGGTGCAGCGTCGTTGGAATTATGGCATCCACCCCAGTGAGGATGATGCCACCGATTGGGAGACTGTGGCGCAGGTAGGAATCTGCACACCATACTTGCAAAATACTGAACCATGTAACTGAGAAGAAAATTTTTTCATCACATATTGTTATATGAGGGATTCTTTTTATCAGACATTTTGGATTTGTATCACTAAGAAATGTCAGCTTCACATGTCCCAGCGTGCCACATGCTACAGCTGTGAAAGTGCTGCACTGTGCTGACAGACGGTTGCACGTGGTTGCGCATTCCTCACAGTCACAGTGTCTTTGAAAGTTTGGCAAAGAGAAACACACAGATGACTGATGTGGCAGCAAACTCACATAGGGCTCTGACCCTGTGCGAACCCTGACCCCTGTGGTTTGCTCCCCCCCATCTGTCCCTCAGACTGCAGAGGAGCGCGTCCAACTGGCCGACATCAGAGCCAGCAGATGGTACCAGTTCAGAGTTGCTGCAGTCAACGTCCACGGGACCCGTGGCTTCACCGCGCCCAGCAAACATTTCCGCTCCTCGAGAGGTCTGTGTGTGTGTGTATCTACTTACTTGTGTGGCCTTGCTTTGTGACTAAGTTCCTGTTTGACACCCACTGCCCTCCATTTGTTATGGTTTAGACCTTGGAACAGGTGGAGCCTTTGGGAAAGAGTTTCAAGACTTGATTTGACAACTTATACAAAGCAAGTGTATGTGTTGAATATTCTGTCTTTGAAAAATTCAGTTTTTATTCACCTGCACTTTGCACCTTGCATTTCTTCAGTCTTTTTTGGACCTTTTTGTGTGATCCACTGCTAAGATATTCAACCATATAGCAGCAAGCCAAGCATAGCCAAACAAACATTTATCACTTTTAACTGATGTCATTTACTCTGCTTAGATGTGTTTATTTAAAACTGTATTCAGGTATACAACTTTTGAATTATTTCTTTTACCTTGTTAACCTGAATTGTAAATTTATGTTTCCCCTCCACGGTTTCCACACATTTCCCAGTGAGCTAAGGGGAAAGGCTAATTCCGATACCAAGCAGAATGCAAGTAATGAGTAGGGACTGGGTGCGCAGAACATTTCTTTTCTGTGTTGCAACCAGATCTTCAATTATGTCTTCAAAGGAGGGGTTTCCCCCTCTTTACAGTCATATAAAATGTAATATGTCTGAATTAGTCAGGATATTGCAGGTTTCAAATGAATGCAAGTGTTGTCTTGTTTCCAGATGGAGTGACGTAACCAGCCGATTCAGATCTTTGCCACAGATTAGTGCACAAGCTCTGATGGCATCTTGCATTGCTGCTCGACTCCTCTGCCCTGCACTTTTAAAGTTGAATTACACAAAATTGCAGTGTTGTGCTGCAGATGGCTTTTGTGAAAGCAATGGTGTTGTGCAGGGATTACAGGTTTGTGAATATAGTACTCTGTCTAGATTATATCTGATCCAGATCAGATACTGTGTGTTTATTTGACATGTAGAGGCAAAGCCATGTGCCCTCCAGTTCAGCCTTACCCAGCCCTGAATTCAGTGTCTGTAAATTTCTACTGTAAAATAGTGTCTGCATTGTGTAGATCACTTTTCCACCTGTGTAATGCGCATGGCACATCAACACGTGTTACCCACCTTATGTTATTTATTCATCAACATATATATGAAGTTGTTTAGTAGTGGAACACTGGCAGATTTCCTAAGTACTTCCCATGTTCTGCCAAACACTAAAAACTTGTGCCAAATACAAAAAAGTATTAGTGTGTTTGGTGGTGTGTGTGTTTTGACCTAGTCTGTCAATCCTTCGTCATACATTTAGTCCCCAGAGCGTTCTGGATGGCTGTCAGACAGAGCCAGACACCAGGTGGGAAAAGGATTCTGCTGCAGGGATGGAAACCAATCTCCAATCAGGCCAATCAGTGCCAGAACGTTGATAGATTGATGGGAGCTGTCATGGATTTGATGAACTCCTGGCCATTCTGTCATTCAATTGTTATTTATATAGTATGGCCATATCATCTGATTGCAGTTTTGCACAACTATACTTTGTAAGAACTGACTGCTTATTTATCTTGCACAGCCAACATCAGCTGGTATGTAGAACTGATGGGTCCAATTGTGTTTCTGGACTGGGTTAAATGTGTTTCAGGTGGAGATAGGGCAGGGGAGAGGAGAGCCAACAGGGCTGTGGCGTGAATCATTTTCTCATTACAGGGCTATTCCCTATGGTCTGGGGTCTGGCATGTGGTCCTGTCTTTCCTCCTGCACCAGGCTGACATCAGCAGCCGGCAGCAGGCTGGGTCACAACACATACAGATGGGTTCAGAACCAGCTTTTCTCTGGACACACATGCACATTAGTTTGAGTACAGGAATGCTGAGTTTGGAGCCAGCAACTGAGCAACATGTGTTTGTTAACCCCTGACCTGCGCTCTTGGTGCTGCCAAACGCCGTCATAGACGTGACATGACGCCTGTCATAATATCTCACGGCAGACTGTCAATGGAGGACAAATTACTTTACATGGTGTCATACTGGTCCCCCTCCTCAAGTGGTGAAAGGTGTCTTGGTCTGTAATACATTCAACCTGAAATTGTATTTGTTAGGTAAACTGCCCTGGCCCAAGATTTTATCACATACAAGTACCATAGGCCCACTCTGTCTTCCTCTCTAAATGTCTACAGAGGTACTCAAATTTGTCACTGCTGACAGTGTTGTTTCTTGTTGTTGCTATGTCTTCAGACCCTGCCGCCCCTCCCAGCCCAAGCAGTCTGCGTGTGACCAATGTGACGCTGGGAGACGAAGGCCTGGTGACAGCTCGTCTCAACTGGACCCTGCCAGAGGAGCCCGATATCCCCATACATCACTACAAAGTGTTCTGGAGCTGGACGGTGCCCACCAAGTCGATGGTGCCATCCAAGAAGAAAAGGAGAAAGACCACCAACGGGGTAATCTTCTCACCCTGTCTTAGTGATGTGTTCTTTCTCTTCCTTTCCTTTTTCCTCCCTCTAAGACTATGGGGTCCCGTCCAGGATTATCTCAGCATCTTCTTCTCTGGCCTCCACACAGCACTGTTAATATCCATGTAGGCCTGCAGTGGAAAAGAGGATAAACATAGAATAGGAATTGCATTTATTTATATATACTTGCAAGGCTATCAATCACACACACAGATTGATACAATGTGTTCTTCATTGTTTTATTCCTTCTACTGAAAGAACCCTTAGATGCACTGTTAAGCGTTGAAAGAAAACACATTAAGCGTGATAAATAGCCCTATTTATAGTTATAAATCGTCAATCAATGATTTCAAGGTCTTATGTTTCTTAAATAACTCAATTTGTGTAGTTTTTTGCTGTTGGTGTTATGGGTTTTTGGTTTTCGATTGTGTAATTCAGCTTTTTCTGAAGTGGGTTTATTTATTTAATTTGTCTAATTTTTAACATAGATATCAGTGGCTTCAAAGTCAAGTGGTTATGTAACTATACTCACAATTCCTATCCTATTATCTTTTGCAATAACACATAAAGAAGCCTCTTGTATAAGAGGCGCAATGTCTTCCAGTATCTTCAACCAAGTCCATTTGTCCTTGATTTTAACCTTCCTTAGACAGATATGACCTAGATGACTGAGAATCTTCAGACATGAAGTGTGTTTAAACTCAGGGGAGACTCAGTAAAACAGGACAGAACAGCTAAAGGCATCCAAGAAACATTGTCTAATGATGACATGAATATCATGTTTAAAAGAAAATACCATTGGTTCTTACTGTTTATGCCTTGGAACAGCTTAGTTGGCATACTCAAACATTCTCTGCTATTTGGTTCAGCCAGAAAGAAGAGTATTCATGACCCTTTGTCTGAGCTCTCACAAAGACAAAGCCCCCCACTTACAAGCACAAAGAAAGGATAAATAGAATTTGGTTATAAAAGCTTAAACAAACAGGCAAGCTAAGCGCTTACAAAGTTAGACTTCTTGGCATTGACATCTCAAAAAGCCACAGAATAATATTTTGATAGTATTACAAATTAGTTTTTTTGCTCCTACATAAAAATTACTCAATTACATACAAGCTTTTGGACTGTCACAGAACGAAGCAATGGGTCCATAAGCACATACAAATTTAATTGAACTTGTAAAAAAATCATATGACTTGATCACTGACCGTCCTCATAAACTACATACTTTTATACACATAACTGAATCAGTTTTCTACTTAAAGGTTTTGTGAGCCATTTGCACAATATATCTAGTAACGTGTGACCTGATAACACATACCTGTGTCTCAGTAGCTGTGGAGCATTTCATTAGAGACTGGAGCAGAAAGACAGATTGTCTAGACAGTCCACACACACCTCTATAGAGTCTTCTCCTGAATTAGTTTATGAAATGCATAGCAGATGTGGCACGGAGGCGATTGAGGTGGGAGACACCAGACACCTATTGACACATGTACTACTGGTTTCCACTTTGGCACCTCGGGGCTTTGAAAGCAGCCTGCTGGTAGAGGAATGTCAAAACACGCACAGTCAATAACAAGAACTCATCAAGCTCACGCTGATGGTGGAATGCTGCAAGTCAAACACAGTGAGGAAGCCCTGGGAGGCTCTGATAACATGGCTCCCTCACATGGCCCTGAAGGCTATCTCCTCGCCATGATACCTTCCCCAGCTCCACATGTGTTTTTAATAAGCAGGGCTTTCCCACAGTCCCGGGTTGGCCCAGGCTGAGCTCAGCTGGAACTATGACTGGGACAATGACAGGGCTTTGAAACAAGTCCCAAGTCGAGCGCGGTAACATACAAAATGCCAACATGCAAGTGTTCTGTTGTCACAGGCTCAGAGCTGGGTGGATCTGGAGGGACTGCAACAAAACTGCAGTTACACTGTGGAGCTGCAGGCCGTCACGTACTGGGGACAGGTGCGTCTGAAGAGCTCCAAGGCTTCTCTCCACTTCAGCACCGCCCAGAATAATGAGTCAGGTAAACATCGGTGCAAATTTTCTGTTGGTCATTCAACAGTCAGACTTGTAATGTTTTTTTTCCACTAGTGATGGCAGTGTTCATTGTTCAGTCCATTATTGTCCAGATTGAAATGTCTCAACTACAATTGCCATGAACTTTTTATATATATATATATATATATATAATCAAATCAAACGAAAACTTGGATGGACTGGTTTTTTGATTGCAAATCCATATGGCGTTGGCTGAAACAACCTGGCAGAATCCAATTTGTCTTTTTGTTTGTTTGTTTTCCTTGAGAGTTGAATTTTTCTAAATTGCTGAGAGTCTTCAGGCAAACAATCACGAGAATTGCAAAAAGAAGGGTACGCTGAGAACACATCTGCATTCATTCGGAGCTCCTGTGTTTTTAGGAAGACAGACTCAAGCCTCGGTGCTATGAGCGTGTACTTTTTAAGCATGTGTGGCTCTGGAGGGAATTGAACCTCTAACCTTGGCAGTGTTAGCACTGTGTGTACCAATCATGTTACACCACATCCATGCATAAAGAACGTGTTGTAACTGCTGTCATCTTACAAAGAAATAATTGTGTGTTTCTGTTACCATGCTGGAGAGTTTGCCACAACACACTGACTGTTTTAGCTACAGGAGCAAACATTTCTCCTTTCTCTTCCCAGTAAAATCAGTACTCAAGTCAAAGAAGGAGGAGATATCCCCTCTTGGTTCGACCATGGCCAAACGCCCCTCTGGCCCTCTAGAGGTCGGCACACCCTTCTACCAGGATGGCCAGCTGCAGGTCCGTGTCTACTGGAAGAACCGGGGAGGTATGCACTCTACTGTATTGATTTATAGCTTGGTTAGAATTTAATTAGAACCCCATTATGCCCATCAATCACAATGACTCATGTGCACCATAAGAAAGTGTTGACTTATTCTCAGTTACTCAAACAAGGGAAGATAATTTTTTATAAATGTGGTATCAGATGGTGTAAATAAAATAAATGAAACAATATGTCTTCGCAGATTGGTATAAACCTTCACATGGACTGGTAGACCCGAGCCACCGTTTAGTAAAGAACAATAAACACGCAGTACTCAGCCGTGCGATGTGATTTATTGACAGCTGTATTTAATAGATCCTCACCCTCGCACTAGCATTGAAGCGGCCCATTTTGTTTTACAAGCCCTGATGTCATAGGGAACAGAAACAGCCGTGGGTTGCAGCACTGCAAGGGGTTAAAGCCTATAGGAATGCCTGTCCCTGCAGCGTCCATTCCCCATCCCTTCTGTTAATACTAGAGTGGAAATATGGAAACCTTGAAAGCCATGCTCTCAGGGTAACCTGTCAAGTCCCATTCACTGGTCTATGTTATGTTACTAATATATGTCATCGCCTAAGCCAAACTCCACATCTTTGAGTCAAGAATGCAAACCCTGGCTGAAGGAGAGGCCTGGTGAGACACCAACTGCTGAATCAGAGTGAGAGAGAGAGAGAAGGGGAAGATAGAGTTGGCCCAGAGCTGTTAGCGAGGTTGGCCTGGACTCAGAGAGCTGAGTGATGCTGTCGGGGATCAAGCATGGCTAGGGAATCACAGTGTAGCAGAGCAGAGTTAATCCTGGTCCAGCTTCTTTTTCTGTCTCTTGTTTGCAGTGCTGGTCTGCAGTGTGTTTGCCACTGCCACTCATTAGTCTGAGGGATGACCCTGGCTTTGACTCTGACAACCTGGGTTCCACTACTGTAAACATACAGACATACAGATGGCCTGGAGAGTTGGAGTCTCTGGACATCTGGTTTGTGTGAAAGAGGAAAGGGACAGGTTAACTGAACCGTGGTTTAATTCTAACTCATTGTCTGTGTGATCCTAAGCAGCCTGGCCTCTGGGTTGTGTCCAGGAGACGATAGAGAACCTTACTATACACCAGCTCCGATAATATATCCCCATTTGCACACCCACACAATAGACAGCAGTCCGGCAGTGGCGGCACATCTGAGGCTTGCTTCCAGTCATGATTTATCGAACACTGCTGAGGTTCTGTTCTCCACCTGATTTCCATGTCCCATTTCTTGTTTTACATACCACTTCCCCTCTCCATCAGACCCGGCTAAGCATATCTTGTTTATTTTTTCCCGATTTCCCGGTTCCTTGTAATTCCTCTCTTCTGCTTCCAAAGAGCTCAGGGGCCCAAGTGCCAGATCTGTGTCTAAGCCTTCAAAGGACCACTTTTATCTCCTCACCACAACCCAGGCCCCCGCCGAGGGGTGAACATAGCATAACTCAATTATTAATCGGAGAACTATTTCACATATCCATACGACACCATTGAATGAATAATAAATATAAGATGAGGGCAAATAAACACTGCTGATGAGCTCAGGAGGAGCTACTGTACTGTTAATGAAGCGAATGTTGCTGCTGGACTCCGCAGCTGACAGGGCTGGTGTTTCCCCGGCGTAACCAAGGCTGCTACTCCACTGATGAGAATGCAGATCCTTAAAGTTGAAACAGAAAGGTGTGGGTTGGGAATTGAGTCCAACAGCGAAGAAACAGAAAGGTCTAGGAATCATTCCAGCCTGTCAGATTGTCTCTTGATATCTGATTAATGTTCTGTGGGGGCAACAAAACTAGATCTACTGAACTGGACTAAGTCGCAGTTTTAAGATATCTCACATTACTTCATACGATACCACACTACATTGCAGAGTTTGAGAGGCAGATGTGTTATTCTTCTTACTACATTTATTTGACCACTTTATTCATTTGATGCTTGTGTCTGATACATGCACATACGTTGAGAGCAGTTTGGAGTTCAGTGTCTTGCTAAAGGACACTTTAACATGTGGAAGAGAAGCTCAGGGATTGAACCACCAACCTTGCAATTAATTGCTGACTCGCTGTTTCAAATGAGATACAGCCACGTGTTACTAGTAACTTTGCGGATTAACATTTTGCATACAACACCTATGATGTTCTTATAAATACAGCTATTATTCATTCATAGTTCATAATTTACTATTGGTTAGTTTCATCTAGCCAACAGTATATTAAGTATATAAAAAGTTTTATAAAATCTCATCCTCCCTTTGCTTCAGACCCCACCGTAAGTCGTTACCATGTCCAGTGGATGCCTGAGTTCTGCAGCCACAACGAGACCCGAGGACCAGAGAAATTAGTCACGCAGGTCAGTCCCCACCATTTCACATACCTTTTAACTGACGGTCCAATGACAGACACAGTGCAGCAGTGCACAGAGCTATGGCTTGATCCACAGCTTTGTGCTATGCAAAGCACATGCCTAACCTTTTGAAAGGACAGCTCCGCTAAAGAAAACAACTCCACCGAGTGAGCCCGGAGCCCTGTTGCGTTGGATTTGCACTGGGCAAATCACGGGCTGTTGTTTTGAATATTATGAGTCAGTCGTGTGGTCAGGCATGTGGTGTGTTGGGCAATAAAACGCATTTACTTAAACAATGTTTCCCGGAATGGGGGATCATTCACCTCCAACTGCCCCAGCCACGCTTTTGCTTGGGGCTTTGTTTTAGGACGCAGAAGGGTCTGTATAGGGGTTTGGTAGAGCCTGGGTGTGGGGGGTTAACTTTTGGGGCTCAGGCTGATACAGGATGGCAGAGTCCTGGCAATCAACGCATTCTTTTGGGAACAGTGCTCTGGTTGCTAGGAAGTATACATTCATTTCTATAGATCGCTGGGAAGGATTCCAGGCTTGTGCTTTTATGTGAGCACAGCGCCTCATTCACTTTTAATCAAAGCCGTTTCATATCAGAGAGAATATACGCACACCCTCTCTCAAGGGACTGCCTGAAAATGTAGAACCTCTTTATCACAACTGCAAGCTCTAAATCCACTAGTCAGCTGTATTTTTGGTTTGTTTCCTCAAAAAGTGATGAGAAAGGCATTTTTTGTTAAGATCAATACCTGATTAAAGTTAGAAATGAGTGTAAAGTCTAAGACTGCTGCACAGAATTCATAACATTTTTCAGACCATTCTCTTTTCAAATTAGACATGAATTCACTTCAGTTGCTTAATTAAGTTCTTGTTGTGTTCCTGCTACATGTGGAAGTTATAAAAAAAATCATTTATATTGTAAGTTGAATAGAAGAATGGTGATCTAACCCCTACCATGTGAGTGTTCAAAGTGGTCCTGTAATGTGGGGCATGTTCCTGAGGCCTGAGTGGGAATGTGATCTGCTCTGGTGCTGTGTATTTAATTATCTCTGAAGCTCCATGGGACCTGACCTGGGTGACATGTCAAAGTCATCAGGGCTGAATAATGTGTTTCTTGGCTCAGGAGAACTACATCAACCTCCCGGGCCTGCTGTTCTCCTGCAAGTACAAAGTCACCGTTCACATGCTGAAGTCCAAGAGACGCTCCAAGGACGAGAGCACCACCTTCCTCACACCATCCTGTGCTACCATCCGGAGCAAGACTCACAAACACATCCCCTGCCCAGCGGAGGGAGGTGAGTAGTCAGCGGTTTGACATGTAAAGGGCATTTTAAAAATCGATCTATATTAACGCAGACACAGAAATTGGAACACTGTGTTAGCAGCATATTATAATCATGATAAGGGATAAAATCTATGCACTCTCACATTTCTGGAAATACATCTGTATTAGTTACATCTGTATGGTAAATATGGAGCTACTGCTAGCAGCCGGTTAGCTTAGCTTAGCACAAAGACTGGAAACAGCTAACCTGGGTCTGTCCAAAAGTAACAAAATCCACATTCCAGCAGCTCTAAAGCTCACCAGTTTACACGTTATATCTTGTTTATCGTCCTGTTGTCACTGTGAGGTTGCCTGGCAAATAGCGGAGACTCCAGAAGTCATTGTGCCCAGCTTAGATATACTCCATCATTTTTATACTTGATGTTTTGTACAAATTAACTAAACAAGAATGTAAGAAGTGATATTTGTGAGATGCTTGGCATGGCTGTTGGATTTTGTTTCCTTTTGGACAGAGCCAGGCTACCTGTTCCCCCCATTTGTGCTAAGCTAAGCTAAGCCTGCTCTAGCTACATCGTAAGCATACCGATGTGTGAGTGACATCAATCTTGTTATCTAACTCTCGTCAAGTAAGCGATTAAGTGTATGTTCCTTTAATATCAACGGCCTGGCTGAGCCCACCTGTCTCCTAACAGCTCCAGGGCTTCCAAAGGTGCTGGCTAAGCCAGAGAACCTCACGGCCTCTTTTTCCATCGTTGAGGGAAACATCACCGGCAACTTCCTGTGGCGTGTATCCAGGGTGGCTCCTCATCAGCGAATCACAGGCTTCCAGGTCACCTGGGCTGAGATCACCACTGAAAGCCGGCAAAACAGCCTGCCTAACAGCATCATCTCCCAGTCACAGATCCTGCCTCCCGTAAGCCTGTTTTTGTTAAAATGTTTTTCTATTACAACTCCCGTAGTAGCCATAGAGTATAGTCTATCAAATGCTTCAGATTTAATGTTTCCATATACCACAGGGACCGTGCTCTGTCATATATGTGTGTATATATATATATATAGTCATTAAATTGTCCCTTGCAGTGGGAAAGTATGTTCAATCATTTCATTTCACAGCATCTGTCCAAGGTGAGGGTGATTTGAGGATAACACTGTTTTGGCCTCTTTGCATGAATCTTGTGATAAGCGGTTGTGTGCAGACAGACACAGGGATAGATCTGAGGAAGTGTTGTGTCCTGCTGGAAGTTCTCCTCCTCTACCTTTTCATCTGCCTTCACGTCTTCCTCTTTTATCCTCCAGAGAGCTCTGAAAAAGCCGCTCTTTGACATAATCTGCTCCATCAACAACACGTTCTGCCTATCTGCACCTCCCAGCCTCTGGAACTCGTCTATAAATAAAACCACCCACCGCACACTTATCAAGCTGGCAGCAAAAAACGAGAGACAGCAAGCCTTATGAAAACAAAGTCTTTGTTTTTGTCTGTGTCTTGTGCAAAGACAGCCACCAAGCTGATACTTCCCGGTTTTACAGCCTATTCAAATTCGAGACCTGTCAAAGTCAAAGGCAATGTTCTGTTGTATTTCAACTGATTTCATGTCCTCTGCTGCTCTCTTCCCTCAGGACCATAACTTGCTTGTGGTGTCCAACCTGCGGGCATCCACCTACTACAGACTGGAAGTGCAGGTCATAACAACTGCTGGAGAAGGTCCTGCTACTGTCAAGACCTTCCAGACCCCGAACATATTACCAGTCATTCAACACCGTAAGTACTAAGTCGCTGTCAGCTGTTGCTATGCAATGACAGCCAGAGGAGTGTGTACCTTTTTATTAGCTAATTTTAATTATGTGTTGGATATGTTTGATATGTTAGTATCGTTGGTGCTGCATCGTGTCCACTAATGTGATATTGTTTTTGACTAAGTTTTGTTCGGTGGCTGTTACTGATCACTGCTAACAGCATACTGCATAGGTAAAAGCAATAGTGTGACATTTTAGTTCATTTGTTTATTTGTTTTCTTGCGAGAGTTAGAAGATCGATACCACTCTCACGTCTGTGCAATAAATATTAGGCTCCAGCCAGCATCGGGTTAGTTCAGCATAAAGACTGGAAACAGCTTGCATGCCTCTGTCTAACAGTAACAAAATCTACCTTCCTGCATCCCTAAAGTTCACTGACTAACACGTTGTTCAGAGCCAAGAAATAGTGCGGCACGTAACTCCCCATAAAACGGTAGATGCCATTTTTACTCTTCAGTTTTAAACAAACAAGAAGAACAAGAACATGTTGATTAGTGAGCTGATTCACCAGAAAGTTACAATTCATACAGGGATGATCAGTATATATTTTAATATCAACAGAGGGAATTACAGAAGTCCCCCTCAGCTCTACAGAGTGTGTTGGCATCTTTCAGTTCACTGTTTTGGTTTTTGGGCCCTCTCTCACTGCTCTCATTAGCATTGTTCAGACGCAGCAGGCAGCTGCCCAGCACCAAACAGCCAGCTTGTAAACATAGTTTAGCATTTAGCAGCTAAAGAATCAGATATTTCCCTCATGAACTGGTTGGGAGCAAAACAGAGACAAAATGAGAGTGGATATTGACCATACATTCATCAATTTGCTAAAACCACTCAAAGTTCGTAGGGAATCATATTTTGTTTCTGCTTGTTTCCGCTGCCCCCATGTTGCCAAAATCAGCAGTTTAAAGAGAAAAAAGATGCTGTGCTTCCGCCACATTACTTTGTGTTAGGCAGCATAATTTTTAAGCAAAAGACACTTAACACTGGGTGTTTAGCTCAGCAAAAGGAGAGGATGTAAAAAGTATTAATGGTCTAGATAACAGGTTAGACACGGTTGTGTATCAGCAAGAAAGGCTAGCAAAACAAGCACATTTTTATTGTATGAAAAAACAGTAGATCATTACTACCCTAAGCCCTGAATCTCTGAAGTGACATCTGACAGATCTCTGATAATAATGTGTGTCTTCTAGGACCCAGACTCCGGCAGCACCACTCTCACCACCAGAAGCCAACAGTAGAGAGACACTGAGCTGCAAGTCGAGGCAAACCCAATAGGGAGAAGTACCAGTGCTCTCTGCTCCTGTCTGTCAGGGAAGGAATGTGTGGAACCAAACAGAACCACAGCGCACCAGACCATGAACTGACCCCCTTGCTCGTGAAATATGGGTCCATCTTCTCCAGGCTCCACAACACTTCAGCTATTCCTTCTTAACCCCTCTCTCTTGACTGATACATGTCACCAGACGGGTTGGTCTGTACAGTGAACATACATATTCAGGAGGTTTTGAAATTCTAGGTAAAAGTAAGTAAGTAAGTAAAATTGTTGTCAACCAGCTGCTATTCTACGCAGCAAACAGGATATTAACAAAATTTCAATTGTGTGGATCAATGACAAAGAATTAGTTCATGGTATAGAGAAAAAGAAAATATTTTGGCAACTTGACTGAAGATGGTTGATCATGGATCGTGATGCCAGAACTGTAAAACAATTCATGAAGAATGAAAAGTAGAAATTCATCTATTTATTTTGTGTTACCCATTAAAGAGGCGCTTAGGCATACAGTCAGTACTGATGGATAATGTAACTAAAGTCAATGTTGTTAACCGAGAATATTTCACATAGTATGTTGCATGTAGTACATTTGATTTTTGAACTGTAAATTAATTACTTGCTTCAAATTGAAAGCTTGTAATGGTTTTGCATGACAACCGTTAGCATTCTGTTGGCATGAAATAATGTCTGTGTTACCTCTTTTCAGTATGTTAGCAATATTTCATTAACAGATTAACAAAGAATTATATTGGGAGTAATATGTAATGTTTATTAATGAAATTATAACTTGTGTGGAAATGATGAATTGTACATGTTCTTGGCTGTAGAAATATTTGTCGTGGAACAGTCAGTGAATGTCTATATTTATTTATGTGTGTATTACAAAGTTTGGTTTGGATGTGTGTGAATGTGTATGTTTTGCGTGTTCTAGTCTCAAGTTTTTGATCCGGCAAAAAAAATCTTGTAAAGACATTTTGTAAAAATGGAATTGTAAATACAGTCTTATGTTACATGTTATTTTTCCATGGTAGAAACTGTACAAAATGCTAAGTAATAAAATAATCCTCAACCCGTTCCCTTTGCTGTTTGTTTAATCGAAGCGGCTGTGAGAGGTAAATAGACATGCTTCTCTTCCCAGTATCCAACTATTTGGCAGTTAATGTTGCTTATTTTGGCTGTAAAACCCATCATGGCAGACTCTGTGTACAGCATATTCACTAATCGGTCCAGGAGCCTGAGACATGCGCTATGCACGTCCAAATAAACAGGTCATCTAGCTCAACAGCCCGAGCGAATTTACCATTGCTGAGGTCGGGCACCCCTCAACATAATGCTCTGCTTCTCAGAGCACTTGTGTATTTGAAAAGTATTAAATCCCTCCTCTGCTCAGCTGCCTTTCACCCTCGTAAAAGGAAAAGTGGAAATGTTTACAAAAAAATAAAGCTAAGAGTGACCCTGTGAGATGTAAGCCTAAATGTGTGGATTGCATGATTTTTTTTGTTTAAAACAGCATCTCAGCCTTTTTTAGCACGCATACAATAATGCTGAAAGGAGTGCACGCAGACTAGTGTCTAGTGTTTATACCTTTTATATATTTTATCATGCAGTGAAAGATGCATACATTACATTCTTAATAGTGTCAGTGAGATAGAGGCTTATTTACACCAGAGGTGCATGTGGTTGTTTTCATTACATTTACATTCAGCTTACAGCCGCTTTTGACCAGAGTGACTTAGAAGTGTGTTCAGGAACAAGATCTGTTGTTAAAAACTTTCTTGCACTGCACTAATAGTATTCTCTTCAATTGATGGTTCATTCGTCCATTTTTGGACATCAAAGGACACAGACTTTCAAGTTTTTGTAATATATATATATATATATATATATATATATATGTTCCTGGTCCTGTTGCCTTTCCTCTGTTTTTGGGCCATAGTCTTGTTTCAGACTGCAATTCTAATTTGCCTTACCTTTGATGCACAAAATGAGTTTCCCCAAATAGACACATATTATTCCAGTGTGCCACTAGCAAAGGCATGGTTTTCTGTTCTGCTCCTGGAGGTTAATCAGTGTCAAGTCAGTATTGCAAATAAATTAAAAATTTGAAATCATGCACTGTATTTTTTTGTTTCTGTATGAAACGGATGCAGTGTTTGCATATTTATGCGTGTGTGTGTGTGCGTGCTTGTTTTTATAAGTGGACGTTGCTGTCCAGATGTTTGAATTTGAAGTCTGTTCTCAAATAATTCTGAGCACTTGTTTTCACACACTCTTCAGTGAGTCAAACCTTCGCCACTCACTTCTCAGGGATGTTGTTTATGTACAGTTCTATTATGTCACAGGAGATTAGTTCCTCTTGGTCTGTGCGCCCTAATCCCTCTCTCTTTTCTAGGAGCGGGGCCAGTGTTTAGCCAAGGCTCCTTTCTATGCGAGCCAGCCCAGCCCCTCTCTCTTTCAGACTGTCACAGTCATTCTCTACACACACCAAATACCATGGCCCTCAAGTGTGAAAACCTCGAAACAAAAGGGCCTCTAGCATCTTTTGAGGCATGTTGCAAGACGTCCAAGTCTCCGAGGACACAAAAGAAAGGGAAAAAATGCAACAACTAAATAATAGGCCAGTCGTCAGTACAAAAGCTTTGTCTCTGATGGTACAAGGCCAGTGAGGGCTTATTCACTTTGCATGACATTACATCCCTATTGTGAAACGCAGGCAGGGGATATTGCTTTCAAATTGAAACACATACTTCTGAAAACAATATTATTCATTTGGCTCTTTGAATAAGTGAAGTCAGTTAAATATTTACAGGTCTTCTGGTTGACATTAGCCCTCATCTTATTAGAATTGAGAATAACAGTGAGTCCATTCAGAGGAGCGCAACAAAGATAGGCTGTTTCTCCCACACATTTCCACTGACTGACCCCTTAGCACCCGTTCTGCAGATTAACATTGCAATGAGTCGTGCATCACTATTTATCAAATTTAAACCACTTTTATGAGTCATCATACAATAGTTGACAGGGCCACTGTAACATTACTCCTTAAAAGATGGGTGGAATTTAAGTTTTGATGATAGGTACGATCCGAGCTTGACTTTGAAGAATGAGGCAAAAAATAAAATTAATGGACTTTACTTTGCCTTTTCAGATGACACTGATGGTAACCTTAATGATTTGAAAGCAAATTTTACTCTCATGTGAGTTTCAGGTCAGTGAGATCATCGAGCAGAGCCAGGCATTCGCTCTAGATTACTACCACATGCACTACATCCATTTGCGCTGGTACTCCTTCAATATGATGAGATGGAATATAGTGTCTGTGAGATTGATGAAAAATAACCAGTGTTTCCCCCCCTCCATTAGGAAGGCAATGTTGCTTTAATGCTGTGGTATGGTGAGAAATCTGACCTTGCCCTGGGCAGTGGGCATGTTTCTGCTTAGGCTCGGGTGAGTGGGACCAGGCAGGGGACACATGAAAGGATTTCTCTGTCAGGCTGCAAAGATGTTCAGTCTAAAGTCTAATGAAGACCAGAACACATGGACAGACCTGAGTACATGCATGTCTCACATTATACAAGCACATTGAGCTACAACACTGTTGACAAGCTTGATATTCTTCTCCTGTTCTTTAAAGGTTGACAAAGTGAAAACCTTGATAAGTGTGTGTGCTGAGATTAAAAAGCTACCAGGACACTGAAGTAAACATGCCACATCCAAAGACAGGCTGATATTGTGTTTGTTTTCTCTGTCTTTCATTTTAGCAACTATTTCCTTTGCCTGAGTGGCTCCACAGGGAACTTGATTTCTAGAGTCTGTGCCTGGAAAAGCTTTCTTTCATGAATATTTTGGAAGAAACTGAAGATGTGCCATCTTGGGTTGTACAAGTCAGCAGCTGAGCTGCTGTAATAATACCACAAAAAAATTCTTTCATATAAACAAAGTTACCAGCTTATAAGGTACACCTGTGCAATCAAATGCAATCCAATCCAATAGATCTCCAATAACTCCAGTCTCATAATGTTCATTGTAGATGACACTGTGTCAGAGAGCAGTTGATTCAGCTATTTTGTGGCAGCTGTGGTGGAGACATATTGGGCTATTATAGAGAGATGTGTTGTGGGAGGCAAAATATTAAATCATCTCTCAGTATAATCAATGGTGGAAGATGTACTGCTATCAACACAATGTAAAAATCCTCTCTTACAAGTAAAAGCCATGCATTCAAATTTCTACTTAGGTAAAAGTGCAGAATCAGTGTAATCAGCAGAATGTAATTAAGTAATAAAGTACTAATAAGGTAAAATGAATCTCATAGTGTTATTTATTATGTATTATTTCATTATTAGTATTGTGGCTAATTATTACATTATATATTATTTATATCATTAATATTGGAGCTCATTTTAATTTCTTATTGCAAGGTCTTTTGATCTATAATAATGCTTCATACTGTAGTTTGTAATCTGATCAAATGTTTTGCATTTAAACTTTAAAAGTAACAGTTTTATAAAATTAAAATACAATTAAAAGAAAAATAGATAATTAAAAATCAACTAAAATCAGGAAAGGCTCTTCTATAACAGTATGTTTTAAGAAGAAGCTTAAAAGAGTTCACTGACTCAGCTGCCCTGATTTCCTCTGGCAGGCTTTTCTGGAGCCTCGGGGCCCTGACAGCAAACGCTCTGTCCCCTTTAGTTTTCAGTCGAGACTCTGGAACAGACAAATGACCTCTACCTGAGGATCTCTAGGTACGTGCTGGTGCGTATGGGACAAACAACTGTACAGTGCATCTTAAATGTCCATGGAGCACTTCCTTTCCAACACTGACTCTAATGCAGTATGATAGAACAACAATGCTAACTACAGCCTCAAAAATGACCATACATTGAATTAACACCTCACTGAAATACAGTGCAATGAATATAAACATTTGAGCTTCACAAATAGAGGATTAAGCTATTGCATTGGAGTGTGCAGATTTAACCAATAAAATCATTGCTAAGTGTAATTATTGATAGGTCTTTTATTAATGTCATTACTATTGCTATCATTTCCAGTACTATTTTTCATTCTTTATTAACATCTGTACCACTACCACCATTACCATTGTTTTACATCTCTATGTGGAACTTGCATTTGGCTACTTAGTGCTCTCTCTCCCTCTCTCTCTCTCCCTGTCCCTCTTCCCATTCCTCTATTCCTCTTCTCCCAGCTGGTCGAGGCAGATGGTCGCCCACCCTGACTCAAGGTTCTGTTTGGGGTTTCTACCTATTAAGAGGGAGTTTTTCCTTGCCGTTGTGGTCAAGTGCTTGCTCATGGTGGGAATTGTTGGGTCTCTGTAAATATTACGGTCTAGACCTGCACTGTATAAAAAGTGTAATGAGATAACTTCTGTTATGAATTTAATTGAATTGATTTGCATTGTAGGAAACCATTTATCTATGACTGCCCACATCATTATTCCCACAAGTCACAAGCTAATCCTACAATTAACCTATAGTATGAAACACTTCACATACATTTTCCCATCTCCTGAATTGAAACACACTTTGGAGTTTAGGTCAAAGGTAAGTGAGAGGTCTGGTATGTTTGTGTTTACAAAGAAAATGTCTCCAGAAGAATCATTATCCAGAGCCCTCTCTCTAAACCAAACATCTTTAGGCATACAAAGTGGTGAGATCAGGAAGGAAAGCACCATCCAGCTGGGTAATAGCTGTTTATAATCCCCTCTGATTGGTGTTAATCCCCTTAATGCTCCTTCCTGAGAATAAACACATGTTGACCCAAGTGACCCGCTTCTAATTTATGAAGTTAGGAACTTTGGTATGCTATCATCTCTTCATTGTGGTCAATCCAATTTTACACAAGCATGTATTGAAGCAAAATGTGCTCTTAATGATACAATTTAGATACAATCAAGTAATAACTCAAAATACAACAGCTGACACTTTTAAATTGGAATCACTGGCTGGTTTCTTCTTTTCACAGTACAATACACCCCCCCCAGGCGTGACTAGTGGTGAGGGGCAACTTTCCTCCTTGTGTTCTTTTCTGCTGTGAAGTCAGTGTGCAGAGTCGGTCGCCGAGCCTCAGAGGCAAAGCAAAGTTCACAGGTCACCATGTACCCAGGAGGATGGACGGCAGCGCGAGGGCAGGACCAGGCTCAGGGACAAGGGGAAGGGTCAGGGGTCGAGTTCAGATGGAATCCACAGAGAGGATGTTGAAATAGATATTGTCAGGGGGGAACAGACTTTCCTCCACTTTTCCTGCTGGCCTGCCGCTAAAGACTTCACAAGGTGGGCGCCGAATCAGAGACTGTAAACACATTTCCAACTCTGAGCACTAATTCAAAGGTGTTAATAAGATGATATATCTGCCCTCCAAAGTGGCAGTTACAGTAAAAGAGGCAGTTATGACAGGCATAATTTGATGTGTAAACACTAAACGCTTCAGCGCCACCGCTTCCTCAGCATGTCGACATTAACTTGCATGACAGAAAAAGGAGGTGTGAAAAATGTGTTCCGAGGGATGTTTAGAGATTAAAATCCATGCACTTTCTTTTGCTGTTTTTGCAATAAACAAAAGATCAGATTCTTACTTGAGCTCAGTTACATATTTTAATTCAGAGACTTCTCTAAGGAAAAATCTGCTATGTCTCCATCTTGATTGTTTAAATCGTCAAACCATATGTATGTCTGTTCTCTTCATACGGAAGGACTGCTATGGCTTAACATCTGGTTCATAACCTAAATAATACATGTTAACTGTTTGTTTACATATAGAAGGGTGGCAACTGTGGAATTATTATGTAAAGACACTGGGGATATTTTTCAAAATTTCTGTTAAATCCATTTGTTGTCCTGAGAAAATCAAAGTGAGGCATGAGCTGTAAAGGGAGCATGAAATTGATTAAACTGTAAAAGAGCAACTTATGTGTGCAATCATTGGCACCCCCCCCCCCCCCCCCCCCCCGAAAACATGGCACAACAATTGACTCCCCAAATAAATTAGCACCAGGATAATATGATTTTTTTATTTTTTTTTATTTGTATGAAGACATTGATCTAAATTCATTCAAAACAAAGCCAGCACATGGTTTAGCAAATTGCAGTGTTTATATAATGATTATGCAGTATTGCGTCCTGCCTCTCGCTCTGTGTGTGTGTGTGTGTGCTCCAAGGCTAAGAGCTCATTTCCACCCTTGATGATCACAGGCACCATTGATTGTAATGCTGACGAGCAGGCTAGTTCTGCCCGTGGCGTACAAAGGAATCTGGACATATTTAAAGCACTAACTTTCATGTTTTTTTTAATGCTAGTATGAAGCTGAATGCTGATGTTGTGGGGCAGCTGGCTCTCATTAAAATAACATGATGTCAAACAGAGGGCCTTGCTAGTGAAAGTCAACCGCTCTCCCTCTCTGGTCATCGGCGTCTCTTGCTGCATGTCAGCCACGCTAAGAGCTTTGGTCAGTTATGTTCAAAGAATCAAAATGGAAACTGTGAATCAAGGCTCTAGGTGTGAAAGAAATCAAGCAAAGTTTATTCTATAAATTCATATTCCCCACTCTTTTCACAGACTTGTCCATCATGGTATTTTGATTTCATATGTCTGCGTGTTAGAAAAATGGGTACCATTTTCAAATAAGACATCACTTATAAAGGGTTTATACAAGTTGTAACTAATGGCTTTATTTATAAATCATTGATTAAGGCTTTATAGATGAGTGACAAACCATTCATAAAAAATTGTTTTGTCTTTAAATAGTTCTTTAACAATACAGGACTCTTTCGAGGCCCTGTAATTGGAATGAGTACACTTTAAATTCGACTCTGAGGACGCCCTGGTAGCCTAGAGGTTAAGGCGCCAAACATGACCTGTAACATCCCTGGTTTGCTTCTGGCTAGGGACATGCAGAGCATGTCATTTCCCATCTCACTCTCCCCTCATTTCCTGTAATGTTTCTGCTATTGTCTATCCAATAATGGCAATAAAACAATAACAAAAAAAACCCCTGAGACTTGGACTGTTGAAGTGGAATAACCGTTTAGTACGTACTCGCTTACCAAAAAGTTATCAAGTCTACAGTTATGATACTACAACATTCATTTAAAAAAACTTTGTAAATACTATCTTTTCAAAAAGTTGTCTTTATGTTATTAGTGATCCATAAAGCAAAATTATTAAATAAATTACCAACCATGAACAAAACCGTTAACAACCATTAAAAATTATGCCTTATCACCCGGAAATGTATAGTAGAGGCAACACCTAATACTTTCATAACTTAAATTTATGACCTCAGTGATGGCTGACCATTTCCGGTGCCTCAACATGCCGGACATGTTTGTCTGAATGATGACGATAGTGAGCAGAGCATGATGGTATATACAAATTACAGATAATTTAAGGGATAACAGGGATATCTGCAGTGGGTATTAGGCGTTAATATGTTGGGACAGTGGGTGTATCAACGCTATAAATAAAAGATACAAACATTGATCATAAATCCCTTGTCTAAATGCACCGTTGCAAGTATGCTTTTTCAAGCCTGTTTGCAACATAAACAGTTCCATTTGTGTTGAGGTGTTGAGTGGACCCAAGATTTAGGTGAGCTGAGGGAATCCTGTGATTCAGTGTCAGGACAGCCCGCTGTGCCCGCACAGCCTGTAACACGTTTATGACACTCAAGAGGAGAAAAAACATATGGTATACATGTTAGGAAGGTTTTCACAGTGCGGCTAAACGAGGGATGATCTCTCTTTTTCCACGCTTTGATGGTAAGTGGCTGTTAACCGCGTTCCACCTTTGGGATAAATGACATTATCAGCTACTTATCTGATACTTTCCCGAGGACAATCTGCTTTTCATCGCTTATGAAAGAAACCTAGAGCACATTTTCCAGAACCAATTCACTTCCCGGTACGTTATAATGCAGCAACATATTTTTTAATTGCTTGATGTTTAAGTCCTCTTTACAAGACACGGAGCAGCTCAAGTTACCTGAAAAAACACAGATCCCATAAGATACTTATGTTCTAAAAAAAACAAACATTTTCCTAATCTCAATTCAGAAATGATTTTCTGCTTTGTATGATTTGTGCCATGTCTACCAGCCCTTTATTTCTCATGTCTGTGACTATATGATGTTGCCAAAGATCCCCCTCAACTCATCTCTGTGCTCATCTCTTCTCATATTTACAGTCCCCTTAAAGCAAAGCTCCAAAGACAATGAAATATTGTGCAGATCTGATTGAAAACAGCCTTCGTAATGTGAAACTAGCGATCTCTTAGACTTATGTCATTCCAGTTTTAAAATAGAGCTTATGAAACATCACAGTAATTTGATTAAAGGGGATTGACAGCCTGGTGAGTTACTGTCAGTGTAGCAGTGGGAAAGTAGTGTTTTTGATTTCTCCTGAGGAGAATCCTTCACCTCCCCAGCAGTTCTTTTTAATATAAGGGCAGCGCCTTTCATCTTCTCCTTGATGCAAGGCTCTTAATGCGTTGCAGATTCTTTTCAGCTCTGACAATATTTCACCATCATCTTTTTGTAGCTTTCTGGATTACTTTTTTAATTAATCTTACATAAATGCAAATGTATTACTCTTTGTTTCACCATATATACTGCTAAAAAGAATGCCATGAATTGATAAAGAAACTGCAGAATTTCAGCACTGTCTACAGGTTAAGCTCTGATCACATTTATACATATATATTTACATATTTCATACCAATCCCAAGGTGATGAAACATTTTTATAATATGAGGCTCCATGAATACATTTTAAAACCTCATACATATATTTTTCAATATTGTGGAGACACCACATTCACCTGTGAACTCTGACTGAAGACTGGAAACAGGACTATTTCTTCCAAGAAATTGTCCAGCACATATTTAGACGTTTAGCATACACAATATCGACATATAACATGTAATTTGTACATTTTAGAGATGCTTGTAGGCAGATTTTGTTCTGTTCTTTGGACAGAGCCAGGCTAGCTGCTTCTCCCTGCATTCACTTTTTGTGCTAAGCTAAGCTAAGCATCTCCTGGCTGTAGCTTCATATTTTGCATACAGACACAAGAGTGTCGATCCTCTCATCTAAGGTGAATAAGCATATTCCTTTAATCAAAGCACAGTGTTAAATGAATGCAGTGTTTCAGCACTCTCACTGGTCATCCATCCTGCTATGTTTCTATAAATTCCTCTATGGTTTTCTTATGTTCATAACACGACTAAATCAACCATTTGCTGCAGGGCACAACACTCTGACACTTGATTAACTCAATTAATGTGACCGAATCAGGAACAGGAAGCCACAATATGTAAAGATAATACAAAAAGCAAACATTACATTAACTAACCACTGTAGTGGTTGCTATAAAATCCCTCTAGTAGTCCTCTGGCCTTGCTGCACGATCTGTCTTTCATAGACGACCAGTGCCAAGAATAGCACTCCGGCTGATGTGTCTGGCTCTTGTTAGCGGAGGATAGGTTTGTGTCAAGCACAGTTTCTCTGCAGGCTGAGCGTGTTGTTGTTGTGGTTAAAAAAGATGACGGGACTGTTGTGTGCAATCACTCACTGACAGAGATTTTGGGGCTGCTAAATGACACACCTCCAATCAACTGATCCCCTGCCAGTGTGAGTCATCTTTTTCTCATGGCAAAGGCCTGGTAGAACATCTTTGAACAGGTGTCCAAAGCTGCTCTCTTTTGCTCACTCTCTTTTTACATTACTGTTTGTGTATCTGATCCCATCTGATCCCATCTGAGTCCACCCCTCCCTCTCTCGCACACACTCCCACGCACTCGCTCGCTATTGCTTTCTTTTGCTCTTTTAATACAAAAGAAATAGTGTTATCCTCTGGCATTTATCAAGGATGAAATGTGTTCAGAGAGAGAAAGCGCCTTTGAATTTGAGCCTATTCAACATACTTTATGAGAAAATATTGAATTGAGTTAAACTTTCATACCGGGTACATTTTTTCACAAGAAGACTGGATTATATTTCTTTACAATGATCCTCTTTCAATTGACTTAAACTTCTTATGAATTTCTTCCAAGTGCAGTATCACTGAATAAATATCCAGTGACTTTCCTCTCTTGAAGGTCTGCCAGCTATTGAGGGGCTGTTTTTAATTGACTCATTGTCCACATGGTTGGTATATTCACGGGCATTGCCATGGGCAGAATTTCTTCTCATCAGAAGCTGCTGTTGGTTGAACATCTCAGATCTGAGGCAGTAATTGAATAGATGGGGTTTTGATTGATGTTTAGAGGAAGTCCCTTTCCTATTTAAATATTCATGGGTCTGTAGCCTGCAGGGGTGAGACAGGAATCCAAAGCAAACCTGTGCACAACAATAGCAGCTCAGAGTTCCTCCTGTCTGCTTCTCATTACATTAAATGCACTCTCAGAGCAACATCCCTCCTGCATTCCTTCTCTCCTCTCCGCTGGGCTCCACCTAACGGATAGTGTTTGGCCTCTGAAGCCTAAATGCCTGGAATGAAAAGACAAATTTCCCATCATCTCACTCTCTTTTGGTAAATACAAATCACCAGAAATATGAATGACTGACATGAATGAGTGTCAAGGCATGGGAAAGCATGCTAGATTTATATTCCTCTGGATTTAACTGACCGCTACACTTCATTTTCTTGCAGAGCGCAGATTTAAAGTGACTGTAATGCTACCTTGTTTGAAACATGCAACTCATATTACAGGTGTTGCCTTTGGCGCCATGTCTCCACTCCTAATGCGCTCATGGTCTTTCAATCCCAACAAATCCTACTTGAAATGTGTCAATCACAACGGGCCTGTTGCTACAACATCACAGACTGTCGTGGACTCCCAAGCCTGCTGGGCCAAAATGATCCAAAACCATGAAACATATGTATGATATGTAATTTATGTATATATGCAATTTAGTCTGTGCTTTTCACTCTTGGAACCAAGCCCCTTTCTAATATATAATAATACAGGAGGAATGCCTTTAAAATTCATATCAAGTGGCTTTAAACAATTATTTTATTCTGCATTAGCATGTGATGACATCCAAACCATTAACAGCAGCTTGAAAGCTTACCGTAAACTAAGACAGATAAAGTAGCCTGCTAGAAAGAAGACATGAGTCATTTTGAAAGAGATCAGTCAGTTAAGTCCAGCCAGTGTGCTGCAAAATAAGCAACATCAAGGTGGTTAATTAGCAAACAAACTCTCTTTCTTTCTAATGTAAAAGGTAAACAAACTTCAGCCTGGCTTTCAAAACAACCATTTTGAAGACATGAATCATTAGAGGTGGTGAGAGCTACCAACAAACCAAGAATGCAGCATTTTCCAAGGAAACACCTCCTGACCAGAGTAAGAAGGATGCCTCATTAGTGTCATAAAATCCCACCACAATGTCAGGAACTGAATCCTGGATGCACTTAGTATTTTAATTGCTTGTATGACCTGAGTACGTGACTGTCAGCTTGCAGCAGTGTAAAAATCCACCACAGACTTGCACAACACTGACAAGAGAGAGAGAAAAAAAAGCCTTTTGGAAATAAATTAACCCACTTATAAGCCAACAAACACAGACACAATCTGGATTGGAGTGAGTGCAGCCCCTCTTTGGGAAAACAAAGGGCCATGAATTGTCTGCAAAAGTGTTTTCTGTGCGGAAAATATCTCCTTTCTTTCCACAAACACATTCTCAATCGAGGATTTAATTAAGCTAGTGCGAGAGTTTGTTTGAGCAGTACGGGAAGCAGCACAATAATAAAAGCTCTGTTATAGAGCCAGAGAGTCAAACAGCGTGCTGCTAAATACACAGCTCACATTTCTGTCGTCTAATTTTTTTCTGTCGTGATTTTTTTTTTTTTGCCATTGTGTGTAATTTGTCTACACATTTTAATTTATGAGGTCTGTAGGTATGAAGCCAGCACATTCCTCCCTGATGTTGATGCTGAGGGATAATGCTTGGCCATGGGAAATAAAGATCCCTAAGTAGAATCAGAAAGCGTGTTTTTATTGCTTGTTGGGTTGTGTGGATTTGTTCCATTCATTTTGATAAAATTATCCAGTGATACCCAGACAAATATGTTATATAATATGTTCTTTTCAGTGTCTTGTAGTTGTTCATAGGACAAGTAAGCTCAGTGAAACATGTCAGTTGATTCCCAGCAGTGCCTTTGAAGTGAGAAACAAAGTGGAATGAAGCATAATATCCCCAGGGTCCCATTTAGTATTTGGGAAAATAAACATTTGCCAAGCCCGATCTTGTGTGACTGATCCTGTACATATAGGTCTGGGAAAAGAGCCAGTAGTATTTCTACAATGTAATTAAAATGATAGGTATTCAGTAGATGAGTTGCTCTTTGAGGAGTAGTGATGATTTCATTATTCAGTCTTGACTCTGTAGAGACTTTACTACAGTATTGTGAGTAACGCAGACACAGATTGAAATAAACACTGGGCTACTTTAAACAAATATGATTATTTGAAAGATTTCTTATATGTTTTTATATGTTGTACAGTCTATGTTTTTCTTCAATTGTATGAATGCAAAATAGAAAAATACTCCCATATTCAAAACATATGTTGTTAAAACCTCGATATTATTCTGTAATTAGTTAGAATTTGAGAAAAGAATCACAAGGCCCATTTAACGGCTCTTTTGGAGCTTTCAATCATATCATATGATCTTCATCAGCAGATGGAGGTTTTCCTCAGTTGTCATGCAATTGCAGCTGTTCAAATAAAAAATGAAAAATCTCCACTGGAACATAATTTGAATAGGAGGTGTGTGTATGGAGGAATGATCAGAATAATGCACCATAAAAAGATCTGACACATTTCTTGGGTTGGGTAAGAAGCATTAGGAAAAATTCAGTTTTATCACTGAAAGCATATCTGAAGGGATGAAGATGAAGTACGACATAGTTGAGCTTTAAGAACTGACTCACCAAAGCTTATCTGTGCCTTTTTAATGATAAATTTGCGTCTTGGCATTAATTCAGAGGTCCTATCCAGGAAGGGAAAAATAAATATCTTTCTTATGACTGAGCACATATCTTTTTTATCCTTTTCCAAAGCCCACACTTCAACCGCTCATAGTATTCCTGCTAAATGTCCTGATTTATTACATCTTCAAATTTCACAATCTGGGGACAAATTGGTCTCCTCAAAAATGCATGAACATGGCTAAGAAGCGCCATATTATATGAAAATGCATTCCTGATGCCGCAACATGAGAGAATGCGGGCATGGCCGTGTCACTGTGGATTACAGGAGATGCCATGTTTTATGACCTGCAATACTGTTACTAATTTGGGGACACTTGATACAGTGCATTTCATTAGAGGGAGACACAAACACAGAAAGCCACAGTGCTGTCTCTCTCAGCCCCAACGCTGGAGCTCAAGGTGACAGAGACACATGGCCCACAGGGTGGTTGGGTTAAGCATGTCTTCTAACAAGAGGAACAAAAGCATTGTGAAGCGGAACAGGCTGTCATGCCAAAACACTCATAAAGAGGCATGAACTGGCAAGTCCTCCATCTCCACATCTTGAGAAATAATCACTCCCTTCTGGATGTGTTTATGAGGGCAGAGGGGCCTGTGCTGTGACGCCTGTACTATATACTGAGGAAGGAGCATACAAAGCAGCTGATCTGAGCCTTGGACTCTCGCAAAAGGGCATGCCTGAAGTGACATTGTGCTCTCGTCATTTTCTAAACAACAGACACACTATATGTTGTGAGTCTACCATGGATATCAAGGCGCTGATAAGAGCTGAAGAGCAAAACTGATTCAGCAAGTCATTAAAAAGATGTCATATCTATCTGTGACATCACAAAAAAAAACAACATCACGCATTGTTTCACTTTACAGCTAAGGCTTTATAATCGTAGGTGTTCTCCACATGTGCTTCAGATCAAATCATAAATGTCAGGCATACATTCACTTCTGCAAGAAAATCATTTATCCCTGCACAAGCTTATATAAGGTTTGCAGTAAAAAAGAATATTTGTCCCTTGGCGCAGAGTTATTGTAAAGTCCAAGGAGAGAGGAGAGTTAAGTCCAGCACCTCTGTGACTACAACACCATCCAGTGAAAAGCTCTTTCTGATTCAAATGAATGGAGCCAAGGTCGGGGCCAAGGAGTCTGGAAGCCACGCAGCATGCAATCACCTCTCAATGCAGCACTGAACACATGTTTTTGTGAGAGACCAGGGGTGGGTTTAGAATCTTTTTAACGGAGGAGCCGGACTGGGGAACTGCCGCACTGTTTTAAAGAAGGGGGGTCACATTTTTAAAATGAGTGAAAATCAAAACCCTAAAGGTTCTTGGCAATAATAAATGGTACATTATTAATAATTACATTGTCATTTGTGGTTCTTTTATATCTCATTAGTCATTTTATTTATTTATTTATCTCTTTTACATTTCTTTATAGTTGTCTGATTGACTTTTCAACAGTAAATTTTATTTCATATAGAAGTTCTGGTCCAAGGGTCTTGGGCATGTACCCTGTAGGCCTGTTCAGTCATCCATCCATCCATGAAAGTAACAAGCCAACTACCTATCACCTTATGACTTTGGTGGTGAGGGCACCATGGAGGGTCAATCCAATTTTGTGAGGTGTGGCAGTGCAACCCCTTGCCACCCCTCTAGCACCACCCCTGTGAGAGACAGCAGGACAGAACAGTAGGATGTTAGCAAGAAAACCACAATCTATTGACTATTTACATTGAAAATATGTATAAGCAGATTTGAAAAGCATAACATATTGTAAGACAAGAAAGACGCTGAAAATGACTTAGTGGTTATGAGGTCAACTATATTTATATAATTATATTATACTATAATATATTGTATTACACTATATATATATATATATATATATATATATATATATATATATATATATATATATATATATATATATATATATCCATCCATCCGTCCATTGTCAACCGCTTATCCTGCGTACAGGGTCGCGGGGGACTGGAGCCAATCCCAGCTGACGTCGAGCTGGACAGGTCGCCAGTCCATCGCAGTGACGCTCATAGACAAACAACCAGTCACACTCACACCTAAGGACAGGGGAGGAAGCTGGAGCACCCGGAGAGAACCCATGCAGACACGGGGAGAACATGCAAACTCCACACAGAAAGGCGACCGGGGTTCGAACCCGGGACCTTGCTGTGATGCCACAGTGCTATATACATCCATATATATATATATGTGCACATATATATTGTCCAATGCAGCCCATTCAAGCTGGTGGATATGGTGAGAGTACTTGACATGCAGAGGATTTGCTATTCACTTTCATGATTGCTGTGGCATTGTTTCTGTCTAAGCTTTGCGAGCCTCTGAGGATGTCTGGAGTAAGCCAGGCATGTGTTTGTTTGTCAGGAGCCCATTTATAATAGATCCATATTTCAAAACAAAAGCAAACTATCAAAGTGTTTATCTTAATCATTACATCCTAGTCAGTAAAGTGTTTATGAATTATGTTACAATGAGGAAATGAGCTTCAAAACATAGAAGAACAAAAGAAACTTTAGGATTTAGTGATACTTGATATGGTGGAATGTGAATTAGCATCCATTTAGTGGATAGTTGGTTCATAATAACAAATATGCCTGGTTTGTCTGAACCCACACAGTTTGTACAAATTTTATGCCACTGTTCATGATATGTTGGTTACCTTATGATTTATATTTCTTCCAGTCTGATTTGCATTTGGAGGAAGATAATTCCTCTGAGAATCTGCTCAGAAGAGTTGCATCAAGCTTGTTCTCTGGATAGACGAAGAGGGCTTTATGTGTCTCTGAGAGCTTGTTAAAAAAGCAAAGGAGAATGTCAAGAAAAGAAATACATGGATATACCATTCCCAGTGGAAGAGCCCGGAGCCTAAGAGAGAAATCTGCCTCACTTTCCCTCCCGAATGGCTTTTACTATCAATATATTTTATTAAATATGAAAAGTTCACGAACAAACTGGGCCAGTGACCTGAAATACTGTAAAATTTTCCTGGAACGCAACTCGGATGTGAAATAAAAGTGTGTTCGTTTTTGCTGGTCTGTGCTATTGTTCATGGTGTCATTGACATTTGCTACCTTTGAATTGGTACCCCACCAAAGATTATGATTTATTTCCTACAAATGACCTTAGTACAGTATATTAAAAGGCTGTTACAAATAGATCTTCCACTTTTGCCAAAGCTCAACTGGAGCAACGGCACAGCCCAGATACTGAGGCAGGAGGCCACAGTATGTACCGTAATGGAATCCAGATCATGACCTATATTTGTTTAGATTCACTTTCATTTGCAAGTCATGTCTACCTAAGTTTCTGTGTTGACATTTACAAGGCCTGTGATAAATGTGAATAGCTGTTGCAGGCTTCATCTTCTCACATGAAGGGCAGCTGGTTAGAGCGTAATGTCAGCCTGTCCAGCGTGGGCACCAACCACAGAGCATTGTGACAGGTCCATGTTGCAAGCTTGATGACATGACATCCGGACCTTGAGCTCCAGTCTCCCTGTTGCACCGCTGGATACTTCCTCTAATTAGTTTCTTCATTTATCAGTCAGACCCTTCACCGCATGCCGTTGATGTACAAACTAAGACCTCTCCTTTGATATGGAAAGAATGCAATGCGTCACCTGCTCCGCTTCCCATCACACCAGGCGGCTCAACTCTGACAAATGACATTGATTGTAATGGTTTGCCATGTGAAGGTGCTCCCTTCAGTTACTTCTGATTTGACTTTAATCTGAATATAAAGGTGTGATCACAAACAGGCCAAGAAACAGCAGAGCATTTCACATGAGAATCCCTGGAACTCATTTCTCTCAGTGTCTGGACCTTGCTACAAGGTGTGGATGGGAAACAAGAGACATTATAGTGGCTGCAGCTGAGAGTGGATATGTCACTCTGCCAACTGTCCTCTACATCTCTCCTCGGGCTCCGATGAGTGCTTTAACCTGGAGTGCAAGGCAGTGGCGAACATATGCAAGTAATCTGTATAGACTAAATAACAGGATGAGCTTATGACTTTTTTTTATTACTCTGGGCTTTGTTGTTGGCTTAGAAGAGGCAGCTCTCTGGAGGCAACGATGCCAGGCTTCTAGTGGAGACCTAGAGCTGGTTGCACCAACATTTTCTAAGTTCAAACTTAATATGGTTATAACAGACGTTTAATATGTGGAACTAATAATATTTCAAAATGGGCTGCACCATACAGACTAGTTTTTACATATTAGCTGTTGCTAAATATTTAGACAAAGTCATACTCATATGTGCGAACAGTTCAGTTTAATATATAATTTGTACCCCCCCCCCCCAAATTGTAATTTTTGGAAGTTATGCTACATCATATGATGCTACAATGACTGACTGTTTACATAGTTGATTGCTTTTGATCAGACAGTGCTACAGATGTGTTCTAACAACCGATTTACTCGAAGTCCTCAAGTTTAAACGAGGCAAACCAATTTAGTCAATTGCTAGTTTAGTATATCAAAACTTTATCAAGTTCATCTACCGTATGCATTCTTACCTTTTACATTCAGTATAATTACACTTTCATCAGTAGGTCTTAAACTAGTGGCCACAAAAGTAAGAATGTTAAAGAAGGAGAATTTTTTTTAATAGAATTTTCTTTGAACTACATGAACAATTTCATCAAGCAGTCCTTTGCCCAAAGGACGCATTCTGGGTGTGTAAATTCTCACACATTTAAACATGACTTCAAATTCACACACCATCACATGTGAAGGGCGGGGAACTATTTGGGAAATGTTTAACAGCGTGCAAGTAACGAATCATAAACTTTTGAGTATGTAGCACCATTCTTCTCTTCTTTATTTGATTCACGATATTGGAGAACTCAGACAGTGGAAGCAAACAGCTTTATGAATGTTTTGGTTTCACCCAGTGATTCCACTGAGATATCTAAGCCAAACAAAAATCTTCTGGAACGATAAACCCTAACACTTGATCAATCATTCTCTCCACCATGTCAGATCTACTTGCCAGTACAGGTAAAGATTATGGATCTTCTCATTTCCTCTATATGAGCCAAAGAGCAGATGGGTTGCACATTAAAAGACTTCAGACATGCCAATGGGCAATTTTAAAGGATAAAAAAAGTGGGACAGAGGCAACATCCTTTCAAGAGGGATAAAGATATAAAATGGCAGGGTTTTCCCAAGGCCTCAGTAACCAAAAGGTGGTTGGAGAGAAGACTGTGAGTTAAATATAACTATGTTGAGTTTGTGTGATTTGTTTTTGGATTCATAACTTTTCACATGAATGTCTAACATCTGCAATGAAATAAAACTCAATATAGCTCAAGGTTAAGATGCTCATTAGATAGCATGGCTAAAGAGGATCAAGAAATTACACACTGGGGAATTTAATTAGGTACAAAACGATGGATGCATGTGTGTTTATGAATAAATGTTAAACCCACATGTTTGAATACTGGTGTAGGTGTAATTCTTACCAGGACCTTATTCTGGCTCAGCTATCAGAAGGAAAACATCGGCTGATGTTTTGCAGAGATTAATGACAATCTTGGTCACACAGTACATTTACTTTAGATGGATGAGAGCAGAGCATTTTATCAGACATCTGTTCAATCTGACTAATCTCAGACAGTTGGAAATGAAGCCCGCTTACAGAACCAAATAAAGCTGTGAACTGTTGCTAACACTGCACAGTGACTCGTGGTGGACTGTCATCCAAGAATACCACATAAAATCAAATCATTCTTATAAAGCTCTGTGGTCCCCACGGGTTTGAGCTGGGGCTTCAGAGCTTATAAAGGGGATACTAAATCCCTTTAAGAGACTTTGTGGCCTCGGGGTTAAGGTAACAGTTAATTGTTTCGCTTGTGTTCTGAAGATATTCGCAGTGAGCTCATGAATCAAGCATGTGACTTATGCATCAAGCCACATCCCCTCATTCTCCTCATGCAGCACGCAGCCTGTGATTTATGGCTGGACAGTGGCCTGCAGAGGTGTTGGATTCAATACAATACAGGGGAGAACATCTGGAAAGCCTGTTAGCTTCAAATCACAGCTTGGGCCAGTTTGATAGCGATGGCTGATGCAAACCTTGAATTGACATGCTGAGGGACACTGTGTCTTTCTCATTGAACAGACATGTGTAAACCGAGGTTGCTCATATTTTAAGTAGATCGATATTAATGGTCCTACTTAAAGCGCCAGGTGAGCTAACAAGAGCCTTAAATGAGCCTCTTCCATGTGTCCCTAATATCTCCCAGATGTAGTATGTAGAGTACTTCAGTCCTGTTGGCGTCCTTGGTTGGAAGCAAGAAAAACTTTTAATCTGAAAAATGAAAAGGCCTTGATAGGATAAAACATCCATTCCAAACTGCGTGACAGCCAGTGTTACACAAGTCAGTCTAGTCAAGGATAATTGGGTAAGAGAGAGCACCGGCAGGGAGTGTCTGAACAAGGTACCCCTGCCTCCACTGATCTCAGTCCCGTAATAAGAGCATGGGGAGGTGTGCTGAAATACAACCCCATCACTATTCATTCTCACCGCCTTGATGCAACAATGACTAGCATGCAGTCTGCTTTTCATTTAAGGGAATTACCTTTGGGAGGCCAGCAGGCGTCTCCTGAGTTGCTCTGTGTGTGTTCTTCTCGTCCCTGCAGAGCTGTCTCATTAACACAGAGCCCAGCAAGGCTTGGTTTAGCATAGCCCCATCTCTGTCCTGCTGAAACCTGCAGCCTGCTGCATGGAAGCTGAAAGTAATGACTCACACACATTATAAAGTCCCTGCAGTCAGTCCCCAGTCCCAGCACCACTCCCCAAATCGCTGCAGCTCAGACCTCCAGCCTCTCTAACGAGTTGACTGTAATATTAAGGCCACTTAAGACTGAGAGCGAGAGAACAAGAGAGCCAGCAGGGAGAGCGGAGTGTTATGTTAAGTAAAAGAAGTAGCACAAGCTTAATCTAATTTATGACTTTCATGAGAGATTTTGTGACAGCTTGTGTAGCTTATCTAACGAGGTTTTTGACATGGTACCTGAGTGTAGCTTTTCAGTGTGAAGCATGACCTGTTGTCTTATATCAGTTTAGAGTGGAGAAGCTATTACTCTTTTTCTCTGTAAAACATGTTTTAAAGCCATTGAAAAGGCCTAATTATTCAATCATCAGTAGGGTGGCTACTTCCTTTAGAGCACTTATGAGCATAGGCGTCATCTCACCGGGGTGTGGCTCATATCATTTAAATTTCATTAAAGCACGCTGTGAGACATCATTGATTTCTCAGTAAACCAGGAGTTTCCATGATGCAAGCTCATGGGTGGGGGGAGAGCAGTAGACATGTCACCCATCAGGAGCTGTCAGGAGCTGTCAGAGAACAGGATCCAGACCCTTGGCCAGAAGACGCCAGGCCAGCCAGCTGTCACCTCTCTGACACTGGCAGAGACCATCCATCTGGTTGAGAGAGGCCCACCATGGGTGGAGAGGAACTTGCCAGATCCCCAGACTACATGTACATGATGGCAGGAATGTGTAGACACAGCAGACATGTTTCATGTGCACATGGACACATGAACAAACATTTATGCACACACAGAGACATACATGCACTTCTCTACGCATGTACAATGCCGCATGCCAGGGCTATTTTGGGTAATCACCAGCACAATCTGCGGTGCTGTCCACATGAATCACTCCCCCACAGACATATCCGGGAAACAGAAGTGACACACTGCCATCAAGCTGAACAGACACAAATAAACAATTATAACATTTGGCTGTTTGCTTTCACAGTCACTCTCTGTCTCACAGAGTGAGTTTTAACAGCAGGAGTTTTTTTCCATCTACCTATGCATCATTATGGAGTACATAAAACGTCCTCCACTGGCAATAACATTTGAATCAGCGGCAAGCTTCCTTTACTCCAGATTTAGACAAGCCGCAGTAGATCTATCTTTCCTTGTTAGGTTTCACTGGAATTTTTTGCTGTGACACTGTAAAGTAAAACAACAACATCACCGCACGCTGGCCGAGCGTGGAACACATCCAACCTGGCAATGTTTAAGTAAGAGGGGTCAGTGGAGTTGCCAGACATATGGAGAGCATTTGGAGACTCTTCATCGACCACAACAGAGCAAGACACAGTGTTGTACATCTTGTTTTGGCAACATCTAATTTTCATAAAAATCTTAAATAGCCACAATTGTCCCCATAATTCTGGATCAATTTTACAAAAAAAACACATTTAACACAGTTATTCATTCGCTATTTCCAATATTTTTTCACTGAAGACTTTATTGTATTTGTGTTGTACTGGACATGTGCTTCAACTGAAATGCACATCAATATAATAATTTCCTTTAGCATAATTTAATGTGGAATTTCTGCCTTTTGGGTCAGATTTTAACTGTTTAATAAGAATTTATTCAGTTAGTGGGGATTCTGATAAAAACAATTAACCAAGGCACAGTTTAAATGTGGGTGACCTCCATGTCAAATATTTAGTTTTGCGTTTCCCTGATTGTGAAGTTACATACTCAAAGTGGAAGTTATGCTTAAAAGGCTTATGAATTTATCTCAGAATTGATTCAGTAGTTTCTGTGAACAATACTCCTTGCTGTCAATGAAAACACTACAGTGCTCTGTGATTGTGGCAGAGAACAATGCCATCTTTTTGGTGTGAAGACAAACAAATAAACCACCAAGACTGGTAACAATTACCTATAGCTGTAGTCCCAACACATTATTCCCTCCCATTATTAACAGAGAATGGTAGAGGGGATTATAGTCTCACCAAAAACATAAAACGTGCATATGCACTCAAATGCAGTGTGTTATTCTGGTGAAGTCCTCATGATTTCTTATCAGACTCGAGAGATGAGAGGCAACAGCGAGCCATGAGAGATGTTACTGAAAGCACAAAGCAGACTTCAGAAGGCAAAGACAGACAGACGAGGAGAGCCGTAGACTGAGATCAATGATAACGTGATCTGATGACATAGTTGAGCGAGCTTTTCCCCTCTGGTGGTCTCACCATCGACCAACTCAGAGTTGAAGAGAGTGAATTTTGTTTGGATTTGCTTTAATCTTCCCATCAGACAATACGAGGCAGGCGGTATGCTGCAAGTGTTTTCCATTTCGCCACAAGAGAATTGTGTCAGGTTCCGCAAGTGCACAAGCACAGATACGTCAGCATGGCACATTGACAGGCAGCTTGTTCAAATAAAAGAACTGACAAAGCTCTGAGCGACTCGATTGTTGAAAAAAGTATTTACAGAAACACACGCACATGACAACAGAAAACAAAAACTAAGTGATTCCCTCTGCTGGTTCTCAGAAACTGTCTGTCCATGGTGCTGAAAGGATATATTTTCAGTCATTGAAATAGACATTTCATACTTTTTCCACTCCAAAGTTAATTACAAATGGTTGTAGAATGTATATAATATTATAATAATAGTAAAATGTTAGCAAATGGAAAACATAAGCTTTTGTGACAGTGTTGCCTATGTAAAGTCAAGAACATTCAACAACTTGTGTGGAGCTTATCTTTGACAAATAGCATCATATGGTGCTGGTTGTTATAGACAAAATAGCGTGAAACCAGATGAGTGGTGCTTAGTGCAAGAGAATAGTTCAAATATACTAAACCATAGATACAAATGTGTTCTCCATCTATTGCATCTGTCTCTAAAGATTCCATGATCTGCCAGACATTTATCACTTTCTAAATGACTGTTTTTCGTGACAAATTGTACAAGAACACAGACCAGGAATCTACAGTCATGCTAGCAGCTTTGTGAGGCAAAACAGTTCTTTGAACTAACTGCTAACACCAGCATGCTAACATGCTTACAATGACAATACTAACATGCTGTTCTTTTGCAGATGCATTTTTTCCTATGTTCATTATCCTAGTTTAGCATGTTAGAATGCTAATACTTGCTAATTAGCACTAAACAAAGTACAGCTGAGGCAGCTGAGACTGGTGGGAATGTGATTAGTATTGTAAGTAAGTACAGCTGAATGTCTAAATCAAATGTCATGACAATTCATCCAATAGCTGTAAGAAATCAAAGAACATTGCTAAATCTGCGGCTGGCACTAGAGGTCAAAGGTCATGGGATCACTAGTTATTAGGATTCTTGGGGAGCATGGATGTCTGTACAACATGTCAGGGCAATCCAATAGAAATATTTCTGTCTGGACCAAAGGGGTGCACCAAAACAACCAAAACTGACACCCCTAAAAGCAACTTACATTATACTTTTACAGTCAAACTAAATTATCTTTTCTAATGGTGACAAAAAGGTAGAACCTTTATTTTACACCAATAATTGTTTGTCTCTGTTTCATGCTTAGTGCTGTGCCCATACGAAAATGCACACATTTGGCAAGGTTCTCTGTCCCTACCACAAAGATGAAGCCGTCTCCAAAGCAAATGCCCAACAGAAACCATAATAAAAACATGTAAATGCCATGCTAAATGTAAAGATTTTTCCTGGCCATATAGAAGAAAATATTTACTTTTTGACATAACAATTGATGTTTCAGAGAGAAATTATTGCCAAGACGCTGTGTGACAGAGAAAGTGTGCAGACACAAAGATGTGACTGAACTCCAAAACTCCAGCCAGGAAATAGGGAGATGTCTGAGACTCTGTAATTACGTTTAAGCTGACCTGATGTTAAGTCTGGAGGTCTAATAACCAGTGTTTATATTGTGGCTACCAAATATGAACATGACAACAGTGGTGTGTTTGATAGACCCTGTGTTGTTTGAATACAACCAAACAGTATATATCATCCTCAAATTAAGTTCCTTATTAGTGGAGTTATGACAACATGATAGCCGTATAAATCTCAACAATGACCTGATCAGGTTTTCCCCTCGCAGAGCAAAGCATCTGTCATGAACACCACAAAGGATCTGAGGTGTATTTGTAGTTACTTGAATTATTTCTGACTACTGAGATCATTTTTGGGTCAGAGAGGACAGTCAAACAACTTTCAATCTTCTACCCTACACCTATTTTATCTGTCCCAATTGTAGCATTTATAGGTATATAAGTAGTATATTAATAAGTGTTTCCACTATAGTGTTGCTGCCATGGGTATAATAATATTTCTACCTTGGGCACACTTGAATTTTACATGATGGTGAAATGTTAGCAGAAAAAAAAGGAGCATAGAGGTTGAGTTGGACCAAAATATAAAGTCATAAACATGATCACCCAAGAGGGAAACCTTGTTTAATATAGTATAATAATAATGACAAACAATGCCCTACTATCACTTCTCGTAAAAGCAGGTCCAAAGACAAATCAGATCTGAATAGAGGTCTTTTATAGAGATAGGAAAGGAATATTATTTCATTATAATGTCTCAACCACACTTAACAATCTACCCACCCAATTATGGCGGGCGCCCAGGTTGCACTGTCACAGTAAAGTATGGCCTAGAAAGAGCCAAGAACTTTTATTGAGCTAATATTAATTGATTTGTCCTGACCTACCCAGACCTGGCCTCCCCGGGCTCAGCTTCCTCAGTGGAGCAGTGCCAAAGTCTGTCCTAACTCTGCATAAAAATAAATGAGAAGCTATGGGGCTAGTCTCTAAAGCCAGAGGATATTGTTCGATTTCACGTCAGCCCTCCAGGAGGCAATTTAAAACAAGCCAGCATGCTAATCAACCTGGTATAAAAGGCAGTTCTGGAGGGTGGCCCATTCTTCTTTTTTTCTATCTCTCCTATTGAAACCAAGGCCAAAAAAGAACCTTAACAATCTGAGGAGAAAATTGTAATTGGGCCTGTATCTGAAAGAGCATTTTACTCCAGTGTAATGTGATGTGGAAAGGAAGGTAAGTACTCTTACTTTAAAAGAATGGCCTGGCCAGTTAGGCTGGCATGCCATTGTCACATTTTTGTTTGTTTTTCAATCCAGGAAAAACTCAAACAAGCCCCTTTGGTGTAACAATCATCCCAGAAAAAATATGCTTACATAAAAACATGTTGGCATGGAAAAATCTTTACTCCACTGGAAGACAGAGCCAGGCTGTGACCTTCCTTGTTGCCATCAATGTCTCAGTGGAACCACATTGTGAGCCTCATCTGAGGAGGCAGAGCCCCGATCCCCACAAATAATTCAAAACTCTAATATCCCCATGGTATTTGTTGCGACCACAGAAATACGATATTGTTCATTCTCTGCTTGTGCTCTGAACCCACAGGTCAGGTGGTAGCAGATCACAGACTTCTCTGTGACTTGGAGGTTAAACTAATCACGCATGACTTTCTCACATGGCCCAACCAGTACATCTAGAAATCTACAACAGCTTGTCATCCAGCAGTGG
Organism: Micropterus salmoides; assembly: GCF_014851395.1. Lineage (NCBI taxonomy): Eukaryota > Metazoa > Chordata > Actinopteri > Centrarchiformes > Centrarchidae > Micropterus > Micropterus salmoides. Next base: position 16,614,575 of record NW_024040596.1, read on the forward strand.
GTGAACCTGCCTTTTGTGTGTCTACACCACTGAGCATTTTAATATGTCTGACTGCTGGTTTACTGTGTGTTTTGCTTTTGCTCACTAAATGAATGAAAGTTTCTACAACAGTCATTGTCTAAAATGCAATGTAACTTTCCATTTAAGTACAAACTATTTCTTTAAACTGCACCAACAACCTCTCTGAACTTCTCTGAATAGCTTTGACCCTGCACAGTCCCACACATTGCATTTATACAACTCATTATCATCACCCAAGAAATATCACAAATCTGTATATTTTAGACTTTAGATAAATGTTCTATCAACTCCTGTAAAGCCATATTTGACCATCATGTTATTCAATGGTGTCTTTGTAAAGCCTGCCGCTGTATAGGATGTCTTTCAACCATCTGTTAAGATCCTAAAAAAACTACTAATTTATAGTGTCTAAAAATCTGTCTCTGACTAGAGGTATGACACTGCCCCCTACTGATATAAAAATGTTCTTACAGTTACTTACCTATCACCTGTCAAGTATGTGTTATGGATTTGCTGTGCTTAGCTGTCAGTTCGCTAAGTATATCATGGCTCTGGAGCAACTAGGGGTAAAGTGTCTTGCTCAGGGACACATTGGTATATGTGTCACAGTGGGGAATTGAGCACAGGTCTCTCACACCAAAGCATGTGTCTTATCCACCATCACCACCCAATTTATATATTTTTAAGTATTTTATAACAAAAAGACTGGAAATAAACAACTCACAAATCTCACACTGGCCTTTACTAATCAAACAATTCCCACACACTATCATCAGCAAAAACTGTGGCAAAAGAACAGTAAACAAAATACAAATAAAATCTGTAGTGTCATGGATAGTAATTACAAATAATTAATGAATAATCAATAATGACAAATATACACTGAGCTCTGAACAATTTCACCACAGCAATGCATTCACAGAAACAAGCTGGTCTCAATATAATAAATGAGTGAGTGATTAAAATTAAATGTAAATTAAAAATTACATTTTTAAAAGTGGGTGCAGTGGTTACTTTCAAATGTGTGTACAGCATCATAACATAATTTTACACCTTTAATAAAGCATTTTGATTCTAAAATGGGCAAATGTCTGTTGTTTTTACTTTTTACTTACAATATTTCCATTACACCACCAAGTAGTCCTTATGAGTAAAGTCACAATATGAGATTAATAAGAATAGTGGTTATTTGTGTTAAACTGTAGTGTCGCCCTAACATGTAGACTCAAAAGATGTAGCATGAGATTTATAAGTGCTAATGTGCTATTAAATTGATAAAAAAATTTTGTCTCCCTTCAGCCTCATTCAGGCTCTCATCGTCTGGCTTTTCTTTTCTTGGGCACACTGTATCTCATTTTATCTTCAGCAGTTTCACCCTCACTTTTATCTGGCTCTGTTGAGCTGCTGTCTGACTGCTGCTCAGACTCATCTGAGTCCTGCCTGGTCTTACCACCAGTATCTGGAGACTCTTGAAAGGCATATAACAAACAAGGACAAATAACCCATGTTGTGCAGCGCATTGGAGGCAGCCAGAGATGATCTAACAGGCAGGTAACTGCAGTTAACCAGCAGCAGTAAGTCAACCATGCACAAATAATGGTGACATCAGCATTTTTTTTCCCATTATACACCACCAAACCAGTCTATGAAGAGAGACTCTCTACTAAGAGCTAGAGGTCAACAGGAACACGCATGTGCCGCTGCTGATCAACACATGCAGGTGTTGACAATCAACCTCATCACTCATTCTTTAATACAGTTTCTCCCTGTGACATGTTTGAATCTTGCTCATGTACTTATCCTTCTGAACTGTTCTGCAGTACTGTAGTTTCTCTGTTGACCTGATCTGAGTTGGTATCTTTCTTGTGTTCACCAGTGGTGTCCTTTATGTCAAAGGGAAACATGACTGAGCAGGAGGTGACTATGCTTCCTCTTCATCATCTGTCTTTTTCTTTGACTCTGAAACAGACAGTAAAAAGAGTGAAAAATTAGTATAAAAAGTATAGAATTTTATTGTTCAGATGCTATCTTGGTTTAAAATCAATCGGGAGACATTTTCCAATTAGGCCACAGATTGCATTGACATAAATAAGCAATAAGGTGAAATCCTCCTACAGCACATGGCATGATTTTTATAAATTAAATTTGAACTGTTAAAAATAAGAAATGCTGTTGTCGTTCTTAAAGGCTGATTATTGGTGGAGATCAATTATATTGTCTATGAGCAAGAGAATACTTGTACTTTTTCTATCTGTCATGATTATTATAAAGAATAATCAGTAGATAAATTAAACTACTGCAGTACCTCTTGCTATGCACTCCATGGTTCAACATATAAAATATTACATTAAGTTTACAATGCATGCCATTCCCTCACTTTTCCCAGTACAGTGAAAAGCATACAATGTATACTATATACCCCAAAGACTTCATTAATAATAAAAGATAATGTACCAAACTATTTTTTCTATTACTAATTCAGATTATTATTTATAACTTAGTTTAATAGTTTGTCCAAATTTATCCAAAACGAGATCCAAAGTCATTTGAATGAGATATATTTCCAAGCTTTCAAAAATATTTTATAAACTTAATACATCATAAAAGAAGTGTAAAACATAGAAATAAAAATAAAAAAGTATCATCAAAAACATAAAATATTAAGAACAATGAAAAATTCAAAAAATACCTTAAGACTGAGAGGCAGGAAGTAATTAGTAAAACATGTAGGTTAATCCTAAATCTCAAAAGCTAATCTAATCAATCTTTCATACCATTAGTAACCTGAAGCTTAAAAGTTGGGTGACCAATAATATGTGATATAAATAAAACATCCCAAAACAGAAAGCATACATTCAGCAGCCTTTACTGTTAGCTGGCAAAAGACATCTAGATTTTGTTCATTTCATTTACCTAAGGAAACTAAAGTAGCCTAATATACAACAGTCAGTATGTTAACACTAACACTACTATGGGTGGGTATAAGCTGGTAAAGGAGATATGATGTCACTGCCTAAAAAGTTTTTATTTGTCACTGCAGAGGTGCAGCCAAAGAAAGTTTTGCTACTATTGTAACACACACACGCGCGCGCACAAAGACATGTTACCGGTCTTGTTAATCCCAGCAAATCCTACAGTAAAATGCGTTGCATCTGCATCACCTTTGTCATTGCTAGCCAGATCAATAGGATCCAGAGGCTTGTTATCTAAACCTGAAACAGAAAGAAAAAAAAAAGAAATTCAAGACCACGAATAAGACCAAACCATTCAGAAGTAGTCTTAGTAATTGGGAGTCAAACAATCCAGTAAGGAGCAATGTATGATGTTAATAACAATAACGTGTATAAGTTATAATAAATAACATTTGTGTCAGTGTAATCTTTTTGTGGCCTCCCATCTTGTACATCTAAACCATGTGCTGTAAAATAGAAAAGGATAAGAATTAAACAAAGAATGGTTCCTGGTTCAGTCCATATTAGTGTCGGTTAATTATAATTTGTGACACATGCCATTCTCTGAAATGATCTCAATTTCATCACTCTATTCTGTACTGTATACCCCCAAAATGTATATATATATACACACAAGTCACTATTATGTAAGTAAGCCCTAAAAGGCAAAGTGAGAAGATACAATAAAGAAATCTTAAATACCATTGGATGTTTGATCATTATTATTAATATTTAAAATGATTTATATACGAAGGTTGTATTTTCCACTCCCTGTCAGGACATTTAATCATGTGGCTGAGGCACAAGATAGATATTTTGTTTTGTAAATAATGACAAATTAGAGAGAAAGCCACCCAATGCATATGTTCTCTCACCAGTAAAGGTAATACCATAGTAATCAAGTTTTAAACCCAGGTTTTGCTGTTGTAGCACACACACTTAATACATTTCTTGGCATCAGTTTCTTTTGTATTTGCCTGAGTGTTGTGAATCTGGTTCAGAGAGAGCAGTTTCCAAAACTGGCTGTTCAGGCTCAATGAAGACCTCCAAATCCTCCTTGTCCGCCACACCAGCTGGTTCAGGTTCATTTGCATCTGCATCACCTTTGTCATCTATGAAGCAAAAATGACAAACACTTGCTGATTCCAGCTTCTCAAATGTGATGACTTGCTTCTTTTCTCTTTTTATATTGTTAATTGAACACTTTTGGCTTTAAGACTTGGTCAAACAAAACAAGCTACAGTATTTGAAGATTTGTTGGAATATTATAAATAAAATGATTAATTAAAATTAACTGATTAAAACAAAAAATAATAGATATAATAGATTAATAGATTTAATATAACAATAATAGATTAAATGATGAGGAAAATAAGATTAGCTGCAGCATTAATTATAGCTGTTAGCTAACAATCCATTTTTGTTTACTAAAATAAAGTACCTTTATGCAATTTTTTGTCAGAAATGTTTCCATCATTCTCAAACTGCTGTTTCCTTTGTTCGACTAACCCTGGAAAGACATTCATAACCAGATAAATGAATTTGAAGCACCCTTCACACCATGTATAAGTTAAATAAATGATTTTCGTGTTAGTGTAACCTTTTGGTGGACTCATATCATGTGCTGAAAAAAAAGGGAAAAAAAGGAAGATATGAATTAGACAAGGAATGGTTTCTGGTTCAGTCCATAATACTTTCAATTAATTCTAATTAGTGAAACATGCCATTCCCTGAAAATATTTCAATTTCATCACTCTATTCTGTTCTGTACATATATGGTGCACAGTGCGAGAGCTTGTAGAACTGATGTGAGCACTTTTAGAATATGATGTGATAACTTGCAGAACAAAAATATGTACATGTAGGTTCAAATTTTCACTTGTATGAAATATTTACACACGAGATGAATTTGAAGTCACAGAAAGAAAAAACACGAGAGCTTGTAGAAAAAATCTGAACTTTCATGTTGAAATGTGACGTCAAAGAAAAAATAATATGAGTAAATGCTGCATTACCAGTTTCAGCTGTCACTGCATTTATGTAAAAATCAGTCTACACTTTTGTAAAAAAAAAAAAATTGTGACTTCAAATTTAGAACACGGGTGTGTGAATATTTTCTGAGTGAATATTTCAACATACAAGTACAGATTTTTTCTACAAGCTGTGTTTTTTTATTTATTTGACTTCAAATTCACCTCACAAGTTTTCACATCATACTGTACAAGTGCTCACATCAAGTCTACAAGCTCTTGCATTTTGCACCATATTCACCTTCATATGTATACTCCCAATACACTACAGAAATACATATTCTATAGGATATTTATCATTAATACCTTTGGCTTTAGTCATTTGGCTGTGGCTGTTTTGTAAATAATAACAAATTAAAGTGAAAATGACACAATGCATAATGTTCTTTCACCATTATTTTCCCTTTCAAATTGCTTTAAACCCAGATTTTGCTACTATTGTAACACACACACACACACACACACACACACAGACAAAGAGATGTTACCGGTGTTGTTAATCCCAGCATATCCTGCTGTAAAATGTGTTTAACTGCTAAATAGATGCACTTAAAGTAAAGTGTCGGCTCTGTCTTATTCCTGATGTTTACTTTTTATTTCATATTTGTCTGAGTGTTTGTTTTTTCCTGTGACTATTCTGAATCTAGCTCAGATAGTGTCGTTTCCAAACCTGGCTGTACAGGAGCAATGGAGGATTCCAGATTAGACTGCGAGTCCTCCAACAAACCAGCTGGGTCGAGTTCATTTGCATCTGCATCACCTTTGTCATCTATGAAGCAAAAATGACAAACACTTGCTGATTCCAGCTTCTCAAATGTGATGACTTGCTTCTTTTCTCTTTTATATTGTTAATTGAACACTTTTGGCTTTAAGACTTGGTCAAACAAAACAAGCTACAGTATTTGAAGATTTGTTGGAATATTATAAATAAAATGATTAATTAAAATTAACTGATTAAAACAAAAAATAATAGATATAATAGATTAATAGATTTAATATAACAATAATAGATTAAATGATGAGGAAAATAAGCATTAGCTGCAGCATTAATTATAGCTGTTAGCTAACAATCATTTTTGTTTACTAAAATAAAGTACCTTTATGCAATTTTTTGTCAGAAATGTTTCCATCATTCTCAAACTGCTGTTTCCTTTGTTCGACTAACCCTGGAAAGACATTCATAACCAGATAAATGAATTTGAAGCACCCTTCACACCATGTATAAGTTAGAATAAATGATTTTCGTGTTAGTGTAACCTTTTGGTGGACTCATATCATGTGCTGAAAAAAAAAGGGAAAAAAAGGAAGATATGAATTAGACAAGGAATGGTTTCTGGTTCAGTCCATAATACTTTCAATTAATTCTAATTAGTGAAACATGCCATTCCCTGAAAATATTTCAATTTCATCACTCTATTCTGTTCTGTACATATATGGTGCACAGTGCGAGAGCTTGTAGAACTGATGTGAGCACTTTTAGAATATGATGTGATAACTTGCAGAACAAAAATATGTACATGTAGGTTCAAATTTTCACTTGTATGAAATATTTACACACGAGATGAATTTGAAGTCACAGAAAGAAAAAACACGAGAGCTTGTAGAAAAAATCTGAACTTTCATGTTGAAATGTGACGTCAAAGAAAAAATAATATGAGTAAATGCTGCATTACCAGTTTCAGCTGTCACTGCATTTATGTAAAAATCAGTCTACACTTTTGTAAAAAAAAAAAAAAATTGTGACTTCAAATTTAGAACACGGGTGTGTGAATATTTTCTGAGTGAATATTTCAACATACAAGTACAGATTTTTTCTACAAGCTGTGTTTTTTTATTTATTTGACTTCAAATTCACCTCACAAGTTTTCACATCATACTGTACAAGTGCTCACATCAAGTCTACAAGCTCTTGCATTTTGCACCATATTCAACTTCATATGTATACTCCCAAACACTTACAGAAATACATATTCTATAGGATATTTATCATTAATACCTTTGGCTTTAGTCATTTGGCTGTGGCTGTTTTGTAAATAATAACAAATTAAAGTGAAAATGACACAATGCATAATGTTCTTTCACCATTATTTTCCCTTTCAAATTGCTTTAAACCGAGATTTTGCTACTATTGTAACACACACACACACACACACACACACAGACAAAGAGATGTTACCGGTGTTGTTAATCCCAGCATATCCTGCTGTAAAATGTGTTTAACTGCTAAATAGATGCACTTAAAGTAAAGTGTCGGCTCTGTCTTATTCCTGATGTTTACTTTTTATTTTATTTGTCTGAGTGTTTGTTTTTTCCTGTGACTATTCTGAATCTAGCTCAGATAGTGTCGTTTCCAAACCTGGCTGTACAGGAGCAATGGAGGATTCCAGATTAGACTGCGAGTCCTCCAACAAACCAGCTGGGTCAAGTTCATTTGCCTTCTCAGAGTCTGAGGGGTCACACTGTGGGATCTTTTTCCCAGCATCTTCACTGAGGTGGTCTGCATTTGCATCACCTTTGTTATCTAAACCTGAAACAGAAAGAAAAAAAAAGAAATTCAAGACCACGAATAAGACCAAACCATTCAGAAGCAGTCTTAGTAATTGGGAGTCAAACAATCCAGTAAGGAGCAATGTATGATGTTAATAACAATAACGTGTATAAGTTATAATAAATAACATTTGTGTCAGTGTAATCTTTTGTGGCCTCCCATCTTGTACATCTAAACCATGTGCTGTAAAATAGAAAAGGATAAGAATTAAACAAAGAATGGTTCCTGGTTCAGTCCATATTAGTTTCGGTTAATTATAATTTGTGACACATGCCATTCTCTGAAATGATCTCAATTTCATCACTCTATTCTGTACTGTATACCCCCAAAATGTATATATATACACACAAGTCACTATTATGTAAGTAAGCCCTAAAAGGCAAAGTGAGAAGATACAATAAAGAAATCTTAAATACCATTGGATGTTTGATCATTATTATTAATATTTAAAATGATTTATATACGAAGGTTGTATTTTCCACTCCCTGTCAGGACATTTAATCATGTGGCTGAGGCACAAGATAGATATTTTGTTTTGTAAATAATGACAAATTAGAGAGAAAGCCACCCAATGCATATGTTCTCTCACCAGTAAAGGTAATACCATAGTAATCAAGTTTTAAACCCAGGTTTTGCTGTTGTAGCACACACACTTAATACATTTCTTGGCATCAGTTTCTTTTGTATTTGCCTGAGTGTTGTGAATCTGGTTCAGAGAGAGCAGTTTCCAAAACTGGCTGTTCAGGCTCAATGAAGACCTCCAAATCCTCCTTGTCCGCCACACCAGCTGGTTCAGGTTCATTTGCATCTGCATCACCTTTGTCATCTATGAAGCAAAAATGACAAACACTTGCTGATTCCAGCTTCTCAAATGTGATGACTTGCTTCTTTTCTCTTTTTATATTGTTAATTGAACACTTTTGGCTTTAAGACTTGGTCAAACAAAACAAGCTACAGTATTTGAAGATTTGTTGGAATATTATAAATAAAATGATTAATTAAAATTAACTGATTAAAACAAAAAATAATAGATATAATAGATTAATAGATTTAATATAACAATAATAGATTAAACGATGAGGAAAATAAGCATTAGCTGCAGCATTAATTATAACTGTTAGCTAACAATCTATTTTTGTTTACTAAAATAAAGTACCTTTCTGCAATTTTTTGTCAGAAATGTTTCCATCATTCTCAAACTGCTGTTTCCTTTGTTCGACTAACCCTGGAAAGACATTCATAACCAGATAAATGAATTTGAAGCACCCTTCACACCATGTATAAGTTAGAATAAATGATTTTCGTGTTAGTGTAACCTTTTGGTGGACTCATATCATGTGCTGAAAAAAAAAGGAAAAAAAAAAAGATATGAATTAGACAAGGAATGGTTTCTGGTTCAGTCCATAATACTTTCAATTAATTCTAATTAGTGAAACATGCCATTCCCTGAAAATATTTCAATTTCATCACTCTATTCTGTTCTGTACATATATGGTGCACAGTGCGAGAGCTTGTAGAACTGATGTGAGCACTTTTAGAATATGATGTGATAACTTGCAGAACAAAAATATGTACATGTAGGTTCAAATTTTCACTTGTATGAAATATTTACACACGAGATGAATTTGAAGTCACAGAAAGAAAAAAACACGAGAGCTTGTAGAAAAAATCTGAACTTTCATGTTGAAATGTGACGTCAAAGAAAAAATAATATGAGTAAATGCTGCATTGCGTCACTGGATTTATGTAAAAATCAGTCTACACTTTTGTAAAAAAAAAATTGTAACTTCAAATTTAGAACACGGGTGTGTGAATATTTTCTACGAGTGAATATTTCAACATACAAGTACAGATTTTTTCTACAAACTGTGTTTTTTTATTTATTTGACTTCAAATTCACCTCAAGTTTTCACATCGTACTGTACAAGTGCTCACATCAAGTCTACAAGCTCTTGCATTTTGCATCATATTCACCTTCATATGTATACTCCCAATACACCCCCAGAAATACATATTCTATACAATCAATATCATAAATACTTTTGCCTTTAGTCATTTGGATGTGGCTCTTTTGTAAATAACAAATTAGAGGGAAAATGACACAATGCATAATGTTCTTTCCCCATTATTGGAAATACAGTTCTTTTCCTATCAAATTGCTTTAAACCCAGGTTTTGTTACTATTGTAAATAAAGCACAATATTCAGCAGCCTTTACCGTTGACAGTCTTCCAGTCTGAATTGACATTTTCGTTGTGATCTCTATCCAGGCCATTAGGCTTCAAATTCCTATTGCTTTGTAGCAAAAGGCCAAGTGGCTGCGTAGAGGGAAGTGTGGGGGCTCTTTCAAGAAGACTCCTATTTTCATCACCCTGAGCTGTCTTCTCATCTGACCCTAAAACAGATTGAAATACAAAATAGAACACCAGTACGAAAGAAAGAGATCTTAGACGATATCACCTTTAAGTAAAACAGTCCATTAAACAGCGACCACATGATGCACCAGTATCCATCATTATGTATCATCAATATAAAACAGTGGGTGCTTGTTCAGTGAGTGGATTATGACTTTTGGAAGTGTTTCTTAACACAGCAAGATAGGCCAAAAGGTTTCTCCAAAAATCTGACTGATCTAGATGCAACTCATTACACGTTTGAAAACATTCTCTCTTACTTTTTAAAATTAAAATGATTGTGTAGCTTCGGAGGTACGCGCTTATGTGCTAGTGCTTATCTGCAACACTCCCTGTACACAATGAAAAAACTAAACCAGTCAAAATTAAACTGTTACACCCTTTATGTTTTTTTTTCATTTTTTGCTACAAGAAACAAAGTCACTATGCTCATCTGGTAGCGATTTACTTTAATGACTACCTGGTCATCGTCTAACCTTCCATTTTCTGTAAATTACAAAAAAATGAGAGAAAATAGGAGAACAATACTCCTGAGATAGACCACTGAAAACATACAGTATCATACCTTTTGTTGATGGGTTTTCTGAATCACCTTTCTTTCTTTTTGCAAAACATGCTGGAACCGAGAGTGAGAGGACAGAAAAGAAGAAAGAAACAGTATGTTTTTGTTTCATACATTGTGAAGATCCCCACGACCCTGTATGCAGGATAAGCGGTTGATGATGCATGGATAGATGGACATTGTGAAGATTAGATTCACTAATAACAGCTGCTGGTGTGCAATGCACATGTGTGTACTGCACATACATGGCTTACGTACTATTACATTTAGTTTAACTGTTAAACATAGCTTTACAAATACATGGAAATGAATATAGTGAATATGAATACAGTGAATATATACTGTATAGATCATCTGGTTATGGTGAAACTTTTTGAACTGTACCTTTATGGCGTAGTTTGCAATACACTATGGCTACAACGAGTAGAATAATTACAACGATGGTGAGTACGCTGGCAATCAGTGCTGCAGATGAACTTTTGTCTGCACAGAAACACAAAATTCAAACTTGTAGCAACTTCTTATTACATTATATTACTAAGGAGATGGCGCATATATCATTTGTGTGTTTCATTTTTATTTAAATTTTCTGTCACCACTGGTAAAAAAAAGATCAAAGTTCAGCATTATTGTCAGTGCAGCAGTGCATGCATTATTTCTTAATGAAACCCATGACTTATGGCGGGTAAATTATACAAATGTCCTGTGTAAATCAGTTTCTGAAAGTACTTGAAATGACAACTTCCACAACATAAACAATAAACATACAGTAAAGCTGATGCCTAAGTAAAGTCTTACCTGGGTAACAATCCTTTGCAGTGTATGTAGCTGTTTCATTGCTCAGAGGGTTGCTCACCCTACACGTGTATATTTCATCATCATGTTTATCTCCCAGAGATATTGTGAAATTTGGGCCAGGCTGCACATGTCCATGTGAATCCCACTCCAACTTCATTAAGGACTGAGGCTGTCTGAACTCGGCAGAGCACACTAGCGTTGCAGAGCTGCTGCCATCTTCCATCTCACAGGATATTCTGGGTGTGGCAACTCGGTCTATATGAAAACACAGATGAAAATGAATCCATGAATACAAACCTAAATGAGAAAATAAATGATTCCCTTATGTCACATGGATGAACCATTACACATCAATGCTTTAAATGGCATAAAGTCCAGAAAGAACAAGTTATTGCAAAAGTTATAATTATAAAGACTGAATAAAGAATGCTTTGTGGGGCTTCCATATGACAAGATGCAAATCTCACCAAATGGCGGTCAATTGGAATATTTAATAACAATTACAGTACTTTGTTGTGTTAAGTGTGGGTGAGACAACGTTTCAGGTGAGAAGAAGATTCTGATCAGAAAGCGACAGTTCCAGCATGCAGCCTGAAGAGGTCTAAGATGTTTCTGATACTGCTACTCTGTTTACAGTACATGATGATGTATTGTGTTTTATAAAACACTACAAATACTACCAATTTCCTTTATTGTCTTGTTTCAAAAGACTCAATAAAGGCTTGACTCCCATGATGAAATTAACAACTTGAAACACAGACAATGCTAAAGGCTTAGTGGCTATAAATATATTCCCCACTACCACACCACAGGTTTTATTGTTTTAGTGTGTCACATGGTTTGACACTGATTAACATAAATGTATGCCCCACCTGAAAGGTTAATATTTGATAGAGGCACCTTTTGTAGCAGAACAGGCTTGACTCTGTGTGTCTGTATCAGCCTTCCACATTTGACCACTGCAATTTCCCCCCACTGTTTGTTGCTTAATGTTACATATTCTAGCTAGATTGCTCCTCTGTTCTCTGCAGCAGGTTTTCCTCAGGATTTCTGTCTGTTGCATTATATTTCCCCGGAACCATCCTCTATATGTTTCATAGTCCCTATTGTCCTCTGGAAAAGCCTCCACACCCTCGGGTTGTATGTTTTTTAGCCACTCTACTATAATATTATATTGCAACTGGTAAAAGAACTGAGCAACAGTTGTTGTATGCATAGTGTCTCATATTAAATGCATTGAACTCTGACAATTAAGACGTTTTCTGAATCAGGCTAAGTGTATCAGTTTCATCCATTGTAATGCAAAGTTGTAAAACAATAAAACAAGGGCAAACCACTATTTTGGGCCATTGGGAATCTATCAAGGAATAGGATCTCCTTTTTCCTTTACTGCAGGTAGTGTATTTTCTTGCGTATGTTGGTTTTAATCCGTGTTTCTCCAGCTCCGGAGACTCTGGCAAGATGAGAGGAGGCATACTTTTCTATCGATGATGCATGGTGCATCAGAGTGGACACTGTTTCCCAAATGTCAGACTTTTATGTTCTGTTAAGTTCTGCGTGTGTGGCTAAACAATTTCTTTCTGTTATACACCATATCTTTATACCTTCATGAATTCAAAGATATGGAATTGCTATAGCAACACATCAACTTCCAGCTGCAGAATGCAGGTACCAATGTTCATCAATTAACTGTATACAACCACTATGTTAAAAAAGTTAGTAAAAAAAACTTACCAATGACCTCCAATAGAAAAGTTGAACGTTTCAACTCTTGGTTTATGTATGCTTCCAATCATAGTATCCGGTGTCTTCATATCTGAGTTTAGCGATATTGAGCTCTGCAGAGATCCAGTCAAGAGTGATCCTTTTTTCATATGGGTGGTACACCTGTTCCTCATTGCCATTAAACTCTACTACTTTGTTGCCTTTATATTTCCACAGAATTTCCTTAGGTTGTCCAGTGATGGCTGGCTTGAAGTTGACCTCCTGCCCCTTGAGCGCATATATTGGAGACTGTCCAGCAACTAGACACAGAAACATAGACACAACTCAAGAACTCAGGAATACACATCTGATAAAACTGCCAATTTATCAGGTACACAATCTAATATAATCCAATAAAATCTAAAAGTTATAAGGTTTAGTCTTGCCAACACTGCGCCAGGCTGTGATCGGGGGTAAATCAGCAGTTGATCGGCGATCACCAGTCCTTATGTGTGAACTACTCAAGGATGCATCAAAATGGCTCCCCGACACATTTCTGACACATCGCTGATGTCTGCCAGATATCTAGCATGCCAAATATCTGGCGGACTCGACATCCACATCCAGTCAATGAGAGCAGGCAGCTACTTTTTCACCGCAAAACACTTTTTACTCCCCTCCAGCTCTCTGTAGCACAGACAATCCCTGCTACCTGAGTGTGCTAATCCATTCTTTTACACAGATTTTTTGTCTTTATAATTTGTATCTTTATAATAACAAACAACAGATGTGTAGATTCACGTCATTTTCCATTTCCGTTTCACATTTCACGTGTGTTTTCTTGACAAAACGTGGTTTGGAGACCAGCCTGGGGTGACAGAGTCGCTGTCAGCTGGTGTAGTGTGTGACCACCTATCACCTATCAGTCAGGTAGTATGAATGCCACAACGACTTCAAGACTCCTGTCACAAGACGGCAAGTTATGTAGTGTGAACGGCACGGCCATCGGCCGACGCTGATAATCGCGTAGTTTGCACAAGCCTTAAGTTTCATTTCTGTCGTCAGATTGAAGCAGAGAAGAAGAGTTTGCACAGACATCCAGGAAATGTACAGATTTGTCTCGTCGAGATGAACAAAAAGAGCCTTTTAGAAGTTCTGTTCTCAAGCTGTGGCCTGTAAAGCATGGGAGCATGCATTGGTCACAGGAATATTGACTGTTTTTATTAATATTTCAATGCTTTGGAAGCTTTATGTTATTGGGAATGTGGTTGTATGGAGAGAAATAATATCTTGAAGATTATCCCAATAAAAGTGAACATTTAAACAGTAAATATGGCCAAAACATGGACATTCGCCTGGTATGTTTTTGAAAGATTGTGTAATAACGGTTGTATATTAGTTTCTTTTCATCAGATTTACAGTTACAGTTGTATTCCAGGTGCATTATAATTTACCTTATGATGGTTTTGATGGTTTATTGCTTTAAAATATAGCTTTTTTTCTGTATTTGATCTCCATGTAGTCTGTTATGGTAAAATAAATATGTTAATGTACAATGGATTTATGTTCCTTAGCTTCTGACCTTTCAAAGGAGACCAGAATTATGCATCTAGGGCTAGTGGTTGAGGAGCTATTACTGATTAATTTTGGGTATGTTATTTTAGGTGTTTTTCCTGGAAATAGGTGCTAGGGTTCGTGTGTAAACACCTTTTAATATACTGTATGTGTGCTTATTTGTTCTTGACCAAGGAAATAATTTGTGGTTTGACAAAATATTTTTGGCTCATGGTCTACTTAACAACCTTTAATGAGGTTTCAATTATATTTAATCAATTCAATGTAATTTTTCAAGCAACATTGCCAAATATTCCCTTGATTCTCAGAATTATTGTTTCTCTTTGTTATGTGACAGTAAACTTAAGTATGTAGCATGTAGTATAATTGAAGTTGTGTATGTGGTTTAGTATAAGCTGAAAACTTAAGGTATGTCATTTGGATACAAAGTTGTAACACATTAAAAAAAACACAAGTATTAGGCTTTAATTAGTTGTATTTCTTGGTCTTCCTTCCCAGGTCAAAAAGAAGTGCGCTTAAATGCATTGAAAATGTACTAGAAATTCACATAGTATGCTTATAGTACATTCATACTTCTAACATGCTTACTAAAAGTATATTAAAGATATATTCTCTCTACTTTGAATAAATTGGTAATAAATATACTTAATTAAACTTTTAATAAATATGCTTAAATAAAAGCATATTTTTCACAACATTTTAGTCTACTTATTAAAAATATATTAATTTAACTCTTAGTAAATACTATTTAGGTGTACTTTGTGGAAGTACATTGTTAAACAATTACACTGGGTTACAAATATATTTATGCCAAATATGCTAATTGTGTAGGCTACTGCAAAATATTGTAATTATTTATGTAATTGCCACATGTTTCAGACTGATTTCCAGAAGGATATTTATAAAAATATATTTTTTTAACATTAAAATATATTTTTCAAAATCAGGTAAATAGCTAGTTGAGATCAGAGTTCTCTTCCATAAGGGTAACCTGGCCAAGAAGGAAGCAGCACATGTTGTTAACTTAACAAACAAACAACAACGTATAGTAACAAGCATACTTTAAATCATAATGTAGTTATACTTGTTTCTGTGTGTAAACAGTAAACACGTGTACACAGGGGGGAAGTGTGCCCTCCCGCCCAGCCCACTAGCACAGTGCCAGAGCCCTTTAAAGGGCTCCAGTCACATCGCGTGAAAGTCCGCTTCACGAAAGATAATGTGTACTGTATTTTTGGCCAGAAATCATTTTGTTTCTTAGGTTTCCTTTAATTTACTTAATACGTGGGTTGAAAAGAGAAGCTGCAACAATGTGCAGTATGAGAAAAATATGGTGTTTTTTCAAAATTAAACCATGTAAACCTGTTCTGGTACAACCCCTAATTAAGATTTTGAACCTGAAAATGAGCACAATACCACCTCTTTAATAGCTTCATAATCGAGACAGCAACTTTCGTCTGCCTTAAACAGTGTTGGGAGTAACACGTTACAAAAGTAACGCAATTAACGTTACAGTAATGTATTGATTTTGCTGTAAGGCAGTTTTTAATGTTACTAAAATTTTGGTAATGTAAAATCTCAGTAACCCTGTTGCTGGAATTTGATGCATGAGATTTTAACAAGGCAGGCCTGTGAATGTGTGTGTATGAGCCTTCAATTCTGCTTTTGCACTGTTAAAATGACCAGTGAGGTCTTTATCAGAGTAATAAATGCTAATATGCTGCTGTCTGTGTGCTAAAGAATAGGTTCACATTTTTATAGTCTACCTTACTTACATGTCCATGTTTACAGTAAATTATTGGTCACTATAATCATTATTCCTGCCCATATAGTCTGTAAAGACATCACCACAGTTGTCATTTTGGTTTAAATTCATTCTAAAGGTACACTGTTTTTTAGAGATTTTTCTTCACTGCAACCATGGAGGGGGTAACGTTAACCATTACAGTGACCAATAACTCTGTTATAACAGCAATGTTAAAGTGTACAAGGGTATGTGAGAATTGTTTTAGTATATAATTATAATGTTTTTGTGTCCTGAAATGGCAGACTACACAATATAATAAAATGTGATGTTGTATGAAATACTGGTCAACTTTATGTCCATTTGTATGGTCATAGATCCTGTAACTTTTAAAAGTTGAACCTACCCTTTGCCAACTTTAAACAACTTAATGCTAAACCCAGAGTTGGAACTTCCTGCCTTAGCTCAAGAAAATTAAATAAAGAATAATAATAAAGATTTGCTATAAGAACAGAATTACAGTGTTTATAATGATACGCAAATGAAGAACTAAACTAGGTGGAAGTACTGGCCTAACTGAATATTTAAACTCATTTGCAACTGCATTTCTTTTCTTTTAGAGCTTCCTGGGATTGTTGCCTCACTCAGAGGGCTTAGAGGCCAGGAAAATCTCAAAGGACCAGCTGGACCCTCACAACAATGTGCTCATAGGTATGTCTGGCTCCTGCACACCATTACTGTTTTTGCGCTCACTACATGTCAATGGGGTCAGACTAAATAAACAAATATTCTTGAGATAAAATAATTATATTAAAAATATTGTTATACATTAAGTAATTGGCTACTTTTGTACTTCACAAATTGACTGCTGTGTTTATGTGAAATGACATGTAGACAGCACAGTTGTTAAGCAAGTTTGTGTTATTTGTTGTACCTGTTTTATAACCTTTTATCATATACAGCTCCTTGGCTGAATGTACAGTAGTGTTTATGTAATGTTTTTGATCACGTTGTAATGGAAGAACTGAGCATTAACTGGGAGGGGTCCCTTGTGGAAAACCATTTCACCTGAACCTAAACGGTTAGCATCATCAGAACAGTTAGACATGAAGTTCTTATTGTGTTTCAGCAACTTTAAACAAAATAAAAAATCACACAATGGTAGTTAGTTAATTAGAGGTAATATTGCTTTGATATAAACAAAATATTTCTTTTTCCCTTCCACAGATGCTGTGTGTTAAAGCAGTTTCCAGAAGTGGCACATATGGTGTCAAGTGGCACAGTTTGCCATGAGGTCATCTGAGGCGTGCCCAGTGTCCAAACCGCATGAGGGACCCCCATGGGTAACATTAATGATGGGATGTGTATAGTGTACTTTTCAGTGATACTGGTCATATGTCATCATTTTACTGATTTTATTTTATTTGATTATTTATTTTGCTCAAGATGTGTTAAATGCTGCTGCACCTTTTAATGTACAGGAATTTATTTTTGTAATGTACACGTTTTACAAGTTTTTAGTTGTCTGTATGTGTGTGTGTTGTAAAATACTTTTTTTTAACTGATTTTTATTAAAAAGAGCATTTTGCAAGATATTTTTAATGCATTAATAATGCATTATTCTCATACTGAATGGTTTCATAAAGAAGCTTCCCAAGATATTAACAGTGGCTCTTGGAGTATACTAGTAATAAATTACTAATACACTGAAATGCTAATAAAAATGTTCAGAGAACACATTTAAAATATATTTAAAGTCTTCAAGTTTAGCACAAAAGGGTATTTCAAGTTCATTTTAAAGAAGTATATTTAAATTACAGTAAAGATACTTAAAATAGGTCCATTTTAACACAACTAAGTATATTAAAATACATATATTGCAATTATCTTAAAGTTGAATAAGTATTTCTAAAATGACACTTAACATACTTTAAGTTGTTCTAAAACAACACACTTAATATACACTTAGTATAGTACAATTAAAATATGATAAGTGCATCCAAATAAAGTGCTACTTAAGTATATTTCTTTTTCACCTGGGTTAGTATTCAGAAGTAATGCTGTATTCCTATAATAGCCTCAGTTAGGCTATAAATCAAGAAGTATTAATCAATACTATTTATTAAATAGTATTTGAAGGAGTTCAGAAACATAAGTCAGTACTAACTAATGTATACCACTGGCATACTTTTTATTTTATTTGTATCTGCTGTGAGAAAATATGGACTTAGGAACTCAACTTTGGATAAATCATTAACATCTCGGTCAGGCCTGCCAGAAGGTCTGAAGTGTAGTTTTCATGCCCACACAACAAGTTCAACAAATCAGCATAAACATAAAAAAAGAAAAACTCACCTCGGCAGGAGGTCAAGATGAAAAAGGACATGAAATAACGAGCCATTTCAGAAAATCAGAACAATACGCTGCGCTGCCTTAGCATTTTCTTTCACTTTCTCTTCGAAGGTGTCTTGTACCTGTGGCCCTAAACCGGTCTATCTCGTCCTTTCCAGTAGGAGTAAGTCGAAGAGATCATGTTGATACTCCTTCTAGCCTTTCGACAGTCGAGAGTAGGCCTACCAGCAAAGGTTAATATTAAACAGGCGTGTCAGGTTGACACCTCCTCAAGCATGAGTGCTTTCAGTCTCTCCACATAGCCTGCCTCTTTCGTAGAGTAAAACTTTCAGTCTGCACCGACAGGTTTGATTAAGGTGTGGCATAGTTTTGTAGGCACCGTTTATTTTAATAATAGTATATTTACCAACTTTAGTATTGAGGCGACATCACATTTCTCCATATCAGCGTTTGATATGACGATTTTATAACTTTCATTACTGTAACCTTGATGCCAGTCTGTTGTCTCAAAATTTACCAGAAGCTCGACTGAAAAGTCGGTTACCTGGTATCATCCCGGATTCATTTCTTGTTATGGTTGTGTCTAAAGCTGGAATGTAAGGTATCAAGATTCGAAAAATACCCGTCAGTACACTAGTAGATGTATAAAACCAGTGGTCTACTTACAGTGATTTGTTTGACTCAAAGGTTGTTACAGTGTGCGGAAATAATTTCTGTTTTAGATGAAACATAATAAATGATATTCATATTATTATTAGTAGTATTTGTTTGAATAAAACACATATTTATGTTCACCACTTGATGGCAGTGTTCACAGGAGAATAGACAAACTGTCACAAAGACATGGTGTCTGTGTGTGTGTGTGTGTGTGTGTGTGTGTGTGCGTTTGTGTGTGCTCGCGCGCGCGTGTGAATAAAAATCAGCAGGTGCTAGCCTATAGGGCTTCAGTTTGGTTCCTCAATGCAATGAAAGTCACACCTATAGTGTTGATATGCATATTTTCAGTTATTAATATGGATTTATGTAATTTATCACATCCATTCTGTCAGCAACGTTTTACAGCATAGCACGTTTTTGTATTCTTTATGTTAATGATTTTTAACTGTAAAAGCCTTGAAACATTGTATTTTGTGGTATTCAACCAATTCTGTGTTCATCTATTATTACTGTTATAAAATCAAGTTCAACAATTGCTGCTGTAATATAACATGGCTGCTATTGACCAACTCCTCATATTTAAAAGTGTCATAAAATTAACATAGTTATGTACACAAAAACAATCCCCCTTTTCATCACTCTTTCACTTTTCCTTTTCAATCCATTCTTTCATCAACAATAATGTCCTCCTCACAGAAGCATGTGTCATTGGCTCTCTGAAGTAGGTGTTATTCTGTGTATGTGTGTGTAGGACTTCATGAGTGTCACACTGCCATGGTGCGACACGCCCATAGGTAAAACACACTCCTCCGTCAGCACTCCCCGGCCAACGTCCCAGCACATCACTGTGGAGATAACTTGGTTCTTGTTGTCCCGTCCCCCAGTGATGAAAAGTTTGTTGTTACAAGCGGCGATGGCGCAGCTTGCCCTCTCCCCCAGACGGGTCACAAGGGACCAGGAGTCTGACAGAGGCGAGTAGCGGTACATGGCGTGCATGGCACCCCCTGGAAGCAGACAGAGAATGAGTAATTTAATTGTAACATAAGGTTTTTACATATACACATACACTTCCCATTTATTTACTGTATATGCAAATCCGTTTCTCAAACAATTTACCAGACAGATGAGCACATTCTTGAAAAACATTCAGCATTTGCAAGAACAGATTCATGCCATTCTTAAAAATTAATAACCAAATACCAGTTTGATTGATAATTCCCAGAGAACACACACAAAAAACATTATTTAGAAAAATAAATAAAAACAGAGATACCTGTTTTTGCAAATAACTCTTAATGCCAGAGATAATTTTGAAGAGTTGGTGTCTACACTACTTTTTCCACACTGTGGTCATCTCATTTTGAAATGAAACCCTATATATATATATTTTTGGCAACAAACACTTAACCATACTCCAAATATAAATCCACCAATGTACAGTGATGGAAGAAGTATTTAGATCCTTTATTCAAGTAAAGGTATAGCAATATAAAAATAATTATCCTGCAATTTCAGTAGAAGTTCACAAGTCATTAAAATGTATTTAAAATATCAAAATATGATAACACAGATAAATGCCCTGTGAATGAATATTATTTGTGTGAATTACTATTCATCTGAATGTAGCATTTCACGGTTTTAGTTGGTTGAGGTAAAGCTATGTATATCTATTTAATATACTGCATCACATTTTATAAACTCCTATGTTTTGTATGTAAAGTTTTAAATTGTAAAGTAACTAGAAACTAAAAAGATCAAATAATTGTAGGATTAGTTGGAAGTAGAAAAATCAGCATGAAATGAAAATACTGTACTAAAGTACTAATACTTAAAATTTGTCCTTAAGTACTGTACTTAATTAATCACAACCATCAACTTACCAACTATATAGATGCAGTTGTTGAATGTGACTGCATTAGTGCATTTGGTTTCAATGGGAATGGGTGCCCGTAGTTCCCAGATGTCTGTCCCAGGTTCCCAACACTGGACCTGATCAGTTGCCAGCTTTCCATTTGGCCCGCCACCAATCACATAGATCCATTTGTCAAAGCTTGCAGCTGCAAAGGAGCTCACACCGACTGCAAGAGGAGTCACCTGCAAGTACAGCCAGAAGGGCATTGAAGTAAGTATATGGAGCACAGACAAACAGGCATAGCAGGATATACGTGATATTAAATATTGTTTAAAGCAGTACACTTTATGGAGCATCAAATGTACAGTATTTAACACCAAATGTACACAAAAATAATACTGTAATTAACAAGGTTATAATGGAAAAGTGTTCAGTGTTAAATAAATAATTATAATTACAAATAATTACATCACAAAAATTGTGGAAATTATATAAATGAAACAATAATTTGTGAAGTTATTTAAGAAATTATTCAAAATCAATTGAGTTTTAAAGTTTTAAAGGTCTTCATTTTCATTTTATAATAATTATAATAAATTTTTCCCAAAAAGCTTTATTCAGTATTGAGTGACATGAAATATGTTGTTATGAAATGTAAACGCAACATTGACACCTCCTCACAAAGTTGAAATTGTGAAATCAAATGATTGTTAGCAAACAGTTGCCTATTTCCACATCTAGCAGACATGACACAACATTAGGATTCATATGGAGTTGTGTTTTTTGCCACCTGATAAATGTAAGTGCAGTATTAATTCTCCTTGTAGCTCTGTTTTGGTCTTCCCTTGATGGATGTATTTGGCTCTTTAGCTGCCAAATGCACTACTCACCAGCTAGTCACTAACTTTGTGTGGAGAGCGGAGAAAGGAAACTAGTAAAGTTATGGGATATGAAACTATAACAATGAGCTGAAAAACGCTCTGTAGTTCTCAGTGGAACTGCAGATTAGGGTTATAATTCTCTGTTCTCTACCTTCCCTCACCTTTCACATACATGAAATTATTGTTATTTGGAAAATATTAATTATGGCCGCTTTAAGGAACATTTGGTGTAAAGTTACACAAAGGTAACACATTAATATAGCATTCATGTTTACCTGTGTCCAGCGATTGTGAAAGGGATCATAGGCCTCTACGCTAGCGAGTCTCTGAACTCCATCAAATCCACCCATTACATACACCTTCCCCCCATGGACTGCCATCTTGTGTCTCCAGCGCCCAGTCATCAGACTCTCAATCTGGATCCACTTGTCCAGGGCGCCATTATATTTCCAAACATCATGCTGTGTCTCTTTACCTCCTGCAACAACAGGATCATTTTAGAAAACATATACAGACATTTGTCCAAGAACACTGATGCAATTACTAAATCTGTGCTCTACATTGGGCCACCCACAATTCTGATTCAAGATGTAAAATCCCACGACCTATTCTGAACATTCACAGCATACGTGTCGCTGAACAACTAAAGTAACCATGACTGAGGTGTCAGTTCCTAAATTGGGAAACACCTAAAAACCACATGAACTTTTGCTGCAGATGGTCTCACGTCTTCATTTTGTTTTGTTCAGTGGAACACCATGGATTCACTGATTAAAACAACATCACATTTAAATATCAGAAGCATAGAAACATTTACAACAACCTGTTTACATGATGAAGATCCAAGGAAAATTAATACTCGATGAGAGGACATATAGAAACAATAACTTGGCAGATATATAAACAGTAGGTGCTGAACAATTTCCCTTTCACCTATACATATCACAGCAACTAAGCCTTCTCTCACCAGAAATGTACACTTCATTGCGGAAAGTGATGCAGGCAAACTCCACCCATTTTCTGTTTTGGGATTCGTCCTCCATCTCTGTGATTGGAAGCCTGGCAACCTCCAGCCTGCTGCGTCTAAGGGGGTCCAAACAGGTGACAGTGGAAATGAAGCGTTCATCTTTAGTGCATCCTCCAATTATCAGGAACACCTCTGATAGAAAGTGCTGCACGCGAGGCTTGGTTCGTTCAGAGACCACCTATAAATGTGTTATACATGTACAAACCACAGTAAACAATAAAACAATGACACACAGCAGTAATTGTATCATAAAATCAAATACCTGCAAAAAAGGAGTTTGTAATATGGAATATTTTATAGGATAGTAGATTTTGCCAGTAACGTTTCCAAGCAGCATGCTAGGATTTTGTAAAATAACATTAGTTCCCTGTATACTGACCTCCCTGCCGGAGAGGTGATAGGTGCGGGCCTCTTGCAAAAGAGGAAAGGCCTCACTGCAACGGCGAATCAGTTCATCTGATTCCACTTTTTCAACAAAGTACGCAGGCTCCAACAATGGCAGTCGCACATGTGAAAGCAACCTGGCCAGTAAAGGATAGCGTTCATCCTGCTGGGCTCTCACCCAGTGCATGAGTGCCTCAAAAACACACTCCTCACACTTCACATCAAGGTCGTCCCTCTGCAGGATCACCTCCAGTGACTCTGCTGGCAGCTCCAGGAAGTCCTGCTGCTGGACTACTTGGGAGAACTGAGAGGTTATGTAGTCCTGAGCCCTGGTCTTCAAAGCCGGTAGGGCATGGTTTTCAGCAAGATTCAGGATCCCAATACAACTCTCTAGGTGCAGAGACTTGCTCATAAAGGCAGCACATGCATCCACCACACGCAGAAACTACAAGAGATAAGGCCAGCATATAGGCATTGAATACAATCTCAAGCTGTCAAATGAGTGAACATGCTGATGTGCATGCACAGGGTTTCTCAGACGTTGATAAACAGATAATGCTACACGAGATTTTTAAAAATGATTAGTAGTACTAGAATTTCAAAAGTGTGCATAACTAAAATAGACAAGACATTGCCTTAGAAACCAGAAAGGTGCCACAGGCCATACAAGTTTAGAATTATTGCCCTAACTCTTAAAAATAGCCAACATATTTTTTATATCTTCATCACTGTTTTACTATTTCATTTTGTGTTTTGCTTAATTTTTTTTCTTGTAATCTATGTATTTTAGCAATTTTATTGTTTTTCTCTATTTGTTTTAGCAATAATCACTTAAACCCTATTTAGAAAAGTGCTATGCAAATAAAGTTAATATTATTACAGGCATGTGTGCTCAATCAGTACCCTTAATCTTAATGTGATTGTAATTCTAACCTCAATCCTAAATAAGTCACTCCTAACCCTAAAAGAGCCTGTTGAAGGAGTAACAAACCAGAATGTGTGAACTTTTTGTCTTCAAAATCTAAAACTTAAATTGATCGTCACAAAAATGAAGTATAGGAACACAAACCCCTGCCTCCCCTTTTGTGTGGTGCAGCTGTGTAGTTAATTTAAGCCTGTATGGAAAACTGATCCTGAGTGTAAACAACTGGGCAACTTTCACTTCCCTCTCAGAGCTACTCATCTCATCATTAAGTAAGATGTTTGTTCCACTGAATGGTGAAACTGTCTAAAGTGAGAAGATCAGAACAACTTGAAGATTTTAAATGTAGTTCACTGTGATAGAACCTGTCTTTCTGAATTTAAATAAATCAATCATGTTATGCATTTTTAATACTTTTTACAGCTGTTTCTGCATCATAGTGGCATCTGCCATGGCTTTGATGCGCCATGTGTGCCAACTGACTACTAATAATTAATTGACACTGAATTAAAATGCCATGACTATCAACTATATTGTATAAAGAGTAAACAGCTGCTGTTGGGTTCAAACTTCACACCTCTAGTTCTGGTTGTTTGTATTTTTACTTCCACAGAAGAATCACATGATCATCCATGTGGTCACACTTAGATACTGTAGTGTGAGAAAGTACTGCAATTCTGATAAAACCCTTTCACAGCCAATTGGATAAGGTAAAAAATGTATCAGGCTAAAAATAAAATGGCTTAGGAACAGGTTTAGGTTTTTGGAAGTCAGTGACTTCACGTAAAAAATACATTAGTTCCTTTGACAATTACAGTCAAATTATGTACAACTTTTTGTCTTTACTGGCAATCAATTTGTAACAGTAAAAAAATTTGTGTTTGTTGCTGATAATGCGCTCAAGATTTACAAGGAACTCTGTGTGTATCAGATGGTGAAACTGCAAAGCAAAACTAATCCAGTATCTTCTTTAACTTTTATTGTAAGTAATTGTCATTTTACCTGAAATTGACTGGCAGCCTCTAGTATTCTCTGAACATTTGAGTGTGTGAGGAGGGCTCGGCTGGTGTAGGTATACTCTAGGAGAGAGCACATGGTTCCACTGTCCAACCCCTTTATTTCCACACGCTCCTCATGACTCTCCTTCAGACCACTGCAAAACATTGCCCTGCACAGAAAAAAACAGTCATTCAGTAAAACCAGCGATGCTAGCTCAATGGAGTTAGCCAATACTAGATTTATTTTACCTGAAGTATTGGCTGGCAGCAGCGAGTATGGCTCTATGGCAAGGGAAGTCATATCCCTGAACACATAGCACCACATCGGTCAGTTCTCTGTTCACTCGCAGGGTTTCCATTCCTCTCTGCAGCTCCACAGGTAGACCTCCATCTTCCCAGTGTAACTCACTTGAGCCTGTCAGGTTCTCTCTCTCCTCGCCTGGGCTGGAGCTATCTCCAAGAGGCAGCAAGGGACAGTCTGTAGTCCTCTCCAGTGAGTCACTCATCTTTCAAACCAGTGGCTCTTCATAAACTCACTATTCTAAGAAGAACAGTTTGCAGCTAGTGTGGATGCACCTGCACTTGTAAAAAGACCCCTGTGGTTTACGCTTGCAGCAGTTGTGTCGCTTTGAGATGTGGATTTGTTTTTTCCTGTCTTCTTTATACTTCCTATTCCTGTTCTGAGAGGAACATACGTATGTAGCAACACTTGTTACTAAACACTTCCTCTTCTTGTGCTGAATAAATTTCCCCCTAAGTTACTCAATTTGCCCTTTTTTCTTCTTTTCTCAGAACGACAGATGCCAGGTCTCCTCCACAAGACCACACCAAATAGAGATCAGTGCAAACAGCAATCAGCATCCTATTATCATGTTAAGCGTTTGCCCTTCCCTCATTGCCACAACTGAGGCGCCCCTGAGTAAAACCACTAATTCCCTAATGCAGTGGTTCACAGCCTTTTGGCTTGTGAGCCCTTTAAAGTGAAGCAGTGTCTACTTGTGACCCCTTTGCATAGGTTGTATGTGTCTATGGGTTGTGAACAATAGAATCAGATCCTCAGAGTTTCTTAATTTAACTGTTTCTAGAGGCATGAAGACATAAAACTGTCCAAGCAAAGAATAAAGAAAAGTTGAGAAAAATAAACAATAAATATAAATCATATTTTGTATCATATTTTTCCTTGATAGCTATCTACAACAATATATAATAAATTACATATTCACTATCACATCACTATCTAATTTAATCTATTATTATGTACATTGTATTTATTATTCATCCTCATACATAAAGCTATAATAGATCATGTTGGATTTCTGGATTTCTTCTGCACTAAATATGTGCACAATCAAGACTATGGCATTAAAATGTTATATATATTTAATGTCATATCCCATTCATGTTTTATTTGTATCTCATAGCCTGTCAGTGAATTTCTCCTCAGGGATCCATAAAGTCTTATGTCATCTTATCTTATCTTTATCTCACTGAAACATCCCCGGTAAAATAAAACGACAAAAAGAAAGAAGAAAGAGAATTGTCTACTACTAGACAAACCTTTGTCCTACACCCCAGAGGCGTCCATCCTGATGGTTATCTACCTTGTTCTTCTTACAGCAAATTCCCCAGCATGTATTTACTCAATCAAGCAGTAAAGCTCGGGCGAGATGCTGGAAAGTGAAAGTCACAGCTGCAGCAGTCAGACGCCTCCATCTTCTCCACTAAGCGGCAGTATTGCCTCGCTGGTCTCCAACACCACATCAAATGAGTGAAATGAGAAATGTTTTGCCGAATTAAGTCGAACTTGGACCCAAGCTGTTTCCTAGCAACGCAATTCAAACGCGGGCACTTTATCTCCGCGAGACTGATCGGGTTAATAGCCTACCAGTATTGACTATTATTATGTCAATTAATAGCTAATCGAATTCTGGGAAACCGGAAGTTACACACATTATCGGCTATTCTGAAATGAATGAAAGGTAAAATGTTTGTAGGACAAGGGCAGAAAATTTGTAAGACCTGGACGGGTGTCGCTCTCTGAAGATGCCGATAGAGTGCACCATCTGCCTGCAGGAGAGACCCGAGCATTTATTTCACCTCACTGCACATTATTTCAGGTAACTTTATGATTGAGGCTAAAATGAGCGCCTTCTTTTTCAGCTTGTAAATGGTGGTGTTTTTTTGTATCACATTTGATGATGGTGTCTAACCTTGTGATGTAGCCCGTATGAGCCCCAACGAGGACAGCGCGTTTTTTTCCGACAACGGAAATATATCTAACCCAAATCACATAAGACTGTAGATCGAGGCCGGAACAAATCTATTTGGTGGGTAAAAACTTAAACACAAACCACCGAAACATGTAGCCTACATTTTTATTGACCCACAGTATTGGTGACAATGCCAATACATTTAAAAGTACAGTATGCTGCAATGGTATGTGAAACGTGCAGGTTATATGTCAGACTTCCTCTTGGTGTACCTACAGGAAGCAACCACTTCAGTGTCTGTAAAAGCTCCGGTGGATCTGAAGACTTACTAGGGGCCTCGTCACAGATGCTATGGTGTGAACACTGTGGTACTTCTGAAGCGGGTTCAGGATGATGTGTTCCGTGCAATCATTTTGGAGGGTCAATTTGTTATTCTGTCTGGGACTATTTCTGCACTGTGGTAAGTTGTACATTGAATTCCTGCTGTTGAAATGGGTTCTGGTGAGTGATCATGCTGACTGGGAATTTGGTAGAATATTATCATATTTGTAAAATGTATGCCCTTGTTTTAAAAAGAACAAAAGAAAATGTAGTTTTAAAGTTAAGTGAAGAAAAGTAACTTGGTGTGGAACATTATGTCTGTGTGTCATTATGTCCATCTTAAATATACTACTAAAAAATAACAAGGGATAGTAATAACCAATAATACATACATATCAAGTTTAATGTATCTGATCAAACTTTAATACTCACTGTGTTTTCATGAAATTGCATTTAGCAAAGACTTCTGTGATTAAACTCAAGGATTCAGAATTGATGATTCACTTATGTTATTCGGTCTGTCTTTTAATAATTTGAAAACAATTAAATTGGTGTAGGCAAACAAAGTAATGGCAAATAAATCCATGAAACTGACAAGGCAGCAATTATCACTTCCTTTCTTTTGAATGTCCTGTAACAGACCATTTCCATTATTTGCAGGCACTTGTCCTCATTGATGCTTATAATAAATACATACCTCACAGCATATACTGTAAAAAGTTAATATTTATTGCAATGTGCAAAGTCACATGAAGGCTAAATAGCTTTGCTTTTCATATCAATGCAATAGTGAACAAAGGTTGGACACTGAATTGTAACAGTTAATGTTGCAGTATTCAACTGACTTCTGTGTTTTGTCTGTGGTTCACTCAGGAGAAGCCAGAGTGCACACTGAAGTACAGGCTGGGCCTCTGTATCGTGTGGTGGGTTCTTTGCTCTCCATCACCTGCAATGTGAGTGGCTTTGCCAGTGCTAGCACCAGAAAAGAATTTGAATTCTGTATTAACAAGCCTTCAAATCCCACTTTTGAAATTAACATCATCAGCACCAGTGACCAAAGCTTCAGCTTTGCTATGTATGGCAGCCGTGTGAGAACTGGGGAAATTACTCTGAAACATGTTTCTTCAAACTCAGTCGTCTTTGAGATACAAAGCCTAGAAAAACATGATGAAGGGGAATATGAATGTTCTGTAATCAACACAGAACAGATTTATAATGGAATCTATAGTGCTAAAACAACAGTGAAAGGTAATCAGTCACCATTCTATTTTTCTATTTTAAGACATACCTTTCAATGTAACTGCATCACTGTAATGTAGGATGGCAAAAATGTTTTACTTTTATGTCTTTGTGTCTGTTGCTGATGTGGTACCACAGTGATTGACAACTCCCTAAGCGTTTCATCACCTTCGTCCACCTCACTGAGCTATAATGAGGACGATGCTCTCACTTTAACATGCCAAGCCTCCACTAACACCATCCAGCACACCCATCTGTCTCTTGCCTGGTATCTCCATAAAGATGGCGAGGACAATGCTCATCCTATAATTTCTCTGGACAGAGATTTCACACTGAACCCAGGCCAGGGGTTTGAGGGGCGATACCAAGCTGGACTCATAAGTTTAGATAAAATGGGAGAGACCACATACAGGCTTAAGATGGCTCAGTTACAGCTTTCAGACCAAGGCAGGATCTACTGCCAGGCTCAGGAGTGGATCCAAGATCCTGACCGCTCCTGGTATGTTATCACACAGAAGGATGCAGAGGAAACTACCCTGAATGTCAACGCCAGAGGTTAGACGCTGCTAACATTTAACTGATTCTATTTAATAGCACATCTTGATAAGTCGACACATTCATCTTTGCTCTTCCCCTATGCAAGGTCACTGTGGTTTCTTGGCAGGATGTGTTTGTCTCGCTATGCTTTATTTTTTTTTGCCTTGAGTAGAGGTGGTGCCAGACATGTCTTCTCTGGTGGTGAGAGTCTCGGCACAGCCGACAACTCTGCAGGAGGGGCAAGAGCTAACGTTATCCTGCAGCGTAGACACACACAACCTGGAGGAAAGGTTCTTCTCTGTAGCCTGGCTCAGGGGAAGTGATGAGCTGGCCCGCATTGGCCCTACAGGCATTCTGTCTGTAGGACCCAAGTATAGCGTGCGAGCGAAAGAAGGCGAGCTCAGGGCAGCCCGGACGGGAGACAGAGATTACAGTCTCATATTGCAGCCTGTTAGAACTGATGA
The DNA here is from genome assembly GCF_014851395.1 of Micropterus salmoides. Taxonomy (NCBI): domain Eukaryota; kingdom Metazoa; phylum Chordata; class Actinopteri; order Centrarchiformes; family Centrarchidae; genus Micropterus; species Micropterus salmoides. The sequence goes on from NW_024040596.1 coordinate 16,644,765, forward strand.
CCAAGGAGAGTATATCTGTAGGGCATGGCCTCAGGACAGAGGCCAGGATGGGGCCTTTACACAGGGAGCAGCCAAGGACTCCATCAGCAAGTTGGTCAACATCTCAGCCACAGGTCAGTCAGCAAGTGAACCCATACTGACTGAGACTCACAAGACATTTAGTCAGAGTTTAATTTTGTTACCTGTGGGATGTACCATTGATTTTACGTTTTATCTTCTTTATCTCTTGTGAAGAATAATAAAGTTATTGTGTTTTCTATAAATATCCTCTCAAACACACCCTTGTCATCTGTCTGTTGTCTCATCACAGAAAGTGGGCTCTCAGTTGAAATGCAAAACACTCCGAGTGTGAACGAAGGTGACAGGTTGAAGCTCACCTGTAAAGTGCTTGGGGTCAAAGGTCAGCTCTCCGTCACCTGGCAACATAGATCAGCATCCACCACAACACCCATGTTCACCACTCTCATCAGTCTAAGTCAGGAGGGTGTTACGGCGAAAGCGAAGGAGTTCATGAGTCGCAAAGTAAAGGCAATGCGTCCATCAACTGACACCTTTACCCTAGAGCTTGATGAGGTCACACCTTCTGATTCAGGTGTCTACCAGTGTACTGTGTCTGAGTGGAATGCTAATAGCAAGACCAACAGCCAGTCACAGACTACAACTGTGACAGTGGCTCCTGTGGGTAAGATATGTCTAAGTCTACCTGTGTAGTACAAATTATTCAAGATAAAATTTATGATTAAACCTGCACATTGAGTTTCCTCTTATCATGTTTGATTACTCGCTATACAATGGCTTCACCATATATGAAACACCAAGGATGTGGATGTTGGTCAGTCTACCAGTTGGCCAGATTTCCATGACACTGAGAATGCATATTCACAGTTCCCAGAAGATTATTCCCAATGATTTGACAACCCCTCTGATCTTTCCTGTAGTACCACCATCGGGCTAAAACTTCCATTTGAATGCAAGACATATCAAAATCTAATAGGAATACACTTTCTGAGTGCATTCGTGCTCCACAGAGGAGGAGCCTTTTCCATTTCACCTCTGCATACATTTTAAGTTTGCACTCAAGACATTTCAAAACCCAATGGGCAGATTGCCATGACATATGCACAATCAGGCATCCAAGAGGAAAATTGATTTTAATCAGTGCAAACTTTGCACTTTGAGCCAGACCATGAGTAAAGCTCTCAGAAAAACTAAAAGGATGTTTTTTGTTCTGTCCCAAAAAATTTTGTGTTGTAGGGTGTAAAGAGGTTCACTACCAGTGCTTCAGACTTTAAGCTTGAAAATGCATTTTCATGCATTGAAATGATATAAGTATCGACTTTTGAGTGCCTCACTGCATATACCCTATTTGCATAGACTGTGCGCCAAGACTGCTTAATGCTTTAAGTTTTGTGTCATTTTGATGATTATGGGCATAATAACCTTTTCTTGTTTTAAAGAAGGAAATTAAATTGAGAAATGATGTACAAGATAAGTGTGAGAATAACTGAGAGAAGACAATGCTTTGTAAATCTAATTTATTCACATCTCTTTTTTACTTTTAACACTTATGATCACATGATGATTGTACGATGCTCAGTTTCTGCTTTCCTATTTGCCACAGTTGACTATTTGGGATTTTTGTCACAGATTCATTTGTGAAAGTGAACCTGATAAGTCGCAAAACCAGAGTGCCTGTAGGAGAAAATGTGGAGTTGATGTGCCGGGTCAGAGGGCCACGCATACCATTAACACTGACTTGGAGCCTGCAGCGTGATGTCTCAACCCTAGATAACATTCTGACACTGTACTTTGATGGTGCCATCAGCTGGTCTGGAGACCAGCACCGCTACCAGCTGAAAGTAGAGAACAAAAAGAATGAAGTCATTCACTACCTTCTTATCAACGGTGCAAGCCACAGGGAGGCAGGGAGCTACCAGTGTAGCGTGTCTGTCTTTCTGGAGAATGTACACAAGAAGCTACCTGCATCCAACCAGGTGGCTGTGAGTGTGCAGAACCCAGGTACAGGTTAATTTAAATGTGCACATAAACTAGAAACAGGGGGAAACTGCTTAGCCTGGCTCTGTCCACCGGTATTAATGATGGCTGCCCAGTTCCAGGGCTCTGATATTGTGCATGCTCTCTCACTGACATAGCTTACTAGGACACTAAATAGAATAAAGTCAAAATATCTTGGAAAACTGCAGTGAAAATGGTCTGTTAAGATGTTGTATCTTGCAAACAAAAACAGGAAGTGTAAAAGGCAATCATACTACTGGGCCCAACACCTCTTTGTTTTTGTATGGATGTTGAGTTTCCCGGTTCCTGTCTTTGTGCAAAGTTAGGCAAACCCGCTGCTTGTGGTAGTCTTTTATTTACAGAACAGACATGAGAGTGGTATCAATCTTCTCATCTAACAGTCAGTAGAAAAGTGAACGTGTGCTTGTCTGCATGCATTTTTATGGCTTGTGCTGCACAACCACACATGCAGTTTCTCTGCAAAATAACCACTAATGGTGCTGTCCTAGTTGTGTGTTTTTTTTTACATACATTTTGTTATCTCTACTTTGGAATATGTGTATTTTTACCTGCATGCTCTTTCACAGGAAAAAACCTGTCCATTGTAAAGAAAGAAGAGGAGCTGAATGTGAGCAGTTCCCAGAATTTCACTGTCCCCTGTCATATTGCCAAACAATCCAGCATTAAATCTGTGTTCCAGGTCACGTGGTTTTGGCAGAAATGGGGAGAAACTGAACCTAGCCCCATATTCTCAGTTTACCGAAACTGTACCCTACAATACAGTGTGGAGAAGGGTGGTTGTCTAAGATATGACCACCCTTTGCCCAACCAGTTCAGCCTAACAGTTTTGAAGCCAGGTCCTGAAGATAGTGGCGTGTATTTCTGTGCAGTAGAAGAGTGGCTTCCATCTCTGTCCCATGGGTGGTGGAAGATTGCAGAGGAAATGTCCGGAAATTGGACTGTCAATGTCTATGCAGAAGGTAAGCACATCTTAATGTGATTAGCACTTTCTCCCAAGCAAATATCAGTGGCTGAAAACCATGTTAAACGATGTGTGTGGACAAAAGTAATGAATTCTTTGTTTTCTTCTTTGTAGGACCTGCTAAAGCAGTCTTTGAGCCAGAATGCATGTCAGGTACCTGGATAGGGATTCTCGTAGCTGTTGTCATCGGCACACTGTTGGTCATATTGCTACTGGTGCTGAAGATATGCCGGAGTAAAGGAAAGAAGAAAGGAGAATCTCTGTGGGCAGAGCAGCCTCTGAACACCAAAGCCAGTGCAGAGGAATGAAACTCAAAGAGGAAAAATGCAATTTAAAAAAAAAAAAGTTGTTTTATAACTATATAAAGTTGTATTGTATGTTTGTTTTTTAATTCAAAGTTCAATAATTTGTTTAACTGAATTATGATGATCTGTTTTAAAAAAAACAAAAACTTGTTTAAATGTTTTATACTCTGCAGTGGGGAATAATTTTGCCTTTTTTGAATTAAATTCATTAAGCCTTTAAAATTAAACAGGCACTTCATTTTTACAGCTAGAACTTTTTTGCATAATCACTAGCTTCTTAATGCCTGCAATGGACAGTTGGGCTAAGCAGCAGATCAACTCTGTGGCTTTACACCTACAAAGCAACATACTCTGACAGATTCCTTTTTTATGTAGCAACATAGCAGGCAGCTTGATGGCAGGAGGTGAGTCAAAGTATAACATGTCTAAGGGAGCAGCTTAGCACAAAATGTGGTAATATTTAAAACCTTTCTCTGTGAAACACAGCGATGAATCAACCAGGAAATGGTCTGTGGTTGTGCAAGAGCACAGAATGACTGTGTGGTCAGCAAAGCTGCTGAGCTGTGAGTTCGACAAACATTTGTGCAGACAGTCACGGTATTCTTAAAAAGGTTACATTTATACAATGGAAGGCAAAATTGAAGATGATCACATCATTTACATGTGACTCTGGATGCACAGTTTCACTTCTAGATGAGATGTGAAAACTTCAGTGTGAGTGTCCTTCAAGGAGTGTTTACTTACCGAATGTGTGTTTATGGTGGACAGTCCGTATAACAGTTGTTTTGGCTCTAATCCAGCACATTGGATTTAAAATGAAACCATTATTATGAGATTAAATCTCTGGCTTTCAAGGGTGTTTCATACGGTGGCATATCAGGGTCATTGTAGATATATATTACAGAGAGGGGGGTAATATTCTGAGAAAAGACATCTGACATTAGAGTCGTACATTTACAAAAATAAATCTGCTATTCTGAGTTAAGTGGTAAATTTGCAAGAAAACAATTAGGGGTGGGGGTATTGCTTCATTTGTGTCATTAACAAAACAAGACAGTCAGTGCAGTCATAAGCAAAGAAGTGGAGGTTTCATACAGGCAGATGTGAGTGATGCAGCAAAACCACTAGTGTGGCCAGTGTCACATCTTAGTCATTTATAAATGTCTGCAGTTCTTCCCCATTTTTTTAATGCTTTTGGGCTTTGAACAGAAGGCAGTATCTCATAATACTGGTTGGTGAAAGAAGCTTGTTATTAACATCTGCATACCCTGCTTTTAATAGTACAGAGCCTTTAATAACATAAGCATATCTGAAAATTATTTTTTTCTTGTAAATTTGTCACTTTAATCTCAGAGAATTTCTGTGGGTTTTTTGCAATTTTATGACATCATACTCCGATACCTCAGAGAACATTTAAGTTTCTTTCTCTATTTCTTTATTTTCTCTTGTCAGTGTGTCCCAATGGTTCACCTAGTACAGTGTGTGACCCATGTACTAAGGTCTTTTACTGTAGCAGCCTGAGTTCAATTCTAGCCCATGCCTTTTCCTATATGTCTTTCCCTCTGTCTCTGTCTCCCTACAGCATCCTCTATCTAATACAAAGCCAAAATTTATTTTTGTTTTTTCAAATTTCATTTCAACAGCCCTAATACAACGTCGTAGTTTCAGGGTTTTCAAATCCATAATGATTGAATAATTTAGGAATCGTCATCTCTCTTAGGGTCTCATAATGTAGGAAAATCCAGGTGATCCTAAATACACATTTAGAGCATTTTGGGCTAGAGGAGTGGTCTTGATTGGCCAAGTCAATAACCTAAAATCACCTGTCTTTCAATTCTTGAAGACCAGACTGAAGGGTAAGAAGTTGAGATGCCTGCAGTACACACCAGCCTGGTAGAGCATGGTTGATGTCTGTGAGTTGGAGACAGTCATTGGTTGTAAATGATTTTCAACCAATTTTACATATAAATTGTTTAAATTTTCCATTAATCCCCTAAAATTGGGGGACTATGCATTAAAGAGGCTACAATTTCTCCATGGTTTTTCTGCTATGTGTAAGCATCTTCAAAGTAAAGATTAAAATCAGAATTTTAACTTGAAAGTCCAATGTGCCAAAAAAATGTCTCCCTGTCTAAATACTGACAGGCTGCACTGTACTTGTGTAGCCTATGTTTGCTCATGAATACATGTCACTGTCAGATTATGAATCTACGATAATGTAGTTGTTGTGTTTAAACAGATGTTCCTACTAAATTGGATGCTGGAGAGTAATCAAATCAAAACTAAAGAAGAAGAAATTAGTGCTTCTCTCTGTCTCTCTCCCTTTCTCCCTACATCAGGCCTATCAATGTTTAACACCCCATCTGTGTAAGAGACTAGAATAGAATCCATTTTTTGCTTTCATTTTTGAGGAAACAGACAGAGACACCATATTACTCCCATACACAGGAAGGTTATTGTCTGACGAGTGTATACCAGCTATGTATCTACAAGTAGCGGTTTTCTAAAAGATGTAAGAGACTAAAAGTTCACTGAGGACTGTGAAGGCAGGCTGTAGTCCTCAGTAGCCCCGGAGAGATGTTGTAGCACTGTCTTTGGTCTTGAATTATACCAGCCCTTCACACTCTGGTGGACTGACTCCTTCTTACAGCTTCCCTCTTAACTTTACTGTAATTCTACTCCCTTGTGTTTCCATGGCAATGCCTGTCAGAGCAAACAAAGAAACATTGAATTTGGGAGACAAATCAATCCCTCTGTCTATGCGGCAAAGACTAGATGTAACAGGGACAAACTAGAATGTACAACACCAGACATGTTAGAACAGCCTGGTCATGCTATTTGCCTCAATAAACTGAACAATGACAAATTGAACATCATTGTTTCATCAGTTCTTGTTTTGACATTGGATGCGGTGCATGAAGCGCAACGTAGAATTTATAATTCTTCACTTTCCAAATATCCAAAACTCATAGGTGTTAAGAAGACATTTAGGTTCCAAGTTTGCCAGCATGTAGCTGGATGCTTTGAGCTGGTTGTCTCTACTGCTATGATCTCGTTCCAGATCTGATTTGGCATCAGCTTGACGCTCTGTCCTTCATGTGCCATGAATGGAATGGACTAGATCTATAAAAACCATGTGTCCCATTATTCCATAACATCTTGAACTAAAGCTCCTTCAACTACTGGAGCAACTGGTTTATTGACACACCTAAAAGGCATGCACAAACATCTGTGGTTCCCAGGATGGAAATCTACCAACCTTTGGGATTCCCTGACTTTTCTTGTAGCGCCATCGTGAGACTGACAATCTTGGTTCAGAGTGAAATGTCTTAACTACTGGATGGTTTGCCGTGAACCTTTGTATAGACATTCATGCCCCCCTCAGAATAAATTATATCCCTTAAGGTTATATCAAGCACCATCACCAGATCATGGTTAATAATCAAAGACCAAAGTGTTTCACAAGTAGACAGCAAACATGAACACCAATATGTGGTGTGTCAAAGCAGCCACAGGAAAACTGAACTAATGCATGAACCTGCAAGGATAGGAACATTAGAGCAAGCTGTTTTTATATATTTTATATATTTCATAATGTTGTTCTACGGTTGTTCTATGTGTCACTGTACAGTGGCAGTAATTGCAGATACCTTATGCACTCTAACTGTAGTTGGCTGGTTTAACTGTCTGGGTCTGTCTGACCATATGCCCTGACTCTTCCAGTTTCCTAGAGTAATACATATTAATCATAAACAACATATATAAACCTCTTTCCTACCAATAGTCCACTATGCATTTAAATTCCAGTAAAAAATAAGAAAGTAATAGATTTAACTGATGGTATTTATTATGTCTAATTTTAGGTGGGGGGCTGCAGCTCCCTCAGCATCCCTACATCCCACATCCATCCTTGTCAAAGCTATTTTGTGCACACAGTTGTGATTCCATCACTTCAGAGAATACTGACTTGCATTCATTTCCTGGAGATTTACCGTAACCCTACCCTTAACCTAAACCTAACCTTAAACTAACCTTAAACCAAGTCTTCATATTAAAATGTAATGATTTACATTATGGGGACTTGCATTTTATCCCCAAAAGGAAGGCGAGTCCCCACAATGTGACTGTGTAAACAGATTTCTGTCCACACACATACACACAGTAAACACAAGTGATCAAAGTTAGCCCTCAAACCTCTTGAACAAGAGGATAATGTTTCCTGGCAGAGGTAGGGGGGACACAAGGGGAGAGAGACACTCAAACTACCATCTGCGCGAATTACGTAACTGCTCTCCTGAAATCTGAAAGTCTTCTCTGAAGCACTTTTTGCCTCCTCTCACCTCAGCTCACTGAATCTCTCTGCTTATACCCTCAACTCATCTCTACTCCCTCATGGCCCTGTCTCGCCTTTGATATTCCCATTTCTCACAGGACCACAAGCCTGACAGAACAGCCTTCGGTTCCTCACCCGAACCGTGAGCTACATGGTTTTACTCTTTCTCTGTCTCTCAACATCAGTCCTATCATCTGTCAGCACTAGAGGGAGCTATTGATAGCCAAAAGGACAGACTTAGTAGGCAACAGGTTAACATAGAAAGGGTTGAGTCAGATTGCTTCAGAGCTTGTCATTGCAGCACCCAGTTGGAGAATATAAGAAAGTAAAACTGCAGATTTCTTTCTCTGCCGAGTTCAAGGGCTTTGCAATCAAGTGTTTGTCCACACGAGTGAGAGAGCAGAGGAAAAACTGCCTACAAAGTTGGACAGAGACACACAGGTGGAGAGGCTGAAAGCAGTGTGTAAAGGCGACATCTCAGACTGCACACTGTCACAAAAATAGCAGCATTTGAGAAGACCCGAAGCAAACAGAGCATGATTGACAGCTGCGGTCTCTTTATGCAAACAGAGAATTACCTCATTTATCCAACCCCACCCCAACACACAAATATATAGACATGCAAACTGTATACAACTCTCTAAACTGTAAAGAGCTGTCTTCCTTTTCTTGTAGAGGCCTGATTGTTATCCCTAGAGACAGCGCCGGCTGGTAGAAGGAGCTGGAGAGTCCAAAATAAAAACAGCTTAAATGGTGCAATATGAAGTAATAGCCTGTTCTGCTCCCTGTCAAGGGAGCGCTCAAGAAACTCAGAGCTCCCATTTCTTTCTTTCACTGTACTCTCTCATGCTAGAACTGCACAGATGAACACCCCAAAGCTTTATCTGTGTGCATCCTGTTATGATAATGTAGCTTACCAATATACATGCATGTGTCTTTCATGTTTGTGTCTGTCTGTCTACATGCTGCTACCTTTAATCATGTTTGCTGTATTCTGCGTCTCTCCCCTGATAGAAAGTAGACAAAAAAATGGAGAGGGTGATGATTCTTTATAACAGCATCATGAAGCATGTGCTGATTCATGTGTTAAAAATGAAATCAATCTTGCCTTTTTGTTGTTGTTGTTTTTTATAATATTGCGCCGGTAGGCACATGAATAAAACAATGAATCTTAACTGACTCTTGATTGAACATATTTCTTGCCATTCCTTTACTCCTATTCTCCATCGACCACTCCATTTAACAAGACAGCAAAGACATTTCCATCCCACTTACAAACAAGAAATGGATTTTTTTGTCTTGGGATTACATTCAACATACATTCCAGAGCTGATAAAATGAAACAAACACATTGTTGATGCTTCTTTATAGGACTGCAGGGGCTTCTAGTATGACACTGCTGCTTTCCTATTGGTGCAAGCCTTGCAGTCATGGCCGTTATCATAACTTTCATCATTTGGATAATTAATAAATCGTTAATAAATCATTGGGAATTTATGTCAATAAATACTAGTGGCAACATGTTGCCAATGTGAATAATTGAACAACTAATTCAGTGGGAATTGCCATACATCTATTTGGCTTTCAGATGACGTGCTCACGATCTGAGGGCAATCTGAATCAAGCATCACCAAGGAGGCAGAAGTAGCATGAAATCTGAGATGTCAGCCAGAACAGGACTTTTTAATTTAGCACAACTGTGATTTCTGACTGAAGTTGTTGACTTTCCTGGGTGAGAAAATAGGAAAACAACAGTTCAGCTGGTTTTAACACTGTCTGTATACAGTTTGAGGTTATCTGATTTTGATGCTGACAGAGCTGCTGCAGAGAAAAGGCCTCTTAACTGAAATGTCAGCTGCTTCCAAAACATTGGTTCATTGGTATCTCAGAGCAGGGCAACAAATAGAGCTCTGTGAAACTCTATCAGCAGAGGCCATGCAAGCTGCTAATCAGCCAATACATCAGCCCCTAGCACTGAAGGCTTTCCTCACACGCATCCAAAATGTTTTCCTGGAGGGTAGAGAGGGAAGAAATGTCATGGTCAGTTTGACTTGAACCACTCTACACCTTGTTATTAGAGGAATGAGACCATGAAATAGATTGCTGCCATAGTCTTGCTGTAAGCTAAAGTTCCTGCACACTTTATAGGCAGCCTGCTTGATGTTGCTTTCATCTTATTATCTTCTTTGGCATTTATTATGTCACTATTTTACTGTATAAATTTCATGTTTATCTTTACTTTGCCTTTTTTTTGAAGATCCAGAACTCTTTTTTTTCTTCAGCCAAGTATGGTTATTTTCTTCCATGATGTACACCTACACCACTGCGAAACTCACGTTTAAGAGATGTTCTCTTTCCAATACTGTAGCCTTCAAATTGTCATGGCAACACTAAGCTCAATGAGAGCAACCTGAAATGACTGAGTGAATAAAAACTTTCAACTGCCTTTGCTGCTTTAAACCACTCTATTCCAGCCTTTGTGGATTACTGTATTTGCCTGCGTACCAAAATAACATAGGCAAATACAGACAGAAAGAAGTACAGCTCACATAAGACAAAACCATCAAGCAAACAGAGACGATCTGATTGTATTTGCTGTTTTCTTTAGTTGAGTTCTGCACATTTGACCATGCCACTAGGACACCGCCATCCCTACTGGAGTGAGATAATTGTATTTTCACAAGCACAAATGGTTGTGTTCTCTACACCAGCATGTGTACAGTACATCTGATGATTCTTCCACACCGCCTGAGCAATGTATTCGCGCCATAATGCCAGTTTTGACGGCTGCCTCGCCTGTGACTAAGATAGCTATGCAAGAGAGCTGATGTCTTCATTAGCAGTGGTTTAGATGCTGTCACCACCCCTCCTCTTCCTCAGTCACCAGCAACGATGCTCTGCTGCGCCCATCAGTTCCCATCAGCCTTTCTCTGCGTGTGACGCGCTCCCCCAACTGCTGTCGCACTAACTCATGTTGCTAATTAGCTGACAAACACTGTACAGTTCGACCAAAGGCCTGGCACATTTACAGCTCTCATGTTTGTATACATCTGCAACCACAGACAAACAAATATGCACTTTCTCATGAAGCATACGGAAGCATTCACATTCAGATTGCCATAATAGCTACATACATTCACATTAATGCAAACATCTCCACTCAGTGAGTCATATTTTTCTGACTGAACACATACAACAGTAAGTCATAACATTTATTTTTCATTTCATAATCTACGCTTCTGGCCAGAAATACTGTAGGAGGACCTTTCCACATATTTTCACAGTATATTGGTGCTTAATGTGGAATCACTTCAGCTAAAATAGAGGATCTGATTACCATCCTCCCTTTCAGATCACCCTGTGGCTACCATGGTAACCAACGCCTTGAGAGTATTAACAGTAAAAGTTAAAAAAAAGTGTTCATAAGCGTAAAGGAACCAGTTGACTGACATTAATCTCTATAAATCTCATTGATCATCCTTAGTAGTGCATTTTCTGTGACACTTATCTGTTCCATCATGGCTCGCTGGCCAAAGCAGGTAAGTCTATGGAGAAAAATGAAGCTAAAAGACTCTCTCTCTCTCTCTCTCTCTCTCTCTCTCTCTCTCTCTCTCTCTCTCTCTCTCTCTCTCTCTCTCTCTCTCTCTCTCTCTCTCTCTCTCTCTCTCTCTCTCTCTCTCTCTCTCTCTCTCTCTCTCTCTCTCTCTCTCTCTCTCTCTCTCTCTCGTTTTGAGCAGCTGGTTGATGTGACAGTGAGGCAGACAGGCCTGTCACACATCATCAGTGTCTTACAGTGTGACACAGTAGGCCTTAAGGGCACAGAAATGGTCTGGTCCATGTCTATATGTAGGTAGTGTTTTTTTCTAGTCCAGAGCACAGGCAGACTCAAAGTCATAATGGAGGTCATGAGAGGTCCCATGATACTTTTATGTGACGTTTTCTTTTATTTATCATCTGCCACTCTGCCTAATTACATACAGTACAGATGCAGTCATCACAGAAGCTGCTCTTTTAATTTCATTATGGTTTAAAACCTTGAGTTAGGAAATTTTCCATCAGGAATACACGGAATATGCCTATTTAGTGCTGTTTAGCAGCATTTGAATAGCATGCTACAAATTTAGTACTGACAGGTTGACTATATCCTTTAATACTTTATTGTGAATTTTGTTATAAATATTTTTTTTCTCTGTTTACCTTGCTTTCGAGTCAAAGGAAATCTCCACACTGATTGAAGGCAGAAAATTGCTGGTGCAATGAAAGTTTGAAACACGTTTCACCTCTAGCTACATTGCAATCAGAGATGGAAAAGCATGTGATTTTATTTTTTGGAGATGATTCAAAACACCACTGATTGGGGTGTGGCCAAGAGTGCAGCATGCTCAGCAGTTTCACACATAGATGGCATTTCAGCAGCAGTTTTTTACTCTGTGTAATTCAGTGCTGATTTACCTTTTAAGGTTTATTCTTCAGAGTACCTGATCAACCTGGAAACTTGCCCTAAACCATTTTCCCACACTGGAATAAATACTGTCATATTTTAAATGATCTTTCTGACTTATGATGATATGTATATGATAGCCAAATATATGAATATGAATATACTGCCCTTTTGGGTATTTACAGTTTCCAATTCACTGGAGGTGCTTACACTCTAATAGCACAAACATTTTCTTCACATTTAATAATCTGTTTACAACAGAGATAGCCAAATCAGTTGCAGACACAGCTAACATTAAAGGCAAACCCCTGGTGAACCTCAAGCAGGATACAATTGTGTAGCCCTCTAGCATGTTTGTCATGCTCGCTAACCTCGCTTTTCTGTGTGTTGGTGTAGTAGCTTAAGTGAGTTTAGATCCTGGTTTATGGCCACTTAACAGCTGATGCTGTCCTTTTAATGGACCATATCCAGTATATTTAACACTGTATGTGAGCTGAGCAAGGAAAGCTATACAATGATAAAGCTTTATCACAACTAGTGTCAGCATTAGGTCCTTATTTAAGATACAGGTTTTGCTATGAGAGAACTTACAAGTCTTTCATCCTGAGCGTCTCTGTGCCACAGCAGGCCCATTAGGCTCCATGATGCAGTGTGCAGTAATTGGTGTTCCTGTTGGTAAGCAGCTTCCTTATCCCAGAGCTGAGCCTCCCGCCGTGCAGGAGACTGTCTGTTATCGGAGCTGCGGAGAACAAATGACTGAACCTGTACATTGAGCTACTTGTAACTCAGATAAACACCTGAGAGGATGTACAAACTCCGATACTTTACCGACACAATTCAATCATACATTTTGTGGGGAGAGATTTGGTTTGGATTTTTTTGCTCCACATCCTGCTATGATGTATAAATACTCCCCTACTGCCTCTCTGTATATGATAAAGCACGAAGAAACAATCCTTCCCCCAAAAGCTAATGGCTGTTGCATACCCTGAGCATACTCAATAGGATGACCCTAGCATGGCTAACGGGAAGTTTATAAATTAACATTTAAAATAAAAAAAGAACTGTGTCATCAAAATTGGCGATTTAGTTTACACAAATGGCAAGCTGGTGGTTGCCCCTTTGATGTGGTAATAAGCTGTTTTGATTTCTGTGTGTCAAGCATGTTTTAACGGTGAGAGGCATTCCCAACAGCTACCACTTCAAAATCAATTAAAACTCTTTGGCAAACAGCCCTGCCTGGTTCAGAGGGAGGAAAACTAATTCTCTCACTCCCCCAACCCCCACCTCCAATCCCAACCCCCTCTCCGAAATATACACTCACAATTGAAGAATGTGGACCAAGAAGAGCAAAGATACCGTATGGAGTCCTGAGGGAGTGAGAGTAAATCCTGAATCGAGATAACTCAGCCGCAATATTAGCTGCTCACAACAGGCTTACAATGAAGCATGTATTCATGGGACACGGTCCAACTAGATCTAAAACTAGACTAAACTTATTTTATTTTATGTTTGCATTTAACTTATTCATGAGTTTATTTGCAATGTAATTTATTTCATGTACAGTAAGTTTGTTGCCAGAGGGGTAAAAGTCAATCAACAGTATTTTCCTCTGACAGAAACTGAAAGGCAAAGGTGACTCTACATAAAAGCTTAATTCATCAATTGTTTTGAATTGTGATGGCTCATCAGCCATGCAATTCTAAGCCAAATCTATCAACGACAGTCTGATTAATGAATTCCCTGAACATCCTGAAGCGTTTACAAGGCCTTGAACTAATATCCCTTAGAACCTTTACTGTACTAATATCACAAGTTTATGCTGTTGACTCCAAATATCCTGTTGATATAAAATGAAAATATGTTTTTGCTAATTAAACTCTCATTTTAGTACAACAGCATTGCAAACTGTGATTACTTTTCTTCAACAGCTTTCAGTGCCAAAGGTTGAATGCAAAAAAATCAATACGGACCCGCAAGAATTATTTCTGGCTTCATGATGTAAGATGAGAATGTCAAGATGTGCAAAAGGTTGTATGTTATGATTCATTGGATCAAGTGTCCTCTGATTGGTACAGCTGTTTGTTTGGGCAAGATTGGATTTTCTGCACAGTCAACACATGCTTGTAAGTATGCATACCTGACTCTCTCCAGGTCCGCACACGTTTCTTACATGTTGATATTTTGCAGCTTCTCTCCCTCTACAGAGCAGTGTCTCGCTAGGTTCAAAATGTAGCACTGTGTGCCTCTGGTCATGAATATTGAAGGACATGAAAAACCCATATGAATGTGACTGATTTATCTTGGTGAGATGAAAAAGGAGAGCATGCTCAAAGACATGTCAGGGAAAGTGTTTTGCATGGGAGTGCTAGCATGTGATAGGGTTTGCATCAGAGGCGATGTTTTTCATAGCATCTGTATATGTGTCCTAAACTCTGTGTGTGTGTGTGTGTGTGTGTGTGTGTGTGTGTGTGTGTGTGTGTGTGTGTGTGTGTGTGTGTGTGTGTGTGTGTGTGTCTGTGTCTGTGTCTGTGTGTCTGTGTATTCCACACACGTGTGTTTGTTTATGAGAGTGAAGTGCATGACTCAGCTGAGGTAGGCAGGCAGCTCATATTTCTTCTGTTGGTAGGGATAAGATCGAACTGACTTGTTCATTTAGTGTAAGAAGCCCTCTTCTAAACAACCGACTCAGAAATCTTTATCTGTAAACTCAGCTCCCATCTGAATGGTTTGATAAAGTATCAGTGCACTGATTGCCTTGATCTAAATAAAAAAACAGAATATCATCTTCCATCATTGTTAGATAGATAGACAGATAAGCTTCTGCACCGGGCCTTTATCTGAGTCACTTGCTGTACAATGAATTTATTGTGTGACTTATTGAGTGTCATTGCCATCAATACCTCAATGTGACCTTTAACAGGATTTAATACTTGTGTCCCTGAGACCGTGGCACCCGTTTCAGATTTCCCCATCAGTGATGATGTCACATCATTTTCTCAGTGCTGTTGCAGAGACACAAGTTCATGGCCTGGAAATTTTTGTAATTTCCGAGATTTTCTGAGGGTTAGGAACTTGCTCAAGGACACTAGGACAGAAGTAATTGCAGATTATAGTGAAGCACAGTGGCTCATGCTCATAAAGGAATAGTTCGACATTTTGGGTAATGTGCTTATTTGCTTTCTTGCTGAAAATTAGGTGATGGTGGTGCAGTCATACTTGCCAACCAGAGACTCTCGTTTTTCAGACATGCACAGACTCTCTAAGGGGCAAAACATTTTATTCTGTATTCTTTCCTGAGAATGAAAAGATTTTTAAAGAAAAGTAGACCTAATTAACATAAAAATGCTGTTGAACTTTGTTATTTAGTTATTTTCATTCTTTATTAAGTCCCCATAATGGAGGAACTCATTTTTGTTTCAGACCCTGTGCTTTGGTTTTGAAATCCTCCCTGTTTTGAGGTTGTAGAAGAAGTATGGCTGTAGTAGGTAAGACTTATTCCACTCTCATGCTTTCATGCTAAGTAATGTATGAAGCCACTTTCCTCAGGTAGTTACATCTAGATCTCTGAACATCTAGTTCAGCAATTACAACACATTATATTATTTGTTTTATAATTTTGATCGTGTATGGATCTGATCACATGATAGTGAGCTTTGGATGTGCTGGTAGGCAGATTTGTGATTGTTTGTTTGTTTGTTTTTACGGGGGAACAACACGGGGGATATTAAATGACTCTGTGGAATTTTAAATGATGAAATAAACTGATTTTAAAAGAATCACTGAGTGATGCATTAAATAATAATTTATACAGGTCATTTTTACCCATGTTGTGCATTAGGAGGGTATTGATACAAAATTTTTATTCAAAAAGTAAGTGATTATCAAAAACAAGTGAACTGAGGAATTATTAAATTAATGTATTGCAAAGATATAGAAACTAAAAACTCAGTCAGGTTACTTTGACCGATGATGTGCATCAGAGGGTTTATGTAGTGAAATTCAAAGGATATAGGTGGATACAAGTGAACATCAACACTCAGCATGACATATACTATCAAGTATCCATTAAAACTAATAAAATTTCACATGCAGCGCCCCTCTATTGTTACCAGTTTGGATAATGCTGTGATTCAGTAATCTGGTGGTGTATTAACTGTGCCTCCAAAAGCGTTTTTGCCCACACACTTCCTCTTCCAGTCATGAGTCATGTCAGTTTAGAGGGGTGTGTGGTGAGGATGAGTTACCTTGTTCTGCATGCACAAAGCAAAAGCGCCGCTAAGTGTGACCGTGAGAAACAAAGCATGTTTTCCAGCCCGGATTTGATAGATAGCATCTGCTTTGTTGTTGTTACCCAACAGCAAAAAGGACAAGCCTGTACCTGCGAGGGATGATGATGAAATGTGTGTTGTGTAATGCAGTTGGTGTTTTGGGGCATAAAGTGGAACAATCATCATAGTGTGTCTAAGCTCACCTTGATGCCCTTGCCATCATGGGCTTTTACCTGAGAATACAACATCTGTGTGTGTGTGTGTGTGTGTGTGTGTGTGTGTGTGTGTGTGTGTGTGTGTCACTTTGTCCAGTACACTACAAATGAATAATGTATGACATTCAGCTGTGTTTGCACAGTGGGCAACACCCACATAATCAAGTTCAGTAAAAAAGACAAAGACAGACAGACGGAGAGAAGAGGAGAGATGAATGCATGAACCTCACTAAAATTATTTTTAATGAAGATCTCAGAAAATTAGTTCTGCTGCATGCAACAGAAGAACAAGTGTACACAGCTGTCCTTCTTTGCGACACAGGAGAATTTTTCCTACACTGCTGCCAGAAACAACCATAATTGTATCTGACTTGTTCAGTTATTCAGTGTGGCCTGGTGGCTCTGCTGCCGACAATGTGTGCATATTTACACCTGGTGAAGCACAGTGTAATAACACCTACAGTAAGATTGCCCAGCCAGGGTGAAAGGATCTATTGTTACTCCAATGTTCAAGTATTTGTTCACTTCATTCAAAAGCCTTTAATTGGCACATTCAGCTAGTGTGATTATTTGCAATGAAATAAATATAGGATATTTCTAGCAACCACCTGTCAGTTAATGATTATGAAAATTACATGTGGTGTTCGGTCATTGTTGCAGCATCACTTTTGCTGTAGTTTGAAAACAAAGGAGATTTAAATGAACGTATATTAATGTTGTTACACCCACCTGCAAAGATACAGGAAAACCAGTGAACGCTTTCATGCTAGTGTAGTAAGCTAGTTGCTGCAAAATCTGTGTGTTAACTAAATTGAAAGTATAAACTATATGACTCCTTTACAATCAAAAATAACTACAGTGCAAACACATACAGTACATCAATGAACAGGCATTCACACACATAAACTTGTAAAAGACATTTTAAACTCAAAGGTTATCTATACTTTAGTGACGGTAAATATAATCATCAAGCAATCATGGCAAATAGAGATTTCAAGTGGAAAAAACATGAAGTTTGAGTAGTATGTAGCACAGAAATGACACAGAAAGGGAGAGAAAGGCTGTCAGAGGTGAGGAATGGAAGACACAGACAGATAGAAGGCAACATAAAATCGGTAATTTCATATTAATACTCCACATTAAGAGCCCCTTTGATGAATAATTAATAAAATGTAGATATATGTGCTCCTGGTAGGCTAATGCAATGTAAAATGAAGCTCCTTGACTCTGGCTATAATTGTATACAGCGTAAGTTTGTTGCGCAGGACTGTTTAAAAAAAAACAGAACGTGTATAGTTTATAATATCAAGGCAAAATTACATCTCTGACTGCACCAGCCTCAGCTGCATATAATCAAAGGTTATCTGACAATGCAGTGTGTAATCTTCCGAGCCAATGTGAAGTGTGGCGTGAGAAATTGGAGTGTATTACTTTGACTGTGTAGTGACTCAGCTCACATTAAATCCTCGATAGAAAAGTAGCACTCCTGAATCTGGTTGGTCCCAGCTGGAGTTTTGCCTTCTGCCTGCTGTCTGTCAGTCTGCTAACTGTCAAACCCTACAGTATACAATATGGTAGGTTGGTACCTGCAACTATACACTTTACATGACCGTCTAAAAGAAGCTGGATGAGATGAGAGCATAATAACCTGCCACTTGTACACATTAGGAGAAACAGTTGTAGCTGTGAACGTGTCCAAACTTGAAGTAGTTTTGCACATTAGTTGTTCTCCCTATGAGCAATGCCCAATCCTGTTTACCTCATAACTCCACTTGTACTCATGTTTAATTCAGATGAAACACATATTGCAATATAAGTTTTGTCTGACAATGTAAGGTTACACATTTTCTGTTTATCTTCCCTCCATCATCTGGATTATTTCCCGATCCTTCTCTGCCTTGCTCTCTTAGTCCTCACAGGGAAGCATCTTCAAAGAAATTTGACCAGAAGTAGTTTCAGATTTTTTTTTCTACTGCTTTTTGATGGCATCAGAACAAGGAGCTTTTGTTATTCATTCTAACTTATTCATATTTTTCTTATTTGTTTCAGAGCTTTTACGTAATTCATTGTATCCTCCTTGCACCCCAGTTATACAGCTGGAAGAGTCATCAACAAAGTGGGTTCACATGTGGTTCCGTGTTTGTGTGGTACATATATACAACACATGTATATGTATTGTCTCAGTGAGAAACATCCCTCTGTGATTTGAAATGATACTTGTGTCTGTATGTGCATGTTTTCATTAATGTATGCATTAATGAATGTGTAAAGTCTGTGCATGCGAATGCGTGTGAATTTCCTCTATGCACTCCCTGTTGTAAAGCTGACATATTCATTTGACACTAGAGAGAAATGCACAGAGAATCCAATAAGTCATTCATATACTTTTAGGACGTACTATGAAAATGTGTGTATGTAACAAATCTCTCTCTCTTTCTCCACATTGAGCCTCTCTCATCTCAGCCTATGTAACCTTGCTGAGACCAGCTGAAAAGATGAAGTGAAGAAGAAGTGCTGGAATGGTATAGTACTAAAATATTAAGAAGAAATAATAATAATAATAATAATGATAATAATAATAATAATAATAATAATATTAAGTTGTCCTCTACAGGTCTCAAACAGCACTAAACAATTACGCAAGATATTGGCAAAAGAGGCTATGGCTATCAAGAGTCCAGCTTCGTGATGGACCCTGTTATGAAATACACACAATGCAGACTTCTCTGTTTCCATGGAGACCTACTGCGATCCCTACTATACTTGCAAACATTCCTCTGAAGCCCATTTTTCTCTAAGAAAACACACTTGTGGATAGTTGCCAAAACTGGCGTGAGGGGTCAAAGGTGATCTAATCTTCAGTCCTAACATGATGCTTGGCTCAAACAACATAACAGCTGCCTTTTAGCTTCCTGCCTGTGCAAACTGTGCCATCACTCGTCCATGCAATACGGAGTCTGTGGAGAACTGAGCTAAATTTAGGCGCAGCAATATGTAGACCAGGTGTGATGCACATGGCCTACCTAGCCAGCCCTGTTTGGCTGGGTATTAATTCAGCTGAGTTGGACCTGGATAGACCTTTGGAGAGGCTGATCTTATTGCCCACATGCTTCAAACCAGTGTCTAATCCCATTCTGGATTACTTTTTCATTGGCAGGATGTTTGGTTGTCAAGCCTTTGTTTTCTCTATATAAATATGCCAAAAGCTGTCTCTCTTTTCTGTTCAATGTCACAGATTTAGACAGAACGAGGGAAAACAGTTTGGGTAACTGTTATTTAGATGTCAGTTTACGGTTTATTAAAGGGAAACTGCCGTTTTTTAACCAGCTTTGTATCATTATAATGTGGGTAGTATATGCAAATGAACAATGGTTAACTTCCCTCCATGTTGCCTACCCCCAGAGCTCTCCGTTTTGCTTCATGTCGGCTCTAGGGCTGTTGTTCAAACTACAGATTGTACTTTTTTGTATGCCCGCCTCCATGGACAGTTGGATCAAGAGAGGGGCAGCTCCTAACTGCTCCAAAATCAAAACACATTATCCAAAATCAACTGGCAAGAACAACCACTGGCAGAAGGCAATGCTCCTGTAGATATGGAAGAAACCTATTTTAATAATGTAATACTGGGATCAGACATTCAGGCTACTTATATGAGCCAGAATACAATGTGGAGGAATGACGGCGTATAGAGAAGGAAGAGGCCGCCACAGCCGAGAGTCAAGCACCGCCAGCTGGTGAGGATAGTGGCACAGTGCTATCCTCACCAACAAAACAGCAAAAGCCAGCTTGGAGAAACAGACGTCTGAGCATAGAGTAAGTGCAATGTTGCTTGTACCACAGCGTTATAGTGTGAGAACTACTGTTTTTTATGATGCCCCAGTTTGTTACCTGGTGGTGCTATCAGAGTTACCAGTGCTGACTGTATTGTGAATTAGGGGAAGTTTGGGATTGGGAGTGGCATTAGAGAGCAATGGGCCCAGTGCATTCTTGTTGTAGGTTTTCAAGCTTTTGAGCAAGTACTACAGCCTTTTTCTTCTGTTTTCTCTGGTCATATAGCACCAATTCCGAAACTAGCTACGTCTTTCTACTGCATAGACACCCACTTTTATGAAAATACCATCTTTCCAGCAGTGAAATATCCCTTTAACGTCCTGTATTCTGTAAACATCTCTCTTGGTGCCTCAGGGCCCGGACCCATTTCACCGGTTGTTCAGGAAGTTTTATCAGAATTGAAATCCATGGGCAGACCAAAGGGAGAAAAATAACTTTTAGTGCTTCGAACAAATGGTAGTCATGTTGCATTCAGGCAGTGTTCGGAACTTGCGATTCCCAGTTGGTAAAGAGAATACCAGATGGGTCCATTGCAATTACTTTTTGTATGCACATGCAAAGGCCTGCTCATTTATTTATGTATTACACCGGAGGGAGCTTTGTGTTTCACTCAGTTAGAGCTTTTTGGATTCTGTATTTCTGTCCTCTCCAGAAAGCAATGCTCTTTCACAACTTCACACCAAAGCAGTATTATCTCATTGTGCTATTTTCTGTTTCCCTGCAAACTCTCATTCACCCTGTCTATTTTGAGATCCTCCTAATATTGCAGCAGAGTTGTGCAAATAAATAAATCGAAGCATATGTCAAAGTAAGCAACTTGCAACCGAACTGTTGCTAATATTTCCTACAGTTTTCCAGCAGAATGGTACCTCATTATGTTGATTGCCAGTTGTGTGGCTGTGTAGGGTAGCAGAAAATAGGGGGGTGGGAGTGATATAAAATTTATGTCTAGAACACGCAGACTGCAGTGTAAATCATGCATGAGAAGGTGACTTTTGTGATCAGCATAAACACCATTTGATTTGAATAGTCTAGAATTAGAAAAAAAAATCATCATGCACTTAATATGCAGTAGGCCTATGATGCGATTTTGTGCCATAATGGTTAGTATCAGCCTCAGAAGGTGGTTAAACTCTAACTTGCAAAATAAAAAGCTGAGAAAATTGGTGGCTTTCCAGTTTTAATTACCCTTCACTTGGCTTAACCTATTCAGACAATCAACGTCCTGGCCTAGAATGTAATTTCAGAAATGCAAATATGGCCTCTCCCACAGTGGACGGTATCCCACACAGCTGGGGCGTGGTCTCTGATAGGAGGGGTGGGGGCAAACACTGCACGCTGTTGAGTTTTCAAATGCGCCTGGCAAACAAAAGTAGTTTTCCAAGCAGGAAGCAGGGAAACAACCTTGGAGCAGTAGACTCGGTAGACTAGTTCTCACTGAGACCAGATCACAGCATTTGTCGGACAGGTTATAAATAAGCAGGCAGTGTTTGAATTCATGAGTGAAGGATATTAAACCGTCTTTAAACCGCATGTGCTGTGAATTAAGGACACACCGGTTCAGGTGTAGTGGTAAAGTTAGTATAGCTACCATTGAGAACCCAGTGTTTGGAGTTGGAGTATTCATTGATTAATCAGATTTATTGTGTCAGCGCACAAAGCCTTGTCTGCTTCATCTAGAGCGCCCGCCCATTGGGGTTTCTGCGGAGCGATAGTGGGAGATTGATTATAGTCTCCGGGATTTGCCGTGGAGGAAGCCAGAGCCTGTTTGGACTGCGATTTGTTCTCCCATCAGAGAAGGGGAGGACAATCATAGCAAGGTCTAACCGTCAGTCCTTGCAGATCTCCCAGTAGCCTACACATTAAGTCTCCTGTCTGCGATCAAGTCACGCTGGACTTTTGTCTTTTGCCGGGGAGGCTGCGAGTGTGAATCGCCTCCGCAGTCTCTGATGCGTAGTAAACGGGGAGTGGGTTGGGTCGCCTGGCATTCGCACACGTCGTCAGCGATAAAAGCAGATAGGTGAGGGTGAAAGCGAGGGGAAGCAACACCCGAGGCATTTTTAAGCAGGAGGACGCCGGAGTGGTGAGTCTGTCGGACACTGGCAAACCGCCGGACTCACCGGCTGTGGATTTGACTCTCAAGACAAGCCCCGGTTGCCTTTATCGCCCGGGATTCGTAGACCTCCTTTCGGATTCAGGACCAGCGGTTAACCACACTGACATATCCGACCAGACATCACATCTTCGTCTAAAGGATATATTGGAAGTGAATCTGCGGGGCAACGCACAATGGCAACCGGTGCGCTCCTTCTTGCCTTTGCGCTGCTTGGTAAGTCATCTGAAGAACCTTTCAGCCTTCATTTGTGCTTGTTTAGATTAACTGGGTGAATCAAGCATCTGTTGTGTCTCAGTCACGGCACACCTGTATTTGTAACGAGTTAGTTTGGAGTACTAGTACTAGTCATCATGAGTCAGGTTGAAGTAGGCTACATCGATAATCACTGCAATAATGACAGTTGATGACAGATGTATGTGTGTGTGTGTGTATTTGTGTGTGCGCGCGCGCGCGCTGAACTAGGTTAATGTGATATTTGGACTTTAGTCGCAGATTAACCCTTTACAATCTGACCTGTGTTTAAGGGATAAACATAACAAACAACCTGCTGTCTGTAATTACCCATCACACACATGTATAAAACATATTATATAGGTACACACACAGACGCACCTGGATCACACATCACCAGCAGGTGCCCATGACCCCAGGGTTTGAAGTCATCTAGTGGGTGGGAAGACACCCAGTACCAGCTTACTTTTATAAAGAGTCATACCTCATAACCCACTGTGTGTTTAGTTCTCACACATTTGACACTTACCTTCAGTTTATTGGATTTCACAGACAAATGCGAGTTCAACATGTTCACGTGTATAACAGTCCATCTGACACATACAAACATTCATAGGGGCATGATTGCTTATATATATGTGTGTGTGTGTGTGTGTGTGTGTGTGTGTGTGTGTGTGTGTGTGTGTGTGTGTGTATATATACACACACACACACACAACATCCTGCCTGTGAACTGTCCCAAACAAACACCAGATGGCTTTTCTGTTCCTGGATGGGGAGGCCTGTCAGCGCTGCCGGGCGACAGAGGAAGGGGGGGCGGGAGTGGGAGTGGAGTGGAAGTCGGCCTGCTGGAGGCCCCCACTTGGCCAAGAGGATTACCAGGCTGTGCCTTGCTTCACGTCCCCTTTCACCACATCAAAAGTCACTTTCACTGGGATGCGGGCTGTAAATGACTTATTCCAGTGAAAACCTGAGATGTATTGTTCCATGTAGGCCTAGAAGACTGCACACATCTAATACGGTGTAGGCTGGATAAGAGAAGGCTTTCATATTGCATAATAATCATGAATCACATGGTTAAATGGAAAGCAGTTTGAGGTGGTGAAGAGAATTTCAGCTGTTAAGAAAGATTGGGTTTTGTTTTATGTGGTGTGTCTGTGTGGATCACTGGCACAAATCACAACGGGGCCTCTCATATTATGACATGCTGCCAGCATTATTGGTGATATTAGAATGTAATTCTGTGATTATGTTGCAAATAAATCCACCAGAGCTTAAAAATCAGTGGTTCGATTGAAAATTAATTGCCAACAATGTTGATAATCATTTTGAAGTTGTTTTTTGTAAGCAAAATTCTCCAGCTCTATCTTCTTAAATGTTAATATTTTCTGGTTTCATGACAGTAAATGGAATATCTTCGGGGCTGGACGTTTGGTCAGACAAAACAAAACATTTGAAGGTGTCCCATTGGGCACTGGGACCTTGTCATGGGTGTTTTCCACTATTTAATGGCATTTTTTAGATTAAACAATGACTCAGTAGATTTAACAATACTGAAAATAATAGTTTCAGCCCTAAAACCTTCAATCACAATATCCAAAAAAAGAAAACATACCTCTGAGAGGGCAAAATTATGTTTCTCAAAAGCAGGAACCAATCACATTATTTTTATCCACTAGACTAAAAAAGCTTTCAGTTCAAAGTGTTCTACTACTTGAATTAAGCTGCGTGCAACATTGCATGAACCTCAGCCTGTATTTAACACGTACTTCAATATGTACCCACGTGACATCTTCATATACTGTAAAACCATCTTATCTTCCTGCAAAAGGCTGATTTGATTAGCAAGCAGAACTGTTACAGGTTTAAAGTGAGGATACAACTATGTTCCAGTAATGCCATATTGGTACTAGTGTATTAATAACACATCAGAACAGAATGTATGGCAACATATTGCCATATCCATATCCATTGTTAATCCGTCTTCTAGTGTGCATGCACAAGCATCTGTGTTAAATGACATTGGCATGGATCTGTATTTAGTGTGTGATTAGCTGTCATGTGGCGTATGTGTTTCTACTTGCATTTGTTTGTGAAAAAAGAAGTAAAATGAAGGTGGATGACAGCTGTGTGTTAGATGGAGACTCTATCAGCCACTGTTAAACCCAGGAGTACCACTTGCACAATTTTTGGCTGGCAAATCTTATATCGGTGTTGTTTATGCTGCTGAGGTTGCAACCAGGTGTGAGAGAGTGCGCTTGCTTATTTGTGGCACTGGGGTATATGATATAAAGCATATAAAAGGAGTTGCCTGAAGGAATGAATGTTTATTAGCTTTACAAACAGGATGTCTTCCTTCTCCCCCACAGAGTGTGAGAAAGATGTCATGCTTTTGGTGTGGTGTAGCACAGTGTGCTTTTTTGGGGGGGTGTGAGCTTCTTTTTGTGCAAGAGTGTATTTGAAACAGGGAGCCAACCTAAAGTACCCAAGACGTCCCGGTTTATATAACTAAATTGAAATGTAATATGTGCGAGGCTGGCTGGTTTAACTGTGAAATGCCTGAGTGGTTTCCATTTACTGGGCTGACAGGAGAGCAGTCTGCACTCACCCAGGTTCAGATGAGCTGCCACTAGTCCTGTTTCAGCTGGTCTCAGAGCAGCTTCACACTGTACAGAGGAAACTCTTAAAGCTTATGTCTGACAAGATGCACATTCTGCCTCCTGCAGTTATTCACACATTTGTCATTATGTGATGTTTTATATATATATATCTTGATTTGCTCTGCCAACTCAGGAGGACAGGCGCTGTTCTCACCCTGTTCACACACTATCTGAATATGTTATGAATGAATTTGCACAATCCTATGTCAGATGGTTGGTTGTCGGGATAGAAAAAAATGTGATGCATGTTTCTTACCAGTTAAAAGTGGGATGTGGCCATTTTTTCAAAAGAAACAAAACCAAAATGTCTACTTTACACAGAATCAGACTAACCGCTGCATCTTCATAACATAATATTCAGCACAAGTCAGACACTTAAAGGACTATACCATTTATTTTTGCACGTTTTAGCTCATTTGCTGCAAACCATAAATACTATACTATCACTGCCTAAAATGTTCTAAACCCTGCTGTATATAATTTTTTTTTCCCTTTTTCCTGCATTAATTTTCTGTTATTTATTGTTATTGCGAGGTAAGTCAGTGCAGACTACAATCCCACATCAGTCTGTAATTAAACTGCATTACCTACAATACCGAAACTTCAATGAAACTGGAATTAAAAAATACACTGCAGACTTGATGCTCACCATATTTTAAGACTCACTACAGAATTAGACAAAAACCTGTACAGTAAGAAAAATACTTTAAAAAAGTTGAAACACTATGCTTTGGAAAAAGTTGAGCGGTAATATCTTTTACATCCTTTAGTCAGGGAAGTAAAACTTGCAAAAACAGTGGTATGATCCTTCAAGAGCATCTTATTTCGCTTTCATCCTCCTCCATTTCTTTTCTGCCTCCCTGTGTGCGGTAGATGTTTTCTTGGTTCCTTATAGCCAGGTTTATCTCTTAGTGAGCTTTTTGATGCTATTTTTGATCAGTAATTTCAAGTCAGATGTGAGATGCTGAAACAATAGCCTGTTATTCTGGCTTATAGTGCTATTGATTGAAAAGAGGAAAGTAGTTGCTCTAACGCTATCAAACTTTACGCTTATCAGCCAACAGAGTATAAAGCTGGCCGTCCATAATTGGCCCAATCAAACAACATAAAGGTACTTTAGAGTTAATTTCCATTTTAGGCATAAGCCTATTTTTTCAGACTTTTGTAGAGTGAAAGAGGGGTTTTGATTGTCCAAGTGGTGCTGTGTCACAAAGGCTTAAAAGTGGTGAGAGATTCATCTAATTTTCCATTTGAGACATTTGTTAATGTTAAACTATTTTTTACGGTAAGTTTATAATTAACAGTGAAAGAAATTAAAAATCTGCTGTGTGAACTTTACTTATTGCCATGTAGTTTTTCAATATTATGATGTTAGTTTGAGGGAAAGTTATGATACTACTTTGTTTGCGTAAAGACAAAGGGACAAAGAGACTATTTAAACTACTTACGATTTTGAAGAGGAAAACCGATGCACAAAACTGTTTTCACTGACTTCTTAACTCTTTATGGTCATGGGAATGTTGAGGTCAACTCTAAGGCATTCTAAACTTTGTCAGGATTCAAAGTTTGCAGTGATACTCCCTGTTGCCCACTCCACCCTCTCCTCTGTCCCAAATAAGAATGACAGCTGGATGCTCCCGCCCCAAAATGACAGGGATTTTGGTTTGTGTGTGTGGTCAAGCCAAGTGTCTCCTTGCTGTGTCTCTTGAGTCAGCTGTTATCACACTGGGAATGCTTTCCATGTGTAAGCCTCAGCTGACATTAGAGAGAGTGCTGTCTAGACAGTGAGGCAAAATGCAATAACTCACCGTCTGTATAGCTGATGCAGAACTATGTGTATATATCTATAAATGCTATGGAAAAGTTTGGTCTATGTGCATGTGATTGTCATTATTTTTGCCGGTTCCTGCCACCAGAAACTGAGGACCTACTTCTCTCTGTTGGGGGAAGTACGGGCTCGTGCAGCTGTCTGATTGTGATGCTGTTTGCTCTCCTTGTTATTTTCTGTGCCTGCTACATTCAGTAGTTGCACGCACGCTTGTTTGCATCATAAGCACTAGACCCACGTCTTTGTGTATACCCACGACAAGATGTCTTTTGTGCTATTGTTTTTTTCATATCATAACATCGTTGACTCAACTGACAAAAAAACAAACAATACAAAAGCAGAAACATGACTGTCAGCGTGGATATCATTCACCAGCTTATGCGCAAGGTAGCAGTAAATATTCATTAAAGTTGAGATGTCTCATTAGTGATGGATCAATAGAATCTGGATGGGGGGCATGGACTTGTTTCTGTGCTTGTGGACTTTGCTGCAGGGAGGGAATCTAACGGCAAGTCAAATACTGGTTAGTATCTACTACCTATAGGGCAAGTAATTGCATTGTAATACAGACTTCACAGTCTGAAACAGAAACTCGCACCCAACTACCACTGCTGTTTTACAGCAACCCTACTGTTCTTTGTTGTCAGGTTTCCACCCATCTCCATCCTCTCAAAGGTGAAAGGAATAAAGCAACTATTCCTCCAATGGCGCTTTCATAAGAGACAAAGGAACATTTGAGATTAAACGTTATTGGTAGTAGAGCAAAAAAAAAAAAAATTGTTAATCAAAGCTAGTATTCTCATGCGGTGCCTGTTTTATTTTTTTTAATGATGACCCAGATCCGAGCGGTAGTCTCTCTCCAGTTCAAAAGGGGAGATGAGTGACTGTGTGAAGTCAAGCAAAGTTCTTGAGGGAGACTTCCTGCCTGCCACAGTGAATCAGGAAAGTGGCTGGAGCCGGAGCTGGAACAGAGGCAGCGTCTGCTTTGTGTCTGATTTTGACTCTGCAGCAGCACCTCTGGTTAACTGTCAGGACTCTCCCACATCACAACTCCCTGCCAGGATTGCCTGGCTGTGCCTGGCACATCTCGTCACGCCCAAGATCATATCTCGTGTTTTGTGATAACAATCCCAACAATAGCCCTTTAGCCATTCGGTTTGTAAACTGTTTAAGTGTTATTTTGGTCCGATTTGCATGTATCTCTGCCTCTCCTCACTCAAACACTACTCTAGCTGCCTCCTCCTCCTCCAGTGAATGGCCCCTGACCTCCCTCCCCCACTCTTTTCTGAACAATACTATGCCCAGCCCACCTCCTCTTCAAAGAGCACTAATTAGAAACTGCCCCCAAGTGTGATCCAAACCAGATATTTTCATCTTCCTCGCAGTGTCAGAGGAAGAATCTGTGTTTAACAGCCACATCTACCTTGGACTGTTTACGAGCACCTTCTCTACTCATAAAAGACCAACCCAGCCCTCTTCCCCTTGGGATTTGGTCTGCTCCCCCTCCCCACCGCTGTTCTGTGTAGGGAGTGATGGTGACTGGCCGGTGAGAGGATTCCACTTTACTCCTCCACACACACAAGCACCAACAGCGCTCTGAGCTGCTGTCCTCCAGTACAGCCACACTCTACTGCTCCCTGCTTGATCCTCCACCCAAGCAGATCCCACGCTGGTGGGAGACACACCAGGCGGCGTAACTATGACGACCGCTCCCCACCTGTACACCAAGGATCCACATTCAGTGGCACACGCTCAGCTCGGTGTAGACGTTCAAATGTGTGTGCTCACATGAATAACATGCATGTCTACATGCATGTTCGATCCCCCATCAGCACCCTCTTATGCAACGACAAAGAGCGCTTCACTCAGTTTGCCATTATGTTCTGTTAATGTGCTTCTTCTCTGCTTTACACCTAAAACCAAAGAGATGTGTGTGTGTTTGTGTCTAATTGCTGATGCATAAATGCATGAATTTACAAGCGCATGTCTTTTTCTGCCTGAAAGGCAAAATGACTGACAATGGCAGAAAAAGTCTGTTTGAAGTAGACTAATTAATAGTTAATTAGTTTCCTTTCCAATCTGCAGCTTAATGCACAAACGTGGGAACTGATAGCAAGCTGCCAGTCATACAAAAACTAACCACTGTACATAAAGTAGATACAGCTGTCAGGCTTAATTGCGCACAAGCACAAGATGGATAATGACCGACGATAGCTGAGCGTTTTACAGCCTCACATTCTTTTACAACAATTATAAACATTCAGTCGACTCCGCTGTAACAGTTGCTCATGACAGGACATTATGAGATGAGCTTTTGTTGTTGTTGCATAGTCTGTGTGAAAGTTTTGTTGGGGGTAGATGTGAGACCACAGTGCTTTGTCATTCAGAAAGGGTGGGGTGGGTGTGTGTGTGTGTGTGTGTGTGTGTGTTTGATGGAGGGTTGAGGTTGGTTAGGACTGGGGGTTGGAGAGATGAGGTTAGTGGGGTAGCAGATGTCCTTACAGAGTTAATGGGTTTGGCGAAGGGAGTAGATTGAGGCACTTAACGTACTGGTGTGTGTTCATGGGCTGGTATGAATTAACCAGTTTGACAACTAATGTGTGTTTGTGTTTGTGCTTGTGTGCATGGGCTGATATGAATGAACCAGTTTGACAACTTTCCTCTGCCCCCTATATCTTGACCCTTGTGTCTCCCACACTGTTATAAACAGAAATAAATAGTAGATGGGATGATGAAAAAAATTTGAAACAATTGATGAAAAGATGATTGGCACTTTTAACTACTAACCTAAACACTTCCATGTGGCGAACAGACAGTCCTGCCACATCTCCTTTTTATCACATACAGACTAACTGTAACCATCTGTCACACTGTTAATGCTTACCAAGCTCTCAATGACCCACAGCACTGTAGATTTGACAAGACTGCATCTACTCGAAATGATATGAAAACTATAACACTGAATCTTCTATATGATTATTTTGATATGTACGTTGGTGAGAAGACTGTACTGGACTGTAGGTTTGAAAATGTCTCCTTTGTCAAGTGCCTTCAATTCAGTGCTCATATTCAGTGATCTATGTGGAAGAATTAAAAGCAATTTGACAGGGGCATTCTAGAGGAAAATGATGGAGAGTATGCTTACTTCCTGTATACATAACTTGATTTTCTTTATGTGCTCACAGTGTAATTTATGTATAATATAGTATGGCATAATAGTCCAGCTTTATTTTGATTTGTGCATCTTGTTTGTTTGTGTGTGTGTGTGTGTGTGTGTGTGTGTGTAACCTTGAAAAACCTGGCATTGTTTAGCCTTATGACTGTAGGTGTTATACATGCCAATGAGTTGATCTCAAACACTAAATTTTTTTACTGTGGCCTTTTGGACAGAGGCAAAAGAGTCATCCAGCTGCAGTTTCTCACTGTCTTTCTCGCAGTCTTTGAATGATTTATTCATAATAGAAATAGGGAATTGTCTTCAAATATACACACACATTTTTAGGCTTTAATTATATTTATACATCAAGATGTCACTGTAGCGGTGCCATATGTGACTATGGTGTAGTAACTGAGTTATAACATTGCACAGACTCCCCCCGTTGACTATTGCTGCACTGTTGCAAAGCTACAGTAAGGAAAAAGTAGCAGAATCTTATAATTATTCTCTAATAAAATTTTAAATAATCATGTTTGCATTCCCTCACCTTCGCGTTGAGGGACAGAGAGCTAAAGCAACATACAGTATAGCATTTGATAAGCAGTAGCTTTACTGGATGAGAAGGAATGAGTTTTGTGTGGCATCACTGATGAGAATTTTGATTGAAATTATTTGATGAATGTGTTATTTAGAGGTTTGAGAGGAATCTCTCCCTGCTGGTTATCGTTTTCAAATGATCGCTCAGAATGAAACAAAAACTCGAAAGCTATTTTCTATCGTGGTCAAACAGGAAAGTGAAGCAGCTGAGGGTCTAGGAGGGAGGATGAAGAGGCAGCTGTTCAACAGAGAAGGATAGATTATGATGTGCTCCATGTTGACACTATAGACAATTACTACCAGCACCGGAAACGGATAGAAGAAAATATGAATCATCCCACATAGAAAAATCACTTTTCTGCCCACACAGCCCGTACATTAGGTTACATTACATTTACAGTGTAATGGCTACAGACACCTACAGTGTACAGTAACACATTGACACAGTATGAATTAGCCTTAAGACACACCATTTCTTCTATCCTGGTCTCACCAGCTGTTGTGAGCCACAGCGCAGGTGGGGTCATGACTGTTGTAGCCCAGGGGGCCCATAAATCATGACTAGTTGGCATATAGAGAGAGCAGGGCAGCCTGACCCAGGTGTGACTCAAAGCAGGAGTCCCAGTTAAGAGCTGTAGACTTGGATTCAAGTTGCATAAATCTGAGATTTGACATGGACGCAACTCCTGTGACTTGACTGACTTAGACTCCTTAGAGACTTCAATTGAGATTAGACTGGAAAGCAAAAACACTCATGTTTTACAACATTGTAAAGTCATTGCCTGTATAGTGAATATAAGACTAGTATATAAAAGTTTCCTGCTTTCCAGGACTGTGAAAAGTTTGATGGGGAAACCTTCGCAATACTGCTGGTTACAGTGTGGCTGATTCAGTGAATTTGTCCTTCCATGTAACTGTCCTCATCTTGTAATCCTTGTGTATGTACCACTGGCATCACCTGCCTCTCTCTAGTTGAGCCATGCAAAGATGAAATAGTGATGTACAGTAAATCCACTTCATCTTCCCACTCTCTGAAAGCCCCTGTACTCTGTGGATCTTGCTCTGATTAGAGTTCCATGGAGGTAATGGGTTGTTGTAACTGTTGTCAGCTGTTAGGGCGGCCTGCTGGCCTGTCTAACTGCCCGTCTAATGGAAGTTAGAACACTTAGTCTCCCTTTCTGGCTGGATTTCTCCATGTCAGACACTCACACACACACAGTGTCACACCTGTCTCCCAGCTGACAGGCTTCCAGCAGATAGAATGTTTTTCCGTTGAATACTGAAAATCATTTAGCTTTGTCAGTACAGAAGAAATATGCAGTCTCCCTAATCTTTCTTTAAAACAACCCAGTTAATAAATCAAACAGTGGAAATGGGATTTGTTGAAGGTTTTGAAGCTGGCAAAAAGGGTCACGTTGTTAATGACAGTCCTGCTACACTGATTTCTATATTCCAACGCAGATGATGGTTATCACAGCGGGAAGGCAAGGAGTGGAAAAAGAGCGAGAGAATGAGGCCTGAATTTTAATGCTGCATAGAGCCCATCAACCTGAGAGTCTGAGAAAGCTATGGGGAGGAAAGAGTTTCGATTCTCATCACTCCATTGGTTTATTTTAGTATGACTTGCTTGCCTGGTGCCATGTACAATGAGTGAGCAGCCAAATATTCACATTCTTGCTCAAGGACAGTGTGAGTTCACTAGCATCAGCCGAGGCACCAGAGGCAAATAGAGTAGCCAAAAACTGTTCTCAAGGTACTGTTCCTTTGCAAAAATTGGCTACTCCAATGAGCATGACCAGTTAAATGCACACTGCTCATACACTGTTAGTATGAATATTTACATAATGGTGCAGGAGTT
Source organism: Micropterus salmoides (assembly GCF_014851395.1). Lineage (NCBI taxonomy): Eukaryota > Metazoa > Chordata > Actinopteri > Centrarchiformes > Centrarchidae > Micropterus > Micropterus salmoides. The sequence goes on from NW_024040596.1 coordinate 16,677,606, forward strand.
GCATGATATACTGTGTGAAAGCCTGACAAAGCATCTGTATTGAATTCCCTGGGATGAGAACGGGCTGGCTGCATGGTGCACAAATTTTTCATCTGTAAATATTAGCTGCTAGCACTATTTAAAAGCCATACTACCATGCTGTAGCTTCAGCCATCATTCTGCTCTGAAAAGAATCATGTGGATGCGTGATTGCAGCAGGATAAAAAAGCACCAACAGACTTGTGACCAGCTGACCACCTACCTCTAACAGATCATAAATGCAAGAAATAATAAATAAATAAGTAGCAAAGTAGCCCAATGAATGTACATCCAAATGTAATGGAGTAAAAATAATGATTTTTGTCTACAAATTTACTCAAGTAAAAGCAAGTATGATGAAATAAAACTAGTCTGACAATTTACTCAAAAAAGTTACTTGACTACATGTAACGGAGTAAATGTAACTCTCTGTACCCACCTCTGTGAGATACAAATTCACTTTTCCAAATTTAGAAGTTGAAAGAAAAAACTATTATCATCTTGCGAGGCTGCATTATAATGAAGCACATACAGGTTTATTTTGTTGTACGATTTCAGGAAACAGGCGCAATTCTCATTGTACCATTCCCGTATCCACTCTAAATGTTACGTTTCCCTTGCATGAAAATGTCTCTTCTTTCTACTGCTTTCATCTTTCTCACTCCAGTTTTCCCTCATCTTGGAATCTCTGTCTTCCTCACATTCGTGCTCTCTCTGGTAATGATGTTAACAGGGTCAAATGCTTTCGGGAGCCTAGAGGGAGAACGACGTGGAGTGATTTTGGAGAATGGTTAACCAGCGCTGAGAAGTATGTAGAGGAAAATACTCTTATGTTTTTCATCTTTCTCCAACTTTTTTTTCTCTTTGTCACACATGTATGTGCAAGACATACGTCAGTGGTACGCTTTCATGTTCACTTAGTTCTGTGCAGTTTTGCGGTGTTCAGCACGCTGGAGGGAGAGTTTCTCGTTTTCTCTATAACTTCCTCTCTCTACTTCTTCTTCTCCCTCTCCTTTTTCCTTTCCTTTCATAAACCTTTAATAATTGCTACCTCGCTGTCTGAAAATCTTCACAAGACTTCAGATCTGCAGGATGAGCCTGAACCTTCCGTGGGGAGATGGGACATTAACTAGGTCCTTTTTTAGCTGCAACCAGCCAGTAGCTTACTCTATTGTTGGTCAGTCAGACACAAATCCCCCCACCCTTTGGAAAACACAGTTTTCACCCTAGGAGGCTGAAACTTGACATGGAGGTAAAGAGTGTATGTGTGAAGGTGTTTGTTTGTGGGAATGCCACTTTGCTGAAAGGGGTATGGCAATGGGAGTGGCCTATAATTGCAAAAAGGTGCACAAAGCTGTGCCCACCCTATAGGAACCGCAACTTTCTGTTTTTGATGATGAAATTTACCATGGATGTCAAGTTGTTTTACTGTGTGTGTGTGAATGCATGAACACATGGATGCATGTGTGTTTGTGGTTGCAGAAATTGCAAATTCACGCTTGTTTATGTCTAGCAAACATGTTCATAATTAATTCATATTTCAGTGGCTGGAGTAACTTCAGTTCCCCCACTCTTCACCTTTCCCCAAAGGTTTTTGCAGAAAGCTTTGACGGTAAGGACTTGCTGTTCAAGCACACCATCAGGCAATACATTTAACATTTGGTTTTGATCTGAGACCAATTAATATCAGGGACAAAATCAACACTATTCATATAGTTACTGATATGTTTTATTAAAGCCTCTAAAATCTTAACATCTTCTCTATATTGTTAAATATTCATGACTAGATAAGGAAACACCTAAAGTTAAAGTTCAGAGAAAAACCTTAGTATTAATTCACACACCATCACATTTAACACCCCAAAAACCCAGAAAATCTGCTTCACCAGGATAGTGTGGGTGTGGTTTATTCAGATTTTATTGACAGGCCTGGCAACATCAGTAAACAACCCCACAACTGCCGCTAGATTCTGATTAAAATGTTAGTAAATCCTCATTGGTGCATGGAAATATGTGACATCACCTTTTTCTAAATGAGCGCTGCACACTTCAAACCAGTGAGATGAACACAGAGAAAAACACTAATCTCTCATGGGAAATAACCCAAACTGCTCTGACTGTAGCAGAACATTTTCTGTTTTATCTAGGACCTCATTGCTTATGTTAAAAAAATAGTTTTCACGGCCTTAAAAAATGACTCATCTACTATCCCATAAGGCAGAGCAGTATGTCATGATTTATGAGGTTATAGCATCATTAATTGGCCATTTCTGTATATGTTCATTCCCAGCAAATTAGCCCAACATCAAGCATTTCTGTTTACTCTTCCTTTGTAATCACTTAATCACATGCTTGTAATATAACTCCACATGATGCTCCGCTTTCATTCAGTGTGTGTGTGTAACACGGTGACCCATGCATGCATGCTCACGACAGCAGCAGAAAAGCAGAGAGTGCATGCGCTAAGAAGTGTGTACTTGATATAATGTCACGCTCTTGTTGGAAGATGAAAACGAAACATTGTTTTCAAAGACAGTTTCTCTACTCTAAATAAAAGTGGGTAAAATACAGAGGAGAGAGACTGTTACAGAGAGATCCTTTTTTCAATACTCTGAGACTTAGTTTTTGTAGTACCGATACTTGAGTTGTTTATACTTGAGGTAAGGTATCTGCTCACAGTTTGTGTGTGTGTGTGTGTGTGTGTGAGAAAAAAGTGAGAAAATCTCCACATTAGCACATCTCCACACTGCTGTGAATATCCTCTATATAATTTACACCCTGCAGTGTTTTTATTATACACCTTTCTAGGTGTATAATTATCTTGTGTCATAGAAGAGTGATGATGTGAGTAGTAGGCATGAATGCTAGTGGCCTTGCTGCTGTTTCCACTGAGAATAAGACACTGGCCACAAATGATTGGATTAGTGTTTAACCCCCCTTCCACTTAGCATAATCCTCTTTGCAGCTGTGTGTGTGTGTGTGTGTGTGTGTGTGTGTGTGTGTGTGGAGTCATCGGCTACCATTTCTCTGTGTGCTCCAGCCCACGAACAGCAAGGTCAGTTAGAGAGCTTGTCCGTGGTCATTCACCAACATCTGACACGGGACGCATGTTTTCTGCGTCCAGTCAGGAAGCTGTGTGGGAAGCAACTGGCAAGCAGAGATGAGACACAGGAGAGTGAAGACAGAGAGAGTGAGGGCGGGTGGAAGAGAGGGGTAGCAAGACATCCGCGGTATGCAGAGATGGAGATGAGCGTTAATAATAGAAAATCTGAGGCCTTGTTGAGCAAATATGGGCACTCCGCGATTGAGGCAGCGCAGCCAGAGGTGAACAAGTGGGGGAGGTTGCGGGCACAGGATTACTGTGGAAGGGTGGCGGAATAGAGCGATCAGTTGAAGGTCTGCAGGGTTTGGTATGTCATTGTCAGCCTTTCTAAACAGCCCGCAGAGCGATGGGCACTTTGAAGTCTCACAGAGCTGCTTAAATCCTGCCTGAAAAGATGTAGAGAACCGCGAGGCAGAGAGAAGAGACAGGAATATACAGAGTGTGTAGGGGCAGGACGAAGGGAAGGATTGATGATGGATGAAGCATGGAGGGAAGGAGTGAGAGTAATCAGAAGTAAGGAGGCAGCTTGTTTCAGGAGGATGACAGGAGACAGGCGAGTGGAGGAAAGCTCTTAGTGCACCAACACAGTATGAGCAGTATGGGGTTTTTTTTGGGATGTATGAGTAATACATTTCCAGCAGTTCTAGATGAGTAGCTGCAACATGAGAAGCAGTGATGCAGCGGTACAGCTCTGACCTGATCTGAGCTGGATGTGGGTAGACTAGGCGCCGCCAGATTAGCACTCTGACATCACAGTGAAGAAAAACAGGGAACCAAGGCCTGACTCAGAATAGATGGCTGCTTCTGACCTAATGCACCCCATAACATGCTCAGCCAGTTTCAGTCAGCACACGTCACGACAGACTTCCTGTCAATCTCAGTTTTTAAGTCCCGAGTGCTTGGTTGTTTGCTCACTGGCGAAGGATTTCCTATGTGAACTGACTTTAAATGCCAGTGGCCAAATGTTTGGCAGGTTATGGCCTCTAGTTTTACAGCCATGTGGTACGGCAGGATATGCGGGTTGAAAGAGCTGTGCAAAGTCGGCAGAAAAAGAGAGATCTTTAAAATGTATAGATACAATCACATCATCTTTATCCACAGCTACCAACAGAAATCTGAGGGGGAATATGCAGTCTCTCATCTGTTTTTAAGGGGAAATATCTATTTTGTTTAAGTGACTCATTTATTTAGATCCATATGCAAACAAATTAAATTTTGCCTAAATGATAAGTTTGTTATTGATTATTTCTATTATGTTTGTGTAAATTAAGCATCGGGAGATGTGCTATATTATTTAGCAGGTCTGCATGAAAATTAAGCTGTATTTGTGGGAAATATTAAGTACAGAATTGTAAAAAACACATTCTGATCACTAGTTTTCTCTTAGAATTAGAATTTCTCCTCATAATCCTATATGAACATGAGCCTAACATACTTTGTATTTGTTTATCTCTACTGTAATAATAGGATTTTCCTGCAGTAACTTAGAGACAGCTGATATGCAGATAACTGTGCCACTTGGCCAAATAAACATTTGCCTTTTCTTTAAGGACAAGGTTAACATGTCTACATTTTAAAGTTGCAGCATTCATGAGTAGTGTTTCATAATTTATATCCTGATTAGTCCTGTGCCACTGGGACTGAATTCAAATCATAGATTTGTAAAGATGTTATTAGCTAATGAGTGGAATGTGTCTCTGAAAGCAAACAATAGACAAAAGACCTGAAGCTCCAAACACAGGAAGAAAATAAGACACACGCAGTCATGCATGCTTGTGCATAGACACACACATACATGGGCATGGGCATTAATAATTAACAGTGAGTGAAATATGGAGTTGTAGTGGAAATTTACTATAAGGAGAAAGAGGATGTTGAAATTAAAATTCTGTTCTGGTGAATTATTATTACCATGCATTGTGCCCACAGAAACAGCAACGTACAGACTCTTTCTCTCTCTCACGCGCACACACACACACACACACACACACACACACACACACACACACACACACACACACACACACACACACACACACACACATAAACACAGCTGCAATCCCCAGTTGCTTGTGCAGACAGGAAACAGCGTACTTGTCGCTCGGTTTGGATTTGGGGGTTATGTGTAAGTGCTCTGTTGTCTCCGGTCCCAATGAGAGGGATGTTTGTAGTTGTTCCCTGAATGGTGAATGCCATGTGTGTTTGGTGAGTGTGTGTGCGTGTGTGCATGCAAGGGGTGTAAGCAAGATTTCCATATGCTGTCTGCCTAAATATAGGCTGCAAAGCAACTTAAAGAATAGCAATAATACAACTTAGGTGCTTAACATTAAAGTGAGCTCTCAGTTTGTTACAATACATATATGTAATTAAACTGCACCTTCTGTCATTCGATGAAAGCAATTCATATCCATTAAGATCCACTAAGATTTAATTTTGTCCAGCTGATTCATCAGTCTGGCCCTAATCTGTAGTCTGTGCACATCCTTGCTCAGGAATCATGTTGAAGACTAAAGATTATGAATGCGTCAGACAAAACACTCAAACAAATCAGTATTTATTATCCATTTCAAAGAGATCTGTACCCTGTACAGGTTGACACACTTAACACGCCCTGCTGACTTGTGTTTCACCAGCTTACACTAACCTCTCTCCCAACTCCCAGATGGCTGCCTCTTACCTCATTGTAGTACAGCTGCAGTGCTGTCTGTGTGGTGAAGGGTTAACACATGATTGCGTGTGATAGCAGGGAGCACGATTGGGTATCAGCTGTTACAAAGAGTTGCTGTGAATGTTTCAAGTGGTTAATGGTGGTTAAAAACAGTGTGTTTGGGTGAGTGTGCGTATGTGCATACCTCAGCTTAGCTGCACACGTCACGCTGTTTCTGTATTTCCTGGGAGATGTGGGAGCATAAACTCTGCCAATGCTAAATATTTAAACTGCAGTTTTGTAACCATGTTCTCTCTTTCCTCTCTCCCTGCTTTCACCCCGTCCACTCTGTCTCTTTTCTCTCTCCATCTCTCTCTCACCTCACCTCCACCTGTAGCCGGTGTTGGCGTGGCTCAGAGAGTGGTAACGGTGGAAAGTGGACCGCTGATACGGACCGAGGGCTCTCATGTGACCATCTGGTGCAACGTGACGGGCTACAAAGAGGGATTGCAGCAGGACTTTGAGTGGTCCATGTACCTGCCATCAGCATCGGACAGGGAGATCCGCATCGTGAGCACGGCTCAACAAAACTATGCCTACGCCGTCTATGCCCAGAGGGTGAATAGTAAAGAGATCTACGTGGAGAGGCTGAGCCGTGACTCAGCTGTGCTTCACATCACCAAAGTGCAGGCCAAGGACCAGGGTCTGTTTGAGTGTTACACACCCAACACAGACGGGCAGTACTTGGGATCCTACAGTGCACGCACCAACCTCACTGGTGAGTCCCTAAGCGCACACACATACTGTATATGCACTGTCACTGTACAGATAAACCACATGTTGTTACCATAGATGCTCATGTGTTGGCCTTACACATATGGCTGTAGATGTACCAGTTTTATATCAAGGTGATAAAGCTTACCCTAGTCTAAAGGTGCTGTATACATTAATTTAACAGTTAGTGTTTACTGATCAACCAGCCACCAATTATCAGCTAAATCACCCGTTGAATAGGGAATCACAAGGTAACTACCTCTCCAACTGCCTTTCTTGTTTATGCTTATCTGTTATGTGATAATAACTGAATAAGGCCCTCTGACTTTACTGTTGGATAACTAAGAGAACCTGCCTGTCATTCTTGATGTATCAAGTTGTCTTTAAGTACTGATCAGGTAGATTGCACATGGTAGACTACACATGGCAGCTTCATTATAGTATGCGTAGAGCCCCCAAGAAACAACCAGCAATCCTATTCTGGATGATATCCTGCCCCAGGTTTGCTGTGTGTCAGTTAGTTTGTGGTAATCAAACATACATTTATTAAGTACATCCACCATATATGCTTAATACTACTGAAATTAGAAAGTTATCAAAACTAGTTTTTGACACAAGGCCCCTAGTAGGACCTGCCTTGAGTCATTTCAGTACTACATACTGTGTCTTAGTGTTGCATATTCCAAACAAATTTCTAATAACATTTTCAACATGGTGTCTTTGGGGCCCATGAGGGTCTTGGGCCTCTGGCAGCTGGCCTGCCTATGTGTACTATGACCTTGAATATGATGTCTTGTTGTTAGAGATTTGTAAGTCCAAACCAGATCTGTGGCAGCCAGGTCTCATCACGAATTAAAAAATCAAAAACCTTAACCCATCCAAAAACTAGCTGTGATCCGCACCCTTTGGAAGGAGTGTGAAAGGAAGCGTTGCACTCCAGTGTCACACAATGTCCCACTTGCTGTGAGTGGGGGAAAACAAGCTCTCCCCAATCTCTCTCAATCTCACTCAAACACCCACACGCACACTCATACAAAGACATGTACATCCTTCTGACATCTACTGTATTCTTTCCTTGCCCTGAGCTGTTTCAATAATGTACCTGGTGTGTAGGAGTGATATTTTACTGTTTCAAACAGTAGCACGAGTTTCCATCTTCTACTCCCTTCCGATGCCTCTCTCGCTCTCTCCCGGAAAAATATCCAGATTTACCCAACAGTCCCGCAGTACTGAAGGACACAGCTGTCATAGCTGGGGATTCCATTCCCTCCATAACTTCGTGCCTTTATCCCTGACCTTGGGAGACCTTCCTCAGGAAAATTTGAGTTGCACTTTATTTGTGTCCCAGTGTATCCAAGTCACTCGGTGTGTGGCACTGTGAACTGAGAGAGACCAATATTAGTGTGCTTATAACAAAAGTTATTATGCGCGTAACAGATCAATGGGCTTTGTTTTTCATTGAATAAATGTTTTTATGAGGACCTCAGCAGTTGTATGAGCAGTACGATCAGAATGTGGGGCAGGGCTCAGGCACTGGGCACTGTAAAAAGCACTGCTGATAGCACACAGTATTTATAGAAACGCATGTGAAAGAGCTAGACAGAGTGTGTGAGCGGACGTGTTGAGGGACTTTGTTATCTGAGCCTTTCTGTGTCTTTAACCTCTTAACCTAGTTTCGGAGGTCAGGGTACGCAGTAGGGTCTGTCCTGTCTTTTCTCCCTAGGATTTGCCCAAGCAGCTGTACAGCTCCTTAAACCGTTTTGGGCAAACAATTCCTTGTCCTTCTTCCGCTCCCTCTCATATGCCTCATCTTTTCCTCATCCTCCTGTCTTTCATTCTGTCATCTGTCTGTCTCCATTCATCAGTCCTGGCCTCTTTCTCTAATGTGCTCCGGCTCTGTTATATTAAAAAAGCCTTCACTGATGGTGCCTTTGAGAATATGTTTCAAGGGTGATGCCAAAGGACAACCACAACCTAGGGAGTGTTATGGAGGATATATGGGAAGGAAGGATGAGATAGACAGGCAGACAGAAGGGATGTGTCTGTGTGGGTGTGTCTGGTAGTGGGGTGTTTGGGTTAATTGTAGGGGGTAGAAGGCCATTCAGTAATCTCCGCCCTGAGTGCTGTATTAAGGCTTACTCACATAGATGTGTTTCATCCACTGTCACCTCTCTGTATAAAGAGCAGGGGAGAGTTTTAATGTGGAACCTAACACCTGCTGCCTGAGGAGAAGAACACCTGGACACCGTTCTGTCTGATACCATGACGCTGTGTTTTCATGTGTTGCATTGTCTGTCATGTAGCATCAGTCACCTCGTCTGCATGTGGTTGACTGGCTAGAAAGATGATCTCTTTGTATGTCCAAGAGACTTTTCATTTCAGGAAATGAGCGGACAGAAAGTTTGTTTGTCTTTTTAACCCTCTGTGGTACTAAACTTAGATTAATCAAAGAGAAATGTAGTGCTGCTCAGCCTCTAAGTGCCAATACTGCCTTAGGCAGTGCAGTAATATTACACATGTGAAAGGAATAATTGGCCATCATGGCACAAAAAAACTAAATCATGGAGTGACATTCATAAATACAATATAACCATATCCATTCTCTACTACAAAGATTAAATTTTATATTCCCATTGTTTTTTTTAAGGCTTACTCACAGGGATGTGTTTCATCCACTGTTACCTTTCTGTATAAAGAGCAGGGGAGGTTTAAATGTGGAACTTAATACCTGCTGCCTGAGGGAAAGAACCACCTGGACAACATTCTCCCTGATACTGTGGGACTTTTTGGACATTTGTCAAGTGGCCAGAAACAAGACTTCATATAAATGCTAATGTTTGTTTGGTGGATATACAAATAGGAAACTGTTTGCTATCACATTCACCATATCAACTTTATAAGGTGATATTATGTTTGTTAACAGCTTTTTTTCTGGTTCCCCCAAGGGGCCAAAAATAAATTAATTCAGGTTTAAATTATTATTATTTGTTTGCTTTTAGCACAAACTGCCCCTAAAAACACAAAACACAACAGTAAATCAATACTAACAACTATTGTCCATGAAGCCACTTTGCCGTTGCATTTTGCTTTCTCGAGAGCAGCTTCAGGTCAGGCAAACGTATACATGCTCAAAGGTTTTCCATGTTTACACTGCTTTGCTAGATAGACCAGCTGAGAGGACTAAACCAAACTTAACATGTTCATAATAATGCCGCAAAATGCATCAGTGTGGCACTTATTCTGGATTTCATTTGTTTCTGAATGTCAGTGGAGTTCTAAAGCATCAAGCATGAGCTATTCTGTGGCAACAGGATGTATTTGGATAAATTCTGTTTTGTTTTTGTCTATTCATAATAGTTGATAGATAATAGTTAACCTTTACCTGCTGACTGTGGGACTCACACAAAGAGAAGAGTGTCCTTCTTAGTAAATGGATATGGTTAAATTCCAACAGCTTTTTGTTTTTGTTTAAAGTAATAATTATTTCTCATACTCTCAGATTGTGTCTTTTTACAGGAGTAGTTGTTTGTGCTCCAACGTCGGTGGTTAAGTGTTACACAAGGCATACATTGAACCTGGGTGTTGTGAATGTCTTTGAGATCAGAGGTCACTCTTTGCACTCTTCTGTGCTCTAATCTTGGAGATTGACAAGGCTGAGTCTGTTGAATTTGAGTGTGTGGTTCTGTGTGCTTCTTTGCACATGTATACATGTGTGTGTTTGTGTGTTGGTGTTTGACTTCCTCCCACACATCAGATTGCAGAAGAAAAGGACAACAGCCTGACATGGCCATCATGGTTGTACTTATCCTACGCACCAGCCTGCATGTGAGCGAGTCCAACAGCTAGCAGAAAAACAAGCCCTCTCTGAGACAAGTATCACACTGCTCTTACTTATGAAGCTCCCGTATACCCTCACTGTCCTAGAAAGCACCATAGGAGTCACCATTCTGGCAGATATACAGATTCTAGCCTCCACATTTGGCAGTAGACATCCATTCCCAGTCCTGTAGTAATATAGTAATAGAGCTGGAGAACCAAAGCCTTGTTTAATGTGAACAGAAGCATTCTTGCTTCTTTCTGTTATTCACAGCCACCACACAAGAGAATGGAAGAAAACGTTCATCTTCAGATGTGTGACACTAGAAAAAATTAAGTTTGGCAGTGAGTGGATTTGAAGAAAAGAAAGTGAGATGGATGTTGCAAAAAGGCAGAGATGAGGAAATTGGAAAAGAGAGGAATGGGGACAGAAGAGGCACTATTGGAAATGGGTAGTGGGGCGATGCTGAATAGTGTGTGACCAATAAATGATGAGCTCTTCCTCGCAACTCCAATGTGATTGGTTACACCTCCCCAAGGCATTACCCACAGTACAACTGATGCTATAGGGGAGCGTTTTAAATAGTCTCTGCCTGATGCGACTCCTAAGGTTAATGCAGTTACTAACCGCCATACACGTTCTAAATGCAATTAGCCAGCACAAATCAAGCAGAATGAGAAAGAAGGGAAAGACTAGAGATGAGACCTAGGAATTTCAATTAAGCAAAAAGAAAACTATTGGGCGAATCATTTTCTGAACAAGCCGCGGCAAAATACCACATCTCTCCAGTCACACTTTTCATTTTAATTATATTTATGGCCTACATTCATTTTAAAAGGAGAAAAGGAATCCTGATGAAACAGTGGCCCTACAGTAAGCCAGAAATCTGAGAAGCAATGCCTACACAAGGTCAAAATTTTTTTTGTGTGTTTCTTGTACTTGAGTGTTTGAGAAGAGGGCAAAGAACAGGAGTGTTGATTTTTCCTAGCATAGCTGAGCCTGTGCACTGCTAAACATACATACAGAGTAAGAGTGGCTGAATCATGCTTCTGCTGAGCTCAGTGTTGTGAGAGTGTGTGTGTGTGTGTGTGTGTGTGTGTGTGTGTGTGTGATTTGTGTCTCTCCTCTGCTTTTGTTTTCACGAGGGATCTGGCGCTGCCAAGTTGCACTCCTCTACTTCACTTAATGAGATCGACCGAATGTGGAGATGTCATCTCACATTCTGTCTTTTGCACCGGGTGACATGGAGACCCCCCCCCCCATGTCCCTGTTCTCCACCCCTGCTCCCTATCTCTCTCTCATCATCTGAATCCTGCTTGCTCCATCAATCCAAGGCTCCAGAGTCGATTCAGTCTGGTCCTCGTCTCTGCCCCGTGTTGGTGTTGGTCATGCAGGTATACGGTTTTGTCAGTACAGCTGGTAGTTGAGTTTAATCACAAGAGAAAGGCTAGGGTGATTGAAGCACATGGCATAAGATTGTGGAGGGAACCAGTGATTGAATAAAGATAGAAGATGGAGGTCAGGAAGGAAAAAGATGAACATAGGCATCTTTTTTTTTAGAGAAAGCAAAAATATGGGTGAAGTCTTGTGTTGACAAAGAAAGATTTAGTAAGATGTACCAGAGGTGAAGGTGAATAGAGGATGGAAAGTGCAAATGAATAGACAGGGGAAGTTGTATCTCTGTCTGTTGGTATTGATTGGGAGCAGAGGGCCTGTTTGTGACTGGACCATTTTATCTCCCTCATCTCTCCTTGCTGTGACACTTCACAAGCTTTCTCTGTCCCCTCCCCTCTCTGGCCTTACCATCACCTCTCTGTTTCATTTACAATTACATTCCCCACTCTGTCGTTTGTATGTGTGTATGTGAGCACGTACTGGCTCTAAGCTGCGGACCAGGCAGGACTCCAATTGGAAAGAGATTTTATCACTATGTCTGGCTTGCCATTTCCTTGCACATCTCATCTACTTTAGCAGACAGTGCTTCCTGCTCAATAACATTACTGCCACTCGGACCCACCATACAAAGACAACCGCATATACACCCACAGAAACACAGTCACAATCACACGCTGTAGCGAGCTGTCAGTCAGGACAGATGTCGCAGCCATAATTGAGTCTGAGAGAGACGGAGCTGTAGTGCTCCCATCGGACAACATCCTTTCTACTGAACATCACTGAAGAGGGCTTTAACAACAGATCACTGTGGTAGACAATACAACTGCTGAATAGAACATGTACTGTGAGAATGTAACAGCGCTGTTGAACAGGGCAAACCAGACACCTTGTTACTTAGTAGTGCAAGCTGTGATATAGATAGATAGATAGATAGATAGATAGATAGATAGATATACAGGTTTAACATTTTTACACAAATCCTCAAAAGTTCTCATATGTTTTGGAAGAAGAACTACATTTTAGACATGTAATCTCATTACAAAATGGTCAGAATCACATCTGGCCCCTGACACTCCATACTGTGAGGTGGCTCTTAGGTCTTGCCAACTGCCTGTCACTTGCAGTGACCTCATTCTGGTTGAAGGCCATTTTTGACATTGGGGAAATGAGCTGTGTACTTTGTCACGTCAAAGAGGGCCACAGTGATAAAGCTACAGTTCTTCATAGGTCCAAAGTTTTAGACCTGATCCCAAATACACATGTAGAAAACCTACCCGAACCTGACATCCATATATGCATTAACCTGTGAACAGTCAAGACACCAGAAAAAGCACCAGACAACTAAAACAAACAAATTGAATAAGAACACAAATGCTGGCAGTGGCATGATGCACCACCAATTAACAAGCAGATGTCATTTTTTCTACACTCCACAGTTCAAACTAAAAAAAACCCTCCTGCAATGATTATGGTAGAATCAAGGTCCTACATCAGGTCTTGAATACTAGGAACCCAGTGGACCTGTGAAGACCTCTGGATGAGGCCGCATAGCATTTTAGCCCTGCCTCTTGCTCCTAATATTGCTGCTGAGGAGTATGGCAGGCCATTTAAGAAGCTGTTGCCATTAAACATAGATCTAAATGCTCTCGTAGCCTATAGACTCATGTTCAAGCATACGCTGCCTTGCAAATTTTGGTTGTTACCCTTATGAAAATATAAATGATGTCAGAGACGCTCTGTATTTAGATCATCGCCCACGCTAGTGAGCTAGGCTAATGAGAAAGGATTTAATATATTACCAAATACACGTGCATGTTTGTGTTGGTGTGTGTTGAGTGTATATATTTATTAATGTTTATGTAATGGGCTAAAGCTGCACCACTGTTCCTCTAGTTGATTTGATTAGCTTAGCTAAGTGCCAACCCTCAGGGTCCTGTTGCCTCTTCTCTGTGAGATTAACAAAACACAGCCACAGTTTGAATATGAATTCAACATGAATATGGATGTGAATGGATGTGCTAACGAGTGTTTGTGTTCAGCTCTTTTAAAATGTGTGTTAGTAAAGAGTGGAACTTGCAGTTTAATAGCCTCCAGGACTCCGGGATGTGTTGTAAGTGTGGTCCACGACAGTCAGGCTACTGCTGCATTGTTTGATGTTGGCGGCTGCTTTGAAGCCTTATCTGAGCATGAGGGGGAAGGAGGTATTTCCTGGTTCATACTATACTGTTTATCTGATAACCCCTTTTTACACTGCCATAAATACACACAGGCATCACAATCCATTTACACCCATTCATATGCACAAGAACATGCACAGACATTGGCACCCATGCCCTCACTCGATGCAGGACATTCAAGCTCTTAGACACATTAGAGATGCTGAGACTATTTTCAGTGATGTGTCATGTGCATGGAGAGGTAGAGAACTGGCATTGTTAAAGAGTAGCTGCATCCAGGCAAATTTCTTTTTTTGCAATGCCAAACGTGGTTGGCAGTGTTGTCGCTGTTTTGTGCAACGCAGCTGGCTATGGTCACAAGCATATAAGCTGCACTATTTGGCAGTGCTGATTGTTCTGTAGTGACAGCGGTGGGGAAAACTTATTAATTAATTAAAGAGCAGGCGACATATGAAACAGCAGATATGATTTTAAATGTCTTATCAGCTGATAATAAAACAGTAGCATGTCATGAAAATGCAAACCGAATATTATCTCTTCACAGCTTCTCTGAGTTGGCAGGGACATAGTATGAGCTTTTTCATTTGGATTTAGCCACAACAAGGCATGGTGAAGCATGTGTCTAATAGTATGTATTGTTTTCGATGCTGTTGGTACACTCTGTTAGTGTATTTTGTTTATCTGCTGCACAGGTTTTTTTGTGCCAAATTGAAATGGAGTTGAAGCCTCGCCCATCTGTCTCAAACCTCAACACTGTGCACATCCAGTTTTGTAGCACACCCATGGACCACAACCATCTTTGATGACGAGTGTGTGGTCAAAGGTTCAATAGATATACCTTTTATCCCACACAGGTCAGTTGTTAAGTGCAGCAATGTTGCAGATCCAGTTGGAGTTACTCTTCAGAGAAGTCACCTCCTCCTCTGATGATACCAGTTTACACGATTAGTATCACACCCACCCCTCATGACCATGCTAATCACAGCCTTATTATTTGCAATGGGAAAAAGAGGTTTAGTTAAAATGTATTGGATTTTTGGTGTGGGCTGTGCAGCTGCAGGCAGGTTTTGAGTGCTTGTGTAGAAGTGAAAAGTAAAAGTGAAGAAATCTGGGAGGCTAAACTCATTCTGGTGAAGCAACGCCAAAATGAGCAAGCTGATGACCCTCATGCTCTGTCCCAGGGACACTCCACTATCTAAGTTCTCTACTACAGAATCTATTAATGTGCACACACAGGCTCACAAATATCTAAAATCTTTAGCAAGACATACTGCACACACACATGTGCACACACAAACAGGCAGAGACATGACCGGTCCCTCCCTCTCAGTTAACTGAGAGATAGACTGCAGACATATGTTGCCACCTGTGCCCCCGTGCCAGGGCAGCCACCATGGGATGTGGGTAGAGAGGTGTGTGTGTGTGTGTGTGTGTGTGTGTGTGTGTGTGTGTTTGTGTGTGAGAGAGAGAGGGGTGGGGTGGGGTTGGCATATGCCAAATTCCCCTCAGTGCTGGCAGCTCAGACAGACAGTTGCTCCCTCATCTGCTGCCCTGTTGGATGGGTGCCTGGTGATAGAGTTCTGCCCACCTCCCTTAGCTACACTACATGCCCCCCCCCCCCCCCCCCCCATGACACTGTTTCTCATACACCAATGCAACACATACACGCCTTATAACACTCTGCACCTCAGGCCAGCTTCCACACTCTGCTCCACTTGACCCCTGCCTTGCACTGTACTCTAATGAAGTGATACTCAGGATCTTGTCATTGTGTGTTTATGCACAATACAAAAGGCTTTAGATATGACTGTGTTCCTGGACTCAAAAGCCAATGTACATTTTCAGAGGAGAAGGCGTGTGGAGCTGGCCCAAAGACTTTGCTTTGTACACTGATTAAAACACAGTGATATGTTTGTACGGTTTACGTGCATACATGCGCGCGCGCGCGCGCGCGCACACACTCACACACAGAAATGGTCAGATGGCTGGGGCTATAACTGGTTCTATCCTCAGGGAAGTCTTTAATTGGTCACAATGCTTTACCATCTGGGGCTGGAGCGACTGATGGAGGGAGGGATGAAGGGAGACAGTGGGAGCTCCTGTAAGGGGTACGGAGAGCAAAAAAAAAGAGAGAGAGGGAGAGACATTAAGTGCAGCACAGGGATGGAGCTTATTAGTTTTAATACTTTTGCACCTACAGTAATATTAGAATCATAATATACTTGAGAAATGCTGTTTGTAGTATGCAAGTGGGAAGGTGCATTTGAGTGCGAATGATTGCAAATGGATTGTTCGTGTGACCACGTGCATTCATGTGTGCTTTTAGGTAGACGGGTTATTGCATGGCGGCATCTATGTGTTGGTGCATGTCTGTAGAAGTGGTAATGACTCTGGGGTGTGTGTTTGTGCTGATGTTGGCAGACGTTGCAAGACCCTGCACAAGTGCTAACAACCTCCAGGACAGCAGCGATGGAGAAGACAAACAGACACACACAGGGGTGGCGTCTGTATGTATTTCTCTGTTCCTAAGCAGAGAGTGTTTGCTTTAATTCATGTTATTTGTGTACATGAGCAGACTGAAGATGGAAAATGCAAGAAGAGGGTGATACTGAATGATGGGGTGGAGGGGGGTATTTCATGTGTTTAGGCATGATGAGTAAATCTTTGATGCTCTAAGGATTTCAGTCAACGATAGCTGTGCACGTAGCTCTTTCCAAATGCTCTTAGGAAGATTTGTCTTTCATACTCCCACCTCTCTTCAGACTACCCCTCCTCTCACGCCTTGCCTTTTAATCTCCCACTTACTCTCCATCTTCCCAACTCACTCACTCAGGCTCATTTCCTGGCTGGGCCTCAGTGAGAGTTTGTGTCATACTGTGTATATGTGTGCGCGCGTGTCTTAGTTAGTGTTAAATCCTCCTCTTCTGCCTTTGTGTAAACAGCGTCTCATTTTTGAAAGCTTCTTCTCACCACGGATCCCTCTTATCGCAACGTTCAGCCTTTTAACTCCACGTCACCATTCTCATGCTACAATAACAAATCCCACTCCTTCGCTCGCTGCCCATCTTTTTTCTCTTCTTCTCCTACGTTCTCCCTTTGTCATACCTCTCCCTCTCTGCTTGTGCCGTCCACTGAGGAAACCTGGACACATGCTTAGAAGCCCAATGAAACAAACTGGTATAACCTGACGGGTGATTGAAAGGTGCTTTATACATATTCCTATACATTTTATAATTCCTATTATTTCCATTTCCAGTATCACATATTATATTGTAATGCTTTATTTTGCTCGACCCTTTTCTGGAAAGTGCTCGAATGTGGCTATTAATTCTTTAGACATTTCCTGTGTTATGGCAGAAAATTGTGTCCGCTTACATTTAATCTTTTATGATATTTATATATGATCTTTTAATATTTTATTATTATTATTATTATTATTACTATTCTCGTTATGGCTTATAGATATATGTATTGTGTTTTTTATCCTTAAGTTTTGCTCTCCTATACTCCTTATGTTAGTCCGTCCACATTTACTAGGGTTTAGGTCAGAGCTGTGAGATTGATGATGAATCCCCTCTGGACCAACTGTATATGTGTTTAAGTACTTCTCTGTTTATTCTGTTTTGTTAAATAAATTCTTCAAAGACAATGGTTGGTTATAACTCAATTCTTTGCTTAATCCCTCACCAGGAATATAATTTCCACGACATCCTGAAAAGGGCAATGTAATTTGGTAATATATTACATTTATAAGGGAAACAGAGAAAGTGTACAATTGGTAGAGTTGGTACATACTCTCATTAGAGAGCAAATCTGCATTAACGTTTTGTTTTCTTTAAGGCAGCCCAACAAGCTGGAAACACAACACTGACATATTGTATTATCACCTTTTACGTTGACAAAACAAATGATTTTCTATGTACACATCCAGCAGACAACATCAGTATGTGGAACCAATCAACTTTCTTCCTGTGCTGTGTGAACCAACTGGTCGTCCAGTGCAATTCATTTCTTGTTGAAAAGGCAAAAAAAAATAAAAATAGGCCGTCAGTTTCAGTCATTCTCTTTGTCTCCTCTTTAATTCTTTGCTGCCCTCAGGGAAGTTCAATTTATTATTCAGATGATTAGGAAAATAAGAGACCCGTGAAATACAGCGGTATGTATATTCATTTTTTTTTTTTAAGTAATTTATTCGAAGGGCGCATCTGTATGAAACATTTAAAACATGTTGTAGCAATATAATTGAAATGCTATGATAGAATTAGTAGTCTCTTAAATTCTTGAATTTTGAGCACATGAAAAAAAACATATCCTCTGCCAGTAAGTTCTGTTCCCCTACTGTATATTCTTCTGAAAAATAATGTTAATAAGCTGCACATCCCTAAGGACTGTGTGTGATTCAGTGACCCAGTACGGCTGAGTCATGACTCTAGAGGAAATGTTTGGGCAAGCAGAGGGTAGTCCACAGTCACTTATACTACTCTGTATGAGAGCAGCTGTCCCCTCCAAGCTTGACTATCTGTGTGTGTGTTTGGTTGTTTGGGTGTGTGTAAGAGAGAGACTGCCCTGATTTTGATGTGCCCCCCTTCTAC
This sequence comes from Micropterus salmoides, assembly GCF_014851395.1. Taxonomy (NCBI): domain Eukaryota; kingdom Metazoa; phylum Chordata; class Actinopteri; order Centrarchiformes; family Centrarchidae; genus Micropterus; species Micropterus salmoides. The sequence continues at coordinate 16,696,129 of NW_024040596.1, forward strand.
CTTTAGTTATAATGAGCTGTAATAGCCACAGGGGCCTGGCTCTGTTTCTTTCGCCCTCTCACACACAGAGCAGATATTACTCCCTTTACTAGTTTAATGACGTCCTAGGATAAAAAAACTTGCAATAGGCTCATTGTCTGACTGACATGTAGAGTATAATCTGGTTAGAGAGGGATCAGCGCGCTATAAAACGCGCCTGCCTGTGTTCTGAGACAGCCATGAAGAGGGCGAGCTGGAGGAGGAAAGAGGCCGTGAAAAAACAATATAAGTGATAATTGGGTGCTGACAAGCAACTTGTCTAGTGAAAAGGAAACTCACCAGCTAATGCGGTAGAGAGAGGGGGCGTGGAGTGGGGGGGTTGATGGAAGCTCCAGTGAGAAGAAAATTGTGAGGAGAAAAATGGGACAGAGCCTGAAGAACAATGACAGAGTAAGAATAAAGAATGCTTCAGAGACCCTTTTTATTAAATGAAGAGGCCTTTTCCTTTCAGTCATCGCGACCTCTGTGTTAAAGCACAGGACACACACTTAAACTCACACAGACACTCATAGTGATGTTCCATTAGTAGGGCTCCTCACAGCTCTTAACTCAAAATCTGATAACAGGATCTGTAAGATCTCTCATATCCTTTCCCCCCTTTACTATATCCCCCTTTTATTTCTATTTTGTCTCCCTTAACATGTTTTTTACAAGATTGGATGTGGTGTGTTATGATTGGACTGTATAGAAGCCACTTTGATCAAGTCATAGTGGCTCATTTAAAAAGCAAATTTATTTTAAAAAATCTTAAAAACAAGTAGTTTACGCTATGGGGTCATATGATTGGGGTTTATTCTCAATCTGTGGTCTGGGATCCTGAAAATAAACAATTGTTCATGTATTTATAAGGAACCCATTTATTCTGAACATACAGGAATACTAGCCTGATAACCTTTACTTACAGATAGCAGCAAATGTATTTGCATGATAATTTCTACAATGGTCCCTTTTGTGGGGATTAAGCTAGTAGTTTTTACTTACTTAAAGAGAGAGGCACGACTTTTCACAGAAGTGCTTTGGCCTTTTTCTAGCGTTTTCTTCCTTATATGACAGTAGGCACTGAACAGACAGGAAATGTGAAGGGAAAGGGAGGCAATGGTAGACGTGCAATACAGGCTAAAATAAAAAAGCAGGTATAGCCCTGTATTGTAGAATACACTGACCTCTGCAAGGCTTCATTCATCTGCGGAGAGAAAACAACAGAGAAAAAGCTGAGCAATATTTAAGGCAACTAATTGATGATTCCAAAAAAATCTGACAGTTGATGAGCTAGGAACTGATGTAATCAAGGTTGCACATGCAGAGACAGTAATTATGCGGTAGTGAGTCTCAGGTCCTGTTCCTTTTGTTACATAGATGAATGTGATGTGTTATTTACTCGTTATGCCAAAATGTATTCAACAATGTGGAAATAATTTATGCTTCTGACCGAGACCTTAGCTGTGTCAATGTCTAATATTTTACAGCTGTCAGCTAGTTGCAAATAACTGCAAGTGAGTCACAGTACCATCCACATACAGACTAATGAATGTGCTGTTGTGTTTCTCAATGTTTCCTCATTAAATGTCCCAATGCATCATCGATACCCCTACCATCACCTTGCCTTATGGACTGCAATTAGAAAGTGTAGTTACTACATTTGTATTTTTTGTGCGATGACTTTACTTTGTATTTATATGCATTTATTTTATTTTGATTATAAATGGATGATTTTAAAATTTAATTAAAAAACAATAAGATTTAATAATTCAAACTAATGAATGTATAATCGTTTCCCTGGGTCCATACAATGCACAGCACGTTTTATGCCTGTATTACACTTAAATATGTGAAAACTTTGAAACAGACAGATGCATGAATGGCGTTCTGTATCTTAGACTCAATAGGGTGCCAGGCTCATCTCATCGTGTGTGTGTGTGTGTTGTATTATGGATGCCCCCCCTGCTGTGGATCCAGATCCCACACCGCAGCCTTCAACTCGTCTTCTTTTTTCCACTCACCCCTTTCTTCTCTGTTAAATAGTGCTCTCACATGTCTCCCTGCTAGCTCCAAGACATGATCCTTAACCTGCTCTTTTCTCTTGTATTGGTCTATATCCTGTCCTTATTATCAGTTCAGGGTCTTGGGCATCATGTGCAGACCTCAGTTCATCAGAGTTTGCTTTACTGGTTGCTCACAGTGTCTTCGTTTGAAGACCTGCTTGATTTTCCAGTCTCCTGAGAGATACACTCTGTGTGTTGATCAGCAGATTTTTGTTATTGTGTGTGAATTAATTTAGGGTATTGAAGTAAGAATGGCAAATGAACTATATATATCTTTGGCTACAAACAGAAAAATAACAATCTATCTGCGGTAGTTTTTGCAGTTCCAGCACAGGGATCATTAAGATTTAGGGGGGATATGGCATACATTAACTCTTTACTCCCTTTTCCTCTTTGTCTTTATCCTCACCTTTTATTATTCTTCCGCCTACTTCTACCCTCTGCTTTCCTCTCTCCCAATTTCCCAGTTGAACCACTTCATCCCTCATTCTGACTCATCAACCGCTCTCACAGAGAAGAACAAAGAAGTTGAGGATGTGAATGGGCAGGATAATGGATGGAAGTATGAGAAAGGCAGGTGTAGGCACAGTTTCTGTATTTATTTCTCTTTCTTTTACTTCCTGACCCAATACGCCTGCATCCTGGGTCAGCAAGTGACGTCTGCTTAGGGATGAGGCTGGACTCTCATGAAGTGGAGCTGAAGATCGCCCACTCGCTCTGTTTTCCTCTCAGCGGTACTCTCAGTTTCACAGAGTAATTAACAATAATTACCCTACTGGCTTTGCCAAATGGCCATTTGCTTTGCAGCAGCACACGCAAACACAGACACTTAAGGGCATTACACACAGAAAAGCGGTAACCACTTCAGCTGTCGCTGAACATCTGCAGTGCTAGGCAGTAGTAGTGTGAATGTCCTTCGCACTACAGGGCCAAATGTATGTGGACACCCAATTTGTATACGTTTGTGTGTTTTGGTTTGGGCTGTTTTTCTTGGTTAGGCCCCTTACTTCCAATTATAAAATTATATTTTAGACAATAATGTGCTTTGGAAACAGTTTTAGGAAAGCCATACCTGTTTCAACATGACAATTAGGGTTGGGTATCGTTTCAATTTTATCAATTCCGATTCTGCTTATCAAAATCAGTTCATATCGAATCTCTGTTCTGATTCCCTCCCCCTTAACCACAAATCTTTTCACTGCTCTGTGATATTCATCCACTTTTTCCTTAGTTATCTTCCCCTTCGTGGCTAAAATGAAAGAAGTTTCTGTAGTCTCTGGGAATATCTATTGGAAGAATTTGTAGACATCATTTGTTTACCTTCAACATAAAAGGCGAATGTCACCTCATCTATGTTTTGTACCTGAACGTGAGATGTTGCTGCTGTTAGCATTAGCTGTATTTGGAGGCGTTATTGTAGCTGGGAGACCGCAACACATGGAACATGGTGCATTCCTTCACATTCATGTATGTCACGCGTTTGCTGCGGTCTGCCATGGTGCAGGAATGTAAACAGAAGGACTTTCTTCTCGCATGCTTTATTGATGTACTGCGTACAAAGGATGTGGCGTTAAGTTCATGTAGGAGGTCCTGGCAGATAAGTGCAATTTTTAATGGATTGTAAAATGCTCACTGCAGTTCATTCGGGTTGCGCAACAGAAATATGCAAAAAGTTAGGAACTGATAAGCGGAATTGAATTGCACGTGCCCTAACGAATCCCCGGTTCTTGGAAATTTGGTAACGGAACGTTGTCACAACAACAACTATTTTATCTCCTTATTGTGAGGTAAACAGTAGAAATATGCCATTATATGAAGTATTCATCAGGAAACATGCATGTTTACATGTATGTGACTGACGAACTAGTTGAGTCTACATTGTTTTGCCCCCTGAGTTGCAGGGCTCCATTCAAATCAATGAGTGGGCTGCGTTTTTTTCCCCGTTTTCCAGGTTTGGTGTGGAATAACTTGACTTGACTGCACAGAGCCCCAACCGCAACCTTATCAAAGACCTTGGGGATGAAATGTAAAGCTGACTGTAAGCCAGGCCTTATCGCCCAGCGCTGGTGCCCGACCTTACTAATGCTTTTGTGGGTAAAATGGAGCAAAACCTTGCAGCCAGTTTCCAAAATCTTGTGGAACACCTTCCCAGCAGAGCGGAGGGTGTTATGGTAGCCGATTAAAGCCATAGCTTTGTAATAAGATGTATAACAATCATGTACAGTATGGATGTCAAAATACTTTGTTCAGCTGTCCACATACTTGGCCATGAAGTATAGCTAGTAGGGTCAGCCCACCAACTGTCATAGCAGTTTCTGTTGACTGCCTCACCATACAGTTTGTTGCAGTATTTGCCAGCAGGCATGAATACATTCACATTTAAATGTCAGAGAAAAGCTCCATCATGGATATTGCGATTGTTTTACACCTTTGATATCAACTCCTTCATTCTGATTGGCCAGCAGCCAGTGGAAAAAGTTTGACATTTCCAAACTGAGGCTAAGCTACTACCAGACTCTCAGTGAAATAAACAACAGAGCTAGGAACTTGCTGCCTTTTACTCTTGCACTTAACACGTAGGCATTTAAGTAGGCACATAAACACATACATGAACAAACAAATGCAGGGAAACACAATGACCTGACATCTGTGTGGGTGCATACATGTGTTGTTTGTGTTGCTGAAAAGAGAGCGTGTGCTTCTGTGAGCCAGACCATTTGTAGCAGTGGTAACATCCAGAGAGCAGTGTGAATCTCTCCAGTTCCTCCTGTCAGCAGCTTCTCCCACGATATGACCACAACTGTGAGCGCAAATTGATCGGATGGATGAATCTTCATTATGTGCTGTTTTTGTTCCATCTTTAAAAATCCCGTTCCCACAAACACTCACATGTGAAAACGGTGTACACACAAACGTGCACTGCTATTTAATTTGATTTGTTGTCTCGTTTTTCTGTAAGGAATCTTTGCCGCTTCTGCTTCAATAGCACATTGCACGCATTGCAAAGAGATGGGTGCATCTAAAATGTACAGATCAGACTTCATAAATGATCTTTTTCTCCTCGTGTCGTCTTTGCGAAATCTCTTATCCTCCTTTTTTGTGTCCTCGTGTCCCCCACACTTCTATCCCTGTGTGACTGGACTTAAAAGGCCAGCTTGAGGGATGACAACCGTCGCTCACTTCAGAGGGCTGAGAGAGAAGGAGAAGATCAGGAATAGAGGGAGATGAAAGCAAAAATTGCAGATGAGGTAGAGCAGGAAGAGAGTAGTTTTAAAGATTTATAACGGATTGACAGCTTCTGTGTCAGTATAAAAAGCAGAATAAACGACATATTTTCCTTCTTATCCACACGGGAAAATGCGAAAGATTACCTGATTCATCAGGAAAAACTTTTTAATTGCTAGTACTTTGAGATTCCAGTTTCTACGAATGTGATACAAATGAGCAAAATTATCTTAAATCCGTCATAAAGTTCTGAAATTGTTTATTTATTTTATGGTAATAAAGACTGGCTCATTGAACACATTGGGGGTGCAGTGAACACATGCACCGTTTTTTGCAATGGAAGAGGTGGTATTATACTCATTTTCAGGTTCAAAATCTTATTTAGGGGTTGTGCCAGAACAGGTTTACATGGTTTTATTTTCAAAAACACACCGTATTTTTTTTCATACTGCACATTGCTGCAGCTCCTCTTTTTACCCTGTGTTTAACGCTTTGTTTTAGCTATGGAGTGATACATCTTGTCTCTAAATGATCTTTGTTGGGAGTTGCACACCCGCAGTTCTTAGATGAGGACTACTAGCCAATCAGAAGCAGAGAAGGGTGGGTCAGTGAGAAGCAAACAGTCTTTGTTTCAGCTGTACATGTTGCCGACCAGCTTGGCTGGAGCAAGAGTTTCAGAGTGGTGAGTTATTAATCTGTAACAAATGTATTTTTCATCCATAACGTTTTAACTGAACTCTGTCTCTACATCACAGCAACAACTTTATGTCCATTGATTGTCTGGAGGGTAGCTAGTGTTTGGATGGGAGAGGAGAGGTGTGCGTGCTGCAGCTCAGTGTTTTTCCACCAGTGTTTTTGAGGGCGTGTCGGAGTAGCCGCTTGGCGAGCGTTATATGGCGCATTTAGCTTTCTTCCCTCTGTCGTCACAAGGATGAATGGGAAGCGGCTGGATTACCAATGAGCTGTTTTCAAGCAGTGCAGAGCAGAGTTTTCTGTGGCAGATAGGAACTCCCTTTGGGCTGGACTTTGGGATTTTTCACTTTGCAAATGACATGCACAAAAAAGGTATCTAACTCAATAAAGGAAAGGGGAAAAGCAAAAAAGCATAATATGAGCTCTTTAAAAATGCACTGAAAGGAGGCATTCACATCAACCTCAACAAACTTTCTCTGGCAATTTTGCTGAGGTTAGTGGGGGAAATTAAATAAGTTATTAAAATAAAAAATTGTCATTTGCTCTCAGGCACTAGTGTTTAGTGTGTGTGTGTGTGTTTTGTATTGTATCACATTGTAGGGACAATAATCTGTGAACATTGTGGGGACGTACGCTCGCTGTTTGCACAAACAGCAATTGCACATCAATTTATTTTATTTTTTTTTAAAGTTAAACCATGGTTTTTGGTTTAGGTTAGAATAAGCCCCACTTAAAGGATAAGGCTTGCTCACTTGCCCTAAGCCCATTCATTCTTACCATATTACAAATTACATGTTTGCAAAATATGTATATGCAATACGTGATTTTGCACAAATCAAAGTTCTGTATACTTCTTAATGTCTCATGTACACTTTATTTCTCTTTTTGCCATAAAGGTTTAAGGAAGAAAAAGATTCTGATAATTCCGACACCACATGAATGCACCATCAGTCACCGCTCACCCCTCCCTTTCCAAGTGTGCAGGAGAAGCTACGTTGGCTGACACGCTCTGTCAGCTCTTGTGCTAAATAATACCTGTGGTCCTCCATTTGTCCAGATTTCTTTTCTTACTTCTTATAAACCAGTCGACAACTGCTACTACTGCTATTACTACTAACGTTACTTCTTTACAGCCGCTCGTCCATTTATGCTACACTAGAAACATGGCGGTGCAACATGGCAACGTCCACGTTAGGGGACCTGTGGTGTATGTACACTGAACAAAATTATAAACGTAACACTTTTGCTTTTGTCCCCATTCATTATGGCTGAACTCAAAGGTCTAAGACTTTCTCTATGTACACAAAAGTCCTCAAATATTGTTCACAAATCTGTCAAAATCTGTGTTAGTGAGCACTCCTCCTTTGCCGAGATAATCCATCCACCTCACATGTGTGGCATATGATGATGATGATCAGACAGCATGGGTATTGCACAAGTGTGCTGTAGTTTTTTGTAAGTGTTACTCAAACAGGAGTAAATATTGCTTTTGTTAGGGACAATTTTCAGCACAGATACACGTTCGATGTATGTGATATTGACTAATGAAAAACATGTTACTGTAACAGTGTGGCTCATGTGTTTGGACAATAGTTGAGGTCTTTACCTATATGCCTACGCTGTATCACGTTTTGGCTACACTTTCATTCAATTCATTGTTGGTTGTTTTTTGCTGACTACATTGAAACTAGAATATTCCCAGATCTGTGATTTGATGCTGTTGTAATGGTTGTAAAAGGCACACAGCAGTTATGTTACAATAAGTCAATACAGTGTCCTCGCATGTGACAAAACTGTGTGTGTGTGTTTGTGTCCCTGAGAATGCCATCTCATGCTGTTCTTAATCCTTCCCAGATTGAGGTCACTGGGACTATTGGAGGATCTCAGTGTGTTTACAACCTCAGCCCGGCCATTGGAAATGCTGAGATTGGAGTGTAGGGATCTGATTGGCCCAGAGAACTTGAGATGAAGTCAAAGTGTTAAATATCTCTGTAAGAAGTTGGCTGTAGGACATGAAGAGTCAGCTTGCTGTTTTCACACTGTTCCCCGGGGGGGTCCACAGAGGGGACAGGAGTCTGTTACTCAGTCAGTACTGGGTTGGTGTTAGGGGGTGCGGTTGTTATAGTAACTCCCGGCTGTTCTTGGAGGCCCTCAGCTGTCATGTGGGAGGGTTGCTATGGCAACAGCAGGTTGTAGCGTAGGTGTGTTGTTGTGGTAACAGAATGTCTGTGCAAGGCTGCTGTTGACTCAGTGTTGACTGAGAGGACTTTGCAACACCAGGTCCTTCAGGTAGCAGAATCAGACTTTTGTGATGCTTGTGTAATGAATAAGATAATTTTATTTGTTAAGGGAGAAATTGGCCAAGGCATGGTGATATGGTTTAAGTCTTTATTACAGTAATTAATAAGGATATTTTCCGATATAGAAATTGCACACAACTTGAATTGTTGTGATGACTCGCATATAAAAATTAGTAAATTGATTCCACTACTTCAGAAAAAACACATCTGTAAAATTTCACTTCACTTACCAAACTTGTTTATTTTTAATTACTCGGATTCCCAAATTTGTAGCACAATAACATATCATCACAATGTGATTCCACTGAAAACTAGTAAATGAATATATTGAAGATTTATCACCCAGCACTTACAACCATTAGCAGGGGCCGATTGCCCAGCCGAAACCTGTAATAAAAAAAGCATGAGAATATAAACACTAATACAGACCTACTAAGATTTCCCATGTTAGTCATTTTATCATACAATCAACAAACAAATATATCAGCGGGACTGTTTGGTTGCTCCCCATGACTACCATTTGCCTCCCTTGCTGCAAGACTGTTTATCAAGCCCTAAAGGTAATGGAGGAGCCGATCAGAGGACATATTCAGTCAGACCTCATCAGTATTCTCAAGATTGCGTCAAACTATTGCTAGAAACTTATTCTTGTCTGAACTTACTGTATCTCATTAGGGTGCCTCTGTGGCTGACCCACCTGATTACTCACTTTCTTTTCCTGCCACTTCTGTTTTATCGTTGTTGCTTTCTTTGAGTGTATTGTTAAACTTCAGTAACCAGATGTCAAGCCTCTTTTCTCCGCCTCCTCTATCTTTTTTCTCTGATCTCTCTGCCTTTGTTCCCTCCATTTGTTTCTCTGTTCTCGCAATCCCCATCTCTTAATTTGACTCATGTTTTCATACACATGAGCACACACAGAGATATGTGATGACTTGTGTGTGCATGCATTTAGTATGTATTTGCATACGTCAAATGATTACAGGAATAACTTTTTCCTGCATCTGTGTTTAGTCATAGCAGGTGACTTGAGGAGAAGCACCAATCTCAAACATGCTGGTTTGTAGTGTTCACAATGACAATCCCTTAAGAGCCTGAATAGCCAAGCATCTTGACAAAGCACTCCACTAGCATAAACCCACACAAAGCACTTCCATTTTCTGGCTTCTGAGAAGGGCTCACAGTCACCACATGGCAATGCAAGAAAGCTTCTCTCGGCATTATTCGCTCAATTCAATTTATTCCAGCCTAACTTAAATTGTTGACTGCTGTCTATTGTGAACACTCATGTCTTTGTATATTCTCTGTTTCTTAGGGTGGGTGTGGGTGTGGGTGTGGGTGTGGGTGTGGGTGTGGGTGGGTGTGTGGGTGTGTGTGTGTGTGTGTGTGTGTGTGTGTGTGTGTGTCCATATGTTTCCAGCCTCAACCAGTGACGTTATGCACTGCATAAATGATTGGGAGACAAATAGAATAGCATCCATGTGCAGCTGCACACATCCAAACACAGCTGCGGGAGCCAACACTACTTTTTTTTTTTGTTACAACCTCACGACCTTTGTTCCTTTTGGTTTTCATTAATGCATGACTTTTTGGAATCTTGGGTCCAGTGCTATCCATCTGTCTCTTTCTTTCTCTCTTCCGCACACACTCATATACAACAGTGCCCTGATACATATCCAAAAATACTCCTTTAGCGACTTTTAAAAGCTGCATGTGTTTATTTCCGTCAATGTGTGGTGTGTTTCCAGACTGCTTTCTGAAATTATCACACCTTGATGTCTCTGACTTGAGTGTCTTCTGTTCTCAGATGTATTGTAGATAGAAGGGCTGGGAGTAATGTATTACAGCCATTTTAACTTGCATTTGTATATTTAGTGTGTGTGATTAAAATAAAATATTTGAAAAGTTTAGTAAGAGGGAGGGTGGCGGTAAGATGGCAGTGTGGCGCTGTTACATTTGCTATAGCAAACCAAAAGGGATATAATAAGTCTGGTGCTGGAGGGGTATCTGGAGGGATCTGGCTGTGTGGGATGGAGGAAATGCCATCAACGCACGATGACATGTGAAAGTCATGTATGGAAGAGGAAATAGAGGGCAGTCACCTCACAACAAAAGCTTGGTTGCATTACCACCTTTTCCTCACTGGGGAGTAAATCAGATTTTGAACCACTTACAGCAGAATGCTTTATTTTCACTTCCATAATAGCAGGCGTAAACAAAAATGCTACTGTGGCACGTCCTCCACATTTAACAACAACACTGTATGGTATTTGAGATTTATTATAGACAGGCTTAATATGGCATTTAAGGGACCAGATAACCCTTTTCTAAAATGAGTAATTCTAACCTTCCCTGACATCCCAAACAGCCTCCACATATGCTGACTGAGTGCTATTTTTTGTCTCTTTTTCTTTTCTTTATTTTTGCAGTCATCGCGGATTCGTTGACAGTAACCGCTCCAGCCCAGACTCTGTCCAAGGTGGAAGGCGACACACTACAGCTTACTTGCGAGGTGTCTCGGACCACCGTGCAGCACACACACTTATCGGTGGGTTGGTACCTGCGGTCCCCAGAGGACGCGGCCGCCCCACCTCAGGAGCTGGTCACCTTGTCAAGGGACTTTGTTCTGCGCTCCGGGGGACCGTACCGGCAGAGGATGGCGGCAGGGGACCTCAGGCTGGATAAAACCAGCGCTACGGCCTACAGGTTGACCATTCACAAGCTGCAGCCAGTGGACCAGGGCCTTCTATACTGCCAGGCTGCTGAGTGGATTCAGGACTCAGACGGCAGCTGGTTTGCCATGACACGCAAGCAGAGCGAAAAGACTCAGCTCCGCATTCAGCCCACTGGTGAGTAAAGGGAAGAGATTCTGTGAAAAAGAGGGGGGAGGGGGAGCGAGGGTAAAGATGCTCGCCTGCTCTCAGGTCCCCCCTGTCCTTTAGACAGACACACGTTCAAGCATGTGGGCTGGCTTCCTCTGATTGCTGATCAGTATCTCACACTAAGCTCATTAGCTTACTAAAAAGGGCTTAACTAAACCTCCACAGACTCCCCACTTTTGTATTTGTGTCTGTTTGATGGGCAACATTACAAGCACATCCAAGAATGATTTAACCAATTCCCAACAGCGTGGGTGTTTGACACAGGAGACCTATGGCTTCCGCATATACAATTTCCCAGGCAACGAGTGGCCCAGAGATCAGAAGCCAAAACTGGGTTTTTCAATCACTCCTCACCAACAATTACACCAGTCTGGCTTGTGCTTGAGTGCAGTGTAGTACGGTTGCCTACTCTGAAGGAGGAGATTGTCTAACGGAAGAGAAGAAGGGGTTACCAAATGAGGGAGGAAGTGGGAGGGAGACATGGGGTTGAGGAAGTAACAAGGGGTGCACAATGTATGATGGAGATGATGGAGGAGTAGGACTTATGATAATGATCTAATAAGCTGTCAACCCCCTAGACTTGATGGACCAGAAACAAAGGCGGCTTCTTATAACCTCCCACCCGACTCGACCCCTATCACGCCCACTGTGCTGTATTCCACATACATAAAGAAACTTGTGTGCTTCCAAGAAAGGGTCACAGAGATGTGTGATAAACTGCTTTGACATTAGCTCAATTACCAAGGCAGCACGCAGTGGCGAGTGTCTCATGCCAGTAAATCATTTCAAAGTAGAATCGTTTTGCCTTTCTCCATTAAGCATTGGATCTGCCCTGGACCAATACAACTTGATGATGCCCCAGATAGTGCTGGGTAGATGAGAAGAAGAGTGGGAACTTGGATGTAAAGCAGGTTTGCCAGATGAGTTCCTCCTACTTCAGGGAAGAGACAAAAGGCACAAAGAGCTCCCTTCTCAGCACCCTTCGTCACTCTCTGTCTTCTTTGTAATCTATAATGGATGGAGGTGTTGCATGACAAAGAGAATACAGCAGACTTGTGTGGCTCTGGGTTGGGAGTGCTCAAACTTGGAGTATGCATGTGGATTCATTTTGATTTCATCTTGTTCACTCACTTATTGCACGATGAGGACACACCTTGCATGCCTTTAGGCTGAATGTGTGTATTTGATGTTGCACCTGTCCATGTGCATATTTGACACAGAGAGAAATTTAGATAGGAAAGGGAGCAGCTCCTCCATTAGGCTCCTATTATAAAAGATGGAGGAGATCTCAAGACAGCACCATCACTAGCTAATCACCCACAGCCAGCATCAGAGAGAGGAGCAACGGACAGAATCCTAATGTACCTTTCACTCTCAGATTTTACCGTCTCTCTCTTTCTTTCTCCTTTCTCTCACCTCTTCCCTTGTTCCCTACTCTCACATCACCTCTCATTTTCTGCAGTCATGTCTCATCACCGTGTTTTTTTTCCTACTCCTTCAGTTTTCACCCACTTCCCCCTTACTCCTTCTGCTACTTGTACTTAATATTCTTTTTTTCCTAATTAGCTCTAAACACTAACATATGCTGGACATGTGAGGATGTTTTCACTCCAGAGCCTCTGCATCCTCTCAGCTGAACTCCTCCTGTAAAACACCATCGTAATAGAGCTCCATGCTGAGTGGTGACAAATTCTTGTCAAAGCAGGTCACAACCCTTTTTAGCTTTGCTCTCCTTCCCGTTCACAATTAATGACATTCAAATGTCATAATACACTGTGTTGCTGTCCTGCTGCCTTGTTGCAGGTGCAGCAACCAACCAAGATACTGATTTTACAGCAATATAAAAACTGAGCAATAAGTTACTATATGTGCTTATGTCAGTATTTGGCAAGTGTGCGTTCATATGTTGGTGTATGTGAATAAAACATCCCTCTCCTTCCCTCCATAATGTTCCCCTGCATAACGAGCTCTATACCAAGGGCAGGCTTTGAACCTTTCCACATGAGTGCGTTTCTCAGGAAGTCTGTTTAAAGTCTTTGTAATTACAGCTCAGGGCTACCACCTTACTGAGAGGCAAAGCAGCCTTCTCTGATACATGGCATGCTCATCATCTGGAAATTAATACAGCAAATAAAACTCAATACACAGCCCCACACACACACACAGTCGCACATGCGCAGACAACAAGCCCAATGTGGCCAAGTGCATGAGCTAGCACTAGCAGTGTTTACTTTGTCTGTTCTGTCTTAGACCGTGCAGGAGAAGGAGAGAGCGCCTGACTCTGTTTCAGACTGCTGAAGAGAATTTTAATTAGATGTGTTTTTTTATTGCAGAAGTGAAACCAAGGGGGGAGAGTGAGCAGAGTTCTCTGAAAGATCAGCGTTGAGCACTGCACTGTGTGACCTCAAGCTTCACTAGTATCACTAGTTTATATTCTCTCTCTCTCTCTCTTCAGCACTAACTGGTGCTATTTTATTGCCCCCGCCCATTCTTGAACCCGCGCCTCTCCCCCCGCAGTGGTCTTATGCATTCCAATTGTAGTCCATATTTAGACATCAGTCTTGTTTTAGATATCAGAAAGAATTTGTTTGGGAACATAACAAATATCACCTTCATGAAGAGATCTCCCCCACACCTACGCTCTTTCTGTTCAGTTGCTTTATTTAAAATCTACTGCTGTTCAAGTATTTTGCACATTTACTGGTATTGGATAAAATTATTTTCTTACTAAACCACACTGATGTGCAACATTCAAAAGGGAATTTTTGGGGGGGGTTTCATATATCGCTGAGTTATCACTGAGTGTAGTCTGTGCAATACATTTTATTTATTTATTTTTTTTGCAACCACATGACCACATTTTTGATTGTTCTATTAAACATTCCTTTAAAATCAATCTCTGTTTTCCTCCATATTTTACACTCAGATCGGGACTTCAGCATCCAGGTGAGCACAGAGCGACGGTCCTTCACGGCCGGTGAGCCGCTGGAGCTTCGCTGCACCATCGAGGCCCAGAATGTGCCCGAGCGTTTCTTCTCGGTGTCGTGGGTCTTCAGCAGCTCACCGGTGGCCGTGGTGGGCCCCAGTGCCGTGCCTGTCCTGGGCCCCGATTACGTCGACCGCGAGGCGGCTGGTCACATGACCGTGCGGAAAGAGAGCTCCAACGTGCACCTGCTCAAGCTGCAGCACCTACGCGCTGAAGATGCTGGGAAATACATCTGCCGCGTGACAGAGCGGGAGAAGACGCCCACAGGGGACTTCATCGACCGCAGCAAGAGGTCCCGCAATGTCCAGATCACGGTCCAGCCACTGAGTGAGTAATAATCTGTTCACGAGGTCACTGGCTTAGTTGTCCTGCCCTTAGTTGTCATTTACACTAAGAATGATGTGCTTTTCATAGTAACAGTTTTATCTTCTGTAGCCAGTATGGAATGTCATTCAGCGCTCCCCTCCAGCCTCCCTCTCTCCAAGGTGGCCTATAACAGATAGCTGCATAGCCTCTATTGTTAACTTTGAGTAAGACGGGAAAGGATAATGCGACTGTTATTCCTGATGTATTTTCTGTTAGAGTGGATTGCTAAGGATTGGTAATGCAGCATTGTGGTCCTTCCCATTTCCGTGGCTTAGCTAGTTGGGGGGGGGGGGGGGGGGGTTGGGGACACTGTAGTTGGATAATGCAGAGCAGAAGAGTCCAGACTCAAGGAGGCTGAGCTAACAGCCATGAAATTAAAGCATGGAGAAAGAAAAGAAGCAGAGAAAGGCGCCTTGCTCTCCAGAGCCCTCTAAGTGGTTCCCCTGGCTAAATTAATGTGTTCTGCTGGGGCAGACTTCTTCAGCTGGGTTAAGCAGGGCTGGCCGGTGGGGGCTGTATCATGCTTGCAGCTGATTGATGCAAATTTACAGTCAAACCCTCCAAACCCTGCTCCCTATCCTCTCATCTGTCACTGAGATTTTTCTTCATCTCAATGGCAGCAGGAAAACGCCCCCCTACTCCAGTTTGGGCCTCCATGTCTCTTAGGACTGGAACAGTTCGTAGAGCCAGCTGCTACCAGCATAATAAAACATAATAACTACAGAATAGTATCTCCTCTCAAGCAGCCAACGCTACCTTATCCTGAACGCTCTGCACCCCCTGCTAAATCAGCCCAAAACAATGGCCCCGAGCCTGCAGCAGTCTCCAGGGTACCTTTCTGTATGGGAGGTTTTGTTTTTCCAACAAAAGACCTTAATGTCCCATAAAGGATGTTTATAGGGTTTACACAGGATAATGGCCATGGTTATTGGAGGAGAACTGCTATGATACACAGCAGTCGTGGTCAGGCAGCCTTATATTTCATGCACACACTGTCCTCTCATGTCTGCTCTCTCTTACCTGCAAACACACACGCACTCACTCACATGCAATTTCAAAATGTGCTTCATCACTTAATTGGGGGGATTGGGTGAGAGTTGGTAATAACCAGGGGTTAAAGTTGATGAGTGGCAGGCGGAGGTGACAGCAAAGGAAAAACAGAGGTAAACACTTCTGACAAATCAGTGCTGATGGATGAGTTTACCTTTGCAATGAGGGTGAGAAAGCTTACATGCCACACTGAATCTTTGTCATACAGATAGAAAGGACAAGTGCAAGTGTAGGGCAAAAGAGAGGGGATATACTGCAATAGAGAGAAATGCAAAAACCAAAAAAGAAGGAGCTGGTGGGGGGAAATGTGAACATTTAAAAACATAGTTCAAAGAGAAGAAAAAGGGTCTCGAAACCAGATATTTTTACAGGAAGGACGATGAGTCTATCTAGTTGTGTAACTGTCTAACAATCCTCTCTTCACGTCTCAGTGTGAGAGAGCATAATATGTTCTTAGCTGTGGAAAAACCTATGAAGCTTTTACAATAGACAAAACAGAAAGGAAGAGGAAAAGGTTGAATGGTTTTCCTGTGTTCATTTGAGTGTGATAGAAGTAAGAAACAAATTTATTCCATATTCACAGAGAGCTCATGCTTATTAGGAGGGCTGACAGGCCGAAAGAGAAGTAGCAGAGCTTGGCCTGAGGGGAGAAAAAAAAGTGGGATACCTTAAGCTGCACCTCCAAGAGACAGCAGCACTACCCCCGCAGGGATAAGATGGCTTTTGGGTCAACCGGAGCTCCATAATGTTTGATGGACATTGAAGTGATGAGATTCGAGATAAAGCAGAGCAGAAGAACCAGTAAAGACTTTTATCCCCCTCCACTTCTGAAGTGCCGCTGAGCCCTGTGATCTGAGCCTTCTTTCCTGTGCCAATGTGGACTTGGTCAACAAGCCACACAGGGTTCAGAAAGAGAATCTCAACCCACACACACAAACTCACCAAGGCCTCCTCTCTCGCTGTCACTGGTGTGCCTGAGGCCAGTTACAAAACCGCACTATCGCCCTCTCACACACACACTAGCATGCAAACACACATGCACACAGCTCTAGCACAGGACTATGTTATACTCCTGGGAACAGGCTCAGTGATTTGTTTTATTGCCCCTGGCCTCCTGTACTCTCTGAATGTTTTAACACAGGAAGTGGGATTCTTGTTGTCTCTGGGATTCAGCGTGAGAAGGAGTTCGGTTCTTTTTATGTGTCCTATCTCTTGTCATGCTCACCTCCATGTTTCTCTTTCTCTCGCTCTCTCTCTCTCTCTCTCTCTCTTTTCTCTTCCCTCTCAGAGAGCAACATCACAGTGTCATTGTCCACTAACTCCTCTGAGGTCCTAGAGGGCAATGTGATCCAGTTGAAATGCTTAGTCCACTCCACTACAGGCCCTCTGTCTGTTGTCTGGCAGTGGATAGACAAGCAGGTGACTGGAGCAGCCCAGGAGGTGGCTTCTGTGGATCGGGATGGTACTATGTGGCTCAGTCCCACTTACAGAGAGCGCGCCAGCTATGGAGAGATACGTGTGGAGAAGGTGCGGGCCGACGCATTCTCTCTGTCCCTGCACAATGCTGTACCTGGGGACGAAGGACAGTACCGCTGCACAGCCACTGAGTGGTTTCAGACGGGCACTGAACCAGAGCTAAACTGGGAGAAGATAGGAGAGAAGTTCGCTACCAAGACCATCACTGTCAAGACTGTTGGTAAGTTACTGCAGCTCAATGTAACAATATAGTGTAAATTCTCAAGTTGGTAAGGCACATTAAGGGCAGCCCCCCTGCTGGAAATCTGCAGTCATGGTAAAGCATGTAAACCCTCTTATAAGATAGTGTATCTGCACACATGCGGACCAAATCAAAGAGAGGCATATGGTTTGTGACTTGCTAAAGACTGATGAATGGCGCAGGCAGAACATGCAGTCTACATAGTGGAAAACACCAGGGTTTATTCATGCACCGCTCAGGGGAAAGAGCTATTATGACACACACACACACTCTCTTACACCTTCTGCCACACGTCAAGACCAGTGCTACTGTGACACCCATCATAGATATAAACACACACACACACACTCACACATATGGATTAGTCAGAATTATTAGAATGGAAATGCACCGGCAATGTGTTTCACAGTCTGTGGGTCTCCTCTGTCAGTGCTGAGTTAAGCTGAACATCCTCGGTACAGGCTGAGGAAGCCAGTGGAGCGGAGCAGTGAGGAGCTGGCAGGCCAGGAGCACTAGGCTCAATACACACACGCACATACACACACATACACACACACACATACACACACACACACACACACACAGCCAACGGATTAGCTCCCTGCAGCAGCACACAGCGGCGCTGCAGAGAAGAGATGTCAGTTTTTAAGTGGCCATTTGTTAAGTCTGGGCAACAACAGAAACATTAGTTTGAGGAACAAGGGACGCATTATGCAAATCAGGGAAAAGAAGTCCGAAGCTGCTCGTCTCTCTTCAGTTACACTCCTCGACATCCCCTCTCCTCCATGCTTGTTGATCAAAGGATTTTCTAAACCGCTGTTGTGTGACGGTCAATGTGTGTGTTTTACTTTGTCTCGGATTCGTTTCGGTCCAGGTTTTTTCTCACTTTTGCTTCCAACTACAGTTTTATTGGACGTAAACCTGCCATGCAGATAGAGCACTTTATTTTTTTCCCAGTGTTTCAACTTTCTTCTCCTCTGCTACTCTTGGCTACTCTTACTTTTTTAGTCCTTGCACCTATTAAATTAAAAAAAGAAAATGTGTGGTCCAGTTTCCTTCTGAGCTCAGTTTGGGCATCACACTGACCTGTCCTCTGAGTGAACCGCTGTACAGGCTGAAGCTCAATATATATGATCACTGTACCTTAATTCACTTCATAGCCTCCTTCTTTGTGCACTCCCTGTGGTTGCTGACAAGACCTAGAGCCTTGTGTTTTTATTGCCACGGTGAGGACAAAGGTGCTCAGTCTTCTTTCCAGCTGATTGGCTTAAGGGGCCCTCAGGGTGGCAAGTGTGTACAAGTGAGAAGCCTATATACATGCACGCAAGCCATTGTGTAGTAGATACACATAGACACAGTCTCCCACTCAACCACACGCACTTTGTACAGTGAACGAAACAAACGCATTCATGTTTATTCACACAAACAAAAAGACAGAGTTGTATGGGAAAATGGATCGCCGTGAAATCCTGTTTTCAGGCCGACAGTGAGGGAAATGGATGGATGGAGGAGGGGTGCTGGCAGATGAGCGATAGAGTGAGAGGGGAGACTTATTGTCTATTAGAGAATCATGGCCCCAGGCAGCTGTCCCGGTAGTGGCCAAGTCTGGACAGAAAGCCATTGATTACACACCCTGAAGGACACCGGGGATGATGGCTGTCAGAGAAAGAGGGAGGGTGAGGGATAGAAAGAAAGCGACAGGGCTGTTGACAAGATCATAATGGAGAATTCTGCAAAGTCTCAAAGAAAATGCATAATCTGATCTGGCAAAAATCAGACTTCAACATCACCTGTTCATTCTACCTCCCTCTTTTTTTTTTTTTCATCTGTGTATGACCTCTTATCGTATTCAAGCTCAATCATTCACATTCATTGAATGTTATTAAAGGGCAATGGAGAAAATGGACTTTATCTAGTATATTGCTCTCTCTCAACTCCCTTGCTTTCCAGCATAGATGTATCTTGGCAATAACATATGGAGTTGGGTGAACGTTTTTAGCTTAATGAGGATAGTTTAGACTTGGCAAGGAGTTGGGCGTAGATCGAACAACAGCGCTTAGAGGAAATCTCTCCCGTGGGTTTTCTTTGTTGCATCACCCATTAATTTTGAAGCGCACTCTCACAGTCAAGCATACAGTCATTCTTGCACACAAGCACAGGGTAGTACATACATACACATGCACTTAGGTGCCTAGGCTATAATGATAGAGGAAAATGCTTGCAGAGATTTAGAACTTTCTTCCTGTAAATGATTATGAACCCCCACATCGTTTGCTGAGCTTAAAGCCTTTAGAGCAGGGGTTTTCAAAGTCTGAGACTGCGGGCCTCCCCTCCGACAAAGCTTGGGAAACGGTGCCCCCCCCACCACATCTTTAGTTTACTTGGTAAGTTTCACTCAATTCCTGGATGCATATGGGATCATGATTATTTGGACCCATAGACACTCAACATTTGAGCAAAAATAGCCTAATATTGCTGTTTGACATAGCTTCTGACTACACCAAATAGTTTAAAAAGGTCTGTCCTATGGCATTTATTAGTTTCTGACTCTGATTGGGAAAACCGTTCCCAAAACTACTGTATCTCTGAACTCACACATGTAGGCTATTCTAAATAATGTAATATTGTTTCACTTCTATTCACTGAGCCAACAATGTGTCATCCTAACATCCTCTCTCCCCTTCTTCCACCATCTAGAGTCCTCCTTCATGGTGTCGGCCTCATCACGGACACCATCCGTTACCTTCGGAGACTCCTTCGACCTCCTGTGCCTGGTCAAGCCCCGCCACAACCCCCGTGTCCCCACTTCCGTCACCTGGCGCTTCATGCCAGCTGACACTGAAGGTGATGACGAGGATCAGGGAGAGTTCAAAGACCTGGTGACTTTCACCCGCGAGGGCACGCTGCAGTGGGGGGAGCAGTTGCTGGGACTGGGTACCCGCACCACAGTGGACCGCTCTCACTCCAACACCAACTTTCGGTTGTCAGTGACTCGGGCAGGCCGTCGCGAGGCGGGCAAGTACCAGTGCACCGCCGTCCTGTGGAGGAGGAACTACGACAATAGCTGGAGCAAAGTAGCCAACCGCACATCCAACCTGCTTGGCATCACTGTCCTACAGCCAGGTAAAGCTGCGTGGCTGCTTGCCAGGCAGACACACACCTAATTGGAACAGACATAGACCAGCACACAAACAGGGATAAACACAGATTCAGACACACAATCTCACACATACACATCGAATGAATTCAGCAGAGCTTAGAGGATTTCTGCCTGCTCTAATTGCTCTTAGTCTCTGGTTTAGCCACTAATTGGAGTGTGTGTGGATGTGTGTGTGTGTGTGTGTCTTATGTGCAGGGCAGGGTGGAGTCTCCTAATGGAGCGCAGTGAATGGATTGCTAAATATCCCACAGGAAGAGAAAACTGAGTGAAAGGGGTAAAATAGAGGGAAGCAAAGGATGGGTACAGAGAGTGAGAAAGAGAGTGAGCGATCTGTCCTTGAACCTTTTTCCTCAGCGGAGGCATTAAACTGTCTACACCGCCCTCATTGGCCCTCTGTGCTACACACACACACACACACACAAACCCAGTCAGACACAGCCCAATTAGTGGCTGAACACAAACAACAAACACACACAGACACACAAACACATGCTGGCCCAATTTAGCCCAGTCTGGTGTGCCTCAACAGTATGATACTTCATTTATTCAGGTGGATGTGCCTGAGGCAAATACTCATCCTGCTGATAAAAAAAAAACAACCCCATTGTAGTCTGGCTTTCAAAGCAGTCCAGCAATACCTTGTGCTACCTGAAGTACCAATGAGGTCTGAGGAATATAAGCAAGATGTGTGGGTGGGATGAGAAGTAGGTTTTCAACTTCTGATGCCAAATAGTTGGCTGTAACGTTATGTTTGTGATCATCAGCGATACGTGAAGAGATATGTGAAAGCTTGTGTTTCTCATATTTACCTGCCTGCAGCCCTCTTCTGTGTTCAGGTGAGATTAAGTCAGATGCTGTATTGAGTTCAGTGGCAGACTGTGGTGATCAATAACAGTGGAATGTAGTCACATGTACAGGATAGTCTCTCATTCCTTGCTGTTATTGATTCAGATACACACAAATGCAAACTGATGTAAACAGGCTCACACAAACAAACACATGCAGGAGCACCACAGTTCAGAGACAATGTTTTACGTGCTTGACTGATTGTGCTCTGACCTTAACCATTCACGCAGAACACACAGCATCCCTGGCCCTTCAGGAGTTATTTGGAAATCGACTTATCATCCTGAATGCTCATTTACCTTCCCAACCATGTGCAGTTTTCATTGTTTATCCTTAACCAGAAAAATCTTAAGGACACTCATAGTGGGTCTTCCTTCCACTGCCTTTCCTAGCACAGTCTCCATGACAAAATCATCACTTACTTTGGTAATACCATCAGTAACCGTGACAATGTGATCAGTTGCCTACTGAAAGCCAATCAGTAACCATAACGGTGCGATCATTCGGTGTGGAAGGGCACTATCTCACAGGGGAGGGCGAGTGAGTAATTCCTATATCTCATTGGTTGGCGAAGCCTGGCTCAGTCCTTGTCACGCTGTGTTCGTCTCCTCCTCCTCCTGTGGGTTTTTTTTTTAATGTTTTTTTTTGGGTTGTTCAGTCAGACCTTCATTTAGCCTGATGATTCATTTGTCAGAACGTAGGACATCTCTTTCTGCCTCACGCCTCTCCTCCCCGTCTGCTTTTACCTCTCTGTTTTCCTAAATGTTAACCACTCCTGGCTAAATGAGCGACCGGCATTTTCAGTTCCTCTCTCAAAGAAGTGGGATAAAGGGGAGTGTGTGTAATGAGGTGTGAGCAAACACAGCATTTGACCAGATTCATAATTGAGAGGCTTTAAATCATGCTTCCAGAGGTACCTGCTCAAAATGTATGAGTTGCCTTACCAGCATTGTGTGCACATACACGTGTTTATGTCTAAGTTCTTGCATGGATGCCCCTGCAACCATGTTTCCTGTGAAGTGCCCCTGAGAGTTTTCATATGCTTACTATACACTTATACAGAAGCGCCTACCTCACCCCTGATGCCTAGCGAGAGCAGAACTGTTTCTCTCAGCTTTCTTTCATTCAGAAGAAACATGCAAATGTGTGCCTAACATAAGACGCTTCGCAATGGTGCTTGGCATTAAATTATTGTTGAACTTCAAAAGCAAAGAGTGAAAACTAGCATCAGAAATAGCGCCCTTGATCCAAAATCTATGCATCTTAGATCAGCAGACGTTGGATATAGATAAAAAGCCAGACCAAACCCACATAGAAGCAGTCAGCCAGTCAGCGTTATGTTTCTTTAAACTAGATGGGTACTTCCTGTTCTAAATCTCATTTGCAGTGCAGTGTCCATGCCCCATGGGTCATATCAGAGGAGTTCACCACCATATCTGCACACACACATACAATATTTTTATGTTCATTGTGAGGGCAACCTTGTGCAGCAGTTTGGCTTGAATTATCCTCCAAAGGCTCTTGCAGAGAACCATTGCACACAAAAGAGTACAAACATCATGCTCAGATACACATGAGCATGCAGTGGACACATTGTCGGGAGGGGGGGGGGATTACCTCCCAGAGCAAAAGTGTAATTATCTTATGGTAGAACACGATTCAGTGTTAACCCTCACAGCAGAGGATCTCCACTAACACACACAATAAAACATAAATACACGGTCTAACGTTCCACATACAGTGGCAGTAATATTAGATTTCACCTGATTGAGTTTTCTCTTTGTCTCTTTCTGAAATGCAATAATGGCAAACACATGTTCAGCGTGGTAGATCACCAGGGAAGTCTTAGCCTTCTACGACACAATCTAATATCATCTACTCATAACCCAAACTACACACACGCACACACACACACACACACACACACAGAAAACATGCAAAACTAATTATGCTGAATCTTCCCTAATGGAACCGGAGTTGAGATTAATGATGGTTTTGGGAGTTCAATACATTTTTCTCATCATTTCAGTGTGTGCATGTGCACATTTGTGCGTGTGTGTCTGGCATGAGGAGTGGGATATTAAGACCGTCTGGTTATTGGCTGAGCTAGAATGATGATGGTGATGATGGAGGGGAGTGTTTGGGGGGGGGGGTGTCCCACTTAGAGCTTCTCCTCATCTCTCCTCACACACCTACGCTTGCCTGGCTACCTTTCACTCACATGATCAAACATCATGACTGAAGGAATGAATGCCTTTTTTGCTTATGCTTATCTGCTCTCTTGTGGTTGCGCTTTGAGTTAGAGGATATATGCCTCCTACTTTCTCCTACTTCATCTTCAGCTTTGTCCCGCCTCGTATGTCTCTCTCTCTGTCTCTCGCTCTCGCTCTCTCTCTCTCTCTCTCTCTCTCTCTCTCTCTGTGATAGTTCTTGAGGGTATCTTCCCATATATGGCCTGGCACTAGCAGATGCTGCACGTGCTCTCCTTTCATGCCAGTGAAGTACTTGCCACCCAGACATTATTGATAGCAGTGGCATCACTGCGGTTATTGGAGATTCCTGCTTATCAGCGCATGGATAGGTGCTGTCTATCTTCATTAAGACCCCGGCTATCACCCTCTTGTCCGCCTTTCTCACTCTCGCTCCATCTCTGTCTTTCTACATTTTGTTCTCACTCTCCCCATAAGTCTCTTTTAATGTCTTCTTTCCCCTTCACTCTCACTTAGCTGCATGTTTCCCTCCACGCACGCCCCCAGCTTCTTTCTCACTCTTGTGATTTTTCAATATTTTATAATTCCCTGCTTCCCTCCTCCTCCTCATAATTCTCTCCATTATGTTTACATTTTTCTTCAAATAGTTTTTTCACCATTGTCATTGTATTTCATAAATAATGGGGATATGGCAGCTGTGCTTGTTTGCACACAATAGTGGCTTTATGACAGTGTTACTGTTGGTGTCAGGGTTGTAAATCTTTTCTGATACCTGTTTTTGGCTGCAGTGAATATAGTCTGGGTTTGCCCACAAGCTCACCTGAGGCAGGCCTGTATGTCTGCTACACACAACCCGCCTCTCCTACGTACAGTTTATACATTGCATATACAACATACATACTCAACAGTGCATTTGCTGTCTTTTTGTCAGTTGCATGAACACATGAACTCACAGGGTCGTAATGGGTGATTAAATGAAGAGCCTTCGATGGGTGCACTGAAATTTCATAAGATTTTTGATTAATCATGCCTGTTTCAGACAGTCAAGGTCAGGCTCCTTCCCTGTGTCTTCTTCCTCACAAGGGCAAACCATTTTCTCTCATGCAAGAACACAGGCATATTTTTCTGTCAAATCCAATCTAGGCCTCATTTCCTTGTTCAGCCCAATCTGCAGACACAATGAGATTCTCTGTGTTGTGTCTCTGCATCTCTCTTAAGTGTGTGTGTGTGTGTGTGTCACATGCACTCTTGTGTGTCCTGCTGCTGCTGTAATTGAAGTCGTAACTCAGAGCTAGCTATAGTGCTGTTGCTCCCCATGTAAATCTGTGGGTAATAGTAGGAGCAGAACTGGAGAGGCTCAGCCTCTTGAATACTATATACACACACACCCCAGCTTAACCTGCACTAACTGAATGACCACTGTTCTCCGTGGTTTAATGCGCATAATGTATTTTATGCTTATTGGCAGACCCTTTTCAAACACACAGGCATGTACACAGGCCGACGGCTCCATCTGATAAGTCTTTATGCTCTCCCGTCTGTGCCAGCTTCTTTTGGGCCATTAATCTCCCAGAGTTCCCCTGCCCTGACCCCCGCTGTCTCACCCCCTTCTTATGCATCCGTTTTCCCGTTGGGCCAGCCTGCATCCAGCAATCACTCTCTCAGACAGGCTGGCTGGAAGAGGGAAAGTGCACTCAGTGCAGTCAGTGCCTCAGTGTGTCCATAATGATGCTGGAGAATAGGAATTCTCTGTGTAGTTGCATGTGTGTGTGGCTCTGTCTGGGTGTGTTCAAGGCTGCCGTTACGTGCTCAGATCCCCATAATTATACCAGTCAGATATTGTGGTGTGGGGGGGTGTGGGTGTGTGTGTGTGTGTGTGTGTGTGTGTGTGAGGAGGCGGGGTGGCTGGGGGCTGGAGGGGTAATATGCCTCTGACACAATGGGATCATAGATGCATCGCAGTCATTAGCATAGAAATTAGGCTCCCAGTTCAACAGAGGAGGCATTTTTCAGTCAGGGGAACCCCATCCCTTATTGCCTCTGACCAGCAGCCTGCTCTGATCTATGCCCCCTATGACAGAGGTCCAGGCAGGCCCGGGTGTGTAGCGTTGCATGTATGTGTGTGTGTGTGTGTGTGTGTGTATTTTTATGTTTGTGTGTATGTAGTTGCAGAGGTTGGCAAGGAGCAGCAAGCCAAAGTGAGATGTTCTGCATGGGATCAGGGCGTGTCTAAAGCCTTCAGTCCTGACATGCTTGAGGTCCTGGCTGTGGATTAGCCCAGGGCTGAGCTAATGCTAACACTAAAGGCGGAGCAGGCAGCCATTAAGACTATAAGTCTTCTGGAGTGGAGCTGGAGAGACTGCCTGCTGCTCTCCGAAATCCCCCCAGGAGCATGTTCGTACTTTCTGTCTTTTACATCTCTCTCATCTTTTCCAGGCTATCTCCTCCCTCTGCACACTCGGTCTCATTCGTCTACTTTCTGTTGGGAGCTGCTTGTGAATATCTGTTCAGTTTGGTGTTATATCCCTTAACTCTCCTACTTTTCTCTCATCTTGTCCCCTTTAGAAATTCTCATCCGTCTCTCTGTGTCTACCTTTCTACTTTTATTCATCCCTCTCATTTCTATGTCTCTTTGTCCCTGCCTCTTGGCCACTCTGGCCTCCGTCAACGAAGTGGAAGCATTACATCTGTGGCCCAGTGGATAGGTTGTCACCTCAGTGGTCATTAGGTGCATATTAGAATATATTTAAAAAGAGCCTAAATATTAGGCAGAGACCCCACCAGCACCTCTGGTGTTCACACTTCATTTAGGCCTGATTAATATTCATGAACCCACAGGTGAGGCTGCTGAATATTGGTGTTAGTTTCAGGTGATTAGACAGAGTGTGATCATGAGAGACATAGATCATGGCAACGCAGAAGGTAGGAAAGAGGTGATGAATGATTGGTCAAAACAAAGACTGTGAGTCAGTCTCGTATTAAAAGGCTTCACCTGGAGCAGCAGCATAAAATAGAGATGGAAAATGAATTGAATTTCCTCTCTAGCCAAAGAATAAACGATAACACTCTTTGATTTACAATCGCAGGCTCTATTCTTCTCCTCTGAACATTCGACCAAGCAGTTTCCTAGCTCCTTTGAAGTGATCTTAAGATTTTGTTACAAGCATGTGTGTGCGTGAGCTGAGCTGGTGTGCGGTGACATGCCACAGTAGTATCCTTAGATGTGCACTACTCCTCCCCCCGGACTCAAACTTGTTTTCATCTGCTGTGCTTCATATACAGCAGTTGTGTTGTGCAGATTTTAGGGTTTGGGTTGCACTTATCTTCCTTCCTTATCAAAACTGGGCTGCTGTTCCGTACCCTTTGTGTACTTGCATCCTCTGATAAATAAAAGGAATAAAGACAGCTTTGTCCCAACTCCGCAGTTCCTGTAACCATTAAACGAGATAAATTTGGCACACATGGGAAGGGGGTAAGACAAGGGTTCAATGAGGCAATTAGTGACTGTACTGAGTGGATTTGTGTGTGTTTGTTTGTACTGTAATGACGCCACGTGCCCAGCAAACAGCTGAAACACAAGTACCTAAAGTGGAGCTGAGATGGTTCCCGGGCAAGACGCACTGTATGGATACAGCTCCTATCATTACACCTTCATTCTGCCTTAAATAATATTTTGCACACGGATTTTGCGGAGAATCAGACTTTTAATTAAATTTTATTTAATCATGCCTGGTGATGTAAACAAAAGTCCCCGTCCTTGGTTAATTGAGGCTGTTCTTTCTTACTGGAAGATCAAATGAGTGAGGTTCTCATATCTTAGCCATGCCATGTTGTTAATGGAGACAGGGTTTCCCTGGAAACCACAGAGGCAGGTTGAAATGTACGAGAGGCTGTCAACATTTAGGCTAAAGGTTAAAGTGAAAATGTATATATATGATAATGTAATACAGGGACACAGCCCCTTTTCATGTGGAGAAATTAAACTGACCAAAAAAGTGAGGGGTTAAAGTCTGGTGCATATAAAATGGGAATGCACTTTCATTCTCACTGAGACCAGGTTTGACTGGCACGTGAATTAATGCAGAGCAGTGAGAACAAGTGTTTCCAATTACGGATTTGTCTTTCTTGTGGATGCACCACTGAGGCTCATTAAAGAAACATGGTAGCAAAGAACATGTGATCGCACTTAAAATAGATATTGACAGCCTTGCTGAAGCACATGATCACAGTACTACTCTTCCTGTTGAGGGGAATGCACATACATGATGAGCAGCCTTGTTAACAATGTATGACTGAACTGGCTTCTTACGCCGGGTTTCTTCCCACAACACAGTGAATCTGCCCTCATCAGTGCCACATATGTTTTCTACTGTTTGTGTTAGCGGATGCATTGATGTAAGTGGAGTAGGATGGCTGTACTGTAGCTGAAGGAAGAAACCTCACTCTCAGTGGGAATGGACACGTGTCAGAGAATGTGACAGGCTGGTCTGTGAAGTCGCTGTTCTTACTGAGACATTTTGCAGCAGGAGGATTCTGTAGGTACTGGAGGCTTTAAGGTTGTTTTGGGGACATAAAAAGACGTATTTCTCTTCCGCCTGCCTGCCCATTGCTCTTCCATTTTATTTGCCTCTCTGCTTGAATGAGTGCTTAGTTATAATAACTTGTAATAGCCCATGATGCTACCTAATAGGGCTTGAATAATTAGCCTATTTTCTCTTTGAAAAGACATTTCTGTAAACACTGATGTACGGCAACAGGCTTTCAGCTCCCAGTTTTCCTCCTGGCTGCGGATTCAAACTTCAAATGGGAACAGCAGAGAATTGCTTTGTCCTGTGCCAATCCAATCCTGCATGGTTCCACTTCAGGAGGTTCGGAGGTAATTCTCCTGCAAAAAAAAACTGATTGCCAGGATTCTGCAGGACTCGGCAGTAATTCCGGATGGGGAGATTGTCAGGCTTCCTACCAAGTCTCTGGTGGGTACCGAAGCATTGATGATGACTAATTTGAGATGCTAGCTCGGAATGCCGTCACATAACAGGGTGGTCTGGTGATGCCTTGTGGCCATACATCTTTTGAATGCAACCAATTGTGGACATACTGTATGTATAGTACAAATATGCAGAATCACAACAATCATTTGCGTACGCACAACAGTCTGTGGGTAAGGGTAATTTTTTCTGGGCAGATGGCTGTGACCCTAGGCAGTCAATCAGTCAGTCAGTCATAGCAAAGCCTAGTGTGAGCGAGGAGGGTACATGAAATTGGAGATTCAGAGGGTTGTTGGAGAGGAAAATAAATTGTAGAGTGTTATGTTGGGTCAGATTTATCAGCAAATCAATCAGAAGAAAAAAACGGATTACCACAAATGTATATTTCTGGATATCGTTTGAATTGTTTTGCGCCAATACAATACCTGAGTTTTGATACCTCACGTTGAGGAATATAACACAGGAGGAAGCTAACATTGTCAAATGTTAAAGGTACAAGCAGTACAAGAACTTTGGCTAAATAGTCTGATTAAAGAATAAGTGAAAAAGAGTATGGATACTATATGCTTGTGATACATGTGTATTTCCAAAGTAAGTTTAAAAAAAACTCCATTTGACAAGTTTCTTGTGCAAATTTACATAGATGTGTTTATTGGTTGTCAAGTGCATTCACAAAATCACCTGATATTTGTGTTATTTTGACAACTCTGGCAGACATCGGCCCTCTGTTCCAAAAATAGGTGTTTCACTCTCATTTTGGTGGGAAAGGGTGGCAGTTGCATGTCTGCTGCTGAGATCAAGAACAATTTGTTTCCCCAAATTGGGCTCAGCCAACAAAAAAAAACAAACCTTGGCTCGCTGTCAGTGCGCCAACACTAGAAAGTGGTACTAATCAAATTGTTATTGTTTAGGTGAAAGAAAGAGATGGTCCTCGCTGGGTCTGGGTCGTTCCAGTCAAAGAGGCTAGAAAAGCCACTTTAAATGTATGTGGAATTGTTTCACATTTATTCAAGCTGTCTGGTGTTTGTGTGAGTCTAGATAGATTATTATTGACTTTTTGAGGTAATTCTTTACAATATTCTCAGTTGTTTTAAAGATCTCCTGAAGTTGTCTTATTCCTGTCATATAATGTTGACGGTAAAATACAGCAGGTCATATGGCATGAAAAATGAACTAATCCTCCCCCCAAGCATTTGACAGAGGAGCCCTGGTTGTGGTCACACCTGATGTACCTGCAGCTAATCCTATCCCACAACCGATGTCACTGTAACCAATCCTGTCACAGCACTCGGGGCAGCCTTGGCTCCTTCCTGACATCTCAGTCACACCTCATCATCTCCTCCCTCTCCTATCTGCTCTCTTCCCGTCCTTGCTTAACTTTATAAATGTGTGCCTTCTTCATTCTCTCTTCACTTTTTGGCAGACTGACAGACCCCCTGCCCTGCTTTTGTCTTGTATCTTGCCTAATTATATCCATATCCCTGCTTTTACAATCCACCCCCCTTTCCTTCACCCTTGCTTCTTCTGCTGTTCTGCATCTTATCTTACATTTCTATCTTGATACCAACAGACCTCCCATCCTCTCAGCTTTGATTTGCCTGACATTTCCTCCTCCCTTCCCTTTCCCTCGTATTTCTTTCTTTGTCTTTGTCACCTGCTTTACCCACCTACGCACCACTATCTTTTCCTGCCCTGCTGCCACCCGAAATAAACCCAACTACAGGTCGTCTGTCACAAAACAGAAATTGCGTTGTGTACCTGCCACCAGTGCTCACATTTTTCTGCACCCAAAGGAATGATTGTCGGCTCTTTCTCTTTCCCTCCTTAACCCCCTCTCTCCCAATTCTTTACAGAGAGCAAGCTGCGAGTGCACAAGACCAACCAGTCTCAGGTGTACCTGGAGGACAGCCGTGTCAGGATCAACTGCTCCATCACCTCCCAGACCAGCCAGGACTCCCAGCACGCTGTGCTGTGGTACGTGAGGCGCGCAGCTGGGTCAGAAGCGGAAGAGCTCTTGCTGAGAATTGAACGCACAGGGGCCTTTGAGTACGGCGCCTACGCCGACGAGGAGAGACTGCGACGCCGAGTGCAGGCCGAGAGGCTGTCACCCCGTCTCTATGTGCTGACGCTCAACAGGGCAGAGAACAGCGATTCTGGGACATACTACTGCCTGGTGGAAGAGTGGCTGAGTGACCCAGATGGAGCCTGGTATCGACTTTCCCAGGAGTCCTCTGGGTTCACACAAGTTCTGGTCAGACAGCCAGGTAAGCAAGCGGTCGGAACTACTGTTGTCTTTAACAGACTGCTTATTTATCACCACAGCAGGGAAACAGCAGCTGCCACTTTAACCCCACATTCTGTCCTGTTTTAAAACCGTTGAACATTGCTAACCCAATCCCCCCCACCAAACTGCTTCCCCCTCACCTTGCCTCTCATTCTCACATGCTCTGCTCAAGGCCTCAAGGCCGTCTCGCTCTGATGACCTTACACCTGCCGTGGGCACAGCTCAGGTGGCAAAAAAAGGGTTGAAGTCATGCCAGCTGTCATTTGCCATGCCAGAGGGCACAGCCTGGCTCAGGCGAAGTACCTATTCCTCTTGTCCAGTATTCAAAAACTAACCAAAGCGCTCAAAGCCATGATGTACCTACTGCCTCCCAAACCTTGACATCCTTGTCCATGACAGTTATCTTAAGTACACTCTATCTCATATCTTTTTGAGTCCTTGACTGAATTTCCCGTTATCCCATATTCATTTACCACAAACATGCTTCCCCTTCTTTAGAATCTAACTCCATGCCCCCAAATAAAGTGTGTTATGCCCAAAATAAATAATAAAAACCCCATCCGTACATGACATACCCGTTTATTTTGTATGAATCTATTCCACACACCAGCTGAAGGTGACTTTTTTTCAGGCTGCCAGGTGTCCTGTTTATAATGCAGAGTGAAATCCCTGATATGGCATCTGTCCAACTAGAAAGTGAGGATCAAAACGTCTGGTCATAAACAAGTAGGGGAGGGAAAACACTTTATGTAGACAGTGAAGTTGACACTGCTCAAACAATTACTTTAGCTATAGCACACATACAAATTCAGAGATGTGTGAATATGTGCATCTTATATTGGGCTTTCTTTCCTTTCACGCTTTAGATTAGTTTCACCTTTGATTCAAAAAGTTGACTCGTGGTTGTTTGTGAAAGCTCACCAGGGGACTGGGCATTGAACAATCGGGAAGCTAAAATATATTATTCTTAACCATATAGGTTTTACTTTTGATGGTGATGATGCCTAAACATCTACATAAGATGAACAGAATATGCTGTATACTGTATAGATTATGGATATTCATAAAGGGGCTAAAAAATGCAATCGCCTAGGAAGTCGTCCAGAAATCTGCCTGTTGGGAGGCAAGATGAGGAGAGTGCCAGCACTCACCTCTTTTTCTTTTTTCTTTTTTTACCCCCACTCTCCTGCTGTGCTTTCTGCTTATCATTTTGCTTTAACAAGAACTTTCCAAACTGTGTGAGAGGAGCCTAAGCAAGCCAGGTCTTTACTACCATTTTTTTAAAAACTTCTGTGGAACTGGGTCATTGTACCAACCCTGAAGGTTTATAGCATACCCATACAGACAGACACGCTAGGCTTGGGGTAGGATCTATACTGGATAGCTGAAAGACTGGTGATAGCTCTGGGCAGCACTGTGAGATTTATTTATTTTTGGTTTTTAGTTTGCACATTTTGAAGTTTGGTGTCCCTGCTGGCAGAATACGCTGTTTTGTGGTGTTAATTTTAAGTTCAGATCAAGGCTGCAACTAGCGATCATTGTGACTATCTAATAATCTGCTGATTATTTTATGATTATAGATTATGTATCGAATTACTTGTTTTGTCACCAGTCCAACACACAGAGATCAGATCAGTTAACAAGGAACATAGGGAATCTGGAAATCCTCACATTTGAGAAGTTTGACCCAGCAAATGTTTTGCATTTTTGCTTGAAAAATGACGCAAATGATTAATCAGTTATCAAAGGTGCACATGAATTTTGCACAGATCAACTAACCCATGAATAAACAAATCATCTTAGCACTAGTTCAAATAGATTTTAGAAAAGCCGCAGTTAATGTAAATTTGAGTAAACATTGTGACTCTAAGAAATACTGTATATTTCAATACATATCCACTTTTTCTGTTTTTCTGCATCTCTTTCTCTTTCTCATCTTCTTGGACTTCTGCAGAGGTTCGATTGCAGGTGGAGGAAATGGAGTCAAACGTGACAGTGGAAGAGTCCGGCTCAATCCGGTTGGGCTGTAGCATTCCTTCCCAGTCGTCCCGAGACTCCCGCTTCTCCGTGTCCTGGTATGTGGAGCGCTCCGAGGACGAGGACGGTGAGGAACTGCCAGGTGAGGAAGAGGGAGACCGGGAGTGTGTGTTCTCCATCGGCCATGACGCCGTTTTTGGAAATGGAAACTGCAGCCCCAGAGAGGAGGCAGGGCCAAATTCCCGCCTGCAGTTTGAGAGGATGACCTCTGACCAGTACAGCCTGACCATTCAAGGAGCACGGCCTACAGACGCAGGCCGATACTACTGCCATGTAGAGGAGTGGCTACTCAACCCCCGCAATGCATGGTACCGCCTGGCCACCAACAACTCTGGGCTCACTATCGTCAATGTTCTGCAACAAGGTAAGTTCTTAATTAACCAAATCCTTTAAGCTTCTCTGAATGTAGGTGAAAATGAACAGTGTGACAAAAACCATACTTGTATCAGTGGTTGTCTTCTAATATTATACTGGCAATTTAAGACCGGAGAGATGTATTTAACTGCTGCTGATGTTTATTCTCACAGTATGTCATATGGTCCAATCGTAATACATCATCTGTGTTACAGTATATCTAACTAGAGAATATTACAGGCCAATTTAGGAACTCTCGAGTACTCTAAGGTCACTTGCAGCATTCATTTTTAAGATAGGAATATGATCAGTTTAAAGCAGAGCCAGAGATGGCCACCCACTGTTTAGCGTGGTGATTAATGGTGTCAAAAGCAGTGCTTGGATCTAAATATGTCAAATAGATTAATAAACCAGTGTCAACATCTAGATTAATATAATTTACAACTGTTTGTGAAAGAGTTATGAAAACCAAGGGGGAAAAGTCAAATTTACCATGGAAGGCTTTTTGAAAAACTGTCTGTCTGTGAAAAGCTTAGATTTGTCTATTCTCTGTCAACAGTGTCCAACCTCCAGTCGGTGGTGTGCTCCAACGACTCCCTCTTCTACTTTGTCTTCTTTTACCCCTTCCCCATCTTTGGCATCCTCCTCATCGCCGTGCTGCTAGTGCGCTACAAGAGCCGCAACAACAGCAAGAGCCAAGAAGGCAAGAACGGCGCCCCCCTCTTGTGGATTAAAGAACCTCACCTCAGTTACTCTCCCACCTGTCTGGACCCGCCTGCACTCAGCCTCCACCCTGGCTCTGTCGACTAAGAGAGGGCCCCACCCCCACCTCGCGCACATCGCGGATCCAGCCAACACAATCCCAGGGGAGCAGACGTGGACTCCACCTTCAGACTTTACTGTCGTTCACTGCTGTGTCGAAATAGTTGATTAGTTTAAAAGTTCCTACCCTGGTGGCTGCGTGTTTTATGTTAACAACTGTGTGTGTTTGGGTGCGCGTGGGTGCGTGTGTGGACTAGAATGGGTGTGCCAGGTTAGCACGATTTAACTGTGTGAGCGTGAAATGAAGGGCAAGAGAGTATCATGAGCCTCTCACATTTTTGTTTTCCGTGAAACTTAACCTCATAGCTGCATTTAGATTTTTATGACTCTGAATAAAAAAAATTGCGCACATGAGATCATTGGCCGATCCGGGAAGAACGTTTAAGAGAAGAAACTCTATAATCGACTCCGGCACTGAATGGAAGCCAAAAAAGTCTCCGCACTGATCCAAGAGCAGCCTCAGCCTGGCCCACTATGTCGGTTGCTATAGTGATTCTCAGCGCCCACTGACTCCGTAGCTGATGATTTGGTTGCCAGCCTGCATAGAGACAAAGGCAAGGACACACAAGTCTGTGTCCTAAGTGAGGATGTGTGTATGTGTGTTGGCCCACCTGCCTCCACAATGAATTTGCCTTGGCAGACAGAAACTGGTCCTCGTGCGCCACTTAAACACTGCCAGACACTCTGGCCTTAGTGAGAGACTGCTCCACTCTTCTCTTCTACCCTTCTCCTCTCCAAAAAGAGAAGAAAAAGAAAGAGAGGGAGAAATATTGGAAATGATGGAGAATAAATGAACAACCCTCTCCTGCAGAGAATATACGTACTTTGACATACAGGATTTTTTTTTTCTTTCAGTGCCAAGACCTCCTTATTTCTATAGCTGTCCTCTGCAGCAAAAGTTTGAAGTTTTAAAGAGGGGGAAGCTGATTGGTTTTGAGGCAGATTGTAAATATGTCTGCTTACCT
The DNA here is from genome assembly GCF_014851395.1 of Micropterus salmoides. NCBI lineage: Eukaryota > Metazoa > Chordata > Actinopteri > Centrarchiformes > Centrarchidae > Micropterus > Micropterus salmoides. Next base: position 16,731,092 of record NW_024040596.1, read on the forward strand.
CCTGCTGTGGGTTTATGGGCTTTGTGGGCAAAAGGCCATTTTTTACACTAACAAATCAGTTGAATTGTCCTGCTTAAATTACACAGTAGGGGGTTATTGACTGAAATTAAATTCTTGCACATTTCTTTAAGTTGCCCAGTATGAACACTCCATCCTGTCTTTAAAAGATATCAGAAGCTCAAAAGATGCGTATTAGTTTGAAAAAAGACTTTTGATTTGTTAAGAGCAACACTGGGGTGTGTAGTAAAACACTCTAAACATGTTATCTGCACATAAGAAAACAAATTGATCGAAGGAGCAAATTTTTGACTTTTGTGTTATTTTAAAGATTTTCTATTTATTGTTTTATACAACTTTGCATAGCTTTGTAAGATTTTCTTTTTTTTTCCTTTGGAATTCTTTAAGAACTATTCTGCTTGTGTTGCCAGGCAACTGCACCAAGCAGATTATGTCAATAGCCTGTGTGTTGGCAATGTGGTAGATGTAGAAATGCTAGATTTGTCCTGCGCATTGCAGTCTGTAGCATTTCATACCAGATTGTCAAGTTTGGTCAGTGTCAAAACACTGTATATCTATATCTATAATGAAAATTACTGTGGCTTTACATGTACAATAGTTGAACAGACCGGTCACAAAAATGGATTCACTTAATGCTTTTTGCTTGAGTCGCATTTATTTAGTGAAATGTGATGTAACACCTAGGTAGGATGTTTGATCAAAGACAGCTGAAGCTGAACTGTTAAAACGTCTTCTTAATCATAGATTCTAGCTGAAGGCGTACTCTTCAGCTCCCATGATGTGAGGGAGAAGGGTTGAAAATCTGTGTCACCTTCCCTGGAATGCAACAACCAGGAGAGGTGTGAAATCCTCTACCAGACCTGGGCCTAACCCTTCCACTGCCAGACTGGACATGAAAACTCTTGAAGAACTTGACATTGTTGTCTCAATCGTGTCAACGTGTATATTGCATGACAATATTGCAGGAGGAATTTTGATGTTTTGTAAACTTTCAACTCCTTGAGCTTTGTGTTTGTGTGACAGAGCAGTGCCCAAACCCCTTGACTTCCTGAGCCAAGAGTCAACACAAAGCCCAGTCCCTTGTCATTTACAATATTTGACTGCCAATTCCAGGTGCCCTGTGACCCTCTGAAGTAATCTATCAAGAATGGGTGTTGTGGAGATTGTGTTTGATATAATTGCTCAGATTTGTCTTTTTAATGCTTTGCTTTTATTCCACACTTCATTAAACAGATTTATGTCAACAAAAGCCAAAAGTTACCAAGCTAATCCTGACACAAGTCACAGAGTTCTGAGATTTCAACTTCCTTTACTGTTTTTTTGAAGGTAACCAGTACATTTCAAGTAGCCCACACTATTCCAGGTGCAGTAAGGCTGTTGCCTTTTAGTCAGAGTTAGAAATGTGATGCATGTGCAGCAAATTCAGCTTCAACTAAATTGATCAGCGTCTTCAGAGATCGATTAGTTGCCTGTGTTTTCACAAAAGTGATATTGATGTGGATAAATAATCTTTAGGAGAGAACTGGGATAATGTGCACATCCAATCTTCGTTGGGTACAAGGACTGGCTGGACAAATGCAGGACACATTTCAAAAAGATAGGCAGACACACTGAATATTGCAAGCTCCAGCGTAGTTAATGAGGCCCCATCGATATGAGAGAAAAACAGAAAATGACAACTCCACCTACAACAAGAACACACCATACATAAAAATTCCCATAAGCCAAAAAATTAACCACTATACACATATAGTCACATGACAACTATGCTAAAATTGGCTAAAGGTTTATGCAGGGTACATATACAGTATTTACTGTATAATAAAAAAATTTTGACAAATGTACAATGATAGAAATATTTACAATATTGTGATTGTGCATGAGATAAAGTATTTTGTAAATAGCCTTAGTTTTTGTGATGTGCTCATTGTAGTGGGAGTTGTCATTTTCTCTGTATATATGACCTATTTTTCTTCATACTTGCCTAACAAAGACCTTCGTGGTCGAAATGTTCCCTCATTAAATTGCAATATTCAGTGTGTGGACTACCTCTCTTTTTCCATTATAAACAGTCTTTAGCCTCCTGTTGCTAGTTGATGTGACTTGCTGTTGCAAAGTCAAAGGTGTGTATATATATATATATATATATATATATCAAAACTGCAGGAAAGTCATTCTGTGCATTTCAGACCCCAGTATCACCAGGAATAATTGATGGAGCTGTTTGAAAGGTTTTATGTGATTTGTGACAGTAATGGCTGCATATCTTATTGACTTGCATTTGCTTTGGCAGTAAATGCTGGTAGGGAGCTGCTTTCAGTTTTTCATACGGAAAAAATCTAGATGAATTTATTGGTTGAATGATTACTTTTTATAAATCTTGAACATTCCTAGAGTTGTGTAAATGGTGCCACTGAACAGCTGCTTCTGCTTCAGTATGTAAATCACATAATCTGAGATTGACTTAATTCATGCAAAATTCATTTCATCTTTCTAGACTTGAGCCAGGAAGTGCAGGGCATGGTCGTGGTGTGTGATGTAACAGCACTGCCACATCATTGGGGCTGTACAGTTGAAATCTGAATGGTGTCTTTTGTAGTAATACTATTAATACCATCCATAGCATCTTCCCAAGATTCCTCCAGATGTTCTGACAGTGTTGTAGCTGGGTTTAGAGGGCTGCATGTATTGGCTGTGTGCTGGCTCCAGATTTAGGTGTAAAATAGTTTGTGGTGATGTTTTCAGTTCAGCCAGTGATGCTTTACTTTCAGTGATGTATTTTTATATGACCATGGTTTGTTTCTTTTTTCTTTTGTTCTATCAAATAGTTGCCATCATGACCATTAAAAAGGCACTTGTCCGTTTAATGCAATAAAATAGATTAAGTGCATCTTCCTGTTTTTCTTTCAACCATATGCATTTTGCAGTATTTGGAGGTTATTAAAACAACATGTTGATACAGTTTTCTCACAACAACCTTGATATACTAAAGTACTACGAGCACCCTTCCCAATCATTTTGTTTTAACTGTAAACACAAGGTTAAAGGTACAATGTGTAAGATATAGCCAGAATTTTAGTTTAAAACATTAATGAAGATCTAACCTTATCAACAGAAGTTGAATAAGAAACGGTTCTGACATTATGCCAAAGATGTTTATATATTGTGTTATCCACTGAAGTTAGCATGCTACATTGCTAGACCCAGCCTGCCCTGTGTTGTAATACCACTTTGTACCTCAAGAGGTGATCAAACGGCCTCTCCTGTCCCCACCTGAACCCGCCGTGTCTTTGTCCTGGTACGTCCATGATCCCCGGGAGGCTAATAGGGCCGCTATGTTAGCTGGACAGCCAACCAGCTAACGGCAATTAGCAGCAGTTATGAACGGATATGTGATACAGTATGCTGGCCCCTATTTTGTTGGAGTATGAATTCTACAGGTGGAGAGTAGTCTAATTTCTTACACATATCTTTAATGTCCTGCAGACAGCAGTCTTGTTGAGTCGGCATGGGATTTTGACCTTGAGCCCCTCAATATATTTACTCTGCATGCTGAATTGCGTATGTGGAGGATAAATGACTCATAAAGGGCCTTTTTTGAAAGCCTCAGTAAATGTCCCTCTCACCATTCATAACTCATCCAATGCAGATAGACCCCCCCCCCCACACACACACACACACACACAAAACTTCCAAACCGTAAACTGAAGTCTTCCACCAGTTCATGCCATTTGTAAACTCATATTGATGCACGCATACCCAGTGAAGCAAAGAACAAACGCTGCCACCCATTCCATAAATCATGGTGACACAAAGAAAAGAAGAAAAATCATAGTTTGGTGTCTGCTTTTGGAGTTACTGGATCATTTTCTGGGTTCTGTGATGCATGTAGGTTTTTCTGCAAGAGCTTTTGGTCTCGACTCTTGACAAAACAATCTTGACTGAAAGAGCACCCACACTCAAAGGTCTATTGATGCTGCTAGCACTGATAGCAGGCACACTGATATTGCTGATGTTATTCTCAGCAAGCTCTGTCACAACTTCACAGCATGCAAAAACACTGAATCCTCCCCGTTTGAGCACCATCTTCCTGTCCCACTTTCTCCCTTATTTTTGTTCTCCGTCTCCCATTTTCTCAAGCGCACACACTATGAGGAAAGACCTGTTTTGCATAAAAGTAAGCAACACTCACAAATTCGAAGTCCTCGCTGAGGATGCAGACACCAGAGGGCACACATGGGCAGACAGTACTTAACGATCCAGAACAGCAGGGCAGCATTCAGGCAAATAGATTCTGATTTATTACTGTTGTGAGAGGAAGCGCTGAGGAGAATGCAAGGACAGGACATGTCTTCTCCTGCTTTCGCTGTGGTAAGCTTTGATACATCGTAACAAGGACAGAGAGAAAAATCAACGAAGATTGGTACACACTACCAGCATACAAGTGTGCGTATCGGTAGGGAATATTGTTTGTGTACAAAAACATGTTGACTTACCAACACACAATGCTCAGCATCCACTGTGTATGCAGGACAGATATGTTGTTCTGTTCTTGGAGGTGAAGACATAAGGGAGGCAAAATTAACAGCTTGTAGAGTGTGACTGGTGTTTTGAGGCCTGTGCACAGCTTGTTGCATTCACCTTTGCATTATGTGGTGTGACTCACTGTGATAACTAACTGTGAGTCAATAATAACAGCGAGAAATCTTGTTAATACACCAACTGTAACATTCCCATCTTGAGTAGTGCATTGGTTTGTCTCTATGTGGTTTAAGTAAAGGGGGAATGTAAGTGAGTAACAAAAGTAGAAGAAGAACGGAGTCACCACCTGTACTGCTGAAAATGGCACTACAGTTTGCTACTGGTGTATGAGCAGCATTCATAATCTCTAGGGCAGTGTGATCTGTGTAACTTCTGCAGGGGAAAAGAAAATCAATAGTTCTATTAAGGGACTGTTAGTTAAGGCTGTTCATTGGAAAAATGGGTCTGCTGATGATTATCATGGAAACTCCAGGCTAATCACATGATTCACGTGCAGCACAAAACACACAAAACACCTGCTGACAGCCAAACAACAAAAACACTGATGGTCCCACATCATTCATTATGGATTAAAAACATGCACACAGTTGCAAACACAAAAACTGACACGCACACTGTTATTCTCATCTCATCCATAATTGATACACTAAAACACTACACAGTGTGTACTTCCACTGCCACTTTCTAAGATGGAGTAAATTGATGCTAAGGTTGCTACTAAGGCAACATTCCCCTGGGACCTCTGTATTAGTCTTTCTATTCTCTGAGGCCCTGTGAAAGCCTGGAGATTCAGATGTAGAGCTAATTAACTGTTCCAGGCATTCATTGTTTTATTTGTTTTATTGACAATTCAAATACCTGATAGGCATGGCGACCTTGCTAAAATGTATAACTTATTAGGAAAGGTCTGACAGGGCCATTTTGTCTTAACCTTTCCTTCAAGCTTGGTCAATGCATGTAGGACATCACCCTTTCCAGGGATGGGTTTACCAGAGGTAGTTTAAAAGGTTGCTTCAGTGAACAGGAGCAGACGAAGGGAAGATACTTCCTCTGAGGGATTTTTCAATAATAATAATAATAATAATAATCTTTATTTGTAGAGCACTTTTCAAAAACAAGTTACAAAGTGCTTTAAGAAGTGTAAAGACAATAATACACAAAAGACAATAATACAAAAACAATACATGATAAAAGCAAAAAAAACATTGAAAAGACTAAAATACACGTTTAAGATAAATATATAAAATAAGTAAAATAGATCAGGAAAGGCTCCTATAAAAGTATGTTTTAAGAAGGGACTTAAAAGAGTTCACTGACTTAGAGTCAACAGCCATGGTTCTCTGAGGCTCTACTTAGGTACAGCATACTATAAACTAAACCAGTATGCTAACATGCAATTATGTTTAGTAAGTTCACCAAAACAGTTTAGTGTGTTAGGCATGCTAACATTTGCTAATTAACACGCAACAGAGTACAGCTGAGGTTGACTGATATGGGATTAGGCTTGCAAATATTTGGTTATAAGCCAAAGTTTTGGACAAATTAAAAATTTGACCTGATAGTTGCACTAGATGAAAAGTTAAGGGATCACATGCACTATGAGGGGGACATGAATGTCCATACCAAATTCACATCCAATAGTTGTTGAGACAGTTTTCTCAAAACCAGAAATGCCAATGTCATGGTGGCACTAGGGGAAAATCAAGAATAACATTCATGTTCTGGGAGCCATATTTATTGCAGTCCAGTAGAGAAGATATTTAAGTCTGGACCGAAGTGGTAGATTGAGCGACATTTCCATCGCTAGAGCCACATTGTTAGCATGAGGGAAGCTGTCTTTGATATACTGTACATCTAAAAAGAAGAAGCACTGACTTTCATTTCCCTGAATCCATCCCAGACCTGCTAAGCAGAATTGTGGCTTTACAGAAAGAGATCCATACAAGCAAATGAATAATTACCATAGCAAAAACTGATGAGCTCATACCCATCACAGTCAGGCTAACATGCCTTTAGGCGTTTTACATGACAGTATAGTAAATGGGAGCTGAGAGGCACCATGGGTAATTAGCTCCGTACCCCCTACTGTGAATCAGAGCTCAGTTATCCATCATAGGTACAGTATTTACTGTATAGTAGCCCATCTTGCTGTAGAGCAAAATAAAGATTTTAAAGAAATTTTTTGTAATATTCCAAGAAAGTTGTTTTTTAATTGTTATGAAAACAATGCCCACTCAATCAGAGTGGGCATTGTGATGTGACTTATGCATAAGTAGAGGTGGTAACAACAGTGAGCTAATCAGCAGTGTGCATCTTGTTCTCGTGTGGGATGCCAAGTAATTATGAATGGGAAGGAGTAGGAAAAGCAAGTTCACTAATGTGCCTTTAGTGCTGGAGATGAGGAGAGATGCAGAAAGATATAATTCTACTGTATAATGATCACAGAAAGGGGGAAGGGTGAGTCATGGAGGCAAAGAGAATACAGCAGGGAATAAAAGGAACAAAATAAATGGCAGCCGAAAGTGCAAGAACTTTAAAAACCTTGTTCCCCTGGGATGAACAGCCACTTCAAACAGTATCTTTAGATGTTAGATGAGCCCGTTGAATATTTGACAGCATATAATATACAAGGATTCCACATTCTGTAATTCATATCTCATGATCATGACTATGGTTAAAGATAGGGGAGACCGGGTATGGTTGTAACACTTTTTGCTTCAGCAACTATAACTCGCTGAATCTTTTAGCTAGACTTCTCAAACTTTAGTACAAAGTACCCACATTTGTTTACTACAAATGGCACCAATCTCAGTCCTCAAATCTATCACAGACCTCATGAGTTGACGTCAAATACATGGTGTGCCTTTGTTACAACCTACCCCTCTACCGGGGTAGGTTGTAACAATAAGACAAAAGAAGCAAAAATAGATGCCACACCATATGACACGCGTGTGTGTGTGTAAGTAGATTTGTCTACCAGGACAAACTTAGTTAACAGTATACTTAATAAAGACTACTACAATGTATCTAATTAAAGAAAATCTTTGTACATCCTTAGATCTAACAAGGCTTGTTGAGTGCAGGCTTGATGGGCCCTGAGACTGTATAGGGCACTCTATAAAAAATGAAAATCAAGAAAGTCCCTAGTTGTATGTATAGAGGATGGTTGTATCACTTTTTTAAGAAGTGTTACAACCCACCCCACCCATGTAAGCCAATGTTTAAGTAGCTGTATTAGCATAGTAGTTTGAAATTATCAGGGGTAAATACATCACATGTTGCATAAGAAACTACATTTTAATCAGATATAAGTCAAACAGTTTTATCTGCAATAGTATAGATACTAAAGAAAATATAGTCTTGGTCAAAAAATTACTTTCTTACCTCAAAATCATTTTTTTCTCTATATATTCTGATTGTAACTGTTTCCTGCGTTGACAACCTCCATGTGTGATGGGGAAGGAAGTAGGAAAATACCGAAATGATCTCATGACTCCTATCTTATCTGGAATTGGTGGAATTGGTGTTATTACAACTCTCCCCATGTTACAACCATACCCGGTCTCCCCTACTTATACCAGAATGCTTGAGACCCTGATATCTCCTGATGTGGATTTTACACCTACTCAAACCCAGCACAGCTACTCCCTGTAGTGGTGTGTGTTGCTGTGGGTGAGTAGTAGCCCCTGCGGTCCATCAAGACGGCCTTTGGAGGCACCTGCTGTTTGGTGATCTGACCGCCTTCACTGTTTGGTTGTATACCCTGCGGTACTCCATTGAAGTATGCACACACCTTTGCCAGGGACTGAGACATTCCCTCACGGCAGTGCTCTGAAGATCAAAAGCTCTACATGATGGCTGTCTGACTCATTTTTGGTGTAAAATCTTTTCTGGAATTTCAGTATCTGCTCTCTATCTCTATCTGCCTTTCCCTGTGTGTGTTGTATGTTTTTTAAACGTACATATCCAGTGACGTGCCGTGAAAGACACACATGCGATTCACACATGTGTTTAGGAGAGAAAAAAGCCAATCACTGATAAAGACCACTCTATTCTGTCCTTGCAATCCCTCATCCTTTTAGCTGCAACTGACAGTACCTGTGGATGTGGTTGTCATGGCACAAGAGTGGGAAGTCTCTCACGAGTGGCTTGTGTATAAGTTAGGGGGCCCAGCACATGAGATATGTGTGTGTGTCTAACTGCATGAGGATCCTCTATATACTAACACATTGTCACCATCGCAGTTGCTCATGTTTTTTGCTCTCTGCATTTATATTTTCATAATAAAACCAACAAATGGTGTGTAAACAGTGCAAGATAATCTGGATAGAGAAACTGTCAATTAACCAATAATGACACTGTGACATGGCTTAAGGAGTGTGGAGCAAAAGTAGGTGCCGCCTACTCCCTCACACTGAATTGTGTCCATGTCTTTGTAAGGCAGCGGTGACACTGGCATATAAAATGCCTGTCATCGTCTATTAGAACAGAAATTGGTCACAGGAGATTCCCTCATGATGCACAAACACATGTAGTATACACAAACTCTCTTGTCCCATGCACACACACTCTATATGAACCTCCATGTACACATGCACAATGGGTCAGATGAGCAAAAATGATGACATTATGCGCCATTACATGTAACTTTGAAATAAAAAATACAGATTTTACACATCAATATTTCAATGGGTCTGTGAATCGCCTCCAAGACATGTGCTGCATTATTAAGAGCGAGCTGCTTACAGTTTTAAGTATGTCATGGGTGATTCTCACTGACAGGATTTTTTTTCAGCAGACAGAGATGAGAGACACTGTAGACATGTCTTCTTTGTGGGTGTCATCAGGAAAAGGTTTCTACATTCCAGTCTAGCTCAACTAATACAAAATTAGATTTTGATTCCCTCCGCTCTCACATCAACATTTCAACAGCATTTCTCCCTATTCCAACTAAATGATCAGTGGCACCACCACAGCACGATTCACTTGACTAACAACACAGCTTTGATATAAATTGACAGGGTGGCTAGAGTTTCTGAGAACAGCAATGTGAGTACACTTTAGTTTCAAATCATTTTGCCAAAACCGTTTTCTCAGCAGAGAAAATACTCTAGCACTTGTTCTGTTGCCAATTCTCTGCTGCACTGTTAGTGGTGCTGTTCACACCATGGATGTTGAATGCATAATAGATTACAGCACGGTGTTTCTAATCTAATAGAGCTGTGTAAGATATTTGTTCATGCTTACAAATTAATAAGAAATGCTTACAATTTCATCCTGATTTCCCACACCCACGTTTTGGGGGAAACTCGCCATCTAGTGTGTGAAGAAGGAAAGAACAGTACTAGTCAGCAACACAGCTTGGTTCATGTACTGTATGTTTCAGCAGTGGTGGAAGACACTTTAAGCTTGAGTGAAATTAGCAATATCACAATCTAAATAAACTAAGTTACAAGAAAAAATCTAACATCTAAAATCTTAACAAAACATAAATATACCAACATATGTTGTCTATATAAAAGCTGGTGTTCTGCAAAGTAACTACACTGAACAAAATTGATGACAAAATGAAACACTTGTTTTTGCCCCCATTCATCATGAGCTGAACTCAAATGCCTATTTCTCTCAAATATTGTTCACAAATCTGTCAAATTCTGTGTTAGTGAGCACTTCTCCTTTGCTGAGATAATCCATCCACCTCACAGGTGTGGCATATCAAGATGCTGATCAGACAGCATGGGTATTGTGACTTAGGCTGGCCACAATAAAAGGCCTTTTGGGTATTGTATTGTTGTCTTTGCACTTGTTGAAGCACATTTTAACTTGTTTTTGAAAAGTGCTCTACAAATAAAGATTATTATGCAGTGCAACATGTGAGGTGAATGGATTGTCTCAGCAAAGGAGAAGTGCTCAGTAACAGATATTGACAGATTTGTGAACAATATTTGAGAGAAATAGGCCTTTTGTGTACATAGAGAAAGACTTACATATTTGAGTACAGCTCATGATGAATGGGGGCAAAAACTAAAGTGTTTATAATTTTGTTCAGTGTAGTAGTCACTATACAGCTGCCAAAATATATGTAGTTCAGTAAAACATACAATTTGATGATTAAGTAAATATTTTGTTTTTTATGAAATGCTTTGTGCCTTATTTTCAAACACACACATCCTCACAATGGATTATTATATCAAAATGTGACACTCCATTTGCCAACCTAAAGATTATTGATCTAGTTGTATCTAGTAATTTGCTGTGCATGTATTTTGCCTTATTGAAGTTCTGCAACCATTTTCACAGGTCTGCATTTTTTTCTTCCCAATTTGGTGGTATAAACCACAGTCAAGGTGAAAATGCAAAGAACACACATTTCACTTCAGACATTTTAATCTGCAAAACCAAATCTCATGGAATTTAGAAGAGTACAGTGTGTCTGCTCAGTAGTACAGCAAGAAGTCTGTGGCTGGTCCATGTCAACAAAACAAACATGTGTACATGAGAGTCAAAAAATGACATGCTAAACTGAACATATACTAAGTACAGTGCTCCTTGGGCCATTTTATTTCCATAATTAATTCATACTTGAAACATACAGTGAGAGTCAAAACAATATTTAGGAATGTTTACAGATGTGAAATCTGCGTAACCTCAGCTCCAGTCTTGAAATGGTTGTCCCCATCCTGCGATGAGACTCACTTTGAGTTAACTGTTCAGAGAGGAGATCGTTATAGGACAGGTTCAAAAAGTTTTGTAGAGGCACGGTGCAGCTTCACTCACATCAAAGTGTTTTGGATTAGGCCGTCAGAGAGCCCACCCCTGCTCCGACCGTGACACCCAACCTCAACCCCAGAATTATCCATATTGAGTCTGTTCCACTGGCTGCTGTGGTGTGTTGCTGCAGTGGGCCGGTAGCGTGTCACAAAGAGCACATCTCAGCGGTCCAGCGAACGTTTCTGGATTGCTTCGACCACCGCCGTGCGCAGGAGAGCGATGACAGATCGGGGGTCGTCACTGCCTATCACAGCGCTGCCTGAAACAATCATGTTGGCTCCCGCCTGGGGCAAACATGAGCACATACACACTGTAAGAGAAACTCACAAAAACGATTTGAATTGTAGTTGGTTGTTTTAATAGGCCGATATGTGCGGATGTATTCTTTACCTCTGCACACTTGTGAATGGTGTCAGGGCCGACCCCTCCATCTACCTCAATGTCTAATGAAGGGAACTGACTCCTCAACCAGCTCACCTGGGGTCACATGCACAAAAATGAAACAAAGAGCACCAAAAGCATCATTTCTACATCACAATATTCACATATCAGCGAGAATAAGAAAGACTGATCTGGGTTCAATCAAAAATGTCCTCTTGACCAGATCTGAATGCAGGTCAGAAAAACTACTGTGTTTTGGTGAATAGGAGCTACTAACAGGGCTTTGTCTCTGCTCTCATGCTGCTTTCATAAATGCAGCACAACATCTCATCAGTGTGCTACATGTGTTCCGCAATGGCTCGCTATGTATATTTAACATCACCACTTTGCAATAGTATAGACTGACAATTGTTTTCCTTTGACCTTACCTTGGGCATCATGTCATCCATGAACTTCTGTCCACCAAAGCCAGGTTCAACAGTCATGACCAGAGCCATGTCAATCTGGTTAGCCCAGGGTGCTAGCTCTTCAACAGTAGTGCCAGGCTTTATGGCCAAACCCACCTACAAACCTCACACAGTGTTAGTATGAAGAAATACTAAATACAATACCCTCAGCACTTGTGTTTGTTACTGATTACTGTTTCCGATATGCATTTTTCAAAAAGTCTGTGAAGGTTCTCAGTCATCCAGGTCATAGTTAGTCAAAGGCAACTGGACTTTGTTGAAGATACTAGAAATTAGAAATGGATACCAGAAATTTTTCAAAAAAGTCTTTCCAGACAAGCCTACCCAATATGTGGTTTCTTAAAGGTTCAGTGTGTAATATTTCTCATGATTCATTGACAGAAATGCAATATAATATCTATAACTATGTTGTCAGTGGTGTGTAAAGACCTTGTATAATGAACCATTATGTTTTTATTACCTTAGAATGAGCCATTTTTATCTACATAACTGTGGGCACCCCCTCCTATGGACGTCGCAGTATTTTGTCATCATGTTTCTACAATAGCCGACCACGGACAAACAGTGCTACCGAGCGCGTTTCGCCACCACTGCATTCTTCTTCTGCTTGTATAATTCCGTCAACTGTAGACGCCGTCACTACATTAAATGCATCCATAGAAGAAGAGGAAATAATAATAATAATAATTATAATAAACAGTCTCTAAGTAGTCCTCTGGTTTATTAGAAGTAAGAAGAGAAGTGACATTTGGACAAATGAACGAGCACAGTGTTATTCAGCACGAGAGCCGACAGCCTGTGGATCTTTATACCATGAAGCCAGGAGTCCAACAGATGCAGACAGCTAATGGCAGAAAAATCACTGACAATCAGTGTGGATTTTCCCAGATGGAAGGTTTTGATGTGGGACAGATGTTTTCAAAGCAGAGCTGAAGTTGGCTGTTTTCTGCTGGACAGGTAGCGTACATAAAATCCATGTGTTGCTACAACGGGAGGCTCTTCGCAGCACCACGCAACTTACTAAATTCTTCCATCTCGCAAAGAAAATAAAGGTCGGATTGAAACAGTGTAGCCAAGAGAGGCTGCACAAAAATTACCGAACATTTTAATCCGTGCATGAATAGGCTAACAGTTCATGTTTGCTGTGTACCATTGGATGTACTGACAACTAGGCTATCACTGAATTAATTTGAGAAATCTTACAAACTGTAGGAATCTCCGGAAAGCATTCCTGTTCCAGATGCCAGTGAGCTATTACATAGCTGCAGTCTCTGGTACTGCAGCTATTGTCCTGTTTTTCTAACTAAAAACCCACTGATGTTGATGTTCAAGCTCATCTTCATTACATTAAATCAGGCACACTTGAGGGCTGCTTGATTAAATGTAATTAATTAAGAAAACAATTTGTTTTTTTTTTATTGCTGGGCAATAATTTAAATTTTTAATCGAGATTAATCGCATGATTTTCTTGTGATTAATTGCATTGTTAAGCGCAAAATTGAATAATGTGTATTGTGTACTAAAGTAGTGTATTGCGCACTTGTAATTTAAATGTACTGCTGTAATGTGCTTTTTACAAGCAGTATTCCCTTTACCAGTAGCAATAAAATATTACCTATACCCTAAACATTAATGTAATCCAATCCAATATTAAACCAAAGCTATTTGCCACTGCCAGGGCATTACCTTTTATCTAGCTTGTTAAAACAAGTTTCCATCAGAGTCCAGTTTTCTTTTCTTCAACATCCCGCCCCTCCTGTGACCCATGGTTTGACTGTATGTGTATTCAGAGCCAGTGAGCAACGGACTTTCAAAATAATAATAATTTTTAAAAAACTGCGTTGACGTGCGATCAAATAATTTTCGGCGTTAATTCATTATGCAATAATAACGCGTTAACGTGCCCAACCCTAGTTTGTTTGCTTTCTCCAATTTGGTTTTGAAACAAAATAATCAAAGAACGAAGCATACACGGATTGATTAGAGTCCCCTGAATCTCTTCAGAACAACTTTGATGAAGAGGATCATAAAACACACACAAAAGAAGATGAAAAAGTTGTTGAAAGTGGGAGTCAACCCCACAATCCTTGGATTGCGGGTCCTGCACTCTACCAACTATGTTAACCAGTCACACTGAAAATTGCTCTGAAATGATCCTAAAGAAATGCACCGGCCGACCCTGTATCCAGCTATGGTTTGTTATCTCGAGATCACGAGAAAATTATCCCGTTATCACAGGTACAAAGTACACAGTATAAAAAATATTTAAATACATGGCCGCTTAGGGCTTCCATAATTTTCTCACCTTCATGCCACTCTCTTTTATCTCCTTGATGAGGTTTCCAGGGTTGGTGGTGGCCTCTATGTGGAATGTGTACTGGCTGGCTCCTGCTGCAGCCATGGGCTTCACCCACTGCTCTGGCCGAGACACCATCATGTGCATGTCTGCAACATTAACACTGTCACAATGCTGCACTCCACCACACAGCAGAGGTATTCATGATTCAATTTAAGGAGGATAACTGGGTTACACAAAGTTAAAGTCTAGCATGTGTGTGGCGAAGGGGTTTCTCTCACCAAAGAAAGGGTCTTGGCCTATTGACTTCCTCAGGCACTCTACCATGGGATGTCCAAATGTGATGTTGGGGACAAAATGCCTTTGAAGAGAAACAGAAATGTAACTTCCAGCTGTGACGAAATAGTCTCATCTTGCACAAACAGTTGCAAACTAAGGCCTTGCATAAGTGTAACGTTAGAGGAAGATAAAATATGTCTAGCGGGGAGATGGAAGAAGGCTTAGTATAATGTTTGACAGTCTGAGCGTTTAAAAGACTCTTCACTAACACACTTAAGCCAGTTGAATCCAGTTACACACTTATTGGCTTCCCCAGCTTAACTTCTGGCGAGCTAGCTTAGCTTGTTGATGTTAGCCAACTTTAGCTCTCACGCACTGCACTTCCAATCGGCATGCTAGTCGTTAGCATGCTAGGTTATCTAACTAACTGCTGATAAACTGACCCGTCCATAACGTCAAGGTGCAGGTAGTCTGCTCCGCACTCCATCATCCGCACACACTCGCTGCCCAGACAGGACAGGTCGCTGCTCAGGATGGACGGACCGATCTTCGCACTGTAAGACATGCTGCTGTTTGCCTGCAGCCTGGCTGCTTCTGCTTCTGCTTCTGCTTCTTCTTAGTTAATGGCGGATTGCAAACAACTTTTAAGTGCATATCGCCACCTACTGTACTGGAGTGTGTAACATCATATCACTCAGCTATCAACCTCAATAAGGTGCTCTCATATTCTGTTCACCAACCCAGTGTCTTTAAGAAATTTAAATAATTCCTTCCTGGTGATTCTTATACCCTTTTCTTCTCCTTCTGTTCCCAGTACCCATCAGATTCCATTCCCTCCCTGCTTCCTGAACCCTATCTTGAAATATCTGTCTTTCCAACTCAAACAATATGCAGTGCAAAATGATATGTTCAACATTTTCTTTAACCCCACAGTTTTCACACTTTTCACTCTTCCTTTTCCCCAATAAAAACAAGGTGCCATTCAGTCCTGTGTGATCTACTCTTAGTCTTGTCATTATAATTTCCTCCCGCCTGCTCCTTTCGCTATAATTTTTATTACTGAAAGACTTTTGTATTTTAAAGTAACTACTTCCTTTCCTGTTCCACCATTTCTGCCATATTTCAGTACCTTTCTTCTTAATGGCTGTTTTTCCTTCTCCTTTTCCTAGAGGTATTTGAACTGTTATTTCCTTTTGTAATGCCTCTTTTGCTAGTTTGTCTGCAATCTCATTTCCATTTACTCCCTCATGAGCTGGCACCCTGCAAAACTGAACATCTATCCCTCCCCGATGTAATCTTAGTAAGCTGTGAAACATTTCTATCAGTAGGTCTTCTCTGCCAGATGTCATTGACTGAATGCTTTTAATAACTGCTAAGGAGTCTGTGCATAATATCATCCTATCAGGTCTGACCTCTTCAACCCACTGTAATGCTATAATGACTGCCACTATTTCTGCCGTATATACGGATAGCCTATCTGATAATCGTTTTGAGATATTTATTTTGAATTCCGGTATATGTATTCCCTGGCTGCTAACACTAGGTCAAGTTAACCACAACCACTTCCGCTGACAACCTTCAAAATAAAAACAACGATGACGTGGGGGGCGTGGCTACCGGCACATTGTGTGCCAATGAACATTAACACACGTAGAAATCAAAACACAACGCTAAAATTAATTATTTTTGTTCATGAAGTCACCTGTATGTTATTAGGAAAAATACAACTGTGGATATGTAGGTAAATCATGATCTTTTGGTCAGATCTCTCCGCCGTGCCTGCCAGAAGCTTCACTTTCCCTATCCTCGCGACTGTAAATTCCACTAACCACAAGAAAACAAAAGGGGAAAAGAGCACGAGTGTTACTTTGTGGCTATAACAACGCTGTTGACACAATGTACAGATAACCTGCAACCCCTGCTGGAGCAAGTGAACTATACAATGATCAGAACACCTATATGTTTAATTAGGCTATAATCAAAACTCATGTTAGGTCTAATTTTCGGGACAAAACGGAAAGGGGTCAGGACAACTGCTAGTAATTCAGGACTGTCCCGGATTTTTCGGGACGTCTGGTCACCCTATTTGCCAATACCATCAGAATCAGGAATCAGAAATAGTTTATTGATCCCCGAGGGAAAATTTGGTTTGTTACAGTTGCATAAGGCATAAGAAATATAATAGGAATAATAATAATAGTAATATAGAAGTAGGCTATAAAAAATACAATGGTAATAAAATAGAGGTGTGTAGAACTATGTGCAGTATACCACAGTATGTGACTGTGAAGTAAAGTGAAGTGTAATGAATGAATAGTAGTAATAATAATGACTTCTTCTCCATCTTCTGGGCAAAACAAGTGATTTCATTGAATATTTGTTATAATTCTAGTTTTGAAAAATTTTGAATCCTCAATTATATTTTGTGTAAGTTCTTCTGTGTAACCTTTTAATTTAATATTCTTTTTCATGCAGTCTCAATTATTGTCTCAAATATAAGAGCAAAATATCCTCACTTCCGGCCTCACTCTAAGTGTCAGTGGGAAATATGATGGCTTGTCCCATGTTCTTGCCTCACACTTCCGCCTTCAAAATAACAGTGCCTACGTCTTGACACTAGATGGCGTAAAGCTCGTTTGGGTAATGGACTCTCATCTCAGCCCTGCATAGGGGATTTATATTGGAAATGGTATAATATCTTTTTGTTTTCTGCATACAATAATTAGCAGCATGTCTATCTACCTACCTTTCCATACTATGAAAAAGAAGACTGACTAAGTAATTTTTTGAGAAGTCATGACAGACAATTCTGTGGGTGCAACCAAAAAACAGATTTCTTTTAGGTTGCTTTTAGTAATATGACTCTCTGTTGGGTAATATGGGACAACGTTTTGTAATCAGTGTCATCACGTTAACTAATGTGGGCCACAGTTTACTAAATTGTGTGAAAAGACATAAGATTGCCAATCCTTTTGAATCATTTCTCAATAATCCAGCATGCTCCCCGCTTCTATTTTTTTCTCTGTATTTGGCCATTGATTCTCTGTTTTAATGTCTCTTTGAGATTTCACAGGCTTATTCTTGTCAGCCAACCCCCTCCATCTGTCTCATTCTCCTGCACCACCACTTGAAATATAAGTTATGTGTTAGTACGACTTGGAAGGTAATTTAATGGCTTCATAAGAGATTTGTTCACACTTGGTGCTTTAAGGACACAGGCATTTAATGATATAAAGTAAAGAATTGTTTTTATTGATTCAAGTAGTTGGCTGGAAGGAGAACAGGTTAGCATGTAGGGTTACTATTGTCTAAACAGCAAAATAGAGAAAAACCTGTACAACTCTTACCTTTAGAAAATCCTTTAATGTCCCATATTACCTGACACCAACTTAAAAATGAAAAAGTTTATGTGGAAAGCTTCAAGATAAGGAACATATATAGGATTTAGTTAGTCCCAGATGTCTTATACTAACTGAATAATCCTACACTTTATGGTATTTTATCTCCTACAGTTTTGTGTCATTATAGCTCTTCAGAGATTACGTTTACAGTATCTAATATGTTAAATGCTGAAATGGTATGAATGTTTTTTCAGATGCACGTGGAAGTTGTTGTGATTTATAAGAAGCAGATGGCTGAGGTTTTTAAAAGCCTCTGCAGCACTCTGCTGAGACTCAGCCCACAAAGAGTCACACTCATACATCCAGATTGGCTAAACAGAATCTGACATTTATGAGTTTTACCCGTGTTTTGCGTTACTGCAGCAATGATGGAAACACTGGTGGCATGGTGTACTACGGCCAACAGGAAGATGATATATGGGATTTTTGAGTAGAGTTGTGGCAAAGTAAGTTGCCATCACAAAGAAGTGGGGCCTCAAGAGTCTCTGAGGAAGTTAGTGAAAAAGCTTCAGGCTTTGACAGTCATTTTGTGGACCGTTGCCATAGCTGCAAAGGGCTGAGTTTTATGAGTCTGTCCATACAAAAGTCCCTTGTGGTGTGGTCTCTGATTCTTAAGAGCAGGGTTAGATGGGAGTGTCCAAGGAAGATTCACCGCACTCATTAGGTGACAATTACCTTCTTAAGACAGTTTAAACAACATTTTGAGCGAAATGAACATTTTGGAGTAGTTAAATACTTTATCAGGGCTCATTCCTTTTCCCGCAGCTGACACTAAGACACATTCTTCAACTTTACTGTAAACAGCTCTAACACCGAGCAGCACGTCCTTTCAGTCAACCAAAGGCTTCTGTTTCTGCATTCAAGTCAACTTTTTTGGTTTAGTGGTGGAAGAACAGCCCAGGAATGTGACTTGCACTCATTTTCAGGATGCTCTCAATCTATTCTCCAGTGCTCATTGTAGTCATGTAGTGCTTTTGAAAACACTCCAGAATAACCAGTACTGTATTGTCACATATATTCACATAGTTGCCTGATGACGTTGATATGTACAGCAGATGTTTTCAAAAAGCACTGAGAAATAATATGAATATAAAAGTTTTCAATTATTCTGAGTTGTATGAATCTTTTTTATACATATTGCCTGTTATGTAAAAAGACATCAATAAAGCCAATCCTGGTGTAAAGCTAATTCCCCACCCTTAAATCATAGATTGAGCTGTAAGTCGTGCCTCTCGGTAACAGCATCTCATCTTACTAGAGCTATAGGGCAAGCCCCTTCAGATTTAAAAACTTTCAGAATTGATTTGGATGTTCAAAATCCTTAAGTTTGTATATTTACTGTATGTGTTCTATTTCTTTGTGTATGGTCTGTGGTCCTAAGCTTGTGGAAGAAAGATTTTTCGTTACATGCGTTCCTGCATCTCAGTCATCTGTGAACACAATCAAATTATCTCTTTTGATGGAAAGTGCAAGAATAATCAGTTCCATTCACGTCAACTAAATTAGTGTGTTTATTTTCATATGATTTTGTTGTTGCCATTTGCTGTTGAACTGCTAATTAATGTGAGTATACTTTTGAATTAATATTTGTTTTTTCATCTTGTTTCCACAACATACCAGCACTTTATCACTAAGCTGGCATGTGGCTTCATCAGCACTTGCAATTGTGTCCCTGGAGGTTAAGATTTAGCCTTTTACAGTTGGCTAATTAACAGCTACACAACTGTATTAAACATGTCTGAACTTGTTTAGTAGTCTTTTGAAGTGTATCATTTATACACTAGGTAAATCAATGGCAAGCTCAATTCCAATGAAGCACCTGCTGAAAATAGTGTACTGAAAAACAGCCTCTTATATTACAATTGCTAATCAGCAGGGGAAATGGTTTGTTGATTGCGTATAGGAAAGAATTCCTGTGTGTGTGCTTTAAGTGCTCTTCAAGATGTGTATATTTGCATTTAGCAGTATGTGAGCTGCACCCTTGGATAAGTTGGGTTTATGTGACCTTTAACCTCTGATATAGAATGCAGGAACGGAGATGGTGCTGCTCTGTTTTTTTCTTTTTCCTGTGCAGCGGTTCTTTATTAAAGACTTGGTACACCTCCAAACATTTCATGTATTATCTTGATTAAAACCTTCCTCCTGCTTCCATATACTTCCCGCCAGCAGTTGACTCTAGCCTCCTGAGCAAACAGATAGCGATACACCCGTTTCTTGTGATGGTCGGAAGGAGAGGAGCGTGTGTCCTTGCAGCCTCTCCCTTCCTGGGCTTTATGTCATCGTGGTCGGGGTCCATAAGTGGAAAGGGAAGCGTGGGGTGGGACCTACCTCCCTCTGCTGGGGGGAGAAATATTGTGTGTGACTCCAACATGCAAACTTTAAGTGGGTGAGTATTTGATGGTGAGATCACTAGGTATCATGAATTCAGTGTAATTTAATTTTCCTTTCAAGGCCCATTTTTGAAAGTATTCAGCCTTGCCCATTATACCTCTCAATTCTCTCTGTATGTTTTAGAACCTCTTTTCATTATGATGATGCACTCAGCAGGGAATGCAGTAGCTACAAAGACTGATTGTGGCCCGAGACCTGTAATCATTAACCCTGGTAGACTTTGGAAGCAGGAAAACTAAAGCAGTGGTCTTTATTTGTGCTCCTTGGCTTGTCATTACAGGATTTGGGGTGTTATGTTGCATCATACAATATGTCACACCATTGAGTACAGAAAGAACGTTGTTAAACATTAACATATTTATGCGGTTAGATGTCTTGTTACTTGTTATTTCCCATTCTGCTACTGTCATAATTAGCTTTAAACAGCATTAAATCAAATAATTTAATGGTGTGTATTCTTTGATATGACCTCAACTTTATGTGCCCTGACCACAGCACACTTCAGAGCACTGGTGGCCAGCATATAACAGTAACTGCCTGTGAAACCCCACTCTGGGGAAAAATCTGCCACCAGTCATAATTTAGTGCTTTATTGAGGACGAAGTGTCACGTCAAAGGGCCAGAAGTGTGACCACAGGGGCACCGCTGACATTTCAACTTGACAGCATGTGGTTATGAAAGAATAAAAACACAGAGTTATTCAGAATATTTGTTTTGTGATTTAATAGCAGTCTCCCAGCAAGTAGGTTTATGTGAGCAAAGCTTACCTCTGAACTTCATAAAAAATCTAATCCACCTGATTTAATCTTTAATATTTGAAAATTGTGGATGCAAGGGGAGTGCTGAAAAAAAAAACACAGCAGGGTTTAATATTCTCTCACAACAAGTGCTTTCAGAGTGCATGTGTTTGGTTTATGAAAAAGGAAGAACTCCAGTTCTAATAAAATTGCTTTCTGAGATCAGACGGAGAGATTTATATTATATTTTATATATTTATTCATTTACCCTCTTTATTCTTGTGTAATTCTGAATTTGGTACTTGTGCCTCAATCTATGTTTTTAAATAGTTAGTATCAACCAACCTAAATCTCAAAGATGAAGTAATTTCTCTGGTGCTTTTTTGCATTGAAACATTCACACACATATGATACAGACATGGTCAAATCTGGCAACAAATCTGAGAGTATGAAAGTATTTCATATGCAGGCTGCACTGTGAGGATAATCTACTCTGCTGGGAAGAGTGTAACATGCTGGCAGGGCTAGGAATACAACACGAACATCAGCTGCAGAGCATTACTCAGCTGTTGAAAAAAAAAGTCATGTAGGAAACTCTTTGGCACTGACCGTCCATCGCCTTTAGAGAAAAAAGTGAGAAAAATTACCATCACATGGTGCAAGTGGGAGTCTGAATCCTGACCCCATCTGGTAATTCCAACAGCTGTTGGACCCACTGTGGAGAGTGCTAAAGAGTCGAGCAGCATCAACAAATTCTCCACAATCCTTGTCCTTAGTGAAGAATCATTTATGGATTTCAAGTCTAGCACACTGCAAGATAGGCAACTGGGATGCACACAAATGCAATTACGTACATAGATGAAACATATGCACTTGTTCACAAACTTGAACTAACACACTTACTCTCCTTGACATTCTCATTAACAGGCTTTTAAGGTCAAATAGTCCCCTGTCAAAATAAATATTAGTTTAACTTGCAATGGGAAAACAAAATCACAATTCCAACAGTTGCTTACAAAATCACACGACATGAACACAAGTAAAAGCTCAAACTTTACAGCAATTAAAACAAAACCATTTATAAACTGTACCAATGTAAAGGCTTTAAAACACAGTGTTCTGCAGGTTGGATCTGCGGCTGTGAGTAAGTGAGTGAGCAAAATTAGGAAAAATCCCAAAAAATCAGCTGTTAGAGCATCTGATGACGTATCGGGCCCTTTCTAATCTTGCTGTTTGGTGTATTTTTCTAAGACTGGCAGATGACTCATCAAACGTAGATAATGTCACTTAATGTCAGAGTATTTTTGATGCAGCTAATGCTCAGCCACTTTAGTCAGACACTAAATGTCATGTTCTCAAAATAAAAGTGCAGTGGCTTTCTCTTCTGATTCATCTTTGTTTATTGGAACTTTATTTAATCAGGTAATGGTATCGAGATCAAGATCTCTTTTGTAAGAGAGACGATGGTATAACACGCCAAGGTATTTTGCTCTCCCTGCTGTTTATCAAGTAAAAAGATGACCAATCCACACCACTCTCACTCTCTGTACATTTGCACACAGAGAGGAAGTCCAAAGTTATTCTTTGAAATGACAGGAAATAACTCGATACTTGATGACTGCCGCTGTAAGAGTATCTTAGCTTGGATTTCTGTTACCTTTTCTCCTCCCTTTGAGTCTTCAATCATGGCAGTCAAACGTGTGTGCGTCGTTTTCAGGGGAAATTGCTTGTTCCATTAAGAAAAGCGCCTGTGTGAGTGACTCTAAAGACTTACACACACATCCTGACAAAGTGTTGTCCAATTAACCTCACACAGAGAATGGACAGAAGTGAGAGCTGAAGTGAGATGGGTTACAGCCGCCTGGAGACACATGGACATACGGGAGCACTTGACCAAACTCCAGGTTTTATTGGGGCAGTGTTTTCATTTAGCCTTTAGACATCCTTTGAGGTATTTTGGCTTCTTTTACTCTGCTTTTCCTGCTGCTGGTAGGAAGCATAAAAGGCTAATATTGACTTTACTGATGTGTTTTTGTTTCGCATGGGAACGCTTCAGGAGTTGGCTGGTGCTGGCCTCTTTGAGTGGCTTACCAGAGGGGCCTGGCAGATAGCCAGCATGTGTAGCAGCTAATAATGGACTCTGTTATACCGAACCACTCTGCTCATCAGTTGAGAGGGAGTGGAAAGAAACAACTATATTGGTATGAGCCACTGTGATTTGGGGTTGTGTATATAGACAGCACTGCAGTAAAAATGGTATTGGAGTTATGGTGTTATCCATAGTGCTATCCATGAAAGGCAAATAAAAGAGTTTAATAGATTTCAGAGATTAATGGGGCATTTAACCTGGCCCCTGTTGGTTTCCTGAAGCCTGAGCACTGGGACACTGGAGAACAGCTCCAAACAGAAAGGTACTTATGTTTTATCTTCTTTGCCAGGAAACACCCCATGGTATTGAGAGAGAAGAATAGAATAGGAAAAATTATGGATCACAGTTGAGGAGCAAGGGTCAATGGGCACTCTGCCAACAGATTAAAAGAGCTATTCCATCAACAGGAATGGAGGCACGATAGGGAGTTGTTCAGCACAAAGTCAACCACAAATCCACACGAGCCTTGACAAATCCTTTTCTCGCTAATGCAGAAACTATCTGATAGATAAACAGAAACGCTGGCAGTTTTGGAGGAGATCCACCCAGCAATGAAGTTCAGTAATGTAACAAATCAACATTGTTTTTCAGGCTGTGACAGGGTGTTCCCTCACTGGTGTTATATAAGGTCTTATAGTACTGGAGAACGAAAGCTGTTTGTGGTTCACCAAGGTGGATTTCCCTTGTGTAAAATAACCAGTCCTGTGGGTAATACGTTAATTACTGTTACCATGTTACTCTAAGAAGAAGTTTTCATTTTTCTACAACAGCTAGTTGTGTGAGCTGCAAAGAAAACTGTAATGACATCAAAAAACAATGTACTTTTATTTAATATCCATCCATCCATCGTCAACCGCTTATCCTGCGTACAGGGTCGCGGGGGGCTGGAGCCTATGAATATTGTTTAGTATTATAATAATTATAAAAAGTTTTTGAAGGAATATTTTGACATTTTGGAAAATACATCTTCTGCTTTCTTGGGGATAGTTACATGAGAAGATTGATACTAGCATCAAGTCTGTATGGCTAATATGAAGATCCAGCCAGCCGGCAGTTAGCTTAGGTTAGCTCAGCATAAAGACGGGAAACAAGGAGAAACAGCTAGCCAAAGGCAACAAAATTTATCAGCCAGCACTTCTTAAGCCCCCAAAATACTTGCTTTTTAACAATGCGTAGGCATAGACAGGTGTCTGCGACACAAACAGCATTGTTCACATACTGGCGTGCATACTTTGTGTGTACCTGGGGAATTAAACGTGAATCCACTAGGGGGCAGATTAGGGCTGGATCATCCCTCGCCAACACCAAAGACTGAACTCAAATTACTGAAATATCCGTTATGGAATTAATTTTATTATCTAAAGAAATACTGTTTTGTTTTGGGGAAATGATAGTCTGCTGACTTACCAGGAATTAGATGATCCGACTTCATTTTGTTTTGATGTTTCTACATATGTCAACAAGTCTTGTTAAGAGACCACACACATAGTGTGAGGATTTCTGAAAGACTTGATTGCTGTAAACAAACAACATACTTTTACAGTTGGATGTTTTTATTTAACAATGTGACAAAAACTGAAAACAAAGACAACGCTGATATCCACTAACAAATGAGAACAAAAAGTAAGAACCATAATGCTACTCGGGATGAGATGGGTTTATCAGTAGTTGTCATGACAGTCACGTAAATTTCACTTGTGCATTCCTGTGGTATTAAGACACTCATGGCTCCCTGGCAGGAATTTACCCTGGCCCACTCTCTGTTTTTCCTGCTGTGTCCCTGCCCTGCCTCTGGAGGTGAGGGAAAGTTCAACCACACCAAATCTGGACTCCGAAAAAGCATCTTTTCACTTACATAGTGTTCTTCTGCACTGTCCTTGGCGCTTGAGTTCGGCAAAATATTTCACTCTTAGGTAAGTTGTATACTTTTGGCAGGTCGCTGAATTAATAATGAAAGTAAAATATGTGTGTGTTTCTGCGTGTGTCTGTCAGTGTGGGTTTGATTCACAGTTTACTCAGGCCTGTGTTGAATCCTTTGTGTAATACAAAGGCAGACTATAATGCTTAACAAGCCCATGAATACATAAGGGAATAAGAGAGCTGTTGATTGTGGTAGTGACCAGTGGGAGTATCACTTTACTTGCAGACAAAAGGATAAAAAAAGATAAGAGGAAACCTGTAAACAACATCTTCATTTAATACCAGAAAAACAACAAGTGATTTGTGTCATTGCCTTGGCAACTCAATGTTCTGTGCTGGGAATGTTTTTTATAGCAAAGAGCAGCTCGTTGCCACCAGGGGCCAATTTTCATCCTCCTGTCCAGAGCTGTCTCTAAGCTGTGTTCCCCAAATTATAAACATTTGTAAACGTAGACTATAATCGATATCACCTTGGCTGCGTAAGGTTGTGTAGACTTCCGTGAAGGTTTGACATAATTCAGTGATGGCAAAGATCAGGAGAATGGAGACATGGCTTGCAAGGGTGGGACTGTTTGGTTTTTCCTTCCTCGTCATTCCTGAGAAGCGATGGTATATTATGTCCAGATGTTTTTGCAGGTCAGTGTGGACACTGATATCTTCCGTCTTTTCCCTACTACAGCTTTCCTGCTATCTGTGTTGCACAGGATTACACTACTTGGGAAAGACAAATTGATTCATTGAATTATTCTTCACTTTACAAAGGATTTACAGGTTTTTACAGGATTTACAGGATAACAGTGGATAACATTACTATGTGTAATGTGAGCTTAAATCTGCATTTTAGCACCGTTTCAGCAACCTTACTGTTGTGGTTCACTCTCACTACTCTCATAGTGTCTTTTACTGCTGCACCAGGCAGCTGTTTTCAGCTAAAAAAAAGCCTACTAAAAACCTTCTGTACACTACTTGCGGCCTGCCCAAGACAGAAGAGTTAAGGAGTCTGATCTAAAGATATTTCCCTCAGGACATAGAAGATACCAAAAACATAGCTAAAAGAAGAAAGAATAGGTGATTATATGTCAGTGTTGTGTTTACAGCTTGTTTGAAATGCCTTAAAGTGGTCAAAAAAGTCAATTAATGCAGGTTTAAAAATGTCAAACCAATTGTCCCGGTATTGTCAAATATCACAAAACACCAAATATACATTTCACATTTCATATGAAATCCTCTGTAGATCCTGCATGTGTATGAGCAATGTTATGACTCTCCTTAGAGTGTAGAGGTGTCATTTTACTTCTAAAGTTTTGACTTTAGTCTCCACAAGAGGCCGGTGTGGGTTATTTGCACACTTTCACTTCTATTTTACAGCTCAGTAGTGTGTCCCAGCAGATCAACAGCCTACCAGATCTATGACACCACCTTCATCACCACAGCCTTTAGTTAAGACATTTATAGCTGCAAGCGTCACTCCCTTGCTCGACTCTGACTCATGCTGGAAGACTACACAGTATCTAAATCACAAAAACAGGATGTAACCAGGCAAAGTTTTCACATCACAAAGTGTGACATTTATGTAATTACTTCTAATTTGTACAATCATGATACTCATGCTCAGAGGAGTGAATTTTCTTCAGGGAGTATATGCTTAATGGCAGCTATGTCAGGACCCTGCTGACTCCCTGAGAGTAAATTAAATGAGGTAATGCTGAAGACCACTGTTACCACAGTGGTGCCTTATTCCTGAACCCAAACTGTCAACCCCTTTATCTCACCTTCATCATGCTGACACCGCAACAGGAACACACTTCGATACAAGATCATACCCCCATCAATCATTTTGACCCAAATGTTGGAGCCTCCCACAAGCCCTGGGGGTAAGACAGGAGACAGGACCCCACAACCCAGTGTTGTAAAAGACTTTGTTGAAAGGAGAGATCTGACCTGGAAAGGGCACGTGGCTGTGCTGGACTGACTTCACCATTACTTTGGGCAGATGGATACTAATAGCACCTAAAACTGTTCTGTAACTACATACCATGTGTTCAAGCAGACGAAAGAAACAGAAAATCGAAAGAAAAGTTCATCACCCATTTCTTTCAGTCATTACATCCCAGCTTGTGAATGAGACAGACTGCAGATATTGCATGGGAGCACAATATCTGCAAATTGATTGAGCCATTCGTTTAAACATCTTTAAGCCTACCTGAAGTTTTTACTGAGCCTGCCCTTGTGAGAAAGTGTAAACTGTGCAGCCTTATGTTCTCACCCGCTGGCAAGACATGTACACACACATTTCCAGACAGGCATGCACGGGTGCATACTGCACATTTACGGCCGCACATACGCAGAAAGCAGCGCACATGTGTGCTCAGACACATCTGTGAAACACAAGGCTTGATTAATGTGTGTAGAATTTGAAAGAAGGGGGCTGAGTCTTTGATATCTGTATATCTGTGTTTCCATTACAAGGCCACCTAGTCAGCACTATTTATACACCGTCCTGCAAACATAATCCGCATAGCGGGAGAATTAGGAGGAGGGGACGAGTCTGGTGAAATTGGCGGAAAGTAGTAGAAAATGTAGGATTTAATTAAAAATGTGGATTAAGGACTGAAAATAATTACACAGTGTAATGACAGGGAGGGCGGTGAAATGCTTTTGAAGCCTGGAGCAATGTAAAAGGGCACCTGTGCTTGTAGGTGACCTGTGTTTTATGTCTGTTTGTATTTGTCCAGAGGTAGATTTGTGTGTCCAGTCTGTGTCCTGGTGCGGATCAAGTTCGCTGCCTGTGTGTGTCCCAGCCGTGGACCCCCTCTGCTGGGCTGAGGTGATGGATGATGCCTGGAAGCTCGGGAGCTACAGAGTATGAGTGCTGTCTGAGAAGTTGCTACACAGTCATGAATGACGGACGCTTTTGAGTTTGTATTCGTGTGTGTGTGTCGAAGTTTTGGGTGTGAATGAGTGACAGGTTACTGATGGCTGTTGTGTTCCAGGTGTTATTCTAGCATTATTGATTACAAGGTGACAGGTATGTGAAGGAACGCTATTTAATACTGTAGCAGAGAGTGGTGAAACACACACCCACGCACTCCTCCCTTAAACTTTGTGTTTGTTCAAATCCCCCACTTCTCCTATAGAATTACAGACCGTATACCAAATGTAAGGACTGGATGGAAAGCCCCGTTTGGGTTGCTGCCTTTACTTGTGACATATCGACCTCAATGAAAGTGTTTATCCATCAATCTACAACACAGACATTTTCAAAAACGGAACTTTACCACTTCTCAACTGGTGAAATGTATGATGCGTAGCAGGCAAGAATGTGATTAATGGTCAAAACCAGTCTGTCAGTTGAGAAACCTTCTGCATAAAGTTAAACAATGAGCCTTTGTTTTATACGTAAGTGATGTAGCATTCGCCTTGACTTCATCATTGTTTGACTGATATTCTTACTCTTCTCCTGTGCAGTCACTCTTGAATATTTGGTAACTTTTATGTACAATTTTGCAGTAAAACCCCAGTTAAGACAAGCCTTAGAGTCAACAACCTAGCATAGTGTTTTTCTTAGCTAAATGCTATCATCACCATGCTAACATGCGCACAGTGGCAATGCTAACATTCTGATGCTAAGCAGGTAATGTTTACCATATTTGGTCATAAACCAAAGAATTGCACAAATTACAAATTTAACCTAATGATGAAATGATGAAACCATTTATTCTAAAGGAGCCGTGAATGTGTGTAGCAAAGTTCAAGGAAAGTTGTTAGTTGTTATTGATATTTCACTCAAAATCACAAATGTCATCATCATGATGGCGCTAGATGAAAAGTCCGAGGATCACCAAAATGTTTTAAATTCATCATTATAGACCATAAATGTCAATATCCAGTTTCATGACAATCAATCTAGTAGCTGTCAGTCTGGACTAAAGAGGACAGACTGGCATTACCATCTATAATGCCATGGTAGCATTGCTAAAAAACAATTAAATTGTCTTATTTTGCACCTGTATATAATTAGTGTGAGGTTTAGTTTAAATCTTTATTTGGATGTTTCCAACTTAAAGTGCACCAAAAGATATTATGTTCCTCAGTAATGTTTTTCTACTTTTTTTTCAAAGGGGCTATATTTTCATTAAGGGGGTTTCCATTCAAATTTGAAAATCAAACACAAAAGACTTACATTCCATCTGTTGCTTACTCCCTCGTCCTCCCTGTCATCTTTCTGGCATTTTTTGGCTCCAAGCCCCAAATTATGATTCTTTGATGTTCCATGTTACTATGGCAACTTAATTGGACAATACAGCAAATTATCAAGGTCATACATTTTTTTCAATGAGATGAGACACTACAAAAGAAACACTGCTGCATGCTTGGTTTTTTTTTTCCATGTCTACATGTTTAGCAAATCTCTATCCTGTATTCAGGTGCTGACACCAATGAATATTTTTCAGCAAAAATATAACTTGAAATTGTTTATCCACTGCACCTCAGTTCCTGACAATTACTGTAAATTAAACATACATAGTATAAGGGAGTTCTGTGTACGATACATTGAATTTGTCTGATTTACCACAGCTCCAGATAAATTGCCTTCTACATTGGTGCTAATTGCTACATTAGCTATGTTAGTGTTTCTCCTGTAGCTCTCTGTTTCCAAATTAAATAAACTGGTCATAACAACATAAGGGCAACTCAAAACCACATCAGGGGTGAAAAGGGGACAGAAGAGGAAAAAAATACGTTCAACTTCTAAAAATCTATTCATAACTAAAGGCCAGAGGGGAAATACAATCTGTGGCATGTTTTCATTTGGTCAATTGTGTGGGTGAATACTGAGATTTGGTGTCACACACACAGACATTGTCACAGTCAGCTCTCAGCTTCCCCACCCAAAACGCCCTCACCCACACCCGGAAAATATAACTTCCTCCCCCCATTCATCTGCCTGCGATTTTGTTTTATTTCTCAGGAGCTGTTTTACAAACTCATTTGTCAAGCCACACAAACGTCTATTGAGCCTTGTGAAACCAAGCTTAGGAAAACAGTGGCAAGGAAACTCTACTTTTTATGCACAGAGAAGTATTACAGAAACAGCAATCGGTTGGGTTTTGAGGTTACTGTATCGAGGCCAACTGGAGCAAACCTCATCCACAATGAGATACAGACGTTTCAGTTTCAGAATCAAAGTCGGCTTATACTGGAAACAGTGAAATGTAGTTCATCTTGTTTGTGCGGGTGTGATTATGCATGCTCATTATGAATTCCTTGTTATCGCAGCAGGGTGCATGAGGGTTGCTTGAGCTGTTCCTTCAACCAAAACAACGTAGAGGAGGAAGAGTTAAGGGAAGCAGTGGAAGTTTCACTACTGTGGGGGAGAGTAACTGGCATGTTACGGAGGATGACGAGCACATCTCGTTAAAGCCAATGCACTCCGAGGTGTTTGCTGAATGACATACAGACATTCGTTTTCACCTCAGGGTGTGAATTGTGCGCGTGTGTCACGGTGAGAGAAACTCCCTGTAAGCTAACACCATGAAGATCCAGAACAAAAAAAAAAGAAAGCAGAGAGGGAAAAAGATGTTTTTCTTTTCTTTTCAGACAGACATAAACACTGACACATCATCAGTGACAGGGATTGTTGAACTAAAATTCTGTATATACAATGGAGTGTATGTGATGAACAATGTGAATTGCAGATGGGTAAAGATGGAGAATTGCACCACAGCTGCAGTTATAACATCTAACACAAAAATGTGAAAACTTCACAGCAGGATCAACTTTGTCTCATTTGAAGGAAATGTAATGGCGTCAAGATTACGTATTCTGTTAACTTAATAAGCAAACATTGTTAACTTGCCAAGTTGCAAAATAATATTGAATGTGCCAGTATAATGTTCTCTGACAACATATTTCATTTGTTTTCCATATCAGTTCTGCTCTTGTGATGCAATATCCATTTGTAGCAACTAAAGCATGATTCAGCATTATGATGGTTATGTTTGGCCACTCACATCTCTTGACTAAAGTTATGATCATGGTGAAATGTTGAAAAAGTCAAAAGTGACCTGAAAGACAAGACACAACTTCTTTAGTTTTCTTTAGTAACCACAAGCTTTTCCTAACCTAAGTGTAACACTGAACATTATCCAGGTAGCAATTATGTATGCTTACAAAATAAAATTGAGACAACACGTTTGTGTATGAGTATATAAATGTACTGTAATTTCTAGGAGACCACTGGAAGGAGAGACCAGGGTTTATTTCTGGATCTTTGTTCTTTTTGTATGAGCTACAAAACTGGCAATGGCTTTCACAAAGCATTATTCGAGAATAATGTATGCTCACCTCCATGACCCTGTAATGGAGTCAGCAGGTGTAGAGAACAAGCATATACAGTCAAATTACAATTATTAATCCATGGCATCTCTTTTTCTTTGTTTCCCCCATGATTTTGTTGGGAGAAGACTGACTTGGGGATATTGCTTTACATGGAGTCCTTTTAAGAATGCAGGTCTTATAATGACATTTAATAATTTCCAGGCAAAACTCAAATAAGATGAATTACATCTTTGGCAGCAAACAGTATACGCTGTATGGTTTTGTACTGGCATGCGTTCAAATGGTACATTTCATCTTGGGTTCTTTCAGTGATTGTAATGAGAATTTCAGAATGCAGAGAAACAATTACTTTTGTTTGAGCTGCATTCATTTGTGAAAACTGGGAACTGTAGTTGTGGGGATTTCCATGTTTTCACCTTAGTTGTAAAAGTTCATGCTCTAGCATTGTTGGAAAAAAGTCTCATAAAGCCTATTTTTCAGTAAAAATCTCATGGATGGGGCATGTCTTGCAAAAACGAAAGACTGAGGAGGCAACTGCTAGTTTATGAAGCTTGTTAAACTGGGTTCTGGTGCAGTGATGTCATGTTGACTTGACTGGGACGCCCTGCTTTTGTTTGAACAAACAAGCGTGTTTTGTTTCAGCGGAATGCCTGGAGTCTGACCCCAGACAGGAACCAAAGGAGGACATTTGTCTGCTCAAACACCATTACAGACAAAACATCACACACAGCCAGAGGTTGGTATTTTTTTTGTCACTTCAGAGAGGTAGAGAACTCCTACTTTTGATTTTAGCTGTAACTGTTCACACACCCTGTCAGTTGAGATTAAAGAGTGTCATCACATCCATTCTATCATTCTCTCCCAGGAGCCAAAATAAGCTATTATTACCTGGAGGCAGTCTTAAAGCGCTGTGGGTAAGCCATTTATTATCCATCTAGGAAAAAGGGTTGATTTGACAGAGTGAGATATTTTGATAAACATAACAAGACAGTGTACTAAAGCTAGATTTTTGAGCTTAGCATATTGTAGCATCTTTGCGTTGAGTGTTATGTCTTACCATCCATTCTCATTTTCTACACTCTAGAGACATAAAATACTTGAGATGGAAAGATAAGAAGGCAGATTAGTTAAATAAACAATGGTTAAATATAAGTAATGTGATACTTTCACATGGAGTTATAATCAACCTCCTCCTGGCATCAAACACATTGCTAGGTGCTAAAATGTATGACAGACATTTGAATTATAACACAGGCAAATGGATCACTGTGGATTTGTGTGCCTCCATAAGCCATAAAGCAGCTGCCTTCTCTTCTCTTGACACGTCTCTGAAGCTTCATCATCTGCTCTGACAAGAGCGTGCCACTGAGCTAATCGTGTGGAGAGTGAACTTAAAGTTGCACGTGAGCAGACGGGATGGTGGATAAATTAGGTGATGTCTAAACACCGGATCCATAGCTTGGGCACGGAGAGTGGTATAAATCAGCCCTCCTACCCCCTAAAAAATCAAGCCTTCAGAGCCATGTGTGACCTGCCTATACAGTTACATTTGTGGGTCTGGAAGAGATTAGAGCTGTCACACTAACAATAAGCTATGGGATGGTTTATGAGGGGTTGAGCATTATCAGACATGGGATGTTAGGTAACGTTAGAGAACATTGCAACCAATTATTCATGGCACATGTGAAGCTTATTTTGAAGCATTCTGTGTAGAACCTGGGTTTGGACCACAAATATGAGTAGGAGATGTAGTCCACAGACAACCAGCTCTGATGGATATTTTAGACAAGCACAGAGCTAGTCTTTTGTGCTTTTTAGCTAGACATACTTACACTTTTTTAGATACAATCCTCTGGTACACATTTTGGAATCACTGTATAAAAAACATATCTTTAAAGCTGCAGTAATATTCTTTTTTTATCTATAGAAAGAAATATTGCGTAATGTGAAAGTTGTCACACTTAGTAACAGACCCACAGAGAATTATCACAGAACTCAACAGTTCCTCTCAGTTCTGTGTTTTTGTGTCTTTCAGCTCATTGTTTTGGTTTTACAGCCCACAACTTCACTGTTTTGGTTCTGTCTCAGTGCCCTCATCAACCTGTTCCCAGAAGCAACAGCAAGCAGCTGTTTCCAAACCCAATGTAAACTTCCTGCCCACTGCCAAAAGGCAGACAGACAGAGTTTACACACTAGCTGGTGAACATAGTGGACCATTTAGCACCTAACGAGCCAGATTCATTTTATTTCAGGAGTTGAAAAGTTAAAAAGTTAGTTAAAGTTAAAAAGAGAGTGAATGTTGGACTTACACTCCAAATGAATGTAACGTAAGTAAATTAGCAAATGTTCACAAGCAGTAATAAAAGACCGTTCACCCAAATTACAAAATATCACATTTGCCTTGCAAAGAGTTTTGACTGTGTTTGCCCTGGATTTCAGATAGCTGTCAACACACAATGAAAACAGGAAGAATTTATTTTGAGCAGCTAATAGCTACGAAAAGTGACACCAGTAACTTCTATTTCCAAAAACGGTGTAAACGGTCTGGAAAATCCACAGAACCCATAGTATCCACACTCAAATTTAATTAACTTCCATCATATTGGGGTGGAGGCGGAAATCTCAAAGACAGATATCTCAAAACCTGTGTGGCAGGAGGTTTAGATAGGGAGCCCTAACCGGGGTGATCAAAAGAAGCAATGGCACCCTGGAAATTTCACCTAGGGAAAATGTTTCTCTCAGACCAAGACTAATAACACAGATGGCATACATACAAAGAAACTGCAACGTGCAGACCCGTGTGTTTGACTTGGGGAAACATATACACAAAACAGCACTAATAGTGTGGGATAAGGAAACATGGAGTTGTAAATTGAGTACAGTTTGCTCTGTTTCTCACTGTCTGAATCAGAAAACATAGTGTGCATGGTCCATCTGCTCTCAAAGACCCTTCCAGTATCATCGCTGGTCCTGAACACAGCAACATAAATTCCAGCTTTGGTCAGACCTCAGTTTCTGTTGTATTCCAGTGCACACAAAACATCTGCCCTCGAGTTAATGTTATCAGGCCTGTGCTTGGAAGGTTAAATAAGCCGTGACTTTGTAAAGTGATGTGTGCCATTGGTTCTGTTTGATCCAAATTCTGGTCAGATGGTCTTTTAGCTAATTTTTCCATTCACCTTTGACTGAACATCTGCGCAACATCTGGCCATCGCACTTGTCCTCTCCTGATGGGAGTGGAGGCGTGGAGTGCTAAACTAATCCTATCCTTCGCCTTTCTTTATATTCACAACAAAAACTCCCTGTGAGCACAAGCAGCTGCTGCTTTCCCCTTTTACTTCATTAATAATTCAGGACTCTTTATTCGCCATAAGTCCTCAAGTGAAACTCCTGCCAGACTGAGCAAAGCAAGCACAGACTTGATTGGGAATTGAACTTGCTCTAAATGCTTGGAAACGGGCCAGAAATAATGTAAGTTGTATTTATCTACACATATGTGTGGTGTAGTTAAATACATGCGGTGTATGTTTAAATATGGCCTACTATGAAGTAAAAGTGTGCTTATCACATTTTGAAAGTGTGCTCCTTCTGTAGTGAACTTTAAAAAATACAGTTACTCTAAATTACTCTTCACCTCTGCACCTCCTCCCTGTTTCATCATTCATCAATGTTATCTCTCCTCAGCATAAGATATAGACTATCATTGTGATGTAAGGCAACACACCCTTAATCGACTTCATTTCTGGCCCATTTCCTGTTTTTAAATCAAGCAAAAACAGATAGCCCCATTAAAAATGTACTGTAACTCATACAAACCAGCCGTAAGAAAAGCCAGGACTGAGCTGGACATCGGAAGATTTCAGTATCCAGTTTTGAACCCCTGAGGTTTTTGAATCTCACACATTTTGCTGCAAGTCTTTTCTTTGGTTTGTAGAGGACAGATTTACATAAGGCATTCCAGACAGTGAAACAGCAAAGAGTGACACTGTGTTGTAGAAGTAAAGTACCTTTCAGAAATTACTCCAGACAGTTTTACATTTTACACACTGTAGGCTTCGGTGTTTGGGTTTTTGCGTAGAAGACGGGCTCAGTAGCAAGTTTGACACGTCCTGTACAAGCAACTTGCGATGGGATCAAAGAATGAAAAGTTAATCATAACTGGCAAAATGTATAAGGAAGCAAAACACTTCACAGCATTTGTGCTTGCCAAGTAAAACACAGGCCATTCAGTCGTGGAGCAGCAGTAGTGTGTGCTACATTCTGTTCACCCTGAATGTATTCAGACGTGACTGCAGCTTATGAACATCTACAGTATGGGTGGGATAGTTTGGAATAATGAAACAGAGTACAGCACCTCATCTGGCAGGGGAAACAATTAACAGCATTATCTCTGTTCCAGGCTGAATTAACAAATGGGCAAAGCAAGCAACTGCCTCAGGTGCCCCAGACTCTCAGGGGCCCAACGCCCCCAGGTTCAGTGTGTGGCAATTAGCTTGTGGTAATTTCAGGTATTGATTCTTATAAATTGTAGTGGGAGGGGTTTTAAAAATAGGACCTCCTCCAGTTTACATAAGTCTGTTTAAAGGTCTTGGTAGCCTTTTGTTTTTTTAATGTCCTCACACTGTAGTGCAATGCTAAATCAGTACTCTCTAAAGACTCCACCTTTTGAATCTAATCTTTAGGGCATGTCTTGTGGAGGTGTTCTATCTCCTAATCTACTTTTATTAACTTTAATATTTCCATTGAGATTATAAATTGTGCATATTCTTATATGTTCTTCCATTTTAAATTGATCAACTTATAACCATACTAATTTGGGGCTTACAGCTCACTTTTTGTCCGAGAGCCTGCTTGCAGTTTCATCCAGCCTTTACTTAGTTTAAAGCAAAAGTCTGCGTTCCAGCTACTACAAAGCTGTCTTATGTACACATTGCACCGTGTTTAGTGACTTAGTTGGTGGAAGTTCACTGACCCGGAGCAAGCTATCAGCAGGCTGCAACATGAGGAAGATATTGACAGGGTTCAGGTCAGGCGAGTAGGTCCTGTGTGGGGAGGCCATGGTTGTGGCAGAGGTAACCACCACACACAAGGCACACTGGAAGATCAAGGTATTGTCACAGGGAAGGAAGCTGGGCGGTCATCAGCAAATCACTCACTCAGTTTGACCTTTGGAAATCCGTGCACAGCTTCCTCGTCAGAGTAACCTACGACACCTTGGCCTGCCTTCACCAGTTTTTCAGCAAAGAGTGAGTGTTGAGTTGCCAC
Organism: Micropterus salmoides; assembly: GCF_014851395.1. Classification (NCBI taxonomy): domain Eukaryota; kingdom Metazoa; phylum Chordata; class Actinopteri; order Centrarchiformes; family Centrarchidae; genus Micropterus; species Micropterus salmoides. Next base: position 16,768,051 of record NW_024040596.1, read on the forward strand.
TCTGCTGGCAATGCAGGTCTTCGACACATCCTGTCAGCAACACTCTACTGTCTCAAGGGCACGACAGCCAGCAAAATAACTCTGAAAAAGGAGTTCAAGATGTGATTATCATCCAAAATTATTTTCAGATGTTAGAAAGAGAACGCATACAAACAAATAAAACTGAAAAATGTCACTGAGGGACTTTTGACACTTTTATTTTTTATAGTGAGAGCACAAACAACAGTGACTCTTCAGTATAAAAAAAACTTTCCATTTGCTCAGGATAGGAGGGAACACTAGGAGACGCATCAACACTCCTCTCCTCAGGCAAAAATGACAGTGGACCTGGCAGGAAAATCTCCCAGGAAGATTACCACATCCCTCCGCCCAGACATAGTGGTTACTGGCCACCAAGATGGTCTTCCTCATGAAGCTTATCATCCCATGGGAAGAAGGGGCAAGGAGGCAGGCTGGAAGGTTGTCACATATCCTAGAAAAACAGTGGCAGGGTGTTGCCCCTCCCAAAGGAGAGTAGGTCAAGTACTGGGGTTAAAGGAGCAAAACACAGATGATTTGTTGTCCCCATGTGACAATCCTGCAAGAGCACAGTTGGTCCAGCAAAGCCACACAGGTATTATCATGCAGCTGGATAATGTCTGTATAATGTTAGGTGGCAAATTGGCACGGAAGTGTTTCATTCTTGTCTTACTAAATACGGAAACACATCTAACAAAATGTTGTACTGGATGATAAAGAACAAACTCATCTGACCCAGATGGTAAAAAGTAGGGATGTACCGAATCTTCGAAAGCGCTTTCGGTGTTCGCCCTAATAAGTCAAAAAACCAAAGAAATTTTACCAAACAATTACGTTGACATGTCGACAGTGTGGAAGCATTTTAAAGTGTCCAAGAAAGACGCAAAAATTGCTGTTGGCAGATACTGTTCTGCTGAATTGTCTCCACACACATCCACTCCGTCTGTGGCTGACTTCTTAAAAAAGGCACCAAACGGTCTGACCCGCATTCAGTGTTTCTGTCACTCGTTTATGAGAAGGCAATTAAGCTAGCCGCACCAAAATCTGGAGTGCACATGTATTCAAGCCTTTATGGTAAATCCACTGAAACGGACCAGTGCGAGCTGACAGGCAGGTGAGCGACTTTATCCTGTCAACACTTGTCTTTACAAAGACAAGTGTTGCAGTATGAGAGTCCTACCTGAAGAGAGGCTATAAAGTCTTCATGTTACGCAATATGACAACCACATACAACATTATTTGTTAAATTGGGTTGGACTTAATGAATTTAGCGCGAGGATACTCATGTGACAACGTCTGGTTTTCAGAATAAGGTGTCTATACAGTATGGAAATAAGATTAATTGGATTATATTCACAGAAAGTATAAAACATGTACATTAGTACATGAGTACATTATGGACACATGTAATTTACTTTACCAGACCCTCTCGTGCCTCGGACCCACCCACCATAGTCTCTCCAAATCCTGTGGGAAACACTGAGTAAAAAGAACACTTTGACTTTTTTTTGCCCCTTGATTTTAACCTTCGTTGGATTTGACTTTTTAATTTATGCAATGGTAAAAAAAAATTGGCAAAATAAAATGTGAATGTACTTGTTCGGTGTTCGGTATTCAGAAACTTTTTTCAGTTTTGGCTTTGGCCAAGAATTTCATGAAATGAATTCAATTTTCATTTTGGTGCATCCCTAGTAAAAAGCAAGTCAGACTTTGTCAAGTAACCTCTCTTTCTTCTTTTGCTGTCTGAAAGAAAGATAGAGTGACAATAATTGAAAAATATGTATTCTCTGTCACACTAAAGCCTAACCCATATTTTAAGTGGAACCGTGACTTGCCTAGAGTAACAATGCAAGTACAAAGTGATGTTATGTTTTAGCCAAGTCTAGAAGAGTTTGTTTGCTATTTATGAATTCAATGATGCAAATGGATGCAGTGAAAGCTTTTCTGAATCAGTCTGTTGGAGCTTCTCAGTTAATCTCAAGGCATGGAGGATATTAAGTTGTGAGATTATTTTGACAGCACAAAAGAAATCACTGAGGCAAAACATTTTCTCTGTATTTAATACTATAAAAAAACACACGTTACACATTACAATACCAAAGGAATGCCTCTGTTCTTGTAGACACATGTCTGTGTCGCCAGTCTTTTCTATCTTTTCAGTGTCAAAGCATACATGTGTAACCAATCACATGACAAAATGTGCTCTATGTCAGCATATAAAAAGTGTGAATGTTTGACACTTAAAACGTCATCTCTTGGTTTCAAGCTGTGGCACACACACCTACACAAAGACGCGCGCGCACACACACACACACACACACATTAAACTAAAGTAATGCAGTGATGATTTTTGTTATTTGGTCCCTAACACTTGGTTGTTGCACACCACAGCTACTGCCTACATGAAAGTAGTAAAGCTATTCATTCACGTTATTTGGTCATAAAAGTTTTAGCCGTCTGTGACCTGTGTGCTGACAAAGCAGGATTAATACCACATAGACATATGTCCTTTCCACTATTAGCACTAATGCAAAATATAGTCAAACTACAGTATAACACATACCATTGTACTTTCCAGAAGAGACAGGCGCTACAACTATCTGCTCTATAAACTCAGTAGTCCCAGTTGAAGCCTCCAGACAATGTTTGGAAATATTCTGATTCAAAAGAAAACTGAAAAGTTAATTGTTTTCTATGTGAATGTATGCTTAATGTGAAGCTAAAGCCAGCATGTGATTATCTTAGCTTATCTTTGCACAAAGAATGGAAGACTACAGGAAGTTACTGCGTCCAGCCAACAAATAAACCAGCACATAATTCCCCATAAAACCACAACTGTTCGGTTTTGACAATTTGTTATTTTTCAAGATTAGACAAACAAGATAGTATGTGTTATTTATTGTGCTTTGAAGGTGCTGGTAGGCAGAGTTTTTTGCCTTCATACAGAGTCAGGCTAGCTGTTTCCAGTCTTTATACTAAGCTAAGCTTAGCGGCTGGCTGTAGCTTTATATTTAGTGTATATACATGAGAATGGTATCAGTCTTATCATCTAACTTCTTCTAACTAAGTGTATTTCCACAAAAAAAACCTATTTGCATTACTTGTCTGAAGGATTCAACACATGTGACATGAGGTTATGATTAACAATGAGACAGCAGGACTAAAACACTGAGCCAGTCAGTGGCTCAATTAACATGATGAGGCAGCATTATATGAAGTGGAGCACTGAGCAGACATCAGTGTGTGAAGACTTTGACATACAACATGAAAGAGGCAAAACTGTTCAAATGTACACTATATAAATACAACTTGACACAAAAAAGATTAACAATATTACTCTACTGATACTATCAATATCCGATGCCTGTCAGATTAGACACACCACTCACACAAACATACACAATACAATCCTACATAAACAGTACAGGCAATGATTTTACACATTTTGGCTTTACAAAGGAGTGACAATATTCATATGATTTTAATATCAGCTGTTATAATAAAACTTGCTTTCTAAGTGCTTTTAAGTCAGTCCATCACTGTTGATATTAGCCAGCTTTTCTACATGACTCAAACAGATTTCTGTAAAAAGGATGCTGAATTGGCTTTCGTCCTCTCTTCATTATCGTCTAATGTCAAACACAATGCTGATAGTGGACTGATTCTGATCAGAACAAATCATTTGTAACATAAGTTTACGATGCATTATAGCCATTGAGATTTTGAAACAGTGTTCAAGAAGTTCTAATTGAGTTTTGTAAGGTTCAGATCTGTGGTGGGTTTTCTACAGCTACAGCAGAGTACTCAGTCTCAGACATGTTGGGAGCCTCAATGAGGCGTGCCAAGCCCGTTCTCGTGGAGTATTTAAAGATGAAGGCCTTCATGAGGTCATAGCGGTAGTTTCTGTTGATGAAGTTGTAGAGGATGGGGTTGAAACAGCAGTGGAGCAGGGACAGGCACTGGGTGAGGTGTAAGGCCACGTAGATCACATTCTCCAGGCCACAGCTCAGAGGCACTAGGCCCAGCTGAGACAGGGCATCAGCCAGGAGGACGGCGTGGTAGGGCCCCCAGCAGCCCAGAAACACCACGATGTAAGCCAGGATTACCCTGCGGCTCACGCGACGTTCCTGCTCCACTGTGGAAGACGACAAAGAAGAAGATGAGCGGGTGAAAGCTTTGGCTAGCAGGGCGTAAAACACTGCAATGACAGGGAAGGGGAGAACAAAGCCCAACAGGATGAAGCTCAGCTGCACGCCCACCATCCATTCCCTGGAGTTTTCCTCTGGGTACATAGGCCTGCACAACATGGTGTCCCCATGTGTTGACTTCACTGTACGCAGGAAGTAGGTGTCTGGTAGGGAGGCAACCAGAGCCAGAAGCCACACCCCTACACACGCTCCACGGCGGATTAGCTTCCTGCGCACGCCACCCTCGTTGTCCCCGTGCTTTGTCACGCTTAGGTAGCGGTCCACGCTCATGCAAGCCAGGAAGAAGATGCTGCTGAAGAGGTTGACGGAGAACAGCAGGTGTGTGAGTTTACACGCCACCTCACCGAAGGGCCAGTGGCCATGCTGGGAAAGTGAGCTCACCCACACAGGCAGGGTAGCACACACACACAGGTCTGCGACTGCCAGGTGTGCGATGTACATGTGTGTCTCATGGCGAGGGGTGGTGTCTCTTTGTGCACGGATGTTTACCCAGAGGACCAGACCGTTAGCAGCCAGACCAATGATGAAGATAAAAGTGTAGAGGACACACATGGAGTAGAGCAGAGCGCTGCGGTTGAAAGCCGTGGCACACACCATTGCATCCACACTCGATATGTTGCTAAAGGTTTCGGAGAAGTTGAGCTCCCCCCATGACTCCCACAGGTCCTCCAGTTCACTGGTGCTCAGACTCATTTTTCAGCGCTGGGAAAGGACCACAGATCACTGGGAGGTAACACACACCACCTCTGACTGGGATAGATCCTGTAAAAACAAGTCATCAAATCATAATTTCATGCAGCATACATTTATCTGGATAAAGATCCAACAGCTAAAAGCTTCCAGTTTTCTCATTTTACCTTCTGGTATCATATTTAAGAAGCAATTTTCTTTTACATAAAGCATGGCTTATTTTACCCATGTGGACTTGAACTGCATGAGCTACTAAAATATAAAGCCACTTGTGGTATGCCACCAGATCCTGAAGAATCTTAATGCGGTTAACTTGTTAAAACACTGCTTTCATGACTTAATAGAGGCTCTCTGTTGCCGTGTCACAAACGCAGGAGTTCCCTGTGATTGATGTGCAGTCAGGGGGCAGTACAATAAATGTTTACATTAGCTCTGCTAGCACAGAGTGCAGATTAGACATAAGGAAGTGGGATCGAGAAATCCAAACAGAGTGTATTTCCGGAGCGTTCCGGGCATTCCAAGATAAAGCTTCGGTCAGGGTGGGAAGCCTGATGCCATTTTAAAGACTGTTTTCCCTTAACATGCTTGTTAAATTAAAAAAGAAATCCCATGTTTCTTTTCTGCTCTTGATGGAGAGGGTGAGAGAGGAGCTGTCATCACCCAGATGATCAAAGAAAAGGCTGCTCATAACCTTGAATACGTCATTTTACAACATTTGAATCTTATAACACAGAAACACATGTGCACAATTTCAAATACAGGGTACATTAACACTATAAGTAAGGTAACTGAAGCAATATGCAAGGTCACAGAAGTAGTAGTCTAAAGCAGCTTCGCATGCCAATAACTTAGCATAATTCTTTTCAGCCAAAAGGGCCACTGAAATGTCCAACACTGCATGGCCTGCATTCACAGTTTTTGCTGTGATGTCTCTCTCAGCTCCCCTAACTGGCTGCCTGCCATAGTGGGAAAGATCAGAGGTGAAAGGTAATAGATCACGAGGGGTCTAACCCTGCCGTTGCCCCTGAGTGACTTGTACACCCACAGAGTGAATTGTGTGCAGAGACCAGCGGGAGGCTTGACACCTGGAAAACGGTCCGACCTATAGGTTAAAAACGAGGGTCACTAACCACTGGGTGACACAGCACGCCGGAAAGCAGTGAAATGTGACCGTGTCAGACATCTGTCTGTGAAGGAGACTGCTGTGTACAGGATAATTGGCACAAAGTCACAGAAGATGATGAAAGCAAAAGGCAAAGTGAAAATAAGTATATAGAAGGACACCTGGAACATATTAAGATGTGCTGTCTAGTGTGTGTTATGTCTGCCTTTAGTGTCTGTAATCAGTGCACCATCACATTTAAGGGGCAAATACTGTACTTTTAATCCACAACATTTATTTGACGTCTAAAGTTCAGCACGGTTGCTTTGCATGTAATGTAGCAATTTAAGTTGAACTTTTTTGGAAATATTAGATTTTTATATGTTGTTTGCATCTATGTGATGATCTATAATTACATTTTTTCATATTGCTACTTCTATTATTAATGGGTCTGGTGCGGTTTTTTTTACATTTATAACACTATAATACTCCACCACCAAGAAATGTCTGAAACGTGATTTTACTTTCAATTATTTTGACACACTGGAGGGCGCTTTTTATTCTAACAGAGGGATTTTCTATGCTGAGACAATCCCTAACAATGGTCTCTGTCTAATTCCCTTATATTATATGGAAAATACCTGGAGGTGCCAGCACGCTTCAAGCCAATTAACCTTTTAACACCCACACCATCTGATAACAGAGACAGCACATGTAGCTCATCTCGGCTCTCTTTCTGTATTTCTCTCTCTCTGTTTCTCCCCTTTTCACCCCACGAGAATCCAGTTACAAATTAGCTGAAAACGTCTTTTGTTACTGAATAAACAGAAAATAAAAGCGATTGAAAGGCATTTTCACGTGCTAATGCTGTCGACAAGAATGGTGCAGGTGCAGCAGGTTTGTCATAAGTTTCTCTGCTCAGTCTCTATTTATAGGATTTAACTCGGGATCGGATCTTTTGCCTTTTAGGACAGGACATCAGGTTCCGCGTAAAAGTATTGCCTAGTGCGTCATTACTGAATCCAAGCTCCCAGACTGCTGCTGACGGCGAACACATGCCATTGTTGCTATTGTTGATTTATATCTGGTATCAGGAAACAAAGTTATCTTATCTGATGTCAGCTTGGTATACAGTAGCCTGACTCGAACTGGGAGGCAAATAAACAGCGCAGAGACCCGCTGGGATGGAGAACAACAAAGACCAACCAAATTTTATTGAAATATTACTATTACAACTTTCTTTTTCAGTGTCAATATTAAGGATTTGATTTTATCCCGGTTGGCAATAATACGAGTTAATGCAGCTGTTAAATGGTATTGCTTAAACTGTTTAAGTACATTTTTATAGGCAGTAGGCTATAATCGCAGGTATCGAGCATCTCTGAAGCTTTTAACGCGAGAAACTACAACAACATTCACTTCTCCTGCCCCACATGAGCTCATTTAAGTAGCTTACCTGATCTTGATTCCTCCACCCTCTCCGAAGTCTGTACTTTTAGAAGCACAGATTTGTTTTCACTTAGTTTTGGTGCAGAGAGATAACTTCAACTCCACCTCAGGAAACTTGTGTGCGCGATACCCTCCGCCTCCTTCAATGAATCCTGCTCCTTGTTCTGCACTTGCCGATACTCAGAAAGAGATACGCCTCCAAGGCTGGTCCTTACAGCTATGCGCATTGACATGGCATCGCCTCAGGCGTTCAATACACAGCAAGCAAGCCCGTGGAGTTTCGGTCAAGAAGAAAGACATAACACACACCAATTGTAGAATACATAATATTCATACTGCAAAACATGATATGTGATCCTTCCAGCAAGTTTTGATATGGCATGTAGGAGTCTATTACAAGGCATAGTAGCCTACATGCAAACTTTTTTTAAATTTATTTTGACATCAATTTAGATCGTGCGCACATATTCTGTAAGAGTGATTTTTGGTGTGTGAGGGGGGGGGGGAGGGGGGGGGCTATAACTGCCTCATTAAATGACATGGCTATAACTGCCTCAGCCATATAATTCCTGTAAAGTATCTAGAACACAATATTCTAATTTATAACTATTATTATACAAGCATATAGTATAATGTATGATATTAGTATGAAGGGGCTGTGATCAAGAAAAAAAACAATAATATTATTTATTATATGCAAACTTCCCCGTGACCCTGTATGCAGGATAAGCGGTTGCCGATGGATGGATGGATGGATGGATTATATGCAAACTTAAGAAAGTAGGTTTTGCAATAAACCACAGCTTTTTAAATTACAAACCTTTAAACCACAATAATTTATAACAAATAAAAATACACATCAACATTATTTAAACCATATTTCAATATGCTACTTATGCTTCCTGTAGTGCCCCACCCCAGTACCTAGATATGAAACCAGAGCTGAAGACATTCAGTTAACTACAACTACTGTTCTGCTTCCACCCAAAACCACCAAAAGGGTTCTACCCAACGTCCAATTGCACAGAAGTAACTGAAAACACCCTTCCAGTAACGAACACCAGTAGCTATGTTCATGATTCATGATTCATGATTCGTCAATCTGACCAAAGGGATGCAAAGGGGTTTATATCTTAATTATTTTTTTCATTTTAATGTAATGCTTTTCCTGAAACCTTGAGCAACAACATCAGCTGCAGTGTTTCATTGTCATTTGAGCATTATTCAGTCTCATTTCAGGCATATCCTTTTGGAAGCAGCACAAAGCCGTGTGGGAGGCTCATGTGTTTAGTGAAGGCTGATGAAAGCTCACCTGCAACTCTGGTGGCCTCACAGCTGCTCCCACCAGGCCAATTAACCCAGAGTTCAATACAAAGGCAGAATCACAAAAAGAAGAAGAAACTGTGGCATTTATAAAAGTATACACGTTAATGATGTTTGAATTGTTGCACCATGATAATGTACTTTGATAGAGCTCATAAGTGAAAGTAATTATTTTGATGCCATGGCCAGTGACTGAAGTAAGGCAGCATGTTTGCTCAGGGAAAAGATAACTCCAACTCCTACAGGTCACTCGACTGAAGTTTATTATGACTGCATGACCTGTATTCAATGATGAAATGCAGCCAGCGGACTGTGCTGACCTTATTGAAGAGCAGACTAGTGAAGTCAGTTTCAATGAGGCTTTAAAGAGAGCTCCCACTACGCACGCATACCCATTGTCCTCCATATCAGGAGCATCAGGGGGGATTTGTAAGCCTTTCTGATAAGCATCCGTAGCCCTGCAGACTGCTGCCAACCTCTGTTCTGCAGTCCTGATTCACAGGCAGACCGGACTGGGAACAGCAGGGGTGTGCGTGCGTGCGTGCGTGTGTGTTGAGAAATGGTCATCCAGCTACCATTAACCTGCCATAAAAATGTCTTCATTTAGTATCTAATTTGAATAAGATGGAAGAGGATTACTTTAGATACAGTTTGTATGATTTAATAGCTCACCAACAAACATGAGCATACACCAAAGAGCACTGAATGCATGGGTCAAAATATATTAAAGGAAGTGAAATTAAATTAAGTTGCAAAGTTGAATATTTTCTGTGATCCACAGTCTTCATTGCAAACAATTTCACATTTTGCCTAATTGTCTTCAAAGTATGTTTTACTCAATATAATGTTATAGACTAGTGTTTCTTAACGGGGGCGTTCTGAGGACGATGGGGGGCACTGGAAGCAATATTTTGGAGGGGGGGGCGCTGAGCTGCTTTTGGGGGGCGTTTGTTGGTTGGAAATTCTAAGGCGAGTTTACACTTAAGATTCACAACAATATGAGTTTAAACTTTAAACTACTTGCAAAAAACTATGGTCTGCAACGCTAAAGAGGTGGTATTATGCTCATTTTCAGGTTCAAAATCTCATTTAGGGGTTGTACCAGAACAGGTTTGAATGGTTTCATTTTCAAAAAACACCATATTTTTCTCATACTGCACATTGCTGCATCTCCTCTTTTCTAGTGTTGTGTTGTTCAAAGAACGTTTCGTTCATAAGACCTAATCGAGTGTATGACTCGGGAGGAATGGGTTGTCTAAGTGAGTGATTTGTTCATTTTCACGCATGCGTGAAGGATCTTGGACTCTTACGTTCACTCGTCACACGGCAGCTGCATGGGTCAGTACAGGAAACAGAACTGATTAGTTCACAACTCTCAACTGTGGGTCTCTAGGTCTGACTCGTTCATTTGTCACATGACAGCTGGCTACTGTGTGGAGCAGGAATAAACTAATCGTTCACCGCTCACATGGGTCCTCCTCAGTCTTTCGTTCACTCTGCAGGCTGAGTGACCCCCAGCGCCGGAGAATGAGAGGCAAGGTCAGTTGTCAGGTAACAGTCACTGGACTGACATTATATAGCTATTTTGTTAATTATGTGACAATTTATAAAGCATAACGTTATTACAGCACAGTGATGTTGTGCTAAGTTATAGTTTTAACACAACCGCAGTAACTTTAGTCCTGCTAGTGTTTAACATTACAGCTAAAAGCTGATGAGAGTTGTTCTGGGTCCACTTCAGAGCCCTGACAGGGTTCTGCCTGGAGCCGAATTACCCCAGAGGTCGTCTCCTCTCAAAAAACAAACAGACCCGGTCATTAAAACATTAAAACACAGCCATGTAGCAACGTTAGCGTTAAACCCAGCTGATCCAGGTCCGCCAGAGAACACAACGTAACTTTTACTTTTTATTTACCAACAGAGCCGTGCTGTTGTTTCACAGCTTGTGACTGCTGAACAACCTGTAGTGTTTGAGAGCGATGTGCTCATGTGTGTTTCTCTGTCTGCAGAATCAGGACCTGATGTGGCCCATTCTGCGTCCAGACCTGCCAAACTGCTATAATGTATTAATATTTCTTTGTTCCTCTCTTTCTTTAGAACTTGGTGGCTTGATCCAGATTATTATTAAATTGGTTAGATTTTAATAAGAGTGTGTTTATTCATGTAGTGTATCAAGCTTATTACTTCAATATATTTACTGCAAATCTGATATAAATATTTTACTCATGGATACGGACGTTAGGCTACTGTATGAATGAGCACGTCAGAGATAATGATAGTAATTATATAAATAAGCCTTTATGTGGCTGGTCTGGTTGTATACTTGGGAAAGATTGTGAAAATGGAAGGATTTAGCCAGAGTAGTGGTGATTACATATTGACAACATATTTCTGTGGTTTTTACGTGGTTTGAATTTGGTTGTGGTCCCAGGGGGGTTATATAATGATGATATACAGTAATCAAGAGGTGAATTTGTGCATTATACTTTGTCAAATAAAGCAAGCCAGGCAGCCTTCCGTGTTTGAGAACGGCGCTGTTTTTTAATCGCCCACTAGAGGGCTGCAGCGCCGCAATAACCAGCCTAGTTCAAATTAACGAAATGACTCAAAAAAAGATTTCTTCATTTTAATGAACAAGATTTGAATGAACGAGTCTGTCAAAAGACTCGAACTTGCCATCACTACTCTTTTCACCCTATGTGTTGGACGCTCTGCTCTTGAGCTACAGAGTGATGCATCTTACTTGTACAAAATCGTTGTTGGGAGTTGCACATGCGCAGTTCCCAGGTAAGGACTACTAGCCAATCAGAAGCAGAGAAGGGCGGGTCGTAAGAAACAAGGTAATGTAATCCAAATCAAAGCCGCTTCAGACTGAGACCTTAACCTAGCAGATGGTATAAGTTACTCACAAGTCCACAACATCATTGTTCCACATCTTACCATAAACCACTACAAAAATCACCATATTTCAACTCAATTTTCCATAAAAATTGGCCAAACAATTTGAACGTTTGCTCAGTAGCTTTCACATCAGGTGTAACATTAGCATTATAGCTATAACTTTAGCTGTGTTAGCCAACGTGCTACAACAGCTCCGCACTTGAACAGTCTGTGAAGTTACATTGCCGTGTTTATTTTAAATATAATTCACAACCAATAAAGCATACTTACAGGTTGTCATTGTGAATTTCCAGGCCCAAACAGAATTGGAGTTGCATCGTCTTTTAGGATTAAACGTTGAACTGTTGCCGGTGTTCTGACGATCTATGCTGCCTTGCCAAAAAATGCTACCATAGCGCAAATCGATAGACTCGACTCTACTCGGCCCTGCTCCGTTTTCCATTGCAGATAGTACCCAGAGATAGGACGTAGCTTGTCGTCATAGCGACGCCACACACAACTGCCGCAACGTAATGTTCAATGCGACACACACACCAGCGACCCACACAGCTTTCTCTTTTTTAAGTTAAAACGTTTCAACATTACTCAGAATGTAAACACAGATAAGCGGTATGAAAACCTTCCAGCTGTGTTTTCCTCTGCCGTTGTTGCTGCGGCGGTCTGTGTGACGGCGGGAGCAGAGGGCTCTGTGAGCGGGCGGCCGGCCGGCCTCACACGCTCCTCCTGCAGGTTGGTACAGGCTTCCCCCGCAGCCACTTGCGGAGCTCCTCAACTCCGAAAATATTCAAGCACATTTTTGTTCCGCCATCACTTCTCGTAAAACTGTCAATATTCGAAATCTACACAGCTGATTTCTCACCTCAAAACTTCTCAGAAGTGGATTTAGTGATGAAATTCCATATGAAAACTGTAAAATATAAAACTTTCTGTTACTGGCCTCTGTCTGGTGCACGCGATGATGATGCAGTGACTAGAATTTTCTCTGACCAATCAGCAGTCTGTCGTGTTTTCACGTTACATTTTAGTATCCCTCAGATCGCTTGGAACCTCGACGGAGCTGAGGTGATACGAAAAAAAGTACCTGGAAGCAGGTACAGGTACATTTCTACAATGGAAAACCAAACAAAGGCGAGTCGAGCCAAAGGGCCTCCGCTCAGACTAGCTTGGTTTGAGGGCGTGCCTGACCCCTGCCAGCCGCTTGGCAAGCTTTATGACGTGTTTTCATTGTAACATCGCACGTAAAGGAAGTGAAGGGCTGGACTACAAAGAGCTGTTTTCAAGCGGTTCAGAGCAGAGCTTTCTGTGGGAGATGGGAACTCCCTTTGGGCTGGACTTTGGGCTTTTTCACTTTGCAAACCTGTTACATGCACAAAAAAGATATATAACTCAATAAAGGAGAGGGAAAAAGCCAAAAAGCATAATACCACCTCTTTAAAACCTGCCTGTTTAGTCCACTGCGACTGGACAAGACTGTGTATTTTTTCTCCGTCAGCTACTTGTGGTGCAGCTCCGTGCTGACGCTCTCTTTCTTGGTGGAAAAGTGTTTATTTCTCTGAGGAATACACCGTGAACGTCTTGTTATCGCAGTGGTTACATATTTACAAGAGGGATATTCTGCTGTCGGACTCAACCTGAAAGCAACTTTGCTGCGACACCAGCGAGTGACGTGGACCCACCTCGCGCTATGAGTCGCAGACAGTTTATGCCAAAGTGGACATATAGGTACTGTAGTTTCAGTAGTCTATAAAAATGTAACGTTAAAAACTGAAGCCCTGTCTTGCTCTGTTGGGGACTTGGGCACTTTATCAGAGGTGCTGATGTTAACGTGTGTGGAATTATTCGTGAGCTTTCTGTCTGATTACAGGTGTTGTCTGTTAGTTTCGTTTTCCCCCGGCATGAGCACCTCACCGTCTCGTTCAGTTTTGTCTGTTAGACGGCAAGGGGATACTTCCAGCGAATCAGTAATGTAATGCAGTATAGGGCATGTAGTAAAATATTATGAATTCTGAATGACGTTAGTCTCCTATTATGACTTTTTTTCTTTATATGTCAGAGAACTCAGATAGGATATGTGGGAGAGATTCTGAATGTGCAGAAAGTCTTGAACATGAGCAGATAAGTTACAGTGTTTCCCATACGTTCATTTATTTGTGGCGGTCCGCCACAATATGAACGCTAACCGCCACATATTGATTTTCGAAAATCGCTCATCCTCTCGCTCGTCTCTCTCATCCGTCTCTCGATCTCTCGCTCTCTCTCCCTCGTTAACACAGCTGCACAAATCTGTCCAACACAACGCTGTCAATGTCGGTGACCCAGCTATTAAAAGTTATTAGCGAGCATGTAAGGAGCCTAGCTACTAAGGAGAGCTAAGTTAATGTTAGAATACAGCTGGGTTTTCGAGGCTAGCACGCTGTATCTGCGCCACAGTTACACTGTCATTCTGTGGGAAACACTGAGTTTATGATAAGTTATTAACAGATGAGCTAATAAAGTCCAGTCAATAACTGAATAAAACGTATTAATTTATTACTGAGATGAAAAGGGGCCACAAACAAATTTAATAATATAATCATTTTTTATTCACTTAAAACAGTTATAATTGAAGTTTGTATATCCAGTTTCTAACAAATAACATGTGAAAAGGGATTTATTGCTGAACCCACTTGACTCTGCTGTTTTCTACAGCATTTCACTGTCTTTCAGCTTTTATATAACTCACGTAACAGACAAATGTTTTCAGCAAAAAAGCTAATAAACCCACTGTACGCTTCCTGCCCAGCACCAAACGGCAGACAAACAAAGTTAGCGCCTAGGTAAAGACCCAGCTATTTCCCTCAGAGGTTAGCAAAGACCAAAACCAGAGCAAAAAGAGAGTGAAATAGGACTTATATTCATTAGGTGCCAATGAATGCTAATGTTTCTGGATGTGTACATAGGCAACTGTTTCCTAACAAGTTAGCCATATCAACTTAAAAGGTGAAAAGACAATATTCTGTTGACAGCTTGTTTTACCCTAGAGGCCAAAAAATAATTAATTCAGGTTTAATCATTTATTTCATTTTTCAATACTGTAATTCTACTAGTGGTACTGCTGTCATGTCTGCAAGTTATGGGAGAGGAGTCTCTGCTCTGTTGCTGAGGTTTTTCCCCTTTTATTCTTAGTATTTCCTTATCTGATTTAAGGGGCTTAAGATTGAAGATGTCAAATGATGAGACAAATGAAAATGTGATTATAGGCTAAATAGATAAAACTGACTTGACCTGATATAAGTCTAGACAAAGAAAATGTTGCTGGGATTAACTGTTTTGCACCATTTGTGTTCAAAACAACATAAAGGTTTTTATTTGTCCACTATTCAAACACAACACGTGTGTTTCCCTTTCTTTATATTTCCTTTTCTTTTTTGGAGAGCGCATTCACACAGTACGGTTACTTTCAACTGTTCCTACACTATTTTAGAGAAGGCCAAGTTCATCGTACATGTTTTCATAAACAGGATAAACAGAACGATCAAGAGATTAGGAGGTGGAAAAGGGTTGGTGAGTGCAAGAGGGAAACAGGGTAGCAATGACGTAAAAGAATGAGGAGGGTGGATGGGGGTGTGGGAGAAAAAAGTTGAGCAAGGCAGAGGAAGAAAGATTGAGAGAGTTATTCCTAATGACTGCCGTTTCTGTTGTCGTCTAGCCCTGTGTCACAGTGGGGGGTCCATTCAGAGGGTTCCCCTCAAACTCATTCTCAACCACATCTTTATCATCAACAGTCGAACATCCTCTCAGTTGAACTCTGAGGCGCCCTCTTACATTTCTATACTCCCTCACATTCCTGCTCTTCTGACCTCACTCATCTTTCTCTTAATTAATTATTCATTTACAATTATCTTTCAGGAGGATAAGGGCCTGTGTGAGTGAGGCTGAAAGCGGTACTCACAAGGAGTGGATGGAGCTTGTGAAGAACCACTAGGGAGCACTGGAACTTAAAAAAATTCAGTGGAGAAAAGATTGGCAGCGATTTTTTCAATTGGACTTTGTCTTGGGTTTTCGAGCCAGTGTTTTGTCACTGCTGATATTCTGCGAGCTTGTGATGAGACGATCTTTTGTGTCTCTCAGGGATATGTTCATGCAGGTGCGTGTTTGGCAGAAAGAGTGGGTCCCTCTGTAAATGTAGCATACAAGGCATTCCTCACATTGACAGAGCGGGACACCAGTCCGTGAATGTCAGCGAAACCTGAGAAGTGCTCATATGTCAAACATGCAAAAAGTGAGAACATAACAAGAGGCTTTGTGTTAGACAGGTATGTGAAATAATTTCTCAGACCTGCTTTTTGTAGCCACGTTGGGGGACAGCAGAGAAAGGCTGTACCAATGTATCATTATGTTTTAAGTTTACATGGTAAACTTGTTGGCAAACAATTGCTTATATGCATCTGCTAGCTTAAGAGCAACATTAACATTTGTTCGGAGTTGTATTTCTGGCCACATTGGGAATGGAAGTCCAATATTCACTCTCCTTTAAGAGCTGCATCGTTTGCTCTATTGCTCTATTTGCTCTACTCTTAAGATGCTAAATACAGCACTTTGTTCACCAGCTGGTTGCTAAATGTGTCTGCCTGCTTTTTGGTGCTCTGCAGGTAGCGTTGACTGTTTAGAGCCTTTTCACTGAAAACAGCTGCTGGCTGTGGCTGGGAACGGGGCTGCTAAAAGCATTGAGAGCTGAGGTGTGCTGCAGAGTTGGGTGATAACTGTCTGTGGGTTTGTTTCTATTAGGTGCAACAACCTTTCACGTACACGTAACAATTTGATCCATTTTTATTAAACAAGACTAAGTCTTGCGTTTTTTAAGGTGTCTTTCTCTCGCTGCTTTGCAGGACTGTGTCATTCTCTTCTTCTCTTTGACTTCACTGAGAACTTCATGCTTAGCTGTTGACCATGACCAGCTGTGGCTCAAACAGTTCATTGACTTTGTCTATTATTTCTGCATGCAGCAGTAACTCAAACTCTCACTTCCCGGAGCCTTACAGGTATCTGTTCACCCCACCCTCTCAAGTCATTGAGATCATGCAGAAGATGGGTGAAGTGCGGAAGAAAACTCTTGCTCCCGGGGACAGTGAGTGTCCAGTATGGATTAGTGGATGACAGAATCTGTCTACTAGCTGCATGAGAAGGTGTCAGTCTCACTGTGTTCCCTGGGGCTGTAGCTCTAATCTAGTAATCCTATCCTGACAATCCCGATGTATGCTTCACAACATGCTGCCTTTCCTTGCTGCTGACATAGAGTTCACTGCTAAGGAGGCTAACTTTCACCCCTATTGTCCTGTCACACTAAGTGAAAAATCGACCATCAGCACTGCTGGAATGTGCTGGTGTTTTGGAGAAGCCTGCAGCATTAGCTTCACCAGCTACATTACTTGTAGGTGTTGCCTTGCTAGCCTACGGCTGTGCATAGAGGCCTCTGTGTTGACACACCGTCACTTGGATCAAGTTCACGGTTTAATATGAGTTTGAAGTTACATCAATGGTAAACAGCCAGAGGTAACATAGACAAAGTGACATTCCAGAAATGTACTACTTTACAAGAGCATGAGCACTGAAGTAAAACCAAACACTGCATGCTTTATTGGATATAAACATGACTCCACAGCACTCAAACAAGATGACAGAATAAATAATGTAGATAAACATGTTTGCAGAATGAAGCCTGACTTATTTTAATGGAAAAAAGATCTAAATGGCGATTACAGTGTAAATATCATGTTGTTTGAAAATGACCCTGCGGCACACAAAAAAGAAATCAAAATCACCAGAGCAACATGGAAAATTACCTCAAGCCATTTTTCTCTCTTCCAGGTGGTTCTGATTCATGGTGTCCCCCACCAATTGCATACACACACTGCAATCTTGGCACTGCAGGGGGATTACGGCCAGGATGTGGCAACCCAGGCATCATCTGGAGTTGAGCCCTGTGCGCCTGGAGCTCCGAGTGAGGTGCACTAGCACTAGCACTCCCATTAATCTAGTCTTTCTTCACAGTCTCATCTGTAACCATTAGCTTCAGTTACATCTATTACTCACAGGCAAACACATATGAGGCCATTTGTAGTCTTTCATTGTTTATACCGATGTGTGACAGTGGGAGAAATTTCCAAGGGAGATGCATGAAACAAAAGCCAGAACGAAGAGTGAATCAGATATAGAAGGGAAAGAGGAGTCAACATCGGAGCAAGGGATCAAACAGGAGTGACGGACAGGAAGTACTGTGTTCCCCATGTGTCTTTCCCTCTTCACTCTGCAGGCTGTGGTGGAGATACTAGAGATCTGCTTCTCATTATACTATAGAAAAGGATTTAAAGAGGAGCATAATGGCTGACTGCAGTCTTAACCCTGTCACTCTGATGCCCCAAACCACCAAAAGCCTTCATCAAACCTCACAGCCACACTCAAACATCAGCTTGTAAATACAAAACAGCTTTGCTGCCTCACGTCAGCCTCCCATTACCAGGCACTCCATACATCAGAGACTGAATGGAGGCCAATAGCCCGATCCACCCATTCATCAAAACCATTATGGCAGGCCTTCCGTGTAAGAGTTTCAAAGTTGCACAGAGCAGGCTCGCCTGGGCCCCATCACTGCCAGTCGAGCTGAGTGAAGTGCATGTCAGGAGCCTGATTTGTGAAAGTGCTTGCTTATATATGTGGTAACATATAGTCAGTCCCCCTCAGGAATACGCCTCCAGTGAACATCCAAATCCCTAATGAGCTAAAGCTGTGTGCAAAACTGCCATTGTGGTAAGAGTTTCCTGTGTATTTTCACACTGGTGAGAGGAGAAGACTAACACAAAAGAAGGATGGAGGTGAGGATGAAAAGAGCAAGCCATGAAAGACGCATCCTGCAGAAGTTCAAGAAAAGAGGAAGGAGGGAGTGATTGTTATTATTTTTTCACTTGTGTTTTCCTCTCCTTTTTTGGACCGTGTAAAGAGCTCCTTGACTCTATTTGTGGTCTTGTTCCTCCACAGCTGTTGTAGTCCATCCTTTATATAATGTTTCTTACACCAGCTGTTCAGGCTGCGATCACAGGCTTTACAGCCCTGAGAGATTTATCTTTGATGCACACACAAACACACATTTTCAGATACTCCTGATTTAAGTGAAAATAAAACCATAAAGTACTTTATCTCTTGTCATGCCAAAGGCAAATCAACTTGGAAGTATATAAACTCTTTTAACAAAGTTATATGTTTGAGAAAGGGAAATGTGTTTTGATGGACTACCAATCTCATAGCGATTTCTCTTTAATAAGGACTGTGGGAACTTACCTCTGTGATGTAAGAAAACTTGATTTAAGAGGCAGTTGCTGTAGTTTGGGGATGATTGTGCTCAGATGTGAATTCCTCACTTTCTCAATCATGGGGAACAAACAATGGACACTCTGTGATATGAAGGTAAGGGGGGGGCAGTTAAAGCATAAAGGTAAATGACACTGCAGTTCTTCATTACAAACCTTTCCTGCTGCCAATCTTAATATAACTGCCCTGAACTGTGCCTCACTTTCTTCCTATATATGCACACATGGACTGACTCTCACACACCCTCTCTCACACGCAGGCAAAGTTCAACAAGCTGTGGTTTTCCTTGAGGTATAATTGATTGGATTTTAATGTAGCTCCTGAAAGAATGAAAGGTTCGTTGATATAAATAATTTGCCTCATTTCCCAGCTGACCTCTTTTTCTCCTGCACTTTACCATCACACACTCTCTCTCTCTCTCTCTCTCTCTCCATTGTGTTTAATGCCTGTTGTTAACCCTATGACATCTAGTGTAAACACAAGGACTAATGTAGTCATGTCTTTATGTATGTATTGTATTTCTTACATTCTGAACTTGAATTACAATCCTTTAAAGGAACAGTTTGACAATTTAGGAAAAATGTGAGGAATTAGATGAGAAGATCAATACTACTCTGATGTCTGTGTGGTAAATATTTAGCTACCACTAGCAGCTGTTAGCTTAGCTTAGCACAAAGACTGGAAACAGACAGCAGGAAAGAGCTAGCTTGGTGCTGTCCAGCGGTAACAAAACCTGTTGCACCCTGCTGTGTCACATTAAGAATACAGAACATCAACATTACTGTGGCAGTAATCACCCCCTGTCTGAAATCACTGAGCCTATTTTCTAAAATGTGAAACTATGCCTTTAACGCAATCCTAACTTGGGAAAATCTCCACGAGCACAGTGAAAGGTTTAATAGTCCGCTCAACCTTCAGGCTTCATCAACATTATATTGCTATTTTTTTTCTGAATGAATGTGTGTATCTCAGCTTTCAATACATAAGGACTGCTTTTCCGGAGACTCTGTTCCATTCCTGGTATGAGATGGTGCCCACTTCCTTCCATTGAACCAGCCAAATGACCTTCTCTGCAGCTATGCTGGGAGAAATGGAATAGACAATGGGAGAGCAGGATGGACACCAGATCAGAGACTGTGGTATAACCCTTACAAACAAACACTCAATGCCCCAAAACCCGGCAATTCTAACTCCAACACTATGGTTTTCTGTCCGGGAAAATGATGCATATAAGCAAACAGTAGGATTTGACTACCTTGATTACTGTGTTGATCTGATGTAAGCCTATTTTAATTATGAGGAAGCTAATTACTGTTCATGATTCACACATTTTAAATACTTCACAAGACATTTTAACCACACTGTCAACTCCAATCGTATGGTAAGAGATTTTACCTGAGAAGTCTTTGCAAATTATTAAACTGAAATGAATGCCTTATTTTGGTTTCTGAATTTCTTCAGTTTTTTTGACAGCAAAAGGAGGAAATGATCTTAACATGTACAAACAAAACAAATACAGCGACCTGGTGAAACCTCAGCGTGAAATATGCACATCAGAGTGCAAGGCAGTTTCCTTAAGTGTGCCCCTCACCCCACCCCCCATCTCATTTCCTCCATACCCAAACAAAAGCTGCTTCTCTGGGAAAAGAGCTTGGCCACTTATGTTTCCGTGTAGAGCCCAGACCTGCTTGCATGCAAACTCTTTGGCCATCAGCATGTCTGTACAGGGTACAGAGCACTTCAGCATCAACAAACTGCATACAAGCAACATGCACAGAACTCACCTAAACATTTAAGTCAAAACTCAGCAAGACATGACACTTTACTGCACTAACCAAAAATATAAGCAGTGTTCATCACTACCCTCCAGCTTTGATCTGGCTGTTGGGTAGGAGTGGTTTCCCCAGGTGGGTTCCTACTGTCAGAACAAACTCCTTTTCAGCATATTTCAAATGAGCTTCAGCTGGGAACTTCTCCCCATCAAAAGCAATCTGAGAATAAGAGGAGCGGGGCGTTTCTCCCAAGAGTTCCACCATCTGACAGGTCACATCCAGGATACCATTCTAGAGATGGGATACATGTGCTTTGAGTGCACTGTAAAAGGCAACATGAGGCCATTTCAGTCTAAAGAAGTTTATAGTAATTGATGCAGGAGAAAATTCTTTGATCAAGTCACATGGGGTTGAGAGAGCAGGTACCCTGACAGAATGTTCTTAAAATTCTTAAGACTGGGTGACGGTGAGCAATACTGAACTAAGTGTTATAGCCATTAATAATGAATCTTGCCTAGAAGATCCCAGCAAAGCTTGAAGATAAGCATGTGGCCCAGTACATTGTCCAGAAACAGCAGTTAAAGACTTCTAGTTCAGACACACTGGTGGGTTACTTCTGAACAAGCTAGAAGTATTGTGCAAACACTGGCCACTATTGAGTCTGTCACCCTGAGGACTCTTTTGGCTGTACTCGTCATAGTGCAATAAACTTGCCAAGACAGTAGATGTTCTTAGACAGCTTTTATTCATCATAGTTGAATGACAAGAGATCTTGCAGTCTTTAGACTCCAGCTTTCATCTGGTTGTTGGGTGGTAGTGGCTTGCCCAGGTGGATCCCCACAGTCAGTCCAAACTCCTCAGTGGCATGTTTCTCACAGACGTCAGGCTTAAGCTGGAAGCCCTTCTCCCTGTCGAAGCAGTCCAAAGGAGTGAAGGAAAGTGGTTTTTCCTCCAGGAGGCCTTGCAGTCTTTTACGCCAGCCCTCCAGCATGGTGCCTCGCACCTCAGAGGGAACGTGAGACGGAGCCCAGAAGATCTGAGGGGCCAGAACTTGGAAGCCACAGTAGTGCAGGATGCCATTCTGGAAGACGGTGGTGATATGGTCAAATGTTTACCACAGTTGATAACCCATTAAATGCTTTGCCAAGTCAGTTTATGCTGGGCCAGTACCTGCAGCGGCCACAGTGTGACATTCATGTCTCCATTAATGCCATTTGCACTGAACATGGACTCGTGAGACCCAGTGGTGAAGGACAGCATGGCTTTCTTGTCCTGTGCAGAAAAAACAATTCAAACAAGCCAGAGACACACCCACACCCCCTCGTAATGCAAGCCTCTTGATTTGGTCCCTTACCTTGAAGATGCCCTGGCTATACCTCTTCTCTTGGGAGTAAGCGAAGCCCAGTGTGAGCACCCGGTCAATCCAGCCCTTCATGATTGCAGGAAAACTGAACCAGTACATGGGGAACTGAGAAGAGTTTGAGTTAGTTTCAAGCACAGGGCTTGGGCTTAAACATATTAGTCAGTCAGCCTGTACCTGAAAGATGATGAGGTCTGCTTCAGTGAGTTTGCGTTGTTCTTCGGTGATGTCAGCAGACAGTTTTCCAGCCTCCCATGCTAGTTTGGTCTCCTCTGCGTAACAGAAGTGATCTGCATTCTTAACTTCTCCTGCAGAGACAAAGTAAATGTTGCCTGAAATTATGGAGAGCAACTAAAGCAAAAAAACTGCCAGGTTTAATGCCAGTGAGATATTGATATACCAGTGATGTCCTCAGCAGTAGCAGAGGCTTTAAACTTCATGGCATATAGGTCAGATATTTCAGTTGTGTAGCCCTTCGTTCCAAAGACTTCCACAGCAGCATCTTTAGCTGCAGCACTGAATGAGCCAGAGCTCTGGTGGCCATACACAAGCAACACTTTCTTTCCTGCTAAACCAAGAATTAAATATTAGAACAAGTAGAACTCATAATTTCCAACCATAACACACTGGCAAGAACACAGAGCAGAAAACCTCACCCATTCTGGAGAATATGAACAACTAGCTGGTCTGTTAATGGAAAGAACTGCTCATTCCGGAGCAAAGCAGAAGATGCTATTTTTATACTGCAAGCCTTCTGGAGCATTTGCACTCTCTCAGGTGCTGTCAATCAGCAATCAAGGTCATAAATCAATCAGCTGAGTTTGGGTGATTCTCTCTCACAAGTCTCATCAACATATCCACATATCTTTTTCTGAACCTAGTCAACATTTTTTAATGGGGAGGGGAATTTTTGTAAATGCCAAAAATATGCCAGTTAAACCAGCTGCAGATAAAGCCTGTTTTAAACAGGATAAGCTTACAATAGTACTCTCGAGCCTATGTCGTCTACTTGAAGGCAATGTGTGCTTTTCTCATTTTAGCCTACCCAGAAAGAGGCAGAGTATATGTTTGTCTGTGTTTTCGTGTCTTATCCACAGTAATCGTGTGGATATTTGAGAGCTTGCGTGTCTGTGTACAAGATGTTTTAAAAATTGTGTGCCACTCTTGATGTCTTCAAACCACATGAAGCAGATGTGGCTGAGTGATCTTCTCACTCTACTGTT
This sequence comes from Micropterus salmoides, assembly GCF_014851395.1. Classification (NCBI taxonomy): domain Eukaryota; kingdom Metazoa; phylum Chordata; class Actinopteri; order Centrarchiformes; family Centrarchidae; genus Micropterus; species Micropterus salmoides. The sequence continues at coordinate 16,791,441 of NW_024040596.1, forward strand.
ACTGGTTTCCAGCTCTGTTTTCCTTTACATTACTTTGCTCTAAAGAAACATTTGCCTGCGGTCAAGCACATTCACAAATGTTGCCCTTTAAAAAAAAATAAAAAAATAGACTCGGCAATGAACATCAAAGGCAGACATGAGCTGGCACACATCTGGGACCAAAATCAGTCCTAAATCCCATCTATCAAGACACCATGAGGAGGAGGGATTAGGGAATAACTACGCTACAAATGCTCACATGCATGCAAGCACATCACACAGGGCCTCGCAGAGACCTTTGGAAGGGCAGGTTGCCAAAGTATAAAAAGGGCACATGGAACAAGGATTTAAATAGGGCTGTTCTCAAAATATTGATATAGAAATATATCGTTATGTATTCCTTGCTGATACGCATATACAGATGCTTCTGTATCGATACGGGAATACTGGAAATACCCAGCTCTAGCTTTAAAACACTGTGGACTGACATAACAGAACAGTTGCTGTTGAGGGGTTGCTGGGGTTGCTGGGGATGCTGCTGCTGCTGCTGCTGCTGCTGTTGTTTTGTTGCTGATACTACTGGAGGTGATCTGTGACTAGAGATATTTCATACATTTTCCTGAAATCTAATAGGGCCATTTCTTCTTCACTCTTTACTTTGATGTCAGGAATATTATTTATTTTACATTGGAACTGACATTTCTATATTTATTTCCAGTCATTGAGTTTTTATTGTAGCTGAGCTGTTGTAAACACTACTGTTGCTGTCAAAATGTAAATATATTCCACTGTTCTGAATTTAATGGTAATTTTTGAAAAAGGGCTGATAAGTAGGCTATAAGTCGGAGGAATAGGCTTAGTATCAGTATAAGCCTGTTTTACCAATGTTGTTATACTTATTTTAAGGCACAAGGCTTTTATTAAGTTAATGTAATGATCCTAGTTCAAGTGAAACGTTTTTAGTCAAATTACTTTAACCCTCCACCTATTTCCAGGAAAAACACCTAAAATAACATACCCAAAATAAATCAGTAATAACTGCTCAACCATTAGGCCTAGATGCATAATTCTGGTGTGGTGTCCGAACAAAATGCACATATATTGTACACTACACTGGTCTCCTTTGATAGGTCAGCTAAGCTAAAGAATATGAATCAACTGTAAATGAACCTATTTATTTTTCTATTAAAGAGTAAATGGAGTTGCCTGGTTTAAAATCTATATTTTAATATCACCATTAAAACCATCATCCAGCTCATTATAATGCAACAGAATATCTTCTACACTCAAAAAAATGATTCAAGGCCTTCTTAGAGGTGACACATTTAAATATAATTTGCTTTATTTAAATATATCTATTTAAGATCATATGTATATATATTTAAGTGGTTTAACTAAAAATGTATTAATAGCTCCACCTATGAGATTGATTTACGTTGGATCACCAAAAAAAAGTGTCATACGGGACCGCCCTTTGCGCATGTGCGGGACAGCGCGCTCTTTTCTCCCATCTCTCCATCCTCTGGGTGCAACGCCAAAGCAACGTTTGGTGGACAAGACTACATTAAAGGCGAATATCTACTTCTTGGTAACTATTCATTAGTTGTAGTTGATTAGAAAGTATTTTGCTGTCAAATATCGTTAATACAGTAATATTGACCGAAATGTGTGCAACAGTTATTTCACTCTTCAAAGTTGAAGGGAGTTGGCTGGCTAACGTTAACTTATGGTGGTTAGCTATGTTAGTGCTACTTTTGTACTTTTAACGTTAGTCACTTTGACTGCTTTGGTTAATGTGTTGCTCTTCGTTGCCGCAATTTTGGACCGGGCAAAACTGGCCTGTAGACAAATAAAAGTAAAAGAAGAGATGCCGAATTTCTGTTGTGTGTGTGTCTAAAATGGCGGCGAATACCGTTAGCAGCCAAGGAGTGAAGCTGTCAATACCACAACGTTAACGTTAGTTTAACGTTAAATATCTATGGCTCGTTCGATATTTATGCATTTAGGCTGTAGGTGGACTAGTTATGGCGGCCTGCCGAGACCGGGCTACACAAATGTTAGCCGCGTTTTTTCTGCCATGTGTCATTAATGGCGGCCAGTGTTTTCGTCAACGACATTTTTTCACAGACGAAACCGAGACGATAACTAACGTTAAATAAAACCAATTTTTGAATGAAAAAAATTATGACGAAAATCTATTGACATTTTCGTCAACTAACGTTAATAAAAACTAGACCAAAATGTTAAATAGTGACTATTTGGGAAGCGATTCAGTCAGAACTGATGTCCTGCGTTTGTGCTAGATGGCACATGTGTACTGTAACGTGCTGATCTACCCAGCGGTCTCATAAAACTAAAAAGTGTAAACGTCTGGGAGAATGAGTAGAGCAGACATATAGATCTGAATAAGAGTGACGATGCAAAAAAGAGCTCTATTCAGTACGATTTTCTGGACGCACACACAGCGTGCAGCCATGCACATAGACACACAGCGCGCGAGTACTAAACTGAGCTCTCTTTTGGCCTGAATGGACAAATACACACAACATTATGTCTAAATGTCCGGTTTGGAGAGTATTCATGTAAACTATGTTGGTTATGTCTTAAACGGTTGTGAGTGTATCGGATGTGCATCAGTGCAATTGGATTCGCATGTCATTGGACATGATCCAATGTCTTAAAGTGACAGTGGGTAATAAACCTAATGCGGTCGGTGTCCTTAATTTTGATCAAGCAACAAAAGAAAAAGAGAAAAGCATTCACTGTTTGTTAATAGCTTTAATAAGGATTAATTCTATTTAATTCCTACAAATAAATATGTCTGCTTGAAAGAATCTATGCATGTAGTTATAAAGAATGCATATATCATTAATTGAAAAGAAGACTGTTTTACTTTAGGAAAAGTGGTTTTATTTAATTTTAAGATTTTTTAAAGTCACAGTAGTTAAATATGTATCTGTATTGCATGTAATTACTTTTATTTGGTTACATCACCTCCATTGCTCACACCTCTAATATATGCATCTCATCTTTTGTAGTTTAAGTTGAAAAGCAGTTTGTGGCAACCTCCTATTAATGGTAGGTATAAGACTAACATTACTTGCTCAATGCTAGCAAAAACTGATTTGCATCATTGTCATGTGATATGTGCTAATGGTCTTTATTCTCCTTTTTAGGATTATGAATGTGGCAGTGCAAAGAATGCAGTCTGCAATTAGCTAGCAGGTATTTGTTATTGAAACTTAACTTTTGAGTTTGTATTGCTCAACTACTCGCCATTGGGCAAAAATTTCTATACAAGATGTCTGTCTGATAGTGCTATAGCTAAATTTAAGGATGCGATTCCATCAGCTCTAAATACATTATCTAGTCACAAAGTAACGGAGGACTCCTATGCTAATTTCAGTCCCTCCCAAATCGATCATCTTGTTGATAGTGCTGCAGGCTCGCTGCGAATGACACTCGACTCTGTAGCCCCTCTAAAAAAGAAAATTCTAAAACAAAGACGGTTAGCTCCATGGTATAATACTGAAACTCGCAAATTAAAGCAAATATCACGGAAACTTGAGAGGAATTGGCGTTCCACCAAAGTGGAAAATTCTCGTTTAATTTGGCAAGATAGTCTAAAAACTTATAGGAAGGCCCTCCGTAATGCCAGAGCAGCGTACTACTCGTCATTAATAGAGGAAAATAGGAACAACCCCAGGTTTCTTTTCAGCACTGTAGCCAGGCTGACAGAGAGTCACAGCTCTATTGAGCCAAGTATTCCCATAGCTCTCAGTAGTTACGATTTCATGAGCTTCTTTAATGATAAAATTCTAGCTATTAGAGACAAAATTCACCAAGACCTGCCCTCAATTGGCACCGACTTATCTCTTAACTCAGGAACCTTAGAAACAGCTGTAGAACCAGATACATGTTTAGACTGTTTTGCTTCCCTCAATCTTTACCAACTAACTTCAATAATTTCTTCATCTAAACCACCAACCTGCCTCTTAGACCCCATCCCGACTAGGTTGCTTAAAGATGTTTTACCCTTAGTCAGCACTTCTATACTAGATATGATCAATCTATCTTTATCAACAGGCTATGTACCACAGTACTTTAAAGTAGCTGTAATTAAACCTCTTCTGAAAAAGCCCAAACTTGATCTGGATGTTTTAGCCAACTATAGACCTATATCTAACCTTCCATTTCTCTCTAAGGTTCTGGAGAAAGCAGTTGCTAAACAGCTGTGTGACTTTCTACAGAGCAATAGTTTATTTGAGGATTTTCAGTCAGGATTTAGAGCTCATCATAGCACAGAGACAGCACTGGTGAAAATTACTAATGACCTCCTTATTGCATCAGACAAAGGACTTGTCTCTGTACTGGTTTTATTAGATCTTAGTGCTGCATTTGATACCATTGACCATCAGATCCTATTGCAGAGACTAGAATATTTCATTGGCATTAAAGGAACCGCTCTAAGCTGGTTTAAGTCCTATTTATCAGATCGATTTCAGTTTGTACATGTTAACGATGAGTCCTCCATGCACGCCAAAGTTACTCATGGAGTTCCTCAAGGATCTGTCCTTGGACCAATCCTCTTCACTTTATATATGCTTCCTTTAGGCAATATTATCAGGAAACATTCCATAAGCTTTCATTGTTATGCAGATGATACTCAGTTATATCTATCGATCAAGCCAGATGAAACTCATCAGTTAGCTAAACTTCAAATGTGCCTTCAGGATGTTAAAACCTGGATGACCTGTAATTTTCTCATGTTAAACTCAGATAAAACTGAAGTTATTGCTCTGGGGCCTAAGCACCTCCGTGACGCATTATCTAAAGATATAGTTTCCCTGGATGGCATCGCCTTGGCCTCCAGCACCACTGTGAGGAATCTTGGAGTTATCTTTGATCAGGACATGTCGTTTAAGTCTCACATTAAGCAAATTTCAAGGACCGCCTTTTTTCACCTACGTAATATTGCGAAAATCAGGAACATCCTGTCTAAAAATGATGGAGAAAAATTAGTCCATGCATTTGTTACTTCTAGGCTGGATTACTGCAATTCCTTATTATCAGGCTGCTCGAAAAAGTCCATTAAGACTCTTCAGCTGATCCAGAATGCTGCAGCACGTGTTCTGACAGGAACCCGGAAAAGAGATCACATTTCTCCTGTCTTAGCTTCTTTGCATTGGCTTCCAGTAAAATCCAGAATAGAATTTAAAATGGTCAGGCACCATCTTATCTTAAAGAGCTCATAGTACCTTACTACCCCACCAGAGCACTGCGCTCCCAGAATGCAGGGTTACTTGTGGTTCCTAGAGTCTCCAAAAGTAGACTAGGAGCCAGAGCGTTCAGCTATCAAGCTCCTCTCCTGTGGAACCAGGTTCCAGTTTGGGTTCAGGAGGCAGACACCATCTCCAGATTTAAGAGTAGGCTTAAGACTTTCCTCTTTGATAAAGCTTATAGTTAGGGCTCGACACCCTCTACTGCAACGACTATTGTTGCTAGTCTTATTATTATTATTGTTATTATAATCATTAACATTATGATGGTTACCATTAACACTATTATAAATATCTGTACCATTTTTCATTTAGTCTATAGCAACATTACCTTCACTGTCTGTACCTCTGTGTGTATATTGTGTAGGCTGCCTCCCTCCCCTCTCTCTCTCCTTACATCTCTCTCTCTCTCTCTCTCTCTCTCTCTCTCTCTCTCTCGCTCTCTCTCTCTCTCTCGCTCTCTCTCTCTCTCTCTCTCTCTCACCCCAACCGGTCGAGGCAGATGGCCGCCCACCCTGAGCCATGGTTCTGCTCGAGGTTTCTGCCTCTTAAAAGGAAGTTTTTCCTTGCCTCTGTCGCCTAGTGCTTGCTCTTGGTGGGAACTGTTGGGCTTCTGTAAATATCATCACAGAGTATGGTCTAGACCTGCTCTTTTATGAAAAGCGCTGTGAGATAACTGTTGTTGTGATTTGGCGCTATATAAATAAAATTGAATTGAAATTGAATTATTGCAACATTTTAGGCAGGTTCATGGGCACTTAAGGGGAAGTTATCGCTATCCATGTCCATACACCGATTGCCCCTGCACCTTTAATACATGGAGTAAGCTATTAAATCACACATACAAAAGTCACGGAAAACATCAAGGTCCAAACCCAGTAGAAGGGTCTACATTCCAGTGTCACGTGTGCTCATGCAGAGAATTAGCAACTGAAAGAGCTTTTTTCCAACACATAAATGGACATCTCAGGCATGATGAAACGGTTCCTTGTATGTTTGTAGGATGCACATTTAAAACTAATGTTTATAGTACATTCAACACACACAAAAACAGGAAACATAACCAACATTCATTGAAAGATTTTAAAGCCAATGTCATCAGGACAAGTCAGTTACGTCAATCAATTGATCTTTGTGGTTCATCAATGGTGATAAATGATTGGAACATCCTGCAAGGTGCACACAGCCATGCACAACTCAGCACAACACCGGCGTTGCTGGTGCTCGTTTTGTTTTCTTCTTCTTCTTCAACACCCGCACATGCAGACTGTACTATGTAAAATCAAACATTATAAGCTCCCCCATAGAGCCACAATGGTGGTAATTAACAAATTTGAATGGCCGCATTTTGTTTATTTTTCAGGTAAATGCAGAGTTTAAGAGGATCACCACCAAGCCACTGCAGTCAAAGTTCATGTCACAGCTTGACCACTTCTCAAACAAGCTGATGCAGATCTTCAAGAGCAAAGGAGGAGTGAAGGGGCAGAGGATTAAGGAAGTCCTGTCCATCACAGATTCGGTTAGTCGAAATACATCTAACATCCCTTTGCATGTATTGTGGTGGTTAATAGCCGCGTTTCCACTGTCGGGCCAGTGCCGAGCCAGGGCTTTAAACGGGCCGTGCCGGGCTAATAGCCTCGGGCCAGTAGCACCCGGTCTGTGTTTCCGCTGTGCTTCACCAAAACAAGCCCGTAACACGCCTCTCTGGAACAACGTCACACTAACCATCATTTCACCAACTAATGGAAGTTTTATCAGAAAACTAATCAGAAAGAAATCACTGGAAACAGCGTGCATTGCAAAACACACATGATAAAAGCGACCGGTTGCTGACATTTTTGTTGTTTGCTTGAATATTTAAAACCCAAGCATCGATGTTTTACCACAGATTTACAATAAAAAATGATACATTGATCATGAATTAATGTATGTCAAAATTGCACATTAGTCACACAGAAATAAATTACCGTTAGGTTTCACAAAAGAAAGAGGACACTTACTACTTCAGTTGCGTCTGTTTATTTGGTAGTTACAGGACATATTTACATCACATTTAGAAAGAATGATAATTCCTACAAATATATGCAACCAAAAATATGACCTGAGGAGCTTTAGCACTCTCTCGACTCCCAGTAGGCTACAGATATTGGCCAGACAGTGGAAACGCGGCTATTATAAGGTTTTATTGTCCATAGTTGCTTATTTAAACACTTTATGGCCTACTAGTATAGTGCTTTCATCCAAATATTAAGTTGTTGTTTTTTTTTTTCTTTTGGTTCATCCACTCACACAATGTAAAACATGCAAGAAAACTACCAACTTGCTTGTTGGGGGCATTTAGGGGTTAGGCAACCTGTTTAGACTGAAATTACCATGACACACTATTTATATTGACAGAGCCCTACAGAGGTGTTCTTATGTACTGGTGTAGACAAGTGATCGTACATGTTTTTGAGTTTAGGGGGGGGGTGAGTGTGTGTGCTTGGAGTGGGGAGGTTGTTTAGAGTTCTATTGGCCTGGGGGATGAAGTTGTGCTGTTGATAATTGACAAATGCTTTTCTAGATGTATTTTTGTGTCTGTCGCCATCACCTGTGGAGCCCTGCATCACTTTATGTCCCCTTATTTCTCTGTCCATCTTTATTAAACACTTGCTGTTTTTTCTGTGTTTGTGGTGTTCAGGCACCGGCGACCGAGGATGCAGAAAGGGACCTAGCAACCACAGTCATGGGGATTTATGTGATCCGAAGTGATGGGGATTGAAGTTTGAAGGCATGAAAGTCCTGAGCAACTTGGGCAGAGTCATCATGGGCTTTGTAATGCTTTTTGGGCTCATTTATGCCCTTGATTTGAGTTTTCTAGACAACCTCAAATACACCTTTGAGTTTTTCCAGAAGATCATAATGAATTTGGATGGACACAAGCTGAATACAACAGTTGAAAATCAAGCTGTTTGCATAAGAGGACAAAACCATTGATGGAGGGTTTAAGACTGAGATTACTTGGGCTTGGACAAGTGTTTACACCCAGACAATTTAACCTCTCCATCATAATTTCTTGACTCTACCTCCCCCATACCATTCCTCTCTACTTATTTGACTTCATGACTGTCGAGAGGTATTCAAATTGATCTAAAAACTGCTCAATGCGCTGTATTTTTCTTGGATTGTTAGTGGCCAAATTAATTATTATCTGAAAATCAAGCTGTTTGCATAAGAGGACAAAACCATGTGATGATCTCCTTTGATGGAGGGTTTAAGACTGAGATTATTTGGGATTGGACAAGTGTTTGCACCCATAAAGTTTGCCCATTTCACCTCTCCATCATAATTTCTTGACTCTACCTCAGTGCCACTTATACTTATTTGACTTCATGACTCGAGATGGATTGAAATTGATCTAAAAACAGCTCAACTATTTTTCTTTTATTGCAAATAGCCAGAAGTCTTTTTATTTTTTTATGTTGCAAGTGACATTTACATTAAGTTTTATTAAAATGTCTTCCTTGCTGTTAATAATCACTTAGAATGTTTTGTGATTGATTATTTTGTTTTGCTAGTCTTAACTGTGGTCCAAAATACTAGTTTTTGTTACCACCTACAACAACACCAACCACCAAGGCTCTTTTTACTGTAAATGTACAGTAGTATGGAATTTGCAATAGCTTATTGTTTTTTTCTTTCCCTTTATGTAAATGATAGTTCAAGGCAAGCAACTGCATATACAGAGTTTTTGCAGTGCATTCTATCCAGCTATAGTGTCTTTATTGTTGATGTTTAGGATAGCTGGGCATTCATTGTTTACCAGCATACTGTTCATTCAAGTTAATATACTTGTGTTTTATCTAGTAAAAAAGTTAATGTCTTGATATTTTTTATTGAAATATGCTCTCCAGACATGTATTAGGATGCATGCAAATCTGCTTGGAACAATATATTCTCACTTATGGGTTTTTTTTGTTTTTTTGTTGGTTTTTTTACGCTGAAAAAGTATACTTTTCACATGTAAATTCTTAAAAGGGTAATTTATTCCTACCTCATTAGAATTTCCAGAATTTATGAATATGAACACTTCTAAAGTTTCCTGCTGAACACAAGATGTCTCCTACTGCACCCCCATGTTCAGTGTATGTGCACTTTACAACTTAAGTTTCTACATCACATTAATATTGATTGAATATTGGATCAGACTTGAATTCCAAATTAGTTGTGATATCACAAATCATGCCAGTAGGCATACCCGTTAAAACTGGATTTTCACTGAGTTAGAAGAAAATCAGCTGATGTGTGAAAACAGCATTTCATGTCTCCAACTCTGCACATGTTTGATTTTCACTGTGTAGAATAGATGGCACTTCAGTGATCTGTTTCGTGAGCTGTGATAATACTTAATAATACCTTCTGATGAATCATTTTTTTGAGTGTAATACACCTGGAATACAACTGTAACTGTAAATTTGATGAAAAAAAAAATTAACTAACAGCTATTACACAATTTTAAAAAAATATACCACGCGAATGTCCATGATTTGGCCACATTGACTGTTTATATGTTCACTTTTATTGGGAGTTTTCTTCAAAACACTATTTCTCTCCATACAACCACGTTCCAAATAACATAAAGCTTCCAAAACACTGAAATGTTGATAAAAACAGTGAATATTGATCAGTATTCCAGTGACCTAAAGCACTCCCATGCTTTACAGGCCACAAGTTGAGAACAGAACATCCTACAGGGCTGATATCTGTCAGGTCAGGTACCACTTCGTTAAAAAAGACCACACCTCTCGACACACGTGGAACTTTTCTCCCTCAAACAGAACGAAGTGAGTAGATCACCTTTGTTTATCTGTGTGTAGAAGCAACGTTAGCTGTCGTCATTGCGTTAGCCAGCAGCTGAAATTACTTCTACAAGCGACACACTGCAATATACACAACTACTGGCTACTCTCTTTGCGTCTTTCTTGTAAAATACATCCAACAATCCACAACAAGCAAATTGCGGCAAACCCCTCTTACCAGCGGAATTGCAGGTGTCCTGTAGACAGTGCTCCGGCTACGGCACGTCACGGCTGCGCTATGGTTTTGTGTCCATAGGCCGACGTCAAAGTCCACTGGAAGCATCTCAGGGTGCTTTCACACCTGGCTCATTTAGTTCGGCTGAATCGCACTAGAGTTCATTTTCCCCCTTGGTGCGGTTTGTTTGGGCAGGTGAGAATGCAGCAATTGCACTCGGGTGCACACCAAAAGCGGACCAAACAAGCGTACCGAGACCTGCTTAAATAGGTGGTCTCGATACGCTTTCAAATGAACTCTGGTGCGCTTCGCTTGTGGTGTGAAAGCAAACAAACCAAGGATTTTATGATAGCAGCCATGTATAGGCTGTGTTTATGAAAATCATTTGGTAACATATACTTGTCAGCGGGGTTACCCGCGTGGGGAAATCAAACTCCGATGACTAACAGAAGTTTGTGCAGCACTTTAATGCTTCTGATCTGTATCGCAAAGAGCTCACGAAGTAATAATTTATTATAAGCATAATTGGTAGCCTAATGTTAGACCGCAGATCGACCACATAGCCTAATATGAAAAATAACGTAAAAACAGGACATGTAGTACAGGAATAATTTGGGGCTTATTAGCCTATAGTAGGCTATACTGTGGTATCGCTGTCACAAATGTTTTATGGACTTAATGAACTGACAGGGTAAACGGAGTAGCCTGCTACTTGAACAAGCTACCTGTAAGTCTGTGTAAGGTCATGGTTACTTCTCTTGGTTCGTTTGTAAAACTGCAGTGTGAACATGAACAGGACCAGAACTAAAATGCAACAGTGTTTAATTTTTTTCACTTGGTCCGCACCAAATGAACCGAACTATAGGTGTGGAAGTGTTTCAGCAGCGGAGTGTGCAGCCTTCACACATTATTGACCTGTTATTAATCTGTCATTTTCGTGCTTCTGCTACCTTCTTGTTCTACCATGTTCAGACTGCAGGCCTTAATGCTCAGTTCCGATTTTTTTGTTTTGTTTGACAGTTGACATTATTGTTTAAATGTGTCCCATTTCAGACTCCAGTGTGAACTGTCGGTGGCCTGAAAGTGACCTGCGTGCGCAGAAGAATAACACGTCACACGCAGCACGCTGTTGCAGGCTACAGAAGTCAACAAGGAGCAACAGAGGTTAGCTCCGGTTAGCTCATGTGAGACTCTCATTTTTTATTGTCCTCTCACGGGTCACATTTCTCCCGATTTATGACAAGCAAGAGCTGCCAACTCTCACGCATTGATCGTGAGACTCATGCAAATGACACTTTTCACACACCCTCACGCCATACATCAATTTTCTCACGCACTGGAAAAACTACGTAGCCTATATATAAATTGAAATTAGCTTTATTGGCATGAATGTATAGCAACAATATTGCCAAAGCTACATATAAAGAACATAAGGACATTTCATTAGATAAGGAAATAAAACAGCAAAAGTTGTGTTTGTGTGTGTTAGTACTGTGATGGCCCCGAGAGGTCTTGGTGTTGGGCCTCTGTACTGTGTGCTGTCTGTGTTTCTCTAGACCTGAAAATGTGACCCACATGAATCATGCAGATCTGTAATAATAACAAAAGAAGGGGGGTGAGGGGGGTCCAGGAGCTGGCCGAATGAAATGGAAAGGATTTTCCGTGTGTAAAGTTTTCTTCTTTTCCAAGTAGCAGCTGCCCAATTCCACACCAGCGCAGTGTGTACCACAGTCGCTCTCGCGCATCAATGGTACATAACATGTTTGGCAGTAATACTGCAATATTACTTTTCCCAGCAAAGAGTAATGTAACGGATTACTATTTGCAAAAGAGTTACATTATCACAGTTGCTCATCCAAGTAACGCTGCGCTACTGAACGCACGATCCCTGATGTGAAGGCGTGACCGCGCAGCGGCACCAGTCAGCTAAAAAGCTAAAGGAAGACTGGAGAACAGGGAGAGAGAGGTATTTTCGACAGCTGTATGTAACGTTATTGCTATTGTGGCACAGTCTAATATGCAAACAACATTGTCGTCCGTTGTAAACTTTGTGCGAGAACAATTCTACATTTATACTTAGGCTAATTGAAGCATCAGCTAAAGCAACACAGCAACGTGAAACTCCGAAAGAAACTCCGGGAGAGAGTGGCGTTATATCAGCTAATATTACTTTTTTTAAGGAGTATATGCTAAGTAACTAGTAGGTAGCCTAATAACTGTATTATTTCTGGGTATTCTGCTTGTTATAGGCTATGTCTAATGTATAGCCTACTTTGACTTTGTTGTCGATTGATCAGTCATAAAGGCTAAATAGGCTACACTTTGCTGTATGAATGGTTGCTTATTAAGTCGTCCTTATTTTAAAGGTTTTGGCAAGTTATACAAAAATTCTTGTGAATGGTTGTGATCGGGTTTATATAAGGCCTTTTCATACACTTTGATCTGCAGGGTCGCTCTGCGCTGATCTACAGACAGGCAAACAAGCGCTCCAAGACGTAACCATGGCAATGGCTTCTGTGTAACTGGATAATCCTTTTTTATAATCCTTTCCAGAAGAATCTTAGTAAGGCCACCAGGTCTTAAACAGGCGACAACCTTTGCTGCTGTCTCTTTTTCATTAAAAATAACCTATTAACTTCTACTGAACTAATTTGAAAGTTAGTAGTTATATTATTTAGTTATAGACTCAATTATTTCATGTTACACATTTAGCTGTTGAAGTTTGGTAAAAAAAAAAATGAATACAAAATAATAATTATTATAGAGAAAGAGCAGTGGATTAGACACTTGCCTTTGATTTCCACTGCAACACATCCACCAAAGAACTTATTGTTGTGGGTCCTGCTTTACCATCCATGTTTAATAGAGCTGCCGCCAGTTTGATAGGGGTGTCGGGAGGTCTCAGTAGCCTATATTTTCTTGCTTTTTTTCCCTTTGCCAATCACATGCCTGTTTTGTTTTAAATAAATTTATGTTAATCTTAAACCTGAGTTGCATCCTCCTTCTTTGTTGCGGCCTGAGAGCCGGGGGCCTAAAAAATTGGGGGCTCGTCCGTTTTTGAATTCTGGTAGGTTTAATTACACTTAAAAAGCATTGTTTGTGATTGTGGTTAAGGAGCTGGTGGGGTGTTTTTTTTTTTTTGGCTGTCTTGGACTGCGGATGTTTACGGAGATATGAGAAGGTAAGTGTAAATCCACCTGTATGTTCGTTACCTGTAGGAGTGTTTCCCCTGGTAGATACAGCAGAGTCTCCCCTTTGGGTTTCATCGGGGGGGCTTGTAGTGCTGGGGTACCGCGTTAGAGCTTCCTTTTTCCCTTTTCCCTCAGAATTTGCTCGGGAGCACATCCGTGGTTCCAGGATGGTTGCTAGTTTACCAGTTGCTTCACTCGGGCCAGCGGGCTGATGGTGCGTAAGTACCCACTGCCACGCCTCATGAAGACTAGGGGGGAGTTATGTAATAAGATTCCAGGTTAGGTAGTTACCTAGCGGGGAAGCTCCATTTGGAGGCTACGTCGGCCTTTTGCGCACACTGGTGGGTCCTTGCACTGTGCATTCTCATTTTGTCTGTGGTTGCGAATGTCTGATAAATTATGGATGACGTAGTAAAGGCATTTGTTGAGGCACCAGCCGAGGAGTTTCTAGAAGAGTGTTCAAAGGATGAGTTGGTTAAAACTGCTGACTATTACAAGGTTGATGTTGGCGATAAGAGGATCAAGGTCATAGAAAGCAAATTTATAAATTTATTTGTTAAAGATGAAAGTGCTGGGCACCTCGGAGGGTCAGTTTTCCGCAGGTACTGAGGGTTCGTCCAACTCAGTTGTGTCTCTTGGATCTGGTTTGAATTTTGAGCAGTAAAAACTAGTGTTATGTATGCAGTTGGAGACTAAAGAGGGAGGTTTCTGCTTATTTAAAGTCATGCCAGTTAACCAGCAAAGCCAATCAGAGTTTAAAACTCGTTCCGCTGTGTCCAATACCAGCTATAGGTATGGTGTGGGCCCATTGCCGCCATCTAAAGGGGGTGCGAGTTATCTACTAACAGTGATGTGCCAGAGCACAAGGTATCCAGCTGCGTTTCCTTTTAGCACAATTACAGCCAAGTCTGTGGTACGTGCATTATAACAGTTTATTTCCATCTTTGGTGTCCCCAGAGTCATTCAGTCTGATCAGGGCTCCAATTTTTTGTCACACTTATTTGCACAGGTTTTAAAGCAGTTGCACATTGAGCACAATCAGGCGTCTGCTTATCACGCAGCAGAGACTGGGAAGAGGGTCTGCCATGGTTGCTGTTGGCTGCCAGAGAGGTGGTCCAGGAGAGTACAGGGTTTAGCCCTAATGATCTTGTTTTTGGCCATAAGGTATGGGATCCTTTAGCACTACTGCAGGATAAATGGAAAGAGGTCCAGCCGCTGCACAACCTTCTTGACTATGTAAATGGTTTTCGGTATAGGATTTATAAAGGCCAGGAAGTGGTTAAAAACAATTTGGCGTCTGCACAGGACAAAATGAAAAAACTTTATGGCCGCGGAGTTGAGGATTGTGACTTTCTGCCTGGAGATCAGGTGCTTGCTTTGTTGCCCATTGTTACTTCTTCATTGCAGGCAAAGTTTTCAGGGCTATACTTAGTGGTGGAAAAGGTGTCAGACCAGAAATATGTGATTGCTACTCCCAGTCGTAGATCTTCTACTCAGCTCTGTCATGTCAACTTTGCTAAAACCATACTATGCTTGTGTAGAGCAGTCAGTTGAAGCACAGCATTCTGATGTGCATTCAGCTTGCTTGTCTGTATCTGTGTCCAATCAGGCTGTGATAGGTCAAGGGGAGGAGGATTTGTTAGGCCCAGATGAAGCGGTTCTATATGGTCAGCTTAAGAACTCAGAGTCTATGCAGAATCTGTATGGCTTGTTAAGCCATTTAGAGGAGTCTCTGCGTAGCCAGTTAGCTGACCTGATCAAGCAATATCCATGTCTTTTTGGAGATACCCCTACCTGCACACATTTGGTTGAGCATGATATCTGTTGGGGATTGTAAACCGATTAAGCAGAGGTTTTATCGTGTTCACCCGGAGAAACATAAACATTTGGATGCTGAGGTTAAGTATATGCTGGAGAACAGTTTTGTGGAGCCCTACAATTCCACCTTGTCTGCTTGTGCCAAAGTCCAATAACACTCCCAGATTTTGTACAGACTTTAGGAAGGTAAACAATGTCACAAAACCAGACTATTTTCCGCTTCCCCATTTTGAAGACTGCATTGACCAAGTGGGGTCTGCTAGGTTTGTGAGTAAGTTTGATCTATTGAAAGGCTACTGGCAGGTCCCTTTGTCAGAAAGAGTCCGAGAGATTGCTGCATTTATTACACCTACTGGTTTGTATACATATGCAGTGATGCCGTTTGGTTTGCGAACACCCGAGCGACCTTTCAGCGCCTGATGAACAGGATTGTTGGAGATTTGGATGGGTGTTCTGTGTATTTGGATGATGTAGTTATTTTTTCTAATGATTGGGATGGTCACCTTGACCGCATTAAGAGGTTGTTTGACCACTTGGCTCACGCACAGTTGACTGTTAATCTGGCCAAGTGCGAGTTTGCGAAGGCTACAGTCACTTATTTGGGCCGTGTAGTGGGGCAAGGGAGAGTGTATCCAGCGCTGGCAGTGTCGGTGCTTGCGCTCTGCCACATTGTTCTTTTGTTTTAAATAAATTTATGTCAATCTTTGTTAAACCTGAGTTGCATCCTCCTTCTTTGTTGCGGCCTGAGAGCCGGGGTCGTAACAATACAAAAGAAATAAAATATAAAAATTCTGTAAAAATAAATATTAGAAAAAAGTAAATAAGTAAAACAATAAGCGTTGTGTTAGTATGTTAGAAAATAAAAATAATATATTAAATTAAAATAAAAAAATAAAACAGTAAGCGTGTGTGTGTTTAAAAAAAAGTTTTTTTAAATTAAAATAAACTAAGTAAATGACACAGTAACATGTGTGTGTTAAAAAAATAAAAAATAATAATACATTAAAAATTAAGATAAATTAAGATAAACTAAGTAAATGACACAGTAACGTGTGTTAAAAAATTTTTTTAAATAAATAGATACAACCGTGGGTGTGTATATTAATAGGCAAAAAAATCAAATAAAATTAATTAGTTTATAAAAAACTAAAACAACTACTAAAATATAAAACAATCAAAATTATAATAATTTGAAAATTAGAACAATTATTTATTAGTCTAAGTTTCCACTGGTTGTGCTCAGTTCATAGCGTGATGAAATATATTTTTGCAGCAATTATTTGACATTTGGGAATTTCTTCCAGTAAATAGAGGAGTGTGTGTGATATAAATTCGAATTCGGGGTATATTTGGAAAATGTTTGCAAAGTGTTTTTGTCTTAGTGTTTTATATTTAGAGCATGAGTTTAGAAAGTGCAGCTCTGTCTCTACCTGTCCCCTGTCACACTGGGAGCAGAGTCTCTCCTCTTGTTTTTTTAGTTTAACATTTTATTGTGCTCAGGTAATTTGCCAGTGTAAATTCTCTTTTTAGGGTCAGATAAGATTGGAATTTACTTTGTGTTTTAGTTGTTTTTTTCCAGTATTCAGTATATTTTTCTTTCTGCTTGCTGATAATTTGGTTTGGTCTGCTTGAGTTGGCGTTGCTGTCCTGAGGCTGTTGGGGACTTGTTACTGCAGAGAGCCTCAGGACCAGCTGGCTGAGGGGACTTTTCTCTGGTTTCAGCTCCTGGTATGTTAGGCTTTGTGATGGTATGTCTGGGGGTTAACTGATTTCAAGTGATTGTAAAATTGAATTGATCTTTTCTGTATTTTTAGTAAGAGGGGGTATTGGCCGAGCTCTGCTCTGCATAGATTATTTGGTGTTTTAATCATTTTTTGTAATATTACTATATAATTCGCTAAAAAGTGATTAATCCAATTATTTTCAACTTGGATCGCCAATTCATCCTGCTGGGTTTTGTTTAGGTTGTTCCATTTCTTGGTTGGACTCTAAGGATTCCTCAATTTCACAGAGCTGGTTCTTGCCTATAACTGATAGCGTCGACTCTGCGCAATTACACTCCACCCAACTGATACAACACCGGTGGACACTGTGGCAGGAATCAAGCAAACGTGCTTTGCGCAGGGAGTGGCCGACAGTTTGTGACCGGCTAACATACGGTTTTGCAATATAAAAATGTGTAAGCTGAAGCACAGCCCTGCTCTGTTGGGAATGTGAGCTGCACAGAGCTGCCGAAGTTAACGTGTGGATAAGTGGTGAATTGTTTTCACTTAGTTTCATTTTGCACAGGTCTCATCTATACAGTCCCAAATGGGTTCTGTGTCTGTCTGTCTGTCTGGGGTTCTATCATATCAGCAGAGCAAGTAATGAATAGCAGATTATAGGGTGGGAGATTTTGAAACATTGTGATTAAATGATGACATTATTCTCATATAAATCTTGTCCGATTACACAGATATGTGGGATAGAAGCAAAAAGTTTTGAACATTCAGTCCAGGAGTTTCTAACTGAATTAAAATTAACTAATTTATCCTTCAGGTGAAAAGGTGCCACATTTAAAGAGGAACTTCCCCAAACAAAGACACAAAGACAAATAAATACAACAAATACGGATTTACATTAAGTGGCTCCTCCATTGCTAAAGGAAAACCTATGCTCCTATGTTTGGTCAGAATTAAGGCTATCATGTCTGGAGGTTGGCAAGTATCTTGATCACACTGATCTGACCATGATTAATGACTTGGCTTTTCATCTGCACATACATGTGGCTGTTGAACTTTTAAAACAAAATGCCTGAGGATTAAAGAGTGATGATCACGACCCCTTCAGTGGGATATGACACAGAAGGCCTAAAACGAGCCGACCTCCAAATCTCACTCCAAACTAAAATGAAAAGTTGGCATCCCTGTGACAAGTGTTCACAACTTTCTGTTCTTTTCATTATGGTTTCTGGCGCTCTACAGCGCAACTGCCCCACAACTCAGTCCCTCCATCTCTTTCCCCACTGTGTCCGCTCGGACAAATTGTATGCACATTACTCAGAAGAGAGTTCGCAGTCCTGTGGATTTCAGGTGTAAGAAAGGGAATTTGTGAGTAGATGATAGCGAGGTAGAGGAGGAAGCGCCACATGTATAATAATGGCTTTTGTGAAGCTTTTTCGTTTACCGCGGCTCTGTCTACAGCAGAACTGTGACAACAGCTGCTCTAGAGTGACGTCAAAGTCGCATCAATTCCGAGTGTCCAGACTCAGGTCGCATTTAAAAAGATCAGATTCCATGTGACTTGGCCTGTTCACACTGTCATAAAAACATCAGATCTGAGTCACATATGAGCAAAAAAATCTGATTTGGGCCACATTGGCCTGCAGTCTGTACGTAGCCTAAGTGACCCAGTTTCAGTCTATCAACTTCATGCTGCATTTACCACAGAGAGCATTTCAGAATCAGACCGTTTTGCCTGCCTGATTTTGCTGACATGTTTAGATTTTGTTGATTTGGTAATCAATGTTTGCATTTTGTGCTTCTACTATGATTAAGTAAGCTATGTAGTTAAATGATTTCTTTTTGTGTCCGTTTTAACCGTGTTTATTGCTGTTTTACGATCGGGAGTCTCCACAGGGTGTTTTCATTTTGAAATCCGTACCGCCAGCAAGATCCGTTCTGCACATGCACAAAAGTGGTCTTGTCTGTCAAAGAAGGTTACCACAAATGTTCCTGTTCATAATTACTTGTGTGTTGTTGTCTGCTCTCAACTCAAGACGTCAAATACTAATGCTTTCAGAAAGGCTGACAAAGCGTTAATTGATGCAAAAGTTACCCTTCAGCGTCCATATAAGACGCCTCTGGGTGCTTCTTTATGAGACGCCCTGTCTAGACCTGAAGGTAGCTAGATAGCTATGTTAGTATAAAAGGTGTTGACAACTTCACCCCTTCACCCCAGCCCCTTACCCTAACCATCACAGGAGTGTGTGCCTAAACTTAAGTCAGTGATTTTATGCATGTCAGCCGGCCGATGTGCTAGCAGCTAGCCTCCTTTGTGTTGCTGCTTTGTTAAATTGTTTGTTATTGTTATTAGAAATTAAAAATGTACTGTTGAATAAGGTTTTTCATATCTAAAGTATATTCCTATTACATCATAGTAAACAGTTTCATCTCCAGTGATTAAAAAAATTGTAATCTTGATATGAAAGATTTAGTTGTATCATTTTGAATAGGCAGATTTGTGATAACCTTCTTTGACTGACAGAACCACTTTTGCAGAACGGATCTTGCTGGCGGTACGGATTTGGCACTGACAGTCACGTCATCTCCATTCACAGCAATGGCAGATCATGGAGCTGAATAGTTTCCGGAAGTTAGCATCAAATGTTAGCAGCGAAGCGGGGCTGCAATAGAAAATGCTATTTGGGATGCACTTTAAATGTTAAGAAAAAAAAAATTCTATATTATTAGCACAACTGACTCAAGTTAACATGTACATTAAAGCATGTTAGTGGATTTCCCCCACTAAATGTAGGATTTAGGGACATTAACGGTTAACAAGTTAACAAACAAATTATGATACTGGCAAAACGTTATACAATATATATGGGGACAGCCTATTAATTTATTTTAAAATATTTATTTTTGGGGGGGTGGTATTTAATTTTATTTAAATATATTAGTGGTGCATGTACGAATAAAAGATTTAAAAACGTTATTTATTTATTTTGAGGGGGGATTGGGGATTTACCCCTAACACTAAAAGTAGTATACTAAAATATTATAAAAACAATCTTCATAGTAATTATATTAGAGCAGTAGACTCTGCGTGGTGGACGAGCAGTGATTCTAAAGAGTACTGAGTGGACCATGGTGAGATAGAAAACAACATATGATTGTAAATGCCCATTATAATATACCATTTATAAGAAATCATACTTAAAATGTTATATTACTTTCTTTCCCGTCTCTCATTATCTGCATCCTTTCTTTCTTCCCTTCTTAGTTTCTATATTCCATCTTTCCTCAATCTCTGAAACTGATGATCTGATGATGATTAATGTAATATTTATTCAAAATAATATTTTACGATTTCAAAATAAGAAATAATACGTTTTAGGAGTTAATACTTATTACACCTGTCTCACTTTTAAAAGTATAGCTTTGATCTGCAGCTAAGACTAATATTTACAGGTTTGAGGACAATGCACAAAGATGGTGGAACAGCATCTGCTTTCAGCCTAGTCTTGACCTTTTTGGTCCTGACAGACTGGTCTAGCTCAAAATGGGCATGCAGAGTGACTTGAGCTTATTTTCCACGCAGCAAGTCAGGTTTTTTTACCCACATTAAAGAGGTGGTATTATGTTTTTGGCTTTTTCCCTCTCCTTTATTGAGTTATATATCTTTTTTGTGCATGTAACAGGTTTGCAAAGTGAAAAGTCCAGCCCAAAGGGAGTTCCCATCTCCCACAGAAAGCTCTGCTCTGAACCGCTTGAAAACAGCTAGTTTGTAGTCCAGCCCTTCACTTCCTTTACTTGTGACGTCACAATGAAAACGCGTCATAAAGCTTGCCAAGCGGCTGGCAGGGGTCAGGCACGCCCTCAAACCAAGCTAGTCTGAGCGGAGGCCCTTTGGCTCGACTCGCCTTTGTTTGGTTTTCCATTGTAGAAATGTACCTGTACCTGCTTCCAGGTACTTTTTTTCGTATCACCTCAGCTCCGTCGAGGTTCCAAGCGAGCTGAGGGATACTAAAATGTAACGTGAAAACATGACAGACTGCTGATTGGTCAGAGAGAATCTTCACTATTCACTGCACCATCATTGCTGCACCAGACAGAGGCCAGCAACAGAAAGTTTTATATTTTACAGTCTTCTTATGTAATTTCATCACTAAATCCACTTCTGAGAAGTTTTGAGGTGAGAAATCAGCTGTGTAGGTTTCGAATATTGACAGTTTTACGAGAAGTGATGGCGGAACAAAAATGTGCTTGAATATTTTCGGAGTTGAGGAGCTCCGCAAGTGGCTGCGGGGGAAGCCTGTACCAACCTGCGGGAGGAGCGTGTGATGCCGGCCAGCCGCCCGCTCACAGAGCCCTCTGCTCCCGCCGTCACACAGACCGCTGCAGCAACAACGGCAGAGGAAAACACAGCTGGAAGGTTTTCATACCGCTTATCTGTCTTTACATTCTGAGGAATGTTGAAACGTTTAACTTAAAAAAGAGAAAGCTGTGTGGATCGCTGGTGTGTGTGTCACATTGAACATTACGTTGCGGCAGTTGTGTCTGGCGTCGCTATGTTTGTTTGTTTGTTTGTTTATTTATTTATTACAGGGACAGTGCATATTCATAAACATTTCTGTCAATATGCCAGAATTAGCCTAAAGGCTATTTTTCACGACAAGCTATGTACTATCTCTGGGTACTATCTGTATCTGAGTTTGCGCTATGGTAGCTTTTTTCGGCAAGGCAGCATAGATCGTCAGAACACCGGCAACAGTTCAACGTTTAGTCCTGATGGTAAGATGTGGAACAATGATGTTGTGTGGTTGTGGACTTGTGAGTAACTTATACCATCTGCTAGTTTGCGGTCGCAGTCTGATGCGGCTTTGATTTGGATCACACTACCTTGTTTCTTACGACCCGCCCTTCTCTGTTTCTGACTGGCTAGTAGTCCTTACCTGGGAACTGCGCATGTGCAACTCCCAACAAAGATTTTGTACAAGTAAGATGCATCACTCTGTAGCTCAAGAGCGGAGCGTACAACACAGGGTGAAAAGAGGAGCTGCAGCAATGTGCAGTATGAGAAAAATATGGTGTTTTTTCAAAATTAAACCATGTAAACCTGTTCTGGTACAACCCCTAATTAAGATTTTGAACCTGAAAATGAGCATAATACCACCTCTTTAATACATCATAGTGTCTGAATCTACCATATTGGTGAACACTCAATTCTTACTAGATATGTTGACACTAATTACAAAATTACTTTGTACAAATTCACATCATCATCAAAGTTCCTGTGTGTGAGAACTGTTTGAAAAAATAAAAACATTCACTAACTAACAAACTATCTGGTAACTGATGCCAACATCAGCAAAAAAGCTGTTGATGAAGTTCCAAAACTGAACAATGCATAACTTTCTCAATCAAACCTGTAGCTGTTTAAAAGCAAGGTTGAATTTAAGGCAGCTGAACTTCTTCTGAAACGTCATTTACAACCAAGTCCAGTTGCTCTCGATTAAACTTTTCTTGGATGACCTGGATGAATCTTTACAGATGTGTAGGTTTGTCTAGCCCGTTCTCTCTCTTGTTCTCCCTCTCATGGTACATAGGGGGTTTAGTGGAGCCTGAAGATCTGCAGTGATGTTTTAATAAACCAAACATTAAGCCAGATGTGTTGTGTGTTCTTTCTTTGTGGAAAATGTACCTCACATATTTTTTTGTTGTTGGCCTCTTTAGTGATTGTAAGGTTGCTCCTGTTGACCTGAGTCAATCATTTTTTCCTCCTCTCCATGTCAGCTGGGAAACCATACATTCGTACTCCTTTTCCTGACCGACTGCAGCATCGCCACACCGTACAATAAACCGTGCTGTAGACACAAACCACTTAGCCGGACTCAGTGGATTTTAGCCGTAATGGTGTCTGAACAGGAGGGCTCGTCACAGATGAGGTCATCAGGTGAAAGGTCATCATGTGGGTCATTTTATTTACTGCAAAATTATTAATTCATTTTACTGATTGGGCAGGCCTTCACAAAAGGGCAGAAGAGGAGGTGCTCAAGCACCCATCGCACTCCCTTCACCACATGAGTGAGACATATGGACACGCTTTGTCAGCTATCTGTCTTCCCATTGTCTCTGCTTTTTTTGACTTAGAGTTTTTAATGGTTGGTAGGTACAGTATTTGTCACACCTCTACATGCATTGTTCAAATTTAAAAATTATGAGGTTCTGGTGTTTATGAGGCCTACTCTTTTCATTTTCAGTCTTCAGTGTGCTTCATATTGGCCCTCTGGCTGCATTCCCTCTGTTGTGATGGGACGGGATCGTGTGTTTTGCTGGGAGGTATGTTTTCATGGTTTGTGATGTATTGAGCGATATGATCCCTGACTAATTTGTTGCAACATTGCATGATGTGCTCACAAGCATGTCTCTCACTTTCTATATATGTGTCAGGTATTTGATGTGTACCATTCAAGGCTTTCAGCCTGGTTTATGTGTCTCATTCTGACCATACAACATAAAAAAAAACATCTGCAGCCCAACTTTAAGAGCTCTTTTACATATAACTACAACCATGCAATTATAGAGTACAGAAGGGCATTAAAAAGGTACGCACACAAGGTACACTTATGTAAGTACAGAGGCTAATGGCTTGTTTGTCTTAAAATAAATACTGGATAATAAACTGGAAATGTAGCCTACAATGCCCTCATATGGCCAATGTGAGAAAATACAGCAATTTAGTTCTTTTATATGGCCTTAACTTTAAATAAAATGCTTATTCTTACTACAAGTAAACTGCAATGCTATCTAGATGCTACAAAAGTAAAATAAGATTATTAATGTTCATTTTAAATGTGACACACTGGCCTACCACTAATGGAGGGATTACCATATTGGCCTACAGTGGGTCTAAGAGGTGCTTCTGTTTGAAGTGACGCTTCTCCCAATCTCTTCTTTTTTGCGCCCGATACCAATCCAAGTGCTTTCATACAGAGAATATGAATAAGGACACCACGTCCTGCAGCAGAAGACCTACGTTACAATTAGTAAAATAAGAAATTTAAAGATGTTTAGTATCAGTACAGATCCTTCTTGAGAAAAAATAACCTGCATCTCAGGTTTCCTTTGTGATTCTATATACATTGTTGTATATATATATATATATATATACACAAACTATATTATAGTTTCTTGTATATTCTGAATGAATGTGTGTATATCAGCTTTCAATAAAGCAGGACTGCTTTTCCAGAGACTATGTTCCATTCCTGGTAACAGACTGTGCCCAATTCCTTCCATTGAACCAGCCAAATGACCTTCCCTGCAGCTAGGCTGGGAGAAATGGAATAGACAATGGGAGAGCAGGATGAGGCAAATAGTGAGGGGTTCAAACCCCCAATTAATATAAGATTGAGACATGGGTTTCGAGTGGAAGGATGATTTATTTAATATATATTCATTTAAATATCAGCATTTGGGGCAAATTTATTCATTACACAAGCTCAGACAATAACAACAAACAAGATGTAGATGCCAATGCTGTCAGAAATGCTAAAGGATAAAAGCAAAGTTTTAAAAACACCTCAGCATCTACAGAAACCAGCCATGCAGGGGATAAACTGTGGGCCACCCGGGTGCCTTAACACCACTATACTCACACTGGTGTGCAGCCACCTAAACACAGCAAGTCAAACACACATAAACCACACAATAAAACTAAGTTATACATGTGCACACAGCTATCATACACACCACCACATGCAGTGAAGGGGAAAGGGGTTCCCAAAATCCACTACCCTGTCTGTCTGAACACTAAAAAGAGGGGAAAAGGGCTAATATACTGAGGGAAATCACACAGCCAAAAAAAGGGAAAATAGCCACACCTGTAGCAGACCTTAGCAGTTGCACCTGCTAAATACCTTACAGATGATATTTACCTCGAACAATGCAGTAAATAGTCAAACCAACTCTGACTCCACCTCATTTATCGATCGGACATTTAGGGCCACTGCAACGTAAATCATGTTATCAAAGGCCACCTATAAACACACAAACTAGTAAAGGTCCACTAGATAGCATCTTTTTACCTCAGGGTTATCAACCTCCAATTCCTTCTCTGCTGTGAACTTTAGCATAACAGGCTATGCGGCCTACAGGGTCTGGACAACAGGTCCAAATGCAAATGCCTGTGATGAAAACAAATTAACACATGTTCACAAAAGTTGATCTGATGCAGTAAGCCTATTTTAATTACGAGGAAGCTAATTACTGTTCATGATTCATACATTTTAACCACACTGTCAACTCCAATCGTATGGTAAGAGATTTTACCTGAGAAGTCTTTGCAAATTATTAAACAGAAATGAATGCCTTGTTTTGGTTACTGAATTTCTTCAGTTTTTTTGACAGCAAAAAGGAGGAAATGATCTTAACATGTACAAACAAAAACACAGCGACCTGGTGAAACCTCAGCGGTGAAATATGCACAATGTCCAGTTCCTGTATGTCACAGGCTATGGTCTGGAAATCAGAGTGCAAGCCGGTTTCCTTAAGTGTGCCCCTCACTCCACCCCACATCTTATTTCCTCCATACCCAAACAAAAGCTGCTTCTCTGGGACAAGCTTGCATGCAAACTCTTTGGCCGTCAGCATGTCTGTACAGGGTACAGAGCACTTCAGCTTCAACAGACGGCATACAAGCAACATGCACAGAACTCACCTAAACATTTAAGTCAAAACTCAGCAAGACATGACGCTTTACTGCACTTAACCAAAAATATAAGCAGTGTTCATCACTACCCTCCAGCTTTGATCTGGCTGTTGGGTAGGAGTGGTTTCCCCAGGTGGGTTCCTACTGTCAGAACAAACTCCTTTTCAGCATATTTCAAATGAGCTTCAGCTGGGAACTTCTCCCCATCAAAAGCAATCTGAGAATAAGAGGAGAGGGGCGTTTCTCCCAAGAGTTCCACCATCTGACAGGTCACATCCAGGATACCATTCTAGAGATGGGATACATGTGCTTTGAGTGCACTGTAAAAGGCAACATGAGGCCATTTCAGTCTAAAGAAGTTTATAGTAATTGATGCAGGAGAAAATTCTTTGATCAAGTCACATGGGGTTGAGAGAGCAGGTACCCTGACAGAATGTTCTTGAAATTCTTAAGACTGGGTGACAGTGAGCAATACTGAACTAAGTGTTATAGCCATTAATAATGAATCTTGCCTAGAAGATCCCAGCAAAGCTTGAAGATAAGCATGTGGCCCAGTACATTGTCCAGAAACAGCAGTTAAAGACTTCTAGTTCAGACACACTGGTGGGTTACTTCTGAACAAGCTAGAAGTATTGTGCAAACACTGGCCACTATTGAGTCTGTCACCCTGAGGACTCTTTTGGCTGTACTCGTCATAGTGCAATAAACTTGCCAAGACAGTAGATGTTCTTAGACAGCTTTTATTCATCATAGTTGAATGACAAGAGATCTTGCAGTCTTTAGACTCCAGCTTTCATCTGGTTGTTGGGTGGTAGTGGCTTGCCCAGGTGGATCCCCACAGTCAGTCCAAACTCCTCAGTGGCATGTTTCTCACAGACGTCAGGCTTAAGCTGGAAGCCCTTCTCCCTGTCGAAGCAGTCCAAAGGAGTGAAGGAAAGTGGTTTTTCCTCCAGGAGGCCTTGCAGTCTTTTACGCCAGCCCTCCAGCATGGTGCCTCGCACCTCAGAGGGAACGTGAGACGGAGCCCAGAAGATCTGAGGGGCCAGAACTTGGAAGCCACAGTAGTGCAGGATGCCATTCTGGAAGACGGTGGTGATATGGTCAAATGTTTACCACAGTTGATAACCCATTAAATGCTTTGCCAAGTCAGTTTATGCTGGGCCAGTACCTGCAGCGGCCACAGTGTGACATTCATGTCTCCATTAATGCCATTTGCACTGAACATGGACTCGTGAGACCCAGTGGTGAAGGACAGCATGGCTTTCTTGTCCTGTGCAGAAAAACCAATTCAAACAAGCCAGAGACACACCCCCCGTAATGCAAGCCTCTTGATTTGGTCCCTTACCTTGAAGATGCCCTGGCTATACCTCTTCTCTTGGGAGTAAGCGAAGCCCAGTGTGAGCACCCGGTCAATCCAGCCCTTCATGATTGCAGGAAAACTGAACCAGTACATGGGGAACTGAGAAGAGTTTGAGTTAGTTTCAAGCACAGGGCTTGGGCTTAAACATATTAGTCAGTCAGCCTGTACCTGAAAGATGATGAGGTCTGCTTCAGTGAGTTTGCGTTGTTCTTCGGTGATGTCAGCAGACAGTTTTCCAGCCTCCCATGCTAGTTTGGTCTCCTCTGCGTAACAGAAGTGATCTGCATTCTTAACTTCTCCTGTAGAGACAAAGTAAATGTTGCCTGAAATTATGGAGAGCAACTAAAGCAAAAAAACTGCCAGGTTTAATGCCAGTGAGATATTGATATACCAGTGATGTCCTCAGCAGTAGCAGAGGCTTTAAACTTCATGGCATATAGGTCAGATATTTCAGTTGTGTAGCCCTTCGTTCCAAAGACTTCCACAGCAGCATCTTTAGCTGCAGCACTGAATGAGCCAGAGCTCTGGTGGCCATACACAATAAACACTTTCTTTCCTGCTAAACCAAGAATTAAATATTAGAACAAGTAGAACTCATAATTTCCAACCATAACACACTGGCAAGAACACAGAGCAGAAAACCTCACCCATTCTGGAGAATATGAACAACTAGCTGGTCTGTTAATGGAAAGAACTGCTCATTCCGGAGCAAAGCAGAAGATGCTATTTTTATACTGCAAGCCTTCTGGAGCATTTGCACTCTCTCAGGTGCTGTCAATCAGCAATCAAGGTCATCAATCAATCAGCTGAGCTTGGGTGATTCTCTCTCAGGAGTCTCATCAACATATCCACATATCTTTTTCTGAACCTAGTCAACATTTTTTAATGGGGAGGGGAATTTTTGTAAACGCAGGATAAGCTTACAATAGTACTCTCGAGCCTATGTCGTCTACTTGAAGGCAATGTGTGCTTTTCTCATTTTAGCCTACCCAGAAAGAGACAGAGACAGAGTATATGTTTGTCTGTGTTTTTGTGTCTTTTATACAGTAATCGTGTGGATATTTGAGAGCATGCGTGTCTGTGTACAAGATGTTTTAAAAATTGTGTGCCACTCCTGATGTCTTCAAACCACATGAAGCAGATGTGGCTGAGTGATCTTCTCACTCTACTGTTACTGGTTTCCAGTGCTGTTTTCCTTTGCATTACTTTCCTCTTGTAGTGTACCTACATATGATTTTAATAAAATTATGAATGTCAATATTTCTCCTCGAAGGGCACCACCTAAAGATTTGCTGTTCGCCCAAGGCTTTAGGAGCTTGAGTATAGCTTGATAATTACACGAATTTCTGGTAATTTTTGGTAGTTATTAATGGTTCAGTTATTCTAAAATCGTTAAGTTTAATCAATCAGTCAGTCTCAAATCTGAGAAGGAATCCTCTGTACAGGGACCCAGGACGCTAAACAGTACACACACACAAATCAATATAATCAAGGAGAAATTTATTGACTAACTAAAGGGAATACAACGGTGTGAGTAAATATGGGAATATTACAGGAATAACAGTCAAACATGAAACAAACCAGAAGGTAATGAACAGAATATGCAATAAGACAAAATCAGTATAATAGGCTGGATGGAATTTCAGTTTGGTATTGTGGATGGAAGAGAATGAGGGAACGAATGGTCATAAATTATGTTGCAAATTTTAAATAAACTAGGGGTTTCTTAACTAAAGATGAGGACCAACTATAGGACACCAACGAGTCACAGAATGTGATTTGTTTATGCCTTATTGTTGTCATAATTCCCCGTGGCAAAGGCTCACTGCCGGTTTTGGCTTGTTGTTGTTGTCCGGGCCCGGCTGGGTTGGCACCCCAGCGGCGTCTCGAGCTGGTTTTAAACCGGTGGATTTGTTCCAGAGTCCTATGCGGGAAAACGCTTGCACCAACGGGCAAGACGGTCAGCCCTGGCTTTGCGCTCTGAGTTCGTTTGGTGTCGCTATAGCTCAGCGGAACACACTCCAGACTCTGTCGTTGGAGCCGTGACTTCGTTCAACCCGAGGTGAGAATTAAACGAGTTTCTGGGTTTCTGGGTCAAAAGTTGCGTAGAACGGTCGGATAACGTTAAAATAACAAAATCAAATAAGACACATACATTCGCCGTAGGTTTGCAAGGCCCTGGGAATATAGGCTATTTAACGTTGCTGAGTTTAAAACAAAAGTCTGGGGAAAGTTTCGTCCCAGGCAGCTCCAAACAAAAGTCAAAATCAAATCTCCTGCTGAGAAAAATGGGGATTCAAAACATGGAACTTTCTCAGGTCGTCTGAAGGAAGTTGAAAGTAGCCTACAAAAAGAGCATTATCAGAATTTTACAAGAGAGTTACAAAAGTTACAAGAGAGCGTAATTACAAGAGGATACACGAGTTACACGAGGATACAAGAGCATACAAGAAAAAGGACTTTTAAACGCTTGTGTGTTATACCTTTTCTGTCCTCTTGGTGGAGCTCTGATTCCATGCAAGGACAGTGGATACGCAACTTAAAACTCAAACTCTTGAACTGGGAACTGGGAATTGGATTATAACACAAGAGGAACGTGCGGATGCACGTTTTAACAAGAAATTATATAAGAAAACATTTAGATAAAGTATTAGTTAAACACTAAACAGACAGTGATTACTATGGGATAATAGGGAGAAATTAGGAAACTCTTCAAGATTACTTTCTTATGGTTCTTTAGCTTCAAACATCATACTAGAGGATAACAACATGATAATTTCT
Source organism: Micropterus salmoides (assembly GCF_014851395.1). Classification (NCBI taxonomy): domain Eukaryota; kingdom Metazoa; phylum Chordata; class Actinopteri; order Centrarchiformes; family Centrarchidae; genus Micropterus; species Micropterus salmoides. The sequence continues at coordinate 16,821,278 of NW_024040596.1, forward strand.
ACTCAGATCTAAGAGGCAAACGCCATTACTAACTTAACAAGGACTATTATTTAAACAGAACAAAACACAGTTTAGAAAGGAAAAGGTTGTTGGCTCAAGAAGGCAGGAATTGTTAGTGTCCCTCCTTTCACAATCCTGTGGCTTTTCACATTTGCACATCAGCTAGAAGAAGAAGAGAGTGGTGTTTTATGACCTCAACCATGCTGTGGGAAAAGGTTCAGAGTGACACAGGACGGCATGGCACGACTTTTGATGTCAGGCGGTAACCTGTGGGGGAGAAGGGGTTGAACTGCCCTTTTGCTGTCCTGCAGAGTGTCTTCAGTGACACCTTTTCGGCGAGAGGGGTTTGGAAAGTTCTTGAATACACAATCCTTAAGCGATGCATGTCTGATTGAGTCTATGCAGGTCCTTACCAAAACATCAGGCGATGTCTCTAGTTTTGCATGTCAACAGGCCAGCTCAAAGGGGAGAAAGGAAGAACCCCCCCTTTGGCCGAATCTGATCTCACCTCCTGATTGAGATGAGGGCTGGTTGACACACTACAGTCCCCCCTTTCGAACAGATATTCTAACAGCTAACAGCCTTGACTGAAGGTTTTAGCCCTCGTCTTAAAATTATTTTAATAGAAGAAGCGGCTTTTATTCCTGAGAGGGACTGTTTGAGTTACATTGTATCGAACCCGTTTGATCGGGTAATAGTTTATTTCTGCAGTTGCTGTAGCAAGATGTCTGCTCTGGAGCAGGTATTCCTAATTGATAAAAGGAGCGATAGATTTGGGCATGTTAAACCCAGCAGCAGCTCACTTGGTGGGTGAAAATCTTGTCAGAAAATTGGTTTTCAATTCAATTAGTTAGAGACCCCCACTCTGAACTTAGTGGTAGGTGAAATTTCAACTGGGGAATACAAAATAGTGGCTCGAGCCGTGGGTGGCGGACCGTAGTGAAAGAAACCTGGCTTCAAGTTATGTTTTACTCAGCATGCACACAAACTTTAATACGACCTTCCTTTAACAACTAGCAGTTATCGTCCCTATCGTCCTCGTTGTTGAGGATTTCTATTAATTGTTAATTTATTAGGACGTTATCATTCCCGACGAGTCCCATGGGGTATTTGTGTTGCTTGATTTGGCTGTGGTGAACCCATTTGAAGATTGGCTCTCTCTACGGCACTTTTGTACCTTGATCTGGTACACAACTGGTGAAAGTTTATCTGTGATCGCATGAGGGCCTGTCCACTGGGGAAAGAACTTTTTGCAAGTCTTCCTGTACCCTGGCCGTCCTCAAGTGTGATCGACAGGTAAAATTTTCGTGCCACTCCCTTTTCAGTCAGGTGACACAAGAACTGTTGCGCTGGGGGGAGATGCTTCCCTCGCCAGTGCACAGGACTGTTTTGGTGCGGTCGCCGGTTCTGTCGACATGTTAGCCTGGAGTGGTGGACTGGATACATCGGGTCCCCAATATATATAAATGTAAATGCTCCGTATTCGTAGTGCCCTTCTAGTCTTTTCGACCACTCAATGCGCTTTTTACACTACATCTGCATTCACCATTCACACACATTCATTCACTGAGCCTAAGGCTCAAACAGAAACTAATATTCACACACATTCATACACTGGACAGCCACCAGAGGCAATTCGGGGTTCAGTATCTTGCCCAAGGACACTTTGCTTATTGGGGGATCTCTGGTGTGTAACTCTTTGAGATCGCCTGTTCCAACTAGAAAAGTTTTGTGATTCGCGCTGGTTGTGTCCACCCCCTCTTTCTCGAAAGGACCGATTTCCCCAGCGGCTGGTCGCATACTGGAGCCGGTGGAATTCAGTTCTCTGGTAGTTCTGTTCCTTGTCAGCCCAGGGTGGCCGCGGGTAGCCACAACCTTGATCAGGTCGTCAAGGCGGCACGTGCCTCTGATACTGAGTCTGCTGAGAAGCCTGTGATGTATGAGCGGCGGAGGCAGGTGGTTCACCACCCAAAGCTGCTCCCAGCTCCATATGGAGGAAGTTGGGGTTGATGTTTAAGACTCTCCGAGGCTCAGAATTCCGAGTCATAGTATGTCTCTGCTTTTCTAACCCTTTCGTGGCTAACCCTTGTAGCTGTCGACAAGTTTGGGTGAGGGGGCATGCCGCGACACTCAGACGGTACCTAGTTGTGGGATGGAGGTTTTGAATGAAAAGGCATTTGAATTTTACCTCTTCCTCCAGCTCAAGCTCGATTTTGATACCAAAGTACGCTTGCCACAGGCGGTGATAATACTACTGAGGGGGTTCTGACCACCCTTGCTTAACATCCATTGCAGCTGCTAAGCCTGTTTGCGAGCCCAGGTCAGAGTATCCTTCCACCATGGTTTCCAGTGGGATTAGTGGGAGTGTTCGTGAGGACCAGTCTTCTGAGGCTGGCCAAGGGGAGCGAGCTCTGGGAGCTGTTCAAAGGGGTTTGTTTGTTGGCCTATCTCAAGTGAGAGTTGGAACTCTCCTCTGGCGTCGGCCAACTCCTCCTCCATGATTTCCTGCTGTTGTCACGATCCTGCCCTGAGCTCGTCTGGGTTATATTATTTTGGCCATGCCTTCTCTGTGTTTTGATTTTGGTTTCTCTTTGTCTGGGTTTCAGTCCTGTCTGTCTGTGGTCTTGTATCCAGTCTTCTGCTTGTTCTGTGTGGTGGTTCTGATCTGTCCTGTTATCTCGGTGTCTGCCTTAGTACTTGTTTAGTCCTGTTCCTGTCCCTCATGTGTTAGATCTCTACCATCATGCTTGGGTTCTGTCTGTTTGTTAGATGTCAATTTATGTTCTCAGCCAGTTTCATTATTAATCCGATTTTGATCATTTTGCTTTAGTCTCTGTGTAGCCTTCATTATGTCATTCATCCGCACCTTTAAGTTACTTCGTATCTGCCTTGTCTCATATCCTAGTTCCAAGTTGGTGTCTTAGTTCTTAGTCCTGTACCTTAGTTCATGTCTGAAGTGTTTACTCCTGCTCTGTGTACTTCTGTGTTGTTTTGCCCATGTCTGCTCTGAGTTTTGTTTTGTCTTTGCTTCCATCTGTGTTCCTTGTGATTAGTGTATTTGTATTCTGTCTGCTTGTGTCTGGATTAGTTTGTTATTTTGATTATTCTGATCTGTTACTACTTACTTTGACATGTTTGGTGTTCAGTACTTGCATCTGTTCACCTCCAGTAATCTGCCTGTCAGCCAGTCTCTCTATTTTCCCCTTCTGTCTCTCTGCCTCGTTAACCCTGATACCAGTCACCTGTGTAGCTCCCGCCCTGCTCGTTAATCCCTGTGTATAAATGTTTGGTGTTTCTGTTAATTCCCTGTCTGGTCATTGTTGCATGTTGCATGTATGCTCTGTCGTAAGTTCAATTGCTTAACTTCTGCCACTAGTGGTGCTGAAGTCTATTTAATGCAGGGTATGTAATTATTCCGCCAGCCAGTAGGGGAGCTGTTTCGTTCAATGGGCCTGTCCCGCCACATGGGGCGCTGTGGGTCGGTCTGTTTCACAACTACACTCTAAAGAAACCGTTGCCTGTGGTCAAGCCCACTCACGAATGTTGCCCTTTAAAAAAATATAAAAAAAATTGACTCAGCAATGAACATCAAAGGCAGACATGAGCTGGCACACATCTGGGACCAAAATCAGTCCTAAATCAACCCATCTATCAAGACACCATGAGGAGGAGGGATTAGGGAATAACTACGCTGCAAATGCTCACATGCATGCAAGCACACCACACAGGGCAAGGATTTAAATAGGGCTGTTCTCAAAATATTGATATAGAAATATATCGTTATGTATTCCTTGCTGATACGCATATACAGATGCTTCTGTATCGATACGGGAATACTGGAAATACCCAGCTCTAGCTTTAAAACACTGTGGACTGACATAACAGAACAGTTGCTGTTGAGGGGTTGCTGGGGTTGCTGGGGATGCTGCTGCTGCTGCTGCTGCTGCTGCTTTGTTGCTGATACTACTGGAGGTGATCTGTGACTAGAGATATTTCATACATTTTCCTGAAATCTAATAGGGCCATTTCTTCTTCACTCTTTACTTTGATGTCAGGAATATTATTTATTTTACATTGGAACTGACATTTCTATATTTATTTCCAGTCATTGAGTTTTTATTGTAGCTGAGCTGTTGTAAACACTACTGTTGCTGTCAAAATGTAAATATATTCCACTGTTCTGAATTTAATGGTAATTTTTGAAAAAGGGCTGATAAGTAGGCTATAAGTCGGAGGAATAGGCTTAGTATCAGTATAAGCCTGTTTTACCAATGTTGTTATACTTATTTTAAGGCACAAGGCTTTTATTAAGTTAATGTAATGATCCTAGTTCAAGTGAAACGTTTTTAGTCAAATTACTTTAACCCTCCACCTATTTCCAGGAAAAACACCTAAAATAACATACCCAAAATAAATCAGTAATAACTGCTCAACCATTAGGCCTAGATGCATAATTCTGGTGTGGTGTCCGAACAAAATGCACATATATTGTACACTACACTGGTCTCCTTTGATAGGTCAGCTAAGCTAAGGAATATGAATCAACTGTAAATGAACCTATTTATTTTTCTATTAAAGAGTAAATGGAGTTGCCTGGTTTAAAATCTATATTTTAATATCACCATTAAAACCATCATCCAACTCATTATAATGCAACAGAATATCTTCTAATACACCTGGAATACAACTGTAACTGTAAATTTGATGAAAAAAAAAATTAACTAACAGCAATTACACAATTTTAAAAAAATATACCACGCGAATGTCCATGATTTGGCCACATTGACTGTTTATATGTTCACTTTTATTGGGAGTTTTCTTCAAAACACTATTTCTCTCCATACAACCAAAACACTGAAATGTTGATAAAAACAGTGAACTGTGACCTAAAGCACTCCCATGCTTTACAGGCCACAAGTTGAGAACAGAACATCCTACAGGGCCGATATCTGTCAGGTCAGGTACCACTTCGTTAAAAAAGACCACACCTCTCGACGCACGTGGAACTTTTCTCCCTCTAACACAGGGGTATTCAATTAGATTTCAAAGAGGTCTAGTTAGAGAAAATTTCCTGAAGCAAAGGTCCGGAACATCAAAACGACGAACTTGCGTTATCATTCAGTACTATAACCTATAGTTGTATCAACACATGTTTTTAGTCAACAATGGACTGTCAAATCAAATAATATTTCAGTCAGTTTTCACATCAAACTGGAGGGATAATAAATAATAACTATTCAAATAATAAATTCTAAATTTAAGTAAACTAAAGTGCCTAATTTTTAGAAAAAATGTAATAAAAAGTGTAGCTTGAAGTGATGAAGTGTAGTCTCAACCAATTTTATAATAAACACTCAACACATCATAACAAATGAACAGCTGTAATGCCTCCTCTTCTCTTTCATTTCCTCTTACAGAGCTACCACTTTCCTACTTTCTGTTGTTCAGTGAGAAACGTGAGCTCCAGCTAGCATATTGGAGATCTATGAGATATTCTGGTTTTGAACTGCCCGTGGGAGGAATGTACATGTAAAAATCTGTACATTCTTGATTAAAAGTCATGTGAAATCTCTTTTATCTTTCGTCTCCTCAATTCGGGTGTGTTTCCAAAACGTCTCTGGTGAATCTCGCGGACTCGACTCGCAAGCATCGGTATGCACAGATTTGATTGGCTGAGCAGCGTCACATGAGACGATTGGAGCACATGCGATTGGTCTGTGAGTTTCCTGGTCCTCTAAACCAGTACAGTAAATGCTAGAAAAGCTGCGCGGGTTAAAATAGAAACGCTCCGTCACGAGGTAGTAAGTCTCAATAATAAATGGGCTGTAGGTCGGCGGTCCGGAGAGGACGGCGGCTGGGTCCGGATCCGGACCGCGGTCCGCCTATTAGTGACCTCTGGTATAGGCTATTGATGACTATGCCCCGCCTCCAACTAAAAAGGCGCTCATGCGTATTTTGGGGCTTGTGGGTTATTACCGATGGTTTTGTAGGAATTTTTCTACAGTTGTTGCTCCTCTCACAAACCTGTTGAAAGCAAATGTTATATAATATATAATATGTTTGGTCTGCAGAGTGTCAGAAGGCGTTTGAGAGGCTCTTACGTGTAATGCTCCAGTTTTGGCTGCTCCTCAGTGAGAAAAGGCTTTCAAACTTGAGATAGATGCTAGGTATGTGGGTGTATGTTGGGCCCTTTTCCTGCAGTCCCACAGCTTGGACATTCGTCATATTAAGGGGCGGGAATAATAATAATAATAATAATAATAATAATAAAATAATATAAAATATAAAAATTCTGTAAAAATAAATATTAGAAAAAAGTAAATTAGTAAAACAATAAGCATGTGTTTGTTTGTTAAAAAATGAAAATAATATATTAAAATAAATAAAACAGTAAGCGTGTGTGTTATAAAAAAAGTAAGTGACGGAGTAACATGTGTGTTAAAAAACATTTTTTAAATTATTATAAATAGATAAAACTGTGTGTGTGTATATTAATAGACAAATTTTTTTTATAAAATTAATTAGTTCATAAAAAAGACAAATGTAAGATTTAAAAACACAACTACTACTAAAATATCACAATCAAAATAATAATAATTAATAATAATAATTTGAAAATTAGTACAATTAGTTTCCACTAGTTGTCCTCAGTTCATCGCATGATGAGATATATTTTGCAGCAATTATTTGACATTTGGGCATTTCTCCCAGTAAATAGGGGAGTTTCTGTGTTTTTCCAGCTAAATACGCACACCACCTATACATTTTCTAAGCCTTCATTACGTTATTTTTTTTTTTACTGACTTCCTTAGAGTCAGATTAATTCATGGATTATCTGTATCTATAAAATAAGACATCAGTTTTCCATCTGTCATCATAGCCTGTATTGGAGGGCCTCTAATACTTCTTTCTTCCATTTCTTTCCACCATGCGGTAAAATTGGGGTTACATAAGCATACTAGTGGTCTTAGCTGGGCAGCATAATAATGGCCTTTCAGATCCATGAGTGAGAGACCTCCCTTTACTTTAGCAAGTTGCAGTGTTTTATATTTAATCCTCAGCCTTTTCCCCTGCCATATAAACCGGGAAATCAACTTATCCCACTCTGAAAATTGTTGTTTGGGAATCTCCACGGGGAGAGTCTGGAAAAGATACAAAAGGCCGGGTAAAATGCTTATCTTTACTGATTCAATTCTCCATCTTGAAATATCCGATTTAATTTTGGAGTTTAAGGGTAAATAGTTTATATCAAATAATTTTGTGGTGTTTCTAGGTAAGTGCACCCCAAGGTACTTCATTGATTACTGGTCCCATTTGAAGTTATATGTGTGCTTTATTTCCCTTGGGGGATCATAATTGAAGGTCAGAATCTGTGTTTTATGAGCATTCATCTTATATCCCGATCGCTGGCCGAATTCTTCTAAAGTGGACATTAATACTGGCAGTGATTCTGATGGTTGGCCCAGATAGATCAAAATATCATCAGCAAAGAGGGCTAGTTTATGTTCCGCTCCTTGTATCTGTATTCCTGTAATACCTTCATCTTGCCTAATCCACTGGCTAAGGGGTTCAATGAATAGCGAGAAAAGCATAGGGGAGCAGGGGCATCCCTGTCTACACGAGCGCTCCAAAACAAAAGGGTTGGAGAGGTTGCCATTAACTTTAATTCATGCCGTGGGTTTATTGTAGTGTGTTGTTATTGAGTGTTTTAATTGCTTTAATGATAGTGTAATGGAAACCAAATTCTTCAAGAACTTTATATAAGAAGGCCCATCTTACTGAGTCAAATGCTTTTTCTGCATCTAGTCCCATTAACATCGCTTCCATCTCGTTCTGTCGTATATGTTGTATAATACGTAATGTTCGCCTGATACTGTCCTGGGTCTGTCTCTGACGTATAAATCCTGTCTGATCTAAATTAATTAGTTTTGGTATAATATCTTCAAATATCTTTGCTAGTATTGATGTGTATATTTTGTAATCCAGATTTAGTACTGAAATTGGCCTGTATTGTCCACAATTTGGGATAACGGTTATTGTAGCCTCTTTCCATGATGGGGGGGTCTGTCCTTCTTTTAGTGCCCAGTTACATGCTGCTCGAAGTCTTGGAGTTATTTGTTCTCTATACGTTTTATACCATTCCAATGTATAGCCATATGTACCTGGGCTTTTGTGGGCTTTCAGCCTGCTAATTGCTGCACTGACTTATTTGTCTGTGATTTCCCTAATTAGCGTATCGTTTGGTTCCTTTGTTACTTGGCGTAAATTCAACGAGTTAAGAAATGTTCAATTTTTTGGTTGGGAATATAGATTTTTATAATATGATTCAAAGCTTTGCTGTATTTTCTCTGTGTCATAGTGTATTAATCCGGTTTTAGGGTGTCTTATTTTATGAACTGTACTGTCTGCCTCTTGTTTCCTTAACTTATAAGCTAATAGTTTTGTGCCCTATCTCATAATATCTTTGTCTCAGAAATAGTAGGTTTTTTTGTATTTCTTCATGATTTAAAACGCCTATTTCATTTAGCATTTTTTTTATGTCTAGTTTCTTGTCATTGTCTAATGTGTCCTTGTGTTGTCTCTGTAGTTCCTTAAGTTCGGCTTGTAGTTTATTAAGTTTCTCCTTTTTAAGTTTTTTCAGAAATGTGGTGTGTGCAATAATTTTACCCCTAGCACTGCTTTGCAGGCATCCCATAGTACTAAGGAGGAAACCTCCCCATTATTGTTCTCTTTGAAGTAAGTTTCGATTTCAGTCTTTATTTGTTCTTTTACCTGGGGGTTGTTTAGGATACTTGCCAAAATGAGGATTTCGGGTTGTTATTAATGCTCATTGTCAATGTTATGGGGGAGTGGTCAGATATATCAATTGTCCCAATTTTACAATCTTGAATTCTATGTCTGTCCTTACTAAAAGTAAAAAAGTAGTCTATCCTAGAGTAGGTGTTGTGCGGTGCGGAGAAATGTGTATAGTCCCTGCTGGTTAGGTGGAGCTCTCGCCAAATGTCAATAATACCCAGTTCTTCCATAATAACATTAATTTTTTTACTGATCGATTTTTGTTGAGATAGGTCTGATCTAGAAGTGTCCAATTTGGATAATCTAATGTTCATATCGCCTCCACATATAAGTATTCCCTGAGTTTCATTGGACATAATGTCAAATAATTGTAAGGCCCAGTCGCAAATTAAAATGGCAACCCCTCTATGTCCTGATTTATATGAAGAAAAGAAAGCGTGTTTATAGGACCCTTTCGTTAATTTAACATGTTCAGTATCAGACAGATGTGTTTCTTGGAGTAGGGCTACAGGGGCCTTTTCCTTTTTTGCTTTAGTCAGGATCTTGTACCTTTTTTGTGGATTTACATTTCTGTTTACATTAAGAGATAGAATCCTCAGTCCTCGACTGGTTCCTGCCATCGTTACTGGTAGGGGGGACCCCTCTGTTTAACCTCAACATACTCGCTTGGTTGTAGACAGTTTAGTGCTGCACTGAACAGCAGCAGACGAACAACATACAACAGAGTTGCCAAGAGTGAAATACGGATAAATATAAAGAAAAAAAACAAGACTTGTGTAACTTCCAAACATAGGGTTTTTACAAAAACCCCAGAAGAGCTGGAGTGAATCAGCCCTTGAGAGGGTAGACCTCCCTAAGGAGAGGGCCCTCCTCTGGAATAGTAATCCCACAAAGTTCCCTCACTTCTCTCAATGAAAATAATATCTTCTCCTGGCATGTTAGTATGGTATGCAGTTACTGTCTTTTTGTATGATTTCTGTTATATAGTTGCCTTCTTTTAACAATTAGCTGTATTAGAGTACAAATACCTGTTATTGTCTGTTTCGGTCTATAAAGCAAGCATTAGTGACCTGTCCTTTAAGTTGGGTCTCTTCGGAACTGCTGTAGTTCATATCTCCTTGCAGGCTTTGAAACCTCAGCGGTGAAATATGCACAATGTCCAGTTCCTGTATGTCACAGGCTATGGTCTGGAAATCAGAGTGCAAGGGCGGTTTCCTTAAGTGTGCCCCTCACTCCACCCCACATCTTATTTCCTCCATACCCAAACAAAAGCTGCTTCTCTGGGACAAGCTTGCATGCAAACTCTTTGGCCGTCAGCATGTCTGTACAGGGTACAGAGCACTTCAGCTTCAACAGACGGCATACAAGCAACATGCACAGAACTCACCTAAACATTTAAGTCAAAACTTCCACAAAACTCAGCAAGACATGACGCTTTACTGCACTAACCAAAAATATAAGCAGTGTTCATCACTACCCTCCAGCTTTGATCTGGCTGTTGGGTAGGAGTGGTTTCCCCAGGTGGGTTCCTACTGTCAGAACAAACTCCTTTTCAGCATATTTCAAATGAGCTTCAGCTGGGAACTTCTCCCCATCAAAAGCAATCTGAGAATAAGAGGAGAGGGGCGTTTCTCCCAAGAGTTCCACCATCTGACAGGTCACATCCAGGATACCATTCTAGAGATGGGATACATGTGCTTTGAGTGCACTGTAAAAGGCAACATGAGGCCATTTCAGTCTAAAGAGGTTTATAGTAATTGATGCAGGAGAAAATTCTTTGATCAAGTCACATGGGGTTGAGAGAGCAGGTACCCTGACAGAATGTTCTTGAAATTCTTAAGACTGGGTGACAGTGAGCAATACTGAACTAAGTGTTATAGCCATTAATAATGAATCTTGCCTAGAAGATCCCAGCAAAGCTTGAAGATAAGCATGTGGCCCAGTACATTGTCCAGAAACAGCAGTTAAAGACTTCTAGTTCAGACACACTGGTGGGTTACTTCTGAACAAGCTAGAAGTATTGTGCAAACACTGGCCACTATTGAGTCTGTCACCCTGAGGATTCTTTTGGCTGTACTCGTCATAGTGCAATAAACTTGCCAAGACAGTAGATGTTCTTAGACAGCTTTTATTCATCATAGTTGAATGACGAGATCTTGCAGTCTTTAGACTCCAGCTTTCATCTGGTTGTTGGGTGGTAGTGGCTTGCCCAGGTGGATCCCCACAGTCAGTCCAAACTCCTCAGTGGCATGTTTCTCACAGACGTCAGGCTTAAGCTGGAAGCCCTTCTCCCTGTCGAAGCAGTCCAAAGGAGTGAAGGAAAGTGGTTTTTCCTCCAGGAGGCCTTGCAGTCTTTTACGCCAGCCCTCCAGCATGGTGCCTCGCACCTCAGAGGGAACGTGAGACGGAGCCCAGAAGATCTGAGGGGCCAGAACTTGGAAGCCACAGTAGTGCAGGATGCCATTCTGGAAAACGGTGGTGATATGGTCAAATGTTTACCACAGTTGATAACCCATTAAATGCTTTGCCAAGTCAGTTTATGCTGGGCCAGTACCTGCAGCGGCCACAGTGTGACATTCATGTCTCCATTAATGCCATTTGCACTGAACATGGACTCGTGAGACCCAGTGGTGAAGGACAGCATGGCTTTCTTGTCCTGTGCAGAAAAACCAATTCAAACAAGCCAGAGACACACCCACACCCCCCCGTAATGCAAACCTCTTGATTTGATCCCTTACCTTGAAGATGCCCTGGCTATACCTCTTCTCTTGGGAGTAAGCAAAGCCCAGTGTGAGCACCCGGTCAATCCAGCCCTTCATGATTGCAGGAAAACTGAACCAGTACATGGGGAACTGAGAAGAGTTTGAGTTAGTTTCAAGCACAGGGCTTGGGCTTAAACATATTAGTCAGTCAGCCTGTACCTGAAAGATGATGAGGTCTGCTTCAGTGAGTTTGCGTTGTTCTTCGGTGATGTCAGCAGACAGTTTTCCAGCCTCCCATGCTAGTTTGGTCTCCTCTGCGTAACAGAAGTGATCTGCATTCTTAACTTCTCCTGTAGAGACAAAGTAAATGTTGCCTGAAATTATGGAGAGCAACTAAAGCAAAAAAACTGCCAGGTTTAATGCCAGTGAGATATTGATATACCAGTGATGTCCTCAGCAGTAGCAGAGGCTTTAAACTTCATGGCATATAGGTCAGATATTTCAGTTGTGTAGCCCTTCGTTCCAAAGACTTCCACAGCAGCATCTTTAGCTGCAGCACTGAATGAGCCAGAGCTCTGGTGGCCATACACAATCAATACTTTCTTTCCTGCTAAACCAAGAATTAAATATTAGAACAAGTAGAACTCATAATTTCCAACCATAACACACTGGCAAGAACACAGAGCACAAAACCTCACCCATTCTGGAGAATATGAACAACTAGCTGGTCTGTTAATGGAAAGAACTGCTCATTCCGGAGCAAAGCAGAAGATGCTATTTTTATACTGCAAGCCTTCTGGAGCATTTGCACTCTCTCAGGTGCTGTCAATCAGCAATCAAGGTCATCAATCAATCAGCTGAGCTTGGGTGATTCTCTCTCACGAGTCTCATCAACATATCCACATATCTTTTTCTGAACCTAGTCAACATTTTTTAATGGGGAGGGGAATTTTTGTAAACGCAGGATAAGCTTACAATAGTACTCTCGAGCCTATGTCGTCTACTTGAAGGCAATGTGTGCTTTTCTCATTTTAGCCTACCCAGAAAGAGACAGAGTATATGTTTGTCTGTGTTTTTGTGTCTTTTATACAGTAATCGTGTGGATATTTGAGAGCATGCGTCTCTGTGTACAAGATGTTTTAAAAATTGTGTGCCACTCCTGATGTCTTCAAACCACATGAAGCAGATGTGGCTGAGTGATCTTCTCACTCTACTGTTACTGGTTTCCAGTGCTGTTTTCCTTTGCATTACTTTGCTCTAAATAAAGAGTTGCCTGCGGTAAAGCCCACTCACGAATGTTGCCCTTTAAAAAGAATAAAAAATAGACTCAGCAATGAACATCAAAGGTAGACATGAGTTGGCACACATCTGGGACCAAAAACAGTCCTAAGTCCCATCTATCAAGACACCATGAAGAGTAGAGGTTAGGGAATAACTGCTACGTATGCTCACATGCATGCAAGCACACCACATGAGTGAGACATATGGACACGCTTTGTCAGCTATCTGTCTTCCCATTGTCTCTGCTTTTTTTGACTTAGAGTTTTTAATGGTTGGTAGGTACAGTATTTGTCACACCGCTACATGCATTGTTCAAATTTAAAATTATGAGGTTCTGGTGTTTATGAGGCCTACTCTTTTCATTTTCAGTCTTCAGTGTGCTTCATATTGGCCCTCTGGCTGCATTCCCTCTGTTGTGATGGGACGGGATCGTGTGTTTTGCTGGGAGGTATGTTTTCATGGTTTGTGATGTATTGAGCTATATGATCCCTGACTAATTTGTTGCAACATTGCATGATGTGCTCACAAGCATGTCTCACACTTTCTATATATGTGTCAGGTATTTGATGTGTACCATTCAAGGCTTTCAGCCTGGTTTATGTGTCTTATTTTGACCATACAACATAAAAAAACATCTGCAGCCCAACTTTAAGAGCTCTTTTACATATAACTACAACCATGCAATTATAGAGTACAGAAGGGCATTAAAAAGGTACGCACACAAGGTACACTTAAGTACAGAGGCTAATGGCTTGTTTGTCTTTAAATAAATACTGGATAATAAAATGAAAATGTAGCCTACAATGCCCTCATATGGCCAACGTGAGAAAATACAGCAATTTAGTTCTTTTATATGGCCTTAACTTTAAATAAAATGCTTATTCTTACTACAAGTAAACTGCAACGCTATCTAGATGCTACAACAGTAAAATAAGATTATAAATGTTTATTTTAAATGTGACACACTGGCCTACCACTAATGGAAGGATTACCATACTGGCCTACAGTGGGCCTGTGGTGTGCTTCTGTTTGAAGTGACACTTGTCCCAATCTCTTCTTGTTTGCACCTGATACCGTTCCAAGGCCATATCCCGCTGCAGAAAACCTGCGTTAAAATTAGTAAAGAAATTTAAAGATGTTTAGTATCAGAACAGACCCTGCTTAAGAAAATAAAACCTGCATCACAGGTTTCATTTGGTGATTCTATATACATTTTTGTACATATGTTATCTTATAGTTTCTTGCATATTCACTGTGGATCTGTTGTAGCAGGAAGCTTTGGACTCTTCATCCTCAGCATGAACAGAGTACTGAGGTTGAGTTGCAGTGTTTGCAATGTCACTGAGAAGAGGCAAGATGGCGATGGGGTGGATGCCCATTGGCTCCATGTCCCACAATCCATCTATTTTCATACCATACATAATTGCTGTTTACCACTAGATGGTGACACTGGCCAGTTTCTCTTGCAGCTGGAAATTGATTTGAGACAGTTTATGGTTTAATCATAGAAGGAGAAGCTTGAGTAGGTTAAGGCCAAAGTGATTAATAGCCATCCAGATGGTGAGTATATATTGGCAGAACAGAATCATTGTAAAGCATGCAAACGGCACCCTTTAACAGATTAGTGTCACAAATCTAATCACTGGAATGACCATAAGTAAAGAGCTCTAGGATTTACTGTGATACTTTTGGCACACACTCAGCACTGCCGCCTGGCATGGATACAAATAAAAGTCATTCAAGTTGTTTCAGCTGGAGAAAGTTTAGGTCTTGCAGTTGCCTCTAAAATATTTGCCAAATATGTGCTAAACCAGAAACTTCCTCTACTGTTTCACTATCATAACCCAGTGATCAAACACACAGTCAGTTATCTGATTACAGGAGAAAAGACAATGAGTATCTATAGCCTGGGTTATCACACTTTCAGATCACCTGAAACTCAGAACCTTTGTTTACCTTTTAATAACTGTTGATAGTGAGTCTATTAACTTTATTAGACAGGCAAAATTAAGTGTGAGAATAAATTACAAGAAATTACTTCCATGAAATTGCTTTTCTTCAACAAAGTAGGTATTCAGTACATACTATTCCACTAGAGAGCAGCATGCACCAATAAGACCCATGTTGCATCACCTGCAGCAAGGAAATCAACCTTCCTCATTACTTTGACATGGCAGCAGCTGCACCATTGTTGGATAGTCATACAAAGTTTGGAGTTGGAACATGTAATACAATTTTGTGAAAAGGCAGGAGCTCAGTTTTAAATATTTTTCATCAAACAGCTGCTTCTGTGATTTCCTCTCTTAAACCAAAAGCTATGATTTTCTAATGAAACAAAAGTGGCCACAAGAGGGTACATCTGGTGTATCCTTAAAAACAACATTGTTGAGTGAATGTTGACAATAGGGGAAACCGGGTGTTGAATAAAAAGCTTTCTGTATCATGTTTTTCTAATAATCATTATTACATAATGTTACATTTCACCCCAGGGTATGTTACAACTAACTCAGACTATGGGGTGAATTCTAACGTTTAAATCCTTGTGTTTTAGACTAAACAATGAGTTTTCTGTCTGTGTTGCAGAGATAACAGCTACACCAATTAAATGGCAGACACATGTGACTAGTTTGTATCACATTTTGAAAGCAAAAGAGCTCCGAGATTCTGCATAGATGACCAAACATAGGAAAACCTCTTATACACCACTTGCAAGAGTGCAAACAAGCTCGTATACATATATTTTCTTGGCTTAATAATAACAGCACATGTATTGAATCATTTGCCACATGTAATCATAGATAACTTTAACATCGATGATTCATCTTCCTGGAACTCTTTCATCCTCTGTCTTTTTAGTTTGTTAGTAAGGTCAAACACAGAGGCATAATGAGAACAGGTGAACATAAATAAGTGTCATCTTTACTGATTTACTGGTAATTTATGCATCAGAAACATACACAACCTTGAATATATGCCATAGCATGGTTAGCGTACTGATATCAAGCTGAATTACAGAAAAGTTTGACTAAGATTGAAAACATCCCCCGCAAGATCATTCTGAGTTTCTTATTTCCCTTAATTCTGTGGTCAAAGGCGGTTTACTCGGTCTGGATTGTCTGCCTTATTCCTGTCTAGACACTTTCAGGTCAGCTGCAAAATACTTTTCATAAAATGCTATTGCTTGACAGACTCCAGTCACCAGTCTGTCAAGCTCCTGAAGTTTGCGGATGACACCACCCTCATTGGGCTCATCTCAGGTGGGGACGAGTCTGCCTACAGGTGGGAGATCGACCATCTGGTGACCTGGTGCAGCCAGAACAGTCTGGAGCTCAACGCTCTGAAGACCGTGGAGATGGTCGTGGGTTTTAGAAAGAGCCCAGCCCCACCCTCCCCCATCATTCTGTGTGACTCCCCAGTCACCACTGTGGACTTATTCCGCTTCCTGGGCACCATCATCTCCCAGGACCTCAAGTGGGAGCTGAAAATCACCTCCCTCACCAAGAAGGCCCAGCAGAGGATATACTTCCTGCGGCAGCTGAAGAAGATCAGCCTGCCAAAGACAATGATGGTGCACTTCTACACCACCATCATTGAGTCCATCCTCACCTCCTCCATCACCATCTGGTACGCTGCAGCCACTGCCAGGGACAACGGCAGGCTGCAGCGTATCATTCATTCTGCAGAGAAGGTGATTGGCTGCAATCTTCCTTCTCTTCTGGACCTGTACTCCTTGAGGACTCTAAGGCGTGCAGGAAAGATTGCAGCCTCCCACCCCAGACACAAACTGTTTCAGACTCTCCCCTCTGGCAGGAGGCTGTGGTCCATCAGGACCAAAACCTCTCACCACAAAAACAGTTTCTTCCCGTCTGCAGCTAGCCTCATTAACAAAGCCCGGGTCCCCCTACTGACACACCCCACTTCCAAATGATACAAATGTCTCTGCACATGTAAATACTGTTTCATCTCGTGTCGGGCATAGACCTGGCACGTCGCACATATTTGTTGTTGATTGTTGATCTTTGTTGTTTATATATTTATATGTACACAATATTCTCTTACGTTGCGTTACTTCTGAACGGCACAGACCCAGAATAATGCACATTTATACACTTACCTAAAGGATTATTAGGAACACCTGTTCAATTTCTCATTAATGCAATTATCTAATCAACCAACCACATGGCAGTTGCTTCAATGCATTTAGGGGTGTGGTCCTGGTCAAGACAATCTCCTGAACTCCAAACTGAATGTCAGAATGGGAAAGAAAGGTGATTTAAGCAATTTTGAGCGTAGCATGGTTGTTGGTGCCAAACGGGCCCTTCTGAGTATTTCACAATCTGCTCAGTTACTGGGATTTTCATGCACAACCATTTCTAGGGTTTACAAAGAATGGTGTGAAAAGGGAAAAACATCCAGTATGCAGCAGTCCTGTGGGCGAAAATGCCTTGTTGATGCTAGAGGTCAGAGGAGAATGGGCCGACTGATTCAAGCTGATAGAAGAGCAACTTTGACTGAAATAACCACTCGTTACAACAGAGGTATGCAGCAAAGCATTTGTGAAGCCACAACATGCACAACCTTGAGGCGGATGGGCTACAACAGCAGAAGACCCCACCGGGTACCACTCATCTCCACTACAAATAGGAAAAAGAGGCTACAATTTGCAAGAGCTCACCAAAATTGGACATTTGAAGACTGGAAAAATGTTGCCTGGTCTGATGAGTCTCGATTTCTGTTGAGACATTCAGATGGTAGAGTCAGAATTTGGCGTAAACAGAATGAGAACATGGATCCATCATGCCTTGTTACCACTGTGCAGGCTGGTGGTGGTGGTGTAATGGTGTGGGGGATGTTTTCTTGGCACACTTTAGGCCCCTTAGTGCCAATTGGGCATCGTTTAAATGCCACTGCCTACCTGAGCAGTGTTTCTGACCATGTCCATCCCTTTATGGCCACCATGTACCCATCCTCTGATGGCTACTTCCAGCAGGATAATGCACCATGTCACAAAGCTCGAATCATTTCAAATTGGTTTCTTGAACATGACAATGAGTTCACTGTACTAAAATGGACCCCCCAGTCACCAGATCTCAACCCAATAGAGCATCTTTGGGATGTGGTGGAACGGGAGCTTCGTGCCCTGGATGTGCATCCCACAAATCTCCATCAACTGCAAGATGCTATCCTATCAATATGGGCCAACATTTCTAAAGAATGCTTTCAGCACCTTGTTGAATCAATGCCATGTAGAATTAAGGCAGTTCTGAAGGTGAAAGGGGGTCAAACACAGTATTAGTATGGTGATCCTAATAATCCTTTAGGTGAGTGTATATCTACAACGTTGTTCTTCCATTTTCTTCCATATTTATATATTTCTACATTTATTTATGTTGACTGTATGTTTGTCTACGTGTAGCACCTTTTCACCACAGCAAATTCCTCATATGTGTAAAACATTACTTGGCAATAAAGATCCTTCTGATTCTGATTCTGATTCTGTATTTGCATTTGGCCTGGCTTGTGACCATGTATTTTGATCAGTTCACATTCCTGGCTGTTCTTGTAACAGACCAATGAACTGCCCTCAGCTGACAGCTGTGACTGTGAGTTTCCTGGCAACGGATGGTCCCAAAATAAGGACAGATACACGCCTCTTCTTGCAACAAAAACAAACGGGGGGGACAGAGCAGAGTTTACATTGTGCATTTGCAAAGTTGAAATACAGAATATGTCTAAATGTTTTTAACACTACTTTTTCATTTTGATCACTTTGTATGCTCCTCCTTGTAATTCTTTTATTTATTTTTCCAATCTAAATTTAATTTTAAATGCTCCCTGCCATTGTAGTTTTTGCCCTTTTCTGGTCTGTCTTATTACATTTTATAACTTCAATTTGAAAATGTATATATACAGCATGTTAACTGATTCTGCCATACCTCCATGGACCAGTCAATGCAAAATATTGTGATCTCAGTCTGTGCTCACCGTTTCGTCTCTTCTGTGCCCATTAGGATAACAAGTCACTTATTATATGTTTGTCAACCAAGAAGGGTTTCTGAGGCAAAGCCCCTGAAGGCAACTCAATGAAGTGATGTTCACTGAACTGTGACAGCATCTAGCAGCAAAACACCGAGTTACATTGTTCATAGAGTGAATGACAGACAAACCTTGTGCATGTTTATTTAATGTTACAGCACCGGCATGTACCGACATAAGAGTCACTGCTTCCAAAGTAAATTCTTTGACTGAAGTGAAAGTCTCCATCTTTATCTCTGCCCCTGATGAGTTGGAAACAGGTGTCCTCTGTAATAGCTGTCTTACTGAATTAGCTGAGCAGAAGTCTGTTTTAAGTAGTTAGAGTAAACAACAAATTGAAGTTGCTTCTTTTAAGTTGGAAGGAGATAACGCTGGAATTTTAACTCACCCAAAACCTCATATGCTTTCCCCAGCATTATTCTCAGGCGTGCAACAAATCCGTCAATGCTGCTTCTCCATTTAAGTTTTTCTTTATCAGTTATATTTTGTAAAGTGTCTGTTTAATGCTTCATCCTGCTTCTCTGGGTTGTTCTTTCTCTTACTTTACAGTTGGGAATTTTGCTTCTGATCTAAGCGCCAGATTGGAATTAAAACTTTTTAAAAACTTGTTAAGGTGGCTGGATAGGTTGTTTGTTTGTTATCATCAAACAGAAGACAAGGGGACAACTGCACTGAATTAAATTATGGCACAAGCTCATCACTTTACTTTTGCAAAGTGCATGGTACAAACTTGGTGCCACATCTTTCAATTTCCTTGAAAGAACTACTCATTTTAAACATTTAAACATTTATTAATTATGCATTTACTGTATTATTAGAAACTTAAATGTTCATTTGTGTTGTATGCTTTCCTGTTTATAAATTGTATTATATTTATTAATTGGAATGAACAGTTGGACATGCAATAAGTGAAAACCATTTTATTCATAAGTAATGACATCTGTCCAAGAAACATAAATGGAAATGATTAGAGATTCATGGACCTGTAAAATAAGGTGTTTCCACAGCTGTTTGTTATTTACTTTACCAGCTATGAATTGGACAGATGACTACAGTATCTTGAAGGAATGTATAAATGTGTGACTGGGAAATACAGTAGGCTTACATATTGCACTACATACTGTACAAACAAATGCAGATGCAAAGACAGGATGATGTTGTTCTGTGTGTGGCAACAAATGAAAGGTAACGAAATACTGGCACAGGTATGAAATGAAGGCACAGACCACGACCAAGTTGATCCATCCGTAATATTGTCATACATTCTGTATTTTCTTATTCATCCCTAGTGTTCTTAGGTGACACCCTGTCTAGGGCTGAACCTATTAGTCAGTTAGTCAATTAATCACTTGACAGACAATGATAACTGATTAATCACTGAAGTCCCTGTTTCCAGCTGCGTTTCTCTGTATCATTGTACTTTTAGTATTGTTTTGGTTTGTGATTCTTGATTGGACAAAGCAAGCAACTGGAGAAGTGGATCACCTTGGACTCAGGACACATTTTTGGGGTATTTTTCTGTGAATTTGAATTCCTTGATTTATTTGTTTAAAAAAATAACCACCACCATTTAACAATCAAAATAAGTGTTTGTTGCAGCCTTGATACAATCAGTCTATTCTTGTTCATTTTTAATCTCAACAAATGCATTATTAATAATGTGACTGTAATCTGTGATGAATTCTTTTGTCATTGACATTATTGTCTAATGTGCCTCATTTTCCTTCATTAATTAATTAGAAAAGTGCTTTTGGAAGCTTTGCCAAAAACGTTGACAAACGCAGCACAGCTGCTGTAATGTCTCACCTCGCCTCCCCTCCTCCCCTCTTCCTCCTCACTGCTGTAGCCATGGTGACAAAGCTGATCGATTAGATGTCATCGGATTCCAAATCAGCAGAAAGAATATATGACAGCAGATGGTAACCAGACAGAGAAGAGAACTGGGGGTGGGGGCATTGACAGTGCGTGATTTGTGGGCAACACATGAGGGTTACTGAAACTGGTACATGACGGGGTAAAAGCGATAGAAAGTAAGAATTAAGGAGGAACAACACATTGGACTTAAACCTGCAGAATATGCACTTTTTCATCACTGAAATACAGAACTGGGAAACATACTGAAAATGTCTTTGTTTTACTGTAGATGTGAGCAAAAGATGTCACACGTGCATGTTCATTAACACAAGACGACGTGTGCATGCATGAGCAGATGAGGAGGAGGAGATTTTGTTTTTAAAAAGTGAGGTTGGTGGCTCTGGCCTTTAAACAGATGGTGTCCAAGCTGAGACAGACGAGGAGTTAAAACCCAGGAGAATTGGTGTAAAACAAAGGGGGTGGGGGCACAAGAGAGAGCAGTTTATAACTGCAGTCCAGACACAGGACTTTTTTATTATCTGATTATACTGTATGATCTTCATGCATTGCATCATTAGTCCTGGCCAGGTGTCTGAGCATATCCTGAATCTGCAGTATAGAGTTAAAGTTCTGACAGATGTGTAGGGATCGGGCATTATTTGTTCATTAGACTATACTGTGAAGCTGGACCAAAGCTGGAGGTTTTTCTCAAAACCCTTACTGTAAAATGAAAGGTAGATGAATAAAAAAGGAAATTTCAGAGAAGAATGGACCACATGTGTACATTTTAGCCTGATTTAATCTTGACATTAATTGTGTTTGTACTTTTTTCCATTTATTAGAGATAGTACACATTAATCAACATTGAATACAATGGAAATGCCAGAATTAGCCAAGGTTACGTTGTTACATCTACCTTGCTAAAATGTTATGGCCCTACCTACAAAGATGATGAATCTTTCAGTGAAATAGTGAACAAGTACTTGAATTAAAGAATTACAGCACTGTGAACTTTAAATGAAGCGTTCTAGTCATTTGTTTTCATTAATATGTGCATCTAGACTTCATTTCAGTACCAAGAGCTGTCTGTTTGCTAAACAGCCAGCTGCATGCTTCTACTATAGACAGAAGTGATTGTAAGATGGTAATAAATGCTAATTTTCTTTAGGATGCACATGGTTCTAATATATATATACAGATAATGTTTTTAACTGTTGAATGTATTGATGTACTGATTTTCAGATTTCATAATATCCTTTCTCTTCTCCCCTTCACATGCAATTTCTTGCCATGATTGTCATTCACTACTCATCCACCAGATGCCCTCAGACTTTTCCACCTTCCTTCATCTGCTGTGCCTGCATGCCTGCCTCCCTGCCAGTCTGTCTGCCTACATAAAAGCAGTGATGCATCAATAAACCAGTAAAAGTGTATTGCCTTTGTCTGCACTTGGGTCCAACCCTGCATTTTCCTTGTGACACTTGTCTTGTTTTTGATTGACATTTTTTCACGGTGTTATAGTGTCTGTTCTGCAGTTACTGCACACAGGTGGGCTGTCATGAAAATCACACTACATTCACTGCACGCACACACACTTTTTCATGACCATGTCAACACCAAACTCGCTGACCCTCATCTATCGCTTAGTGTCCTCCTGACAAAGTGGCTACCACAAAACCAAAAACATTGTCACTGTATTCTCCTGAAGATCATATATATCCCTAAATAAGAACTTATCCCCTTTTCACCATTGCTGTTTTCACTTTTTTCACAGTTAAATTATACACACACAGTATTTAAGGATGAGCCATGATACTCTCCCATCAATTTATATCATGCATCCAAATCAATGAAGCAACCCCATTAACTTTAACCAGACTGAAGAAATGCATTCCCTGCCCTCGAATCAATCAGATCATCACTGAGAAGGGCGTGCAAGTACTAATGTTGACTAATAACAATTCTTCCTGTGATGAGCAGCGTATCCAGGATGATATTTCCCAATCGACAAGACAGAAATGGTCGCATCTTGGAGAGGGAATGATAATGATGTTAGCCATATGCCAAGGCCTTCTCAATAACCACACATGATCCCAGCTGAGCATTTATGGTGCCATTTCTGACAGTGTCTGTGGAAATATTTTTACTCACAATGATTATGTTAGCAATGATTAGCACTGACATTTCCCTCTAAGAGATGAGCAGATCAGAGATAAAATGCCACAGCCCCAATGCCACACTTACCACACAACAGCCTATAAACACAAACTGAACCACAATGTCAGGCTTTATTCCTCTATAGATACTGTGAAGATGATGTAGTAAAAATACAAAAGATTTAGTAACCATATTAAACTTCGTGTCCACCTTTTT
Organism: Micropterus salmoides; assembly: GCF_014851395.1. Classification (NCBI taxonomy): domain Eukaryota; kingdom Metazoa; phylum Chordata; class Actinopteri; order Centrarchiformes; family Centrarchidae; genus Micropterus; species Micropterus salmoides. The sequence goes on from NW_024040596.1 coordinate 16,844,320, forward strand.
TTGTCGTTCCTTGCTTGGATAAATGAGCTGTTTTGATTTACTGTCACGATCCTGTCCTGAGTGCTGTGTTTTTGGGGTTTGATTCTGAGAGTTTGGTTTTGTATCTGCATGTTAGTCCTGTCATCTGTTCCGCTTAGTTCTCTGAGTTTATTCATTTATCAGTTAGGTATCTGTTATATTGTCTGTGGTCTTGTATCCAGTCTTTGTGGTCTGTGTTGTTCTGTTATCTTGTCTCCCTTAGCCGCCTTGTCTTATTAATTAGAGCCCCTTTTGCTGTGCTGTTAGTTTAGACTTAGTTTTTAGTTTGCTTGCTACCTTTAGTGTGCGTCCTCTACCTGATGTTATTGTTTATCTGGTTATTATCCGTCAGCTGGTGTTTAGTGGTGTTTTGGAATGTTCCTGATTTCAGTTATGTCCCAGTCTCATGTATTAGTTTCTATACCATCATGCTTGTGTTCTGTCTGTTTGCTAGGTGTCTATTTATGTTCTCTGCCAGTTTCTTTAATTAATCTGATTTAAGATTTAAGATTTAAGAATTGAATCATTCTGTTTTAGTCTCTGTGTAGCCTTTATTATTATTATTCATCCGCATCTTTAAGTTACTTAGTATCTGTCTTGTCTCTTTTCTTAGTTCCTTGTTTTGTGTCTTAGTTCCCAGTCCTGTACCTTAGTTCATGCCTTAGTGTTTATTTCTGGTCTGTAAACGTCTGTGTTGTTTTGCCCATGTCTGCTCTGAGCTCTGTTTTATCTTAGCTTCAGTCTGTGTTCCTTGTTGGTGTTAGTTGTGATATCTCTGCTTGTGTCTGAGTTAGTTTGTTATTTTTATCATTCTGATCTGTTACATCTTGTTTTGTTATGGCCCGTGTTCAGTAACCTGTGTTATGTCTGTTACCCCAGTAATTCCTCTGCCTGCTTGTCCGCTAAGTACCTTGAGTTCCAGTTAGTGCATGGTCTTGTGTTTTGTATCTGTCTGTTTTCTGCTGCTGTCACTCTGCCTGTCTGTGTGCCTGAATTGTCCCTCATGTCTTTCACCTGTGGATCCCCCTCATAGCTCATTAGTGTATATATACTTGCTAGTTTCCTCTATCTATGTCCGGTCATTGTATTGTGTATACACTCTGTTGTTTTATCTGTGTAGCGTCCTAACTGTTTCTCTGCTGTTTTGGTTTATTCAACTACCTGTAAGCCCTGTTTTGTGTTGCTCCTATCTGGATTAAATCCCTGAACTTCATCTTCGCTCTGAGTGTCTTGCATTTGGGCTCACACCTGCTTTGTGCTCACCACTTCATGACATTTACAGCCCTCATACACACTGCTTTTCCCTCACCCTCCATCTCTTTGCCCCACATCTCTATCAGCACTTGGCCTGACAAATTGCAGCAAATGGCAAAGTTAGTGCTCCGGTGAAATTAACAGACCAAATGTTGTGCACTGCAATGTTGTGCACATCCCCAGCTATCAAAAGGCCCATTTGGGCTTTTAAAACTCTCATCACCAGCTCAGGCTTCACATATAGGACTTCAGATCTTTCTTTCGGTCAGAGGCTACAATGAGCCGTTTCTGTTTTTATACACTGCTCAAAAAAATAAAGGGAACACTAAAATAACACATCCTAGATCTGAATGAATGAAATGATCTCATTAAATACTCCTTTCTTTACATAGTTGAATGTGCTGACAACAAAATCACAAAAAAATTATCAATGGAAATCAAATTTATCAACCCATGGAGGTCTGGATTTGGAGTCACACTCAAAATCAAAGTGGAAAACCACACTGCAGGCCGATCCAACTTTGATGTAATGTGTTAAAACAAGTCAAAATGAGGCTCATTAGTGTGTGTGGCCTCCACGTGCCTGTATGACTTCCCTACAACGCCTGGGCATGCTCCTGATGAGGTGGCGGATGGTCTCCTGAGGGATCTCTCACATTTGTGTCCTGCTGGAGGTAATTTTGCAGGGCTCTCAGCTCGCATTGATGTGCCATCCTGGATGCGCTGCACTACCTGAGCCACTTGTGTGGGTTGTAGACTCCGTCTCATGCTACCACTAGAGTGAAAGCACCGCCAGCATTCAAAAGTGACCAAAACATCAGCCAGGAAGCATATGAACTGGTCTGTGGTCACCACCTGCAGAACCACTCCTTTATTGGGGTTGTCTTGCTAATTACCTACAATTCCTGTTGTTTATTCCATTTGCACAACAGCATGTCAAATTGATTGTCAATCAGTGTTGCTTCCTAAGTGGACAGTTTGATTTCACAGGAGTGTGATTGACTTAGAGTTACATTGTGTTTTTTAAGTGTTCCCTTTATTCTTTTGAGCAGTGTAGTTTCAATAGGCAGACCAGAAGGCAATTTGTGTTTTGGCAATGTAGACTAAAAGACCTATTTTACTTGATTTCCCTTCTGTTTAGACACAGGTGCTCACTTGACCTTATAGTACTAAGAGGATCCAGGAAACGATGGCGTCATTGGAGGTAGTTTCACGTCTGTTTACGTTCATCGACAACAAGGCTCCTAATAAGTTCACTGGGCTGTAACCTTTGAAACGGCTGCACCTCTAAACAAATCTGCTAGGCCTAACTAATAAAGCTCCGCGCGCATGCGTGCGCGTTTCATCTGCCGGGAATGAAAGTGAGAGCAAGACGAGGTTTGGACAACAACTCATTATCCCGCTGCGAATGTCGTCACTTCGCCTCACTTTTACAGGGCTGTCTTATCTTGCGCGCAAGCAGGCGAGGTTGGATGGAAGAAAGAGACCAACGGATCAACAAGCCAGACTGTCACTTACTGAAGGACGTCATGTGCACTTGACACCATGCCGGACAGGGAGGAGGACAAGCGTGACTGCATCGCTTTTTCACCCGAATAATTCAAACCTTATCCGACGTCCCGTTTGCAGCTCTTTGATAGGATTCAACCAAATAAAAAACCAAGACAGCAGAGATGGGGGCATCACTTTATGAGCTGGTACCTGCACTGAAGAAGGGACGCTGCTTTAACATGTGAGATTCTTGATGGCTCTGTTTTTTATTATGTGCACGGTAAGTTACAAGCATTGCACTGCTACGCTGTTTCAAAGGTCTGACCTGTTCTTTATATAGGCTTATGTAATTGCAAGCTTTAGGTCTAAGTGTTTATAAGTTTAAAAAGCAAGAAACATGTTGTGAAATTCAAACACAAAAAGAGAATATAGAAAATAATTCGTCTTGAAGATGTTCCAGCTTGTTGGAAACAGGTAGCCAAGCTTATTTTCAAAATGAGAAATTCAGCGCAGAAAAGAAAGATGTTCTGAGTTGTTAATGTGTTTGTAAAAAAAATGTATTTTCTTTAAACAAATAGGGGAAATGCCTAGAAGTATTACAATTCCTCCATACACACTATAGATTAAGTAATTTCACCAAGCAGAATATGATATTCTACACCTCACTAATGCTTGGTATAGTTCCATACTTCAATTGTTTTGAGAGAGAAAAATGTGGGCTTAAACTTACTTGATAACTGGCCTTTGTTTTTGGAGTCTTCATATTGTTTCAGCACCTCGGACAGCGCAGGGCTCTGCTAGCAGCAAATGTGTGGATCCGGCACTAGGAGGCAGCACGAGGCCCTCATATTTCTGGGTCCCATGTCTCGTCAAGTTTCACAATTTGACCGACAAAAAATAAATCTGACTGTCAAAAGATCAACCAAAGAGAGAGTCGATGAACACAAGCCGTCAGTTCAATCATAATGTCACACAACTAAACAACTAAAACTCTATTTTTAAAAACAGCCCATCCCATTGTAATTTTCTTAAAAGTAAAACTTAAAAGTAAGTATGTAAGTAAAAGTATGAGATGCTCCATCTACTTAAGATGAGCACATGAGTATTCGTGTATATCTTTCCTTGCCAAATATTGAGCCATTTGATCCAGTTCTGGCAACTAGTCATGAAACAGAGTCAGGTCCAAACATCTCTGGATGTATTTCTAATGATCATTTTCCTTCAGGATCTTCCCAGTCTGAGGAAATAAGCATGATGCTCAGTCCAGACCAGCACGAGGCCGACCTGCCCTGCGGACAAACGGACACTGAGACCCATCTGGACCATTTCAACGTGCAGCGTGGGTTCGTGCCGGCCGAGCCCGGGGACCGAGAGGGCAAGGCGCGCTCCGTGCACGTGCCCGCTCTCAGCAGGGAGGAGAAGAGGCGGAGGAGGCGCGCGACAGCTAAATATCGTTCCGCGCACGCCACCAGGGAGCGGGTCCGTGTCGTGGCCTTCAACGTGGCGTTTGCGGATCTGAGGAAACTGCTCCCAACTCTCCCACCAGACAAGAAGTTGTCCAAGATTGAGATCCTGCGACTCGCGATTTGTTACATCTCCTACCTCAACCACGTGCTGGATGTTTAGGCTGTGAGGACCAACAGAAGAATAGATGACGGCATGATGACTGTTTGACAGCTGAATGATTCCTGGAAGTAACAATAAATGATATTCTAGGACATGATTTGAATAATACCCAATGGAGTAACTCTACTACAGTGCATCATAAGATTATTATGCGAATGTCATAGGCTACTGACTTTTCATCATGGAAACACTTGCATCCAGACTATATGCTTACTGTCTTCAAATAGAAACATTTTGAAAGCTGCTGTACTGTATATTCATGTAGCCAAACAGCTAAAACATTGCATTGTTTGGCCTTAACTGTGCTGCCTTGTTCAGACCATCTGTTGTGACATTGTTTCCTCTTTGCACCAATTTGTAAACACACAAAAAAAGTAGTCTACTGGACTTCAGTTGCAGCTGGAAGTGAGTTTGAAATCCATCTGTTGGAAACAAACTATGACAACTAAAAATGTTTGAAACCTGTTTGATCCCAATTAGATTAGAACATCTCTGAGGCCATAAGGCAAAAATCTGATGTGTGGGCCTAGTTCATGTGTCCACTGAATGCATTTTGCAAGTAGCCTGTTTGAGATTTTCAGTGTTTATTTATGTGGCTCTTGAAGTAAGTTACTTGAAGTAAAGCTACTAAAGGAAGCTACCACACAATGTGTTCCTGTATTTGATGTGGTTTCTCTCCCTCGGGATAGGGCAGGTGTTTCTCCTGATGAACCAAAACAACCATATTATGGTGCTGCTTCCTCGCTGGACACACACACACACACACACACATGCACACAAAAACACACCAATTCACATACATACAAATGAGACTGTAATGTGAAAGTCTACAAGACAAAAACAAAAAAAAAACTTGGTACTAACTCAAATTTAATGTAGCAGCGATGACTTTATACTGTAGGGGAAAATGGCAGTGAGAGAAGGCCAAACACATTTTAGAATATTTTTCAAAACTGTGTATGCTATGTTAGGGATGCATGATTGTCTCAATTTTTCATAGCATTAGTAGGAATTTCTATTTTAAAAGACAAGAAAGAAATAAGCAGAAGTAAGTTTTGGGATTAATGTCAACGCAATATTTAAATATTCATTTTTGTAACATAATTTATGGGCACACTGAATATTCTATTTTTTTCTCAGTGTTTTGACGTTCTGCTCTGGCTTTGCACGTTACCAAAAGATGGTATGAGACCAGGCAGCTTCCATTAGTCAGAAGCTGCCTATCCGCCTTCTCTTGTCCCTTTATGCAAGTCTCTGCGGTGTAATGTGGCCCAAGGGGCTCGAGGTATTGTTCATGTCCACTCCAGCAGGAGGAGTGACAGCGCTTTGTCTAAACACGGGACTCTGCACACACTACACACTTGGTCTACACACTGGATACAATAGGCATGTTGGGGAGCAGAGGGAGAGAGGCCAAGCCTAACATCAGAGTTTAAGAAAAATGGGGCAGGGACACTTGTGAATCCCATTTGGTTATTAACATTGTGTTTAGCTGAACCAATCTGGGTCAAATATTGAAACTAGGTGAGAACTGTAGGCCATTTAAGACTCACACACATGCACCATGTGTGGGAATTAAGTTGAATTTTCACCTGAAGTTAAATTTACTTTCATGTGTGAACAGGTTTGGAGCTGTGGTTTGAACGTTATTTCCTCTTTAAATGTTATGCTTCCTGCACATCCATCAGTTCAAGACTTGTCAGACAGTGTTTGGAAGGAGCAATACTGCCCTCTGATGGAGTTTCATGGGGGAAATCTATAACTGTCAAAAGTTCATGTTGACTTTCTTTTATACTTGGCCTCTGTGGATGTATTTTAAAGGGAATCAATCACATTTTATTGCTTAAAGAGGCCCGTATAGCTGTCTCAAAAATGTTTGAGACAATCGTATGGCCATGTGGATCTGAATCATACTCATCATGCCTGCATGTTTTGTTGAGTTACTTTACAGTCTTGTAACGGAAGTGGTTTAAATTTTAGTCCTCTGTGGCTTGTTTTTTTGTAAGCTCATTACTTGATTTCACCTGGTGTCTCGGTGTAAGAATATTTATGCCGTATTTTTGCCTACAACAATTAAGGTGGGCAACAGAAGTATTTTAAGTATTATTTTCTCACCAACTAGGCCAAGTTAACATTGCTTATTTGCTTTTAGTAGCTGTGCTGGAGGTTTTGATCATATCACATAAGATTCATCAGCAGAAAGAGTTTGTTCAGTTGTTATGAAATTCTTGACAAATTTCAATTTTGCTCTTGTTGGGGTGCTTTAAAAAGGACACGTGAACTTTTAAAGATCTGATATGATGAAATGTTCTGCAACCCTTAAATGACCTTATAAACTTTAAAACTCAACATTATATTCGGTATTACTTATTTTATTGTTGGGTTTTCTTGTTCTTGATTCAGCAAATAAAATGCAGCAAACATCTGTTGGACATTTATTGAAATTATTTTTTCACAAATGCCACCATCCTACTCTATGGCCTAGGCCTACATTTTTTTCCTTGGGTGTAAAAGTGACCCTTTTCACAATAGTGAAAAATTCACTCTCTCTCTTACATACCAGAAATGGAATGCCCTGAATTGGGCAATTTATCCAAATCACAAATAATTTGTGGCAGATGTATGCCTTCCACCTCAACCCAGTCTCTGTCTCCCAAAGTCCAGAGGTGACATGTCTTGACCCTCAACCTGTCTGTGTATATCACAGGCTCAAAGCACTGATCTCATTTGACATCAAAACTTCTAGAAACTGCATTTCTGGGATGACACAGGGCCTCAAGATCAGGTATTGAAGCAGGATCCACCTTAAGGCTAATTGTGTCAGTAGATACTGGTTGGTAATCCATCCTTGCAGCTGCTCAAAATGCTACATGATAATATTTAAGTTAAGATCACTAAAATGGTTCTGGAATATTTCTTTGATCTTATTATATGATCTTATTGATCTTATTTGATCTTATTTTTATGTTTTATTTTATTTCACCATTATTTAATCAAGAAGAAGCCCATTGAGATATAATCTCTTTTTTCATTTGAGTGGAGGCCAAGAAAGGCAGCAAAAAAGCATTTAAAAAAGTTACATTGACACACATATGACAATACAATTTTCACAATTATGACATTTTCCAAGACACCTAAAGCCAACATACATAAAAAATTAATGGTATTAAAAATACCTTTTGTTTGTTTGTTTGTTTTGTTTTAAAGTTCAGTTAAGAAAGTATTAAATTGCATTTAATCGTTCCCCCTATCTGAAAAATGCGCATTCAATGAATATGCAGATATTAGAAGTTTTGGAAACCACGTCTCCTACTTCGCCGAGATGTCTATCCTCAGTGCATGTGACTTGGAGGTTTCAAGTTTCCACATTTCACTTGTTTAAATTGCATGTAGGACCACATTGACTTTCAAACTACTTCTGATGTCAAAATTCAGATTTTAAGGTGAGCACAGAGAAACCTTCCCCCTTCAGCAGATGAATGTGCATGTGCATTCTTGAAGGCTATGTGTCAAACTCTGCACATACATCATTCTGCACAGTGAAAATGAAACACCCAGCACAAGTAACAATAAGCAAGACGCATTTTTGAATAGAGTATGATTTCCAACTTTGATTCATAGGGGGAAATGGGCCAACTTCCTGCTTGTATCAGTTCTTCTTCGACGACCTCTTGTGGGCTGTAGCTGAAAGTACTAATTTTAGTGCACTTGAAGTGTATTGCACCTCCATACTGCCTCCCTCTCCGGTGCTGCTAACCGCAATGGTCAGGCTCGTGTGAGGGACCTGCTCCCGTCACTAGGCTACAGTGCAGACGCGCCTCAGCACGGCGGCAGATTCACTGACACCGAGACGCGATAGGAGGAATGTGACACAAACATCTGGGGAAGAAAAGGTAGGTAAATTAATTGATAATCACGATGCTCTCTTCATTACACCGGGGATATCCTTGCAACAAGCCTGAGCCACAACCCCTCAAAGGAATTACTGATGAAGTTCAATGCTGCCGTCGTGGAAAAAAATGGTTTCCTTCTCATCAGACAGATTTAGTCCTCCTTACCCATATTTTATCGGGCTGACCTTTATGCATTTTGCTTCAGTTCCCTTTTATGTGTAAATAAATACGTATAGAACCAAAATAATGCATGCGTTATTTGCAGTGAAAGCAACCTGCTGTGGTTAATGGTATTCGGGATGCGACTGAAACGAGATCTATTGTAACCGAAACTAGTAGCTGTGTAACAGAGAAGTAGCCTTTCACCACATCCCTGGCTCTCTCTCAGACCCAGAAGCCTGTAAAATAAAGGGGGGTTCAGATCAAGCCGCCGCTGCAGGGTGTGTGTCGCCATCATCTGCAGCTGTCTGGAGAGCACACTTCGCACAGCTGGATGAGGTGTTACTATTCACGTGCCTTCTCTGACACCGCCGGTGCTGTCCTCCTCAGTATCTCAGAGTCATGATGCTGCAGTGAAACTGTGCAGCACCTTTTGTCATTCATTATTGAGCAGTGCTGACAGGTCCTGTGCAGAGAGGGTTAGGGACACTGTGAGGCATGGGAACCCCTTACATAGATGAGTCATCCCCTTGAAGCCATGAATGATCAAAAGAAAGTGGTGTTGGCAGTGCTTTTGTCATTGTTCTCTTTTAAACCATGTTTTCTGGCTTGCAAGGAAGTGTGTCACAAGAGTAATGAGAAGAGGAGCTACCTTTAGGCTACTGAGGAGCATTAGGAGCCTGAAACGCTCGGATAGCATGGTGCACTGCCTTGTGCATTGTAGAGTAGTGTACAGTAGTGTATTTACAGACATAAAAGCACTGCTCTTAGGAACGTACTGAGATATTTCTCCCACGCGCACCACCTCACTCCCTCTCCCTGTACTGTACTCTTATTTAGTTCCACATGAGCAGATCGGGAGGGGGGGGGGGCAAGTTTACATTCCAGAGAACTGTGTCAGGTCTTAACTTTCTCCTTTTACTGTGAAGTATGTGTGGATGTGGATGTGGATGTGTGTGTGGGTGGGTGGGTGTGGGTGTCTCAAAGAGCAGCAGGGTGGGAGAGGCTGAGACTATCCAGTCACTCAAAGGTCACAGGTTTGCTCCCTGTACTTGTCGAACAAATACCTTTGTGCCAAGAATCAAATGTCAGCAAACAATGAAGGGAAATTACACGTGAGGCAAGTTCCTAATTACATCATGCATCCTAATGGTGAGGTCCACCAAGTAAAAAAATAAGAAGCTGTTTCCATGGGAGTTTCACAGTCTCTGCATCTTTGGCTCTGTTTGTGTGGTTTTAGTCAGTCAACAGCGATGTTATAATACGATAATCAGCAGCTGTTCCTCTGGTTTATCTAAAGTCCATGGAGGGATTGGAGATTGTTATCACTATAAATAACACTGGCACACACTGTGTTGCCCTTTGTTTGATTTCAAAGAAGCCTTACCCAGCTTACTGTGTGTGTGTGTGTGTGTGTGTGTGTGTGTGTGTGTGTGTGTGTGTGTGTGTGTGTGTGTGTGTGTGTGTGCTTTTGCTTGTTTTTTTTGCCACAGCAATATAAAGCTGAAATTATTAGCCTGTAATTCTGTCAATAGATAGAAAATCAGCAACATTTTTAATAATCAGTTAATTGTTTACAGCATTTTTAGTAAAAACCCAGGTCATCAATCAAGTGTGACAATTTGGTGGTTTTCTCAATCTTCTGTGATAGTAAACTAGATACTATTGGTATTTAACTGGCAAAACAAGCAATTGGGCTCTGGAAAACAGAATCACCATAAATTACACTGTATAGAGCAAATGGTTAATCAATTCATCAAGAAAATAATCAGCAGATTTAACAGAAATGAAAGTAATCATTACTTGTGGTCCTAAAGTAATATCTGTTTTATATGTACTTGATGGGGTCGTGTAGTTTGCTATGAAATTGTGAAACAAACGATAAAGGAAATAAACTAACACAGCAGACTGCCAGCTGCTGCATCTGGCAGATTATGGCATTATGCCACCAGGGCAGGGCACAGATGAAGAGTAGAAGACACGAGGGCTAATGGGTGTGAGGGAGGGCACAGATGCCATGGTAACCAGGCCTCAGCATGTGCTCTAGATGAGCTATGAGGCTGATCTGCGCCGTTTAGGGTGCCAGCAGTGCATCAGACACTTGAACGGAACCTCAAATTCCACACCTCTCCTTCCCTGTCCAGATTGGAGACCAAAGTCTTTGTAGCCGAGGACATCAAACTAAAATCCCACATTCTCAGTTTTATTATTTATTGGTGAATTGCATCAGCAGGGGGCAAAATTTTGCGAACTACCTTACCTATCAGATGTTACAGCTCTCCCCACAGAGACCCACACACTGCAGTAGTACAGCCTGGTTAAATTCTCTCATTGGAATAAAACGAAAAGACAAATGATCCCACAACACCACATGTGCCTGTTCCTCTGAGCATGGCCATACGTAATTACAGTAGCTCCCGCTGTGCAACACTCTCCATCCACTAAACAAACACGTTAATGAGTGTTTGTTTTACATTAGTGTCACTTTCTGCCCCTGTGAATCTCTCCTCTGTGCAGCCAACCGGAACGGTCTTCGGCGAAGCAACTACGCTTCACTAGAGAATGCATTTTCCCGAGTCCCTCCGAGAGGACTACTGAGTTTTTTGGATGGACTGACTCAGAGTAAGCAGGCAGCCGCACGTCTCTAACGCACGTTGTTATGCCCGCATGCTTTATTCATAGTTATCCATTGGTTTGTAACTGATAGTTTTTCTTACCCCGTGGCTGCGATTTTCCACATGGCCTGGTTCACTATGCCTCTTCATGCTCGTCTCGTGGATGAGTGGCCTCTCAGAGGGATCATCTTGGCCCACATACCACTGCCACGCGTTCAGAGTTCAGCACTCAGGGGGTTAACAGCTTTTTTATTCAAAGCATAGCCTTATTCATTTAACCATACAGGTCCTGGGTGTGATGAGAAGCCATTGTTTGCTCTTTGCTTCCTCTCACTGTGCCACCCCCCACCCTCACTCTCTCACACACACACACACACACACACACACACACACACACAGACATACTTAAGTGTATCACACAAATTTACTCTCAGCAGGGGTGATTGATTATTGTTGCTAGATGGGGCCTTCTTTCTCCAGTGTTGCCAAGGCAACAGTGGACGCTTCAGATGTGGGTTAGAGATGAGACCTTCCTCTGTCAATTCTTATGCCTTTTTTAAAATTTGATGCTACAACATTAGCTTTGATGCCGTGAGTGGTATGTAACAGTCTGTTCAAGTACAATATTTATTGAAGTCCTGCATATATAAAGCACTGCCTTGTTTGACACATGTTCCCCTGCTCTCAGTAGCATTGAGAGCAGTAAGTGGCTGTATCAGTGGAGACTGATGTCCGATTCAGTCTCAGAGAAATGGTGCTTTCTGTCACAAATGTATGATAGTACGTTACTATACAGGTCTGCAAGATAATACAAAGTCTAGCTTTTGTCTGACACATGTAATCCCATAGACAGGCAGTGGTAATGTACATTAATTATATGCATTGTACCGCAAAGCCTAATGGAAAATCTGTGGTTCCTTTATGCACCATTCACATTTCCCATGGTGGGTAACGGAAGAAGAGAAAAAAACCATCATCATCATCTTAATGGAAATCAGCTACATTGCAGTCTGTTCTTCTAACCATCATTCCGCATAGCGTGATCTCCATGCCGCCGTGTGCATTCACATCCTAATATGCTGAATGGGCTGTTTTACTGTTTATATGCTCCATTGGCTGCAGAGATAACAAATAGCCTGTAAATGACGGGAAGGAAGAATAATCCCGGTTATAAAGTGAGACTGGGCTACGGGTTGCTGATTGGCAGGTGGTTGTCAGGACAACAGCTGGGAGACAGGCAGGGTGTAGATTGAGGCTTAAATGAATGGTCATGCATGGTGAAGCGCTGAGACATCCTCATGCATATATTAGCACCCAGGAAGTGAGTCTGGTAGATTTATCTAAAACTGAGAATTTATTTGTTTAAAATAAAAAAATAAAGTTGGTTTTCAAAATGATGAATGCCCAAAAAATGCAAGTTTTGCTAAATTCAGAACAGACGGAAGATTATCCATTATCCATTTTATAGCTGTAAGAGACAGGGGGGAATGCATTTTACAGAGGTAGACAGGAATAAACCTGCCTGGTCCATACATAAATGATATAATCTTATGTATCTACCTGCCCTTCCAGTCCTACAGTGCAGGTGTACAGAAATAAACTGCCCGGTAGCCTGGCTATATATTGAATGCATTACTTGTTAGATGTTGAAAGCAAGTTTTAATGCAAGCCTCTATCTCTCCATCTCTCAGGTCAATGTGGCTACTAAAGCAGCTCTCTGGAGTCGTTGTCAGTCGTCGTGGATTCCTGAGGCCCGTCTCTATAGCAACCCATTGCTCCTTCTGATTACTGCTGCCAACTTACCCTCTCTGCCACACCACGAATCTCTCCTCATACCCCTGGCCAATCACTGGCTCTGAACTGTGTTGGAATGGACACTGAATCGACCCACTCGGGCTACTCCTATCACTCCAGCCGCTCCGGGAGATCAAACCGACATGGGTATGCTTCCTGTCTGCCCGCCTTTCCATCTGACTGTCTCTCCCTTCTTGTGATTGCTAGATCACATGCCGCATCTCTCGCAGCACACTTTACAGTAGTATTTCATGCAATACCTTCAGTGCACATTGAGTTTGAGGCATTTGTTTCACCAATATGAGCAGGCCACATGTTGGTTATAGCCAGATAAATCAGTTGAGAGACTAAGAGAGAGACAGAGAGAGAACAAGCAAGAGATTGAGACAGACAGATCTTGTGGATTAGGGTCGTCACAGCTGACTGGCTCTAGCCTATTTCAGTGATTCACTCGGCTCATTCTGCAAACGAGAGAATCATTTCATTCCTGACCTGTCAATTCCTCACTCCTGTGTTCCCTTCCCCTTCCTTTCTACCAGCTTTTTTGCCATGTAAGGCTACAAATAACAATTATTTTCATTATTGAATATTCTGACTATTATTGTACCTATTTATTGATTAATCATTTTTCAATCACAAGTTCCCAGAGGCCATGGTGACATCTTAATGTGTCTTGATTTGTCAGACAAATAATCCAACACCCAAACATATTCAGTTTACTATCATTAAAGAAAAAAGAAAGCATCTGATTTATGCACATTTTTGAGAAGGTGGAACCAGGAGACTGCTTCAAAAAATATTTCAGTGATTAAAAGATTATGAAAATGGTTGATAAAAAATTTCTGCCAATCGACTTGCATAAAGTTTGACAGGATAGTGTTGTGTCAAATCAAACATGACCGTTGGACGCTTACTGGAAATGACAATCAATCCAACATTTTAACGCTTGATCTTACTTTTCTATTCCTCTTGTACCTTTCTTAATGTTCATTGTGCGTCTCCAGGGATCGAAGCCGTGAGCGGCACAAGGCCAGCAGCAGTAAAGACAGCAGTCGATCAGAGAGGTCTGTTGTCATCAACCCCCCTGACACACCCTCCCAGGACTCCCCTGTTCACAATGGAGAGCCGCTGCCAGGAGAACCCTCACCACCAGCCGATCATGGAGATGAGGCCCAGGTATTTTCTATGCAAGTGTACATTGGAGTAACACAAAAAATCGGACAAAAATTGGATACTTTGAAGGAATGCAGTTTGTTTTTATTAGAGAAGTGATTCATTCCTTTAGAATAAATTAGAAGGGTAATCCCTCTATGAACTCTGCAGCATGACCTTATAAACTCGTCCTAACACAGCTGGCTGCCCATTGGCACGACGTCTGTCACACAGTAACAATGGTGACAAGGGATCAAATAGGTCAGAGGATTAGCATCTCTCTTGTAGGCATTTGTAGGCCTGGATGGATTTGTACAGACGCTGTGTTACAGTGTGTGTGTGTGTGTGTGTGTGTGTGTGTGTGTGTGTGTGTGTGTGTGTGTGTGTGTAAGACTTGGTATAACTGTCATGTCTGACAGTCAAGCAAATTGGTTCCAGTCATTACATAAAGCTGATTTTTGTGAGCTCTGCAAGCAAGATAGGTTTTTAAGTAGGAAAATTCAATGCTGTGATGACACAGCTCAAAGACAGAGTGCATATTGAACTAAGTCAATGACGCAGGGATTATGTTTGTTATGTATGGGAAGATGTTTTAAATCGTTATTGAAATAGGTTTTTGTTATGTTAGGAAATACACTTATTCGCTTTCTTGCAGAGAATTAGTTGAGAAGATACTACGCTGTAATATCTGTCAGTTAAATATGAGACTACAGCAAAAAGCTGTTTAGCTTAGCTTAGCACAAAGAGTGTAAAAAAAAACAAGGTGTGCTTATGTGCCAGACTATTTCTTTGCTGAGAGCAGTGACTTCCTGGAGTCTTGTTGACACTGAGATTGCTAGGCATAACCCCCTCCAGCAACTTCTTCGTGTTACATTTTGTTTTTTGTGCATATTAAACAAACAAGATATAATGTGTTAAAGGTGGGGTTAGCTCTAACCCAATACACAGCTTTCTGCCAAATTCAGTGACGACCTCACGCTTCGCTATCTGTCTGTTCTGTCTGTGGGCTGAAACAAAATATGGTGTTTTTACACAGCCATGGCTATGTATACAAAGTGGCTCACACAACATGGTTTGTCCTGTAATGTTAAACATTCATCTTACTTTCTAGTTTGCCAAGACATGCTGTTGTTGTGTTGTTTGATAGAGTTGCAGGAGATTTGTGTGTGTCGCTGTCTGGAGCTGCTGTTCTGGCTCTGGGAAACCGGCTTGCCCTCTCTGCATTTTAGCTTTGCAGCAGCAACTGTAGCGACAGTTTGCTAACCCACAACTTAAGCCTAGTTTACACAATACGATTTTAAGCCCGATTTGCAAGTCGCCTGACTGTGATCAGGGGCAAATCAGCGAGCGATCAGCGTTCGCCAATAGTTATGTGTGAACTACCACACATCAAAGAGGCTCGCACACACATCCCACACGCACTGCTGACGCCCAACAGATATCTAGCATATTAAATATCTGGAGCTGTTGGCAGACTCGACATTCACGTCCAGCCAATGAGAGTTGGCAGTTGCCAGAGCAGGCAGCTACTTTTTCATTACAAAACATTTTTTATTCACCTCCAACTCACAGACAACCCCTGCTGCCTGCATGTGCTAATCCATTCTTTCACCCATATTCTTTATCTTACATTACTTGCTGTGTAGATGTTCGCTCTGTACCATGGTATTTGTCATGGTATTGGATTTCTCTGATCCCACCTTTAATTAGTGAGTTTTAGGGGTGCTGGAAGGCATTTTCTTTATCTTTGGAAGGAGCCAGACTAACTATTTCCAATCTTTATGCTAAGCTAACATTCTCCTGGCTCCAGCTTCCTTTTCTGCAGACAGATTTGAGAATGGTATCGAACTTCTCATCTAACTCTTAGCAAGAAAGCAAATAAGTGTATTTCCCAAGTTGTCAAACGATCCCTTTTATGATGAGGTAAATTACAATGGAAGCTAAAGTAAGATAAGTCAGAAGCAAAAAACACAACCAAAAGACAGAAAGACTTTGTTCAGACAGAACTCTGCCTTGGGCTGCCATCACAGGCTGTCTGACCTAGTTGAAATCTATAGTGAAAAGAGAGCATTTTGTCATTGTGACATACTCTTGGTTTAAAAAAAAAAAGACTAAAGCGTTTGTATACGTGAAGTGCATGAGTGCAAGCTGCCTGCAAACAATGTATTTCCCCACAGTGATTCTAATATAAAAGTGTAGAGTATTATTTAATATGATTTGTGAACATGTCTTCAGCCAGACTTTATGACAATCTGAGAGGTCTGACCTATTTTGCCGTCCCTGCTCAGCATCCCCATCTGGCTGGGCAGCCACATTCCACCATGTCATGTGATTGTCAGCTTGTAGCTTACGTCCATTGTCCGCAGTGTAAGGTAATCTGCCATTGTATTGTGTTAGCCCTCCAGGCAAATGTGTCCAAATGGCGCAGCAGCACCATCATTACCATCACCACCACCACCACCACCAAAGTCCCCAGCCAGTGCTTTTTTGGAGCAGCTCTGTTACGTGGCAGAGCTGCTGTAACAGTAACAGGCTGCAGTGCAAAGAGACATTCTCACAGACTGAGATTAGCTTTAGCATCCAGCCAAACGCCACTTTGAGGAAAGCTAATATGAATAATCCTCCATGTTTACACTCATGCCTATGACATAAGGATACGGTCTTGGACCACAGCTCCTGTGCGTGTGTGTGTGTGTAAGTAAGTGAGTCATAGAGAGAGCGCCAAGTTTGTTACTGACACTGTCCATGTCGCTTTGAGAGACTAAGACTGTGCTGTGACTTTGTGCCAAAAGGCAGCAGCTTCAGCTCCAGCAACATCAAAGCGTATGTGGAGAAGCACATACTCTTGTTTTGGCATTTAACACTTTGCTACTTTGCCCTTTTCACTGAATACATGCACACACACACCTACTCACAGCTGCTACGCTCACATCTTTTTATGTAATATAAAAGATAACCACCGTGATCAAAATGAATGGAGTTAAATGTAGGAGACCTGCCAGGCATTTTAAACGAATGCAATTTGTTTTTGTCCCATAGCCCCTATGATTCATTTGAACACAGACACAGTGGCACTAATCTGCTCACCAACACAAACACACCAATGTATAAATGTCATTTTAACCTCCACCCCAGGCCAATGGGGCTTTACCATTGTGTTTTGCAGTTGGCAGACTGTTTGGTTTGCATATGTGTGTGAGTGCTAATCAGTATGTTGTAGTGTTGTTGTGCTTTGTGACGGTGGAACAGGCCTAACCATAATCCATATTCACCCTCTGCCAGATGAAAAGGCTGCCAAGCAAGCAGTAGCAGACATGCCACTCTCTCTCTCTCTCTCTCTCTCTCTCTCTCTCTCTCTCTCTCGTAACCCTTCTCTGTTTCAGTCTCACAGTTACTTACTCGTTTTCCTCGCTTTACTGTATAAAGATCACCTGACTAGCGTAGAAATAATCTTTGGGATTAAACCACTGAGGCTTAATGGCTGGTTTTAATAGTGTGTGGAGCTCAGTACGTGGTACGCTGTTATCTATCAGTAAATGAGACATTAGCGAAAGCATTTCTATTGAAATGAGCAACACAATGTCAACTTACCTCCATCTAGCCTGTACCATAGACTGTATATAAAAAGGCCTGCACACGCTACAGCTCCATCTCCAGAAAGTGGACGGAGCTGTCGGAGCGAGGGGATTGTAGGCGTGGCGATGCGTTTGATGCAAACCCAAGATTGATCAGTCAAACCACCAATCTTATTTAGACCTTTTTTGACAAGCAAAACTTTTCAACTTGCAAAACGGTTGAACCTGCAAAACTTTGACTTGAAAGGAAAACTTTTTAACTTGCAATCAATAAGGACACATTAGCAATTAAAACTTTTTGTGACACCAAAAAAGGCCTGTTTATTTTTAATTACAAACTTAATTTTTGATTGCAGTGCGATAAATATTGCTTGCATTAAAAAGACACGAAAATACCTTCATACAGGTAGAGATTCCTTTACAGTTTTTTACAACTGCTTACACACGTTTTCAAAACTTTGTCTCCTTTTTTCAAAACTCTACACACAATTCTCAGAACTGCTCACACAAAATGCCTCATACGTCCTTCAAAATGAAAAAGTGCATTCAAAATGCCATAAACACATCCCAAAATGAAGCATTTGCATTTGATGGCAAACACTTTTCTCAAAATAATAAATGATTGGATATACCATTTACACACTGTTGTTCTAAATCTAAAGCTCTTTTGTCTTTCATAGGCTTGTGTGTACGTTTCCATACAGCGTTCTAGAGTGAAAGTAATCTGCTGAGAAGAGTTGAAAAGAACACTGTAAACACCAATACAATGTTACAGAATACAGAAATTTGGTAAAACATTACTGTTGTAGCAGTAGCACAGTGTTATATACAGCAGCACACAAGAAATTACAGTTTTTCCTCGATTGTTTACACACATTTTCTGAAAAAATGCTTCATATTCTCAGAACTCTACACACAAATCAAAGAACACACAATGGGCAAAACCCCTCAATTCTCCTGCAAAATGAAACTTTACATTCAAAACAATGTTATTTCTTCTCAAAATGGTATTTGTTTTCAAATGACACACACAAACCATTATATGAATAGACATTCATTAGAGAACAAACAGTTGAACACTGATGTGCTCAATGTAAAACACTATGATGAATGGAAAACAATTCTTCTCCATTCATCATAATGACTTACGCCTTTTTTTGTTCAGTGTTACACTTACTACAGACAGTACATACATAAGTGTGTTGTAAAATTTTTGAGAATATTGTTTTTATACTCAGAACACACAAATACACAGTAACAAATATATTTTATTTGTCCCACAAAAACAGTGTACACAGTGTACATCCAATTCCCAA
This sequence comes from Micropterus salmoides, assembly GCF_014851395.1. NCBI lineage: Eukaryota > Metazoa > Chordata > Actinopteri > Centrarchiformes > Centrarchidae > Micropterus > Micropterus salmoides. The sequence continues at coordinate 16,863,213 of NW_024040596.1, forward strand.
CCAACACAAAGTTGCACATACACTACATACAAAACAGAAGAATTTATTGTACACAGTTACAGTAAAAAATTAATTAATTAATTAAAAACAAACTATGCTGCATCCTCTCTTCTGTTGCGGTCTGGCCACAGCACCTCATCCACATCACAAGCAATGTTTTCCCTGGGCAAGCAGCGGGGGAAATATCGCCTAGCATGGCGATTCCAGCCCTGAAAAGCATCAGGTGCTATATCTCCACATGCATCCTCCATAGCTTGGAGAAGAGGTATACGCGTTTGTGGATTTCAGTCATACACTTTCCATCTCCAGGCAGAAAAAAAATTCCTCAATAGGATTGAGGAATGGAGAATATGGAGGGAGATAAACAACTAAAAAGCGTGGATATGCAGTGAACCAGTTACGAACCAGAGCAGCCCTGTGGAAACTTACGTTGTCCCAATTGACAACGTACCTGAGCTGCTCTGGGCCATCTACCTGATCTGGTGGAATGAGTGTGTTGTGTAGGGTGTCCAGGAATGTGATCAGATGGGCGGTGTTGTAGGGGCCAAGGGTAGCATGGTGATGGATGACGCCGTGGTGGGTAATCGCTGCACACATTGTGATGTTCCCTCCGCGCTGGCCAGGGACTTCAACAATGGCACGCTGGCCGATGACATTCCTTCCCCTCTTGCGTCTTTGTGAGGTTGAACCCAACCTCATCAATGAAGATGAACTGGTGCTCCACTGCAGCCACCTCTAGCTCAAGGACTCTCTGAAACACACATGACAATATCAGAAATAAACATGGAGTGGTCACTATTGTGAAGCACAATCATTATGATTACAATATTGAAATATGTATAATTTACTGTATACAGTGTTGAGTGTATGCATTAATTGTGGGACTCACATGCACATAGTTATATGTATATATATGCAGTTCTTTGACTCTTTCTGAATTGCATTCAAATGGCACCCTGTAGACCTGCTTCATCCTGAGGTGATTTCTGCGCAAGACACGGTCCAGTGTTGATAAGCTTATCCTATCAATATTTTGAAATATGTCATTGTTTTCTATTATTTTTCTTTGTATTTGCTGTAATGTTATGGCGTTGTTTTCTAGGACCATGTTTATGATTTCAGTTTCCTGACAGAAGACATTCCCGACCACCTTGTGTTGGTAATCTTTCAGTTCTGCCAAACAAATAGTAAATGTAAATGCTCCGTACTTGTATAGCGCCTTTCTAGTCTTTTCGACTACTCAAAGCGCTTTTACACTACATCTGCATTCACCAGTCATACACATTCATACACTGAGCCTAAGTGCGCAAACAGAAACTAGCATTCACACTCATTCATACACTGGCGGAACAGCCGCCAGGGGCAAATCGGGGTTCAGTATCTTGCCCAAGGACACTTCAACACGCAACCAGGGGGAGCCAGGGATTGAACCGCCGACCTTCCGATTAACGGCCAACCCGCTCTACCTCCTGAGCCAAAAATATTAAAATACTGTAAATACAAAGTAGGTATACATTTCCTAAATACTTGAAACATACTTTACAGTATTTTTACAGTCCTACAGAACAGTCCACAGGCAATACTGTACTACTGTACTCATTGAGTACTGTATTGATATGCAGTACTGCAATTTGCTAGTGAGAGTAGATGTCTTACCTATTCTCATTTCGGAAAGTCCAGATGATGGATGCTACAGTGTACCTGCTCAGATTTGGCTGTACTCTTTGCCCAGCCTCCCTCATTGTTAGACCACATGATCAACCAAAGTGGCTCGGATCTCATCAGAGATTACGGTCCTTGGTCTCACTCTCACTCCCACTCCCACTCCCACTCCCACTCCCACTCTCACTCTCACTCTCACTCTCACTCTCACTCTCACTCTCACTCTCACTCTCACTCCCACTCCCACTCCCACTCCCACTCCCACTCCCACTCCCACTCTCACTCTCACTCTCACTCTCACTCTCACTCTCACTCCCACTCCCACTCCCACTCCCACTCCCACTCCCACGGCTCTGTCTCCAATGTTGGCATCCATTGCTCCACTGAAAAGCTCACCTGTTGCCCTTTTATGCTAAAGCTCTGATTGCTAATTGGAAAACTGTGTGACGGGTGTTTGCCCTTGTGATGAGTCAGTGTGCATATTTGAATGGCAGTGTGTTCCTTGTGAAAACAAGATATTTTCTGCATGAAACTTGTGCCAAAAGCAGAGAATTGTGTGTAGTGTTTTGAAAAAGTTGTGTTTTAGAACTGCAATTTGAGTGTAAAGCAGGAATTGTGCTTGTAGTTTAGCAGAATTGGTTCAGGGGGTTGGTGAATGAGTTACATGTTGTGGTCATTGTGTCTCAAGTACCAGAATTTGTGTGTAAACAATTGAGAAAAACTGTAAAACCATAAACATATATAAATCAAAAGTATAATTTTTAATAATACTTATTTTACAATACTGTACTCCTAAAATGACCATTAGATTGTTTCATACCTGTTCTAATTTCTTTAGATTCAAATTATGGGTGCCACTGTAAAGCAACTCAAGGGCTCTCAGTCCAGCTTCTCTCATTGTCAGCCTCCTCTTCCTTCTCATCTTCCTCCTCTTCAAACTCTTCCTCCTTGAACTTTGTCGTCCCCTGCCTACTCCCCTTGCTCTCTGTCTATTGTTGGCATCCATTCTTCAAAACAGGTAATCTGACCTTTGACTTATTTATAGGCCTATACTGAAGCAGTGATTGGTTAGTGATCAGTTAAGCTGTTAGTGTTTGCACATGTGAGGTGTGGCTGTGTGACCTGGTGAAGAAATGTAGCATTTTGATTGGTTGTGTTTGGAAAAGAAAAGCAAGTCACTTCCTGTTCGATTTTTGTGTCTTAGGTAAATAATTGTGTGTAGTGTTTTGAAAGAAAGTGTTTTATGCAATTGAAAACTGAGTGGAATGCTGAGAAATAGATGATGGTTTTGGAGATTTGAGATGAGGTTTTGCTCTTTGAGTGAGAGGTTTCTAAAGGTTTCTAAAGATTTTGTGTGTAAGCTGTTGTAAAAAACTGAACTGGATTGAGGTAAAGGCTGTATGGTTGAAGATGACAAAATTCCAAAGAACACCCAGAAAAGTAAGAAAATGTTTAGTGTTATGATTCAATGACAGTAGAGAACCTGTCCCTTACTTATAGCTTGGTCAAAGGGTGACATTACGCTGGGCAGGGACTTGACCACATTTTGGTTTGATCACATCATTAGAAACAAATGTGCAGAATTATGAGTTGTTGTGTATAAAATCTGACAGCTATGTTGTAGTTGTGTTTAACTTTTGCCTCATTCATTTAAGGTTTTGCAGCACAAGTGCATCACAGTGCTAAATGTGTTTTAGTGAGTGAGAATGTATTTATAGTTTTGAAAAAAGATTGGATGATATTTGCAAAAAGTGTCTTAACTACCTGACCTTGTTTACGGTTTTGCCAAAAGAGTGATTGATTCGATAAATGGGTTTAGGCCATTGAGCATTTGGTCCAGAGAATGGAGTTTATTGTTTTAGCAATTGTGAAAAACTATAAGGTGCATATTTGTCTACACTTTCTGATTTTTGGATAGGCATTTTTCTCAGCAGCCATTTTGAAGTCATAGCAGGAAAAGCATAGTTGTTGCTAATAACATTAACAATGGCTCAGTTCTACTCAGTATTCCCAGTAAGCCATGACAGTGATCCAGCATGCACAAACCAGGCCCTTAAACTGAAGTAGCTAAATGGAATTCAGCCACCATTCAGTATTATTTACAACTGTGACTTGTCAAAATGACTTCCTTGAAAAAGCCTTGTTGCATGTAGTTTAGCCTACATGCAATAGGCCCCCCTTCCTCCTTCTTTTTCACCCAGCAAACAACAAAACTGTGCCTTGAAGCTGACATTCTCACAATCTGGTTTCTCTACTGAGTTTCTGCTTTTGTCCTTGTTTTATGCCATCCACATAGTCCACATCCACAAGTTTAATGTGGACAAAGGACCAAAATGGAAGGGAGGAAAGACTTATTTCAGAAATTTGCCCATTATGCATACCCTAAAAGACAGCATCTGTGCACTTGTAACAACTGAGCAAAATTAATCTACTGATGAATACTGTGTAATGCTGTCAAAAGCTCCAGAACAACTGCTGTTTCCACAATTACGGATGAACTATCAAGCTTAACAGGATATTGTTTTATTGTATTCCCATTTGTTTTGCTCTTTCGCTGAAGTGCCGAAAGTCATATTATTGTTCACAGACCCTATTCTGAAGGTTGGGACCCTGTTAAAAGACTTGGCTTAAGAAATTAAATGAGCAAAAGACAAGAGATGTGAGAGGAATGGGAATGAGCTCAGATCCTAAATGGAGATGATACTGCACTTACACAGCTGACCTCTGGCCTCACACATTAGTCTGGCAGACAGATTTAAATGCTGCTTTTGCATCCCCCCACCTCCTTTCTTTCTTTACTCATCTCCCTCTCTCACCTTCCCTCCCTCTCCTTTTCTCATGCTCATTCATCTTCAGGCTCCTGTTGGCAGTCGCTCCTCCAGCATGGCTGAGTTAATTAGCTGTGAGCAGTGATGGAGGGAAATATATTCATATTTATGTACCATATTTATGCTGCATTTTCCTGATTGGAAATATACAAAGACACTATGTTGATTTCATATTGCACATTCCACAAATAGTAGCAGGATTCTCTTAATCTGAGAAAGTTGTATTAACTTCTTAATAGCCTGGGATGGCACAGTTTACCGTGGGATACACACACTCTAGACAGGTGAGAATCCACCACAGACCGTGTACTGTCTGCGTCATTCATAGCCTATCTGGTTTCTCAGACATTACCAGGCCCATATGGCTTGAGTTTGGGGCTTACAGACTGTTTGATGTGCTTAGCTTTATGTGTGTGCACATGTGTGTGAAGCCATGAAGGCTTATTTGTTCAGCTTGTCATTTTTCTAGCCCTCATCTTTCTCCCTCTCTCTGCAGCTGCTGCTCCTGTGATTGGTTGAAGTTGGAGATATATACAATGCAGTTGCTCTCTGGGGGACAATGCATGGCTAATTACCTGAATTATTGACAGGCACACAAAAAAAAAACTCTTAAGAGTAGACTTGTCATGAATTTATACTCCCTGTGTCTCTTTGTTGGTAAGATTTATTCTCAAAATGACCCTGCTGGCATGGAAGGAAAAAAATGACTCTAATTTGCGATGATGGGCCTGGAAAGCTTCAGCTTTTGTTGTGATTCATTGCGTGCGTGCGTGCGGACGGGCGTGCGTGCGGGCGTGCGGGCGTGCGTGCAAGCCTGTCATCCCATATTACTTCAATGGGACTTTGAAAAAGCCTGTCATAATGAGGCAAAACTCCAACAAAATTTCTAAATAGGGTGAAGGTTGTGCTGGGTGCAAGTTGCATAAAATCTATGGTGATTGCTCGTGCAAAGAAGCGAGTATATTAGGATAATGGAGGCATTGTTGCCTTCATGTTTATATTTATCAGTTGATTTGTCAGTTCCTCATGAATTCTACTATGGTTTGTCTATTTTGCCAGACAAAAACAATCACAATTCTATTACCCCTAGTAGTATCTAGCAATGACGATAATTTTGGTTTTCTTTGCCTAGGTTATAAGATATCTATTTTCAAATATAACAAATTACAATAGAGGTGAAAAGAATTTTGTATGTGGTGTCCACAGCATTGAAAAATTACATTTAAAGCTGCCCTAACCAATATTTTCTTATTCCCAATGGATCAAACGTGTAATGTGAAAGAGGTCTCTCTTAGAGACAAAGTCACAGAGAATTATCATCCAAATCTGTACCCCTCAGCCAAACTGAACATTTTAGCATCTTTTAGCTCATTGTTTTGGTTTTCCATCAGCCTGGTTTCCAGACACAGCAGGGGGGGGGGAGTCTGATAAACCCACCTGCCCGACCTTCCCAGCACCAGACATCAGACTGACAAAGTAAGCGACTAGCTGGTAAACATGTGGTGCAGTTATATCAGCTAAAAGTGACAACTGGACAAATGTTGCGTCGAGTCTGCTGGATGTATAAATAGAAAACTGTTTTGTTCTCTTAACAAGGTGATAATATGTCATTATTGATTTTACAGCTTGTACGGCTGCCTCCTATTGTGACAATAGGCTGAACCAAACCTTTTAATTGCCAGCATAGATAAAGTACAGCCATTGCTTGTAACATACCCTTCCTTCACTGTTCTTTCTGTCCTCCTTCAGGATGATAACTGGGGCGAAACCACTACCGCAGTGACGGGCACCTCAGAGCTGAGTATTTCCCAGGAAGAAGTTGTTGGACTAGGGAAGGGAATACAGGACCGGACCCAAGACTTCCGCCGCTATCTTCCCTTGGCTGTGGGCTCATGTGTGGGGCTGCTGGTGCTGGCCACGCCCCTGGTCTTTCTGCTTCTTCCGGCTGTTATGTGGCCCGACAGACTGCAGGCTTGTGGCGCAGCCTGCGAGGGCCTCTTCCTCTCCATCGCCTTCAAGCTCCTCATCCTTCTGGTGGCCATTTGGGCCTTGTTTCTCCGTCCGGGCCGTGCCAGCCTGCCCAGAGTGTGTGTGTACCGTGCCTTCCTTACCACACTTACACTCCTGCTCACCATGTCTTATTGGCTCTTCTATGGGGTCCGGATCCTTGATGCCCAGGTGGGTTTTGAAAGTGGGCTTCAGTCAGGGCATTTTATTTATGAGAAAAGTATGCTCTGTTAATTTAAAAAAATATATATTTATTACTGTGATTTGTGGATGAAAACATATTTTATTTAAAATAAGAGAATTTAAAGGGTATTTAGAACAGTAATGAGACTGCTGCATCAGAGTCGTGTGGTTTTCTCAATAATTTTTTTAAAATGTGAATCACACATTTTCTGCCCATATTATGATCATTTCTGGCTTTTGTTAACTTTAGTAAAAATCCTTTTAATTTTGACTTTTATTCATTCACACAAACATAAACTCACCTGCCTCTTTATTAGGTACGCCTGTTCAATTGCTTGTTAACACAAATAGCTAATCAGCCAATCACATGGCAGCAACTCAATGCATTTCGGCATGTAGACGTGGTCAAGACAACTTGCTGAAGCTCAAACCGAGCCTCAGAATGAGGAAGAAAGTGGACTTTGAACATGGCGTGGTTGTTGGCGCCAGACGGGCTGGTCTGAGTATTTCCGAAACTGCTGATCTACTGGGATTTTCAGGCACAACCATCTCTAGGGTTTACAGAGAATGGTCCGAAAAAGAGAGCGACAGTTGTGTGGACGAAAATGCCTTGTTGATGTCGGAGATTAGAGGAGAATGGGCAGACTGGTTCGAGATGACAGAAAGGCGACAGTAACTCAAATAACCACAAGGTATGCAGAAAAACATATCTATACACACAACACGCTGAACCTTGAAGCAGGTCGGCTACAGCAGCAGAAGACCACACCGGGTGCCACTCCTGACAGCTAAAAACAGGAAACTGAGGCTACAATTCACACAGGCTCAACAAAACTGGACAACTGAAGGTTGGAAAAATGTTTCCATGTCTGAGTCTTAATTTTAGCTGCAACCTTTAGATGGCTGGGTCAGAATTTGGCATAAACAACATGAAAGCATGGATCCATCCTGCCTTGGATCAATGGTTCAGGCTGCTGCTGGTGGTGTCATGGTGTGGGGGATATTTTCTTGGTACACTTTTGGCCCCTTGGTACCAGGTGAACATTATTTAAACGTGACAGAGTATTGTTGCTGACCATGTCCATCCCTTTATGACCACAGTGTACCAGTGCATCTTCTGATGGCTAATGCCAGCAGCATAATGCACCATGTCACACAGCTCGAATAATCTCAAACTGGTTTCTTGAATATGACAATTTCACTGTACTCCAGTGGCCTCCACAGTCACCAGATCTCAATCTAATAGAGCGTCTTCAGGATGTGGTGGAATGGGAGATTCACATCATGGATGTGCAGCCAACAAATCTGCAGCAACTGCTTGATGCTATCATGTCAATATGGACCAAAGTCTCTGAGGAATGTTTCCAACACCTTGTTGAAAGTATGCCACAACAATTAAGGCAGTTCTGAAGGCAAAAGGGGGTTAAACCCGGTACTAGCAAGGTGTACCTAATAAAGTGGCCAGTGACATGTATAACAAAATTTTAATTAAATGTACAACTTGTGAGTAATGTTTGAGAATTTTTGATAACTCTCGGATTGTTTTTAAGGTGCCATTTTAAGTTGTTTCTAGAATGCAGTGTTTGATATTTTTCTTAATTGCAATTTTATTCCTGATTTTATATTAATATTTTTATATTAGTAATTGTATTTTGTTTCATTCATATTTCATGTTATCGGTATGTTGTTTGTGTATAACATATTGCCGCTGTCTATCCTGCCCATGACTCTCCTAGATAGGTGGGGTTTTTTTGTTTTTTTTCTCCGTGACACTTTCCAGGTCAAATATATAGGTTAAATAAAATTAAAGAATAGATTTTCACCCAAAAGCAGCAGATGTTCTCATGAAATCTGTGATGTGGTCTAAGCAGGATGACGACTACCATGGTATTGTCCAGTTTGCCGTGTCCCTTGTGGACTCTCAGCTGTTTGTCCACTACCTGGCCGTGGTGCTGCTGGAGCTTCGTCACTTCCAGCCCTGCTACAGCGTGTGTGTCATGCGCTCCACTGACGGAGAGACACGTCACTACAACATAGGACAGCTCAGGTACGAATGCTCGATCACTGTGATTACCTCCTCTACGTGTTTTATATGCAGTTCCTAATGAAAAAATATGACTGAAGAAGAAACTATAAATATAAGGCTTTTACAATTTCACATGTGAATATGAATATTCACATTTGAAAACACACACTGGCGCATGGTCATTACACTCAATCATGTTGAAGTATGTGTGTAATTGGAGGCCCATGTCCACAGGGAAGAGTGGCACAGGCAGTAATTGAGTCACTCATCAGCCTCCTCGTCTAGCTTGCTCAAGGCGAGCTAGTCTAGGAGTTTGGGGGAGGGATGAGAACGTGCTGGACACAGGCACTCATCCTATTGTTGTCTTACATTGTTTCTGTTCCTAGTGTATGACTATGACAGGAGAAAGAAACAACAGTGGTAATTAGATAAGGCTCGTGTGACATGGTTAAAATCGTAATGGGCTTCTTGGTGTGACTTTGAATTAATTTGCAGGATGGTAAACAGGAAGTTAAGACATGTACTGGAGATAGAAATACACTAACCCTACATATTGTATTCATAGCTTCCAGTAAGTTAAAGGGAAACAGCTTCTATTTTACGCATGAGATTCTGTTTACAGGTCTTTGGGAGTACTACTGCATATGTGAAAAAAGAGAAAGAAAGCGCTCTCTCTTGGTGTGGAGTTAGAAAGAATGAGCCTACTAGACCTCTGTAGCCTGCTTCTCATCTGTGCTTGAGGCTTGTGGCTCAGGTTACATTAGTCACTTTTAGCAAATAACGTTGTTGTTTTTTCATTCAACCTTTATTTAATCTCGAGGAATCATTGAGGGCATTCCCTCATTTACAATAACTTCAACAGTAAAGTAAAAACTAAATAAAATACAATAAATCTTTACACTCGAGCAGAGTTTTTTGTAATACTGGCTGTAAATTGACCCATAGGCATAAGTGAGTTAAGCTGGGTGTGCCACTTATGAGTCTAATAATGACTATAGGACAAGTTTAATAGGGAAGCGATATGTGAAGGTCGTTGCCATTAAGGGCTTTAGAAGTAAACATAAACCAATGCTTGTCATATCTTACTGTTAAGATGCCCACCCAACCCAGACAAGAAGACTTAAGTTTTCTGACAAGTGTGTCATTGTGAAATTTAAATGTAACTTTTTCATCCAGCCAGATACCAATATATTTAGACTGTCAATACTGCCACTCTCACTACTATGTCCATTCACAATTGTAATATGCAAACTTTTGTCCACAATGTGTCTGGCTGTAGAAAATGGCATATATTTACTGTTGCATTCAGGATTAATTTAAAATGGAAGAGTGCATCTTGCTATTTGTAGGATTTCGGTGGCTTAGTGTGCAGTATTAGCAAAGCAATACACAACTGAACACATGGAGGGGTCTGGAGTGCAATGCTAAATTGGTGCAGTACTCTAATTACCCATAGTCTTCAGCAGGCAAAATAAAAATGTATCAACATAACCGCTTCTCTTTGTCTAACAAACCACTGTCCAGTGTCTTATATAAGTCAGCCATAATGTAAATTGTATCACTCCTGTCCCTGACTTTTCTCTCTCCATCTCTCCTTTATCTCACACAGCATTCAGAGGGCTGCTCTGTCTATTTTGGAGTATTACTACAGAGATTTTCCACTCCATAACCCAGCACTTCTTTCTGCCTCAAAGCACCGGGCTGCCAAACACCTGGCCGGGTTAAAGGTCTACAACGTAGACGGTTAGTCGCCTCAGCTGTCCCAACAATTACCTCCTATATTATGTAACATTTCTGTGTTGTCCTCGTTGTTATTACTTTGCGTTTCCTTGTTCACCAGGTTTTCTGCTAACTCTGCTCTCTTGTAGTGACATTTCCTTTTCCATCTCCATCTCTCTCCTATAAGCAGCTTTTAAAAATAAACTGAGAACATACCTTTTGGACAGTAAGTGCAGATAAAAGTCTTCAATGTCACTCTGCACTGCACTTTTCACAGGAAGCTGCTAATTTCACGGTTCAGTTCACTCCGTCTATGGTGCACTCTGTAGCCGCTGTCCCTGACATAATGTATCTGCGGCAAAGCCCCCTACTACGCACACACACATATACACACATGTTCATGATATATAACCTTCCTGCTCCCACATACACATTCTGTACTGCCACATATTGCACTCTTTTTAAAAGGGTCTTTCACTCGCCACCCATCAGTCCCCCATTAGCTGCACACACTGTAGATTTTAGGGTCTATGGCAGAGATGCAGTATGGGATAAGATGTCCTCACAGCACCTCCCATCGACCCCACCCCCTTCCCTATCAAAGTGCAGCGGAAAGGCCTCTAAGGGGCTCTGGATTTTCAATTCTTAAATAATTCATCAGAGTCATGCTCATTCCTCCATACTCCCACATCTCTCCTTCTACCCGCTCAGCCTGTCTCCAGCTCAGCTCCCCCCACCCCACTTCTTTATTTCATTTTTTTTGCTCGCTTCAACCCCCACTCACCCACCAGCCCCCCACCCCCCATTCAAAGTCATTCACAGGCGCTCTTCTCATAGCATGAGTATGTAGGCCAGGATGTTAAAGACGCTGGTGTTTACACATATTTTCAGTGGAAAATATTTACAATGCTCCATGTGCACATGCTCTGACAGCATTCTTGCCACAGTATACACAAAGATGGCTTTCAATCTCTCTTTCATACCTGCACACACATGCATAAACACACATATGCAGATCAGATTGTTAATGATTCATATCTTTACCTGACCTGCAGCATTTACTCCCTATAACCTCCCCCAAACAGTACTGATTTTCATGAATATGGACTAGATCTGACTCCCCCACAAAAAAAACCCAGGAGCTCTAATATATTGCTGTACAAGCTCCATCTGCTTTATGGGTTTGTCACACAAACCAGTAAATTCACAGATAAGACAATAATTATTGCCTTTGAAGTGTAAAATGATGAATATTTAATCCACACCCCAATAAAAAGGTTTCCTCCTATTGCCTCTTTTCTCAGAGCTATAATTAACTTTATCTGTGACTGAGACACATGATCTGTCAGGATGCCCAATATAAATAAGTAACACATCTTTCTAAAAAGTATAAAATGGACATACTACTGAGCAAGGAGGTTGATTCCCAGTTGTTTTGCACCTCCTGTGATATGTAAGAGCTGAGCTCTCCTCTCTTCTGACCTTGTCTGTCCTTGATTCAGATTGAGACATAGCCCATTAATCAGAGTCTGGTGGGGTCAGGTGCTGCATCCTCCAGCTCAAACTGATATAAGCAATTTACCTCTGGCCTCTCCTTTTGGTGCAGCCCCAGAGAGTGCAGCAGGAGCGCAGACTGGTAATGGGAATCAGTCACGGGCCATGGTAACAGCTGCCGCCAAGCGCAAAGACGGTGTCCACAATGAGCTGTACTACGAAGAGGCCGACTACGAGAGAAGAGTCCGCAAACGTAGAGCCAGGTGAGTCACAGGAACAAATGCGGGGGTCCGATTATTGACCTAAAGACTCTCAGATGTAAGGGATGTGGGACAATCCACAGTCCTCGTATTGTGCAGAAATGTAATGAAAAGTATATCTGAAACTAATATAAGCTTCAGTAGTCTGAGCTGGTCTAGTCAAGTGGATCTTCCGATGTTACAGTCTTTTTAGTAGCATTGGATCTTTAAATGGCGCCTGACTGTTGTGAAGAAAGCTGTAATAAATGTGTCACTTGGCCTAATTATCGTCTCTCATACAAAGAAAATCAATTTAATAAACAAGGAAATGTTAACTGCCAATTTCAAGTTGATCTGATAAGTTGATCTGATAAGTCTATAAAAACGATTTTTCCCCTCGTGGTTCAGGGCAACATAACTGAGGGGGAAAAAAAACTTTACAACCACAATTTTAATTAAATAATTTTCATTCATGCCCAACTACATGGATGAACATTTTAATATCCAGCAAAAGACTCCCAAATTAGCATCTTTTCATTCCATGCTTGTACACTGTGGGACAAGTGAGCCTCCATTCATCAATCACGATTGCTTCTATAACAAAGTAAGCTTCAAATCTCCCAGTAATGCAGTGATTGAGAGAACAGAAAACACTTTTATGGAGTTTGGCTCTTTCAATAAGAGTCATGTCTGAATAAAGCTGTAAGGAATATCTACAGGACAGACACCTATGTCCAAATGACCTAAAGTCATTACTTTAACAGATGATAGATGAAGCCAGCAATATTATGTC